>NC_091646.1:28688838-29308100 GCF_027580195.1 Bos mutus | reverse complement strand
ATGACCTTTTCCTTTGTGTAAAAGTGAACTACCACAGCAAACTGCTCCTTGAATAACACAAAACTCTGTTCCAAAACAAACACCTAGAAATGTTGTATAAAATACAACATCACACATAGATATTTCACACTGTGTCCCCTCTCCTCAAACCTCCAGTTTCTCCTGTACCATGTCACTCTCAGCAAATGATCTTTCTTCTGATTTCACTCAAAAAATAGGACTCAGAAGAGGATGTCCCAATCTTCCCTACTGCCAACTCTCCCAAACTCTATGCTGCCTTTCCTCCTGATCTCCCCTCATCTCATGACCACGTATATGCTGATGACTCCCACAGGCATATCTCCAACCCAAATATCTCTGAACTTGCAAATTCTATGCCCAACTGTATCATGTCTCCCCTTGCATATCTCATATTTAACCAGGTCTCTTGATTTCCATCCCCCAAGCCTGCTTGTTTCCCAGAATTCCTCATCTGTGTAAATGACATCACCACTCAATGTTTGCTCAGGCCAGAAACCTAAGACTTGGTTCTATCACCTCTGTCTGTCTCACACACACCCTGTCTTGATCCTTCAGCATATACTTTTGGCTGAACCTTCACAATATACCTGTAATTTTACCCTTTCTTGTCACCCCCATTCTGCTGTCCTGTGCCAAGTCGCTTCAGTCATGCCTGACTCTTTGCAACCCAGTAGATTGTGGCCAGCCAGGCTCCTCTGTCTGGGATTCCTCAAGCAAGAATACTGGAGTGGGTTGCCGTGCCCTCCTCCAGGGGATCTTACTGACCCAGGGATCGAACCTGGGTCTCCTGAGTCTCCTGCACTGCAGGCAGACTCTTTACCACTGAGCCACTGGGGAAGCCACCTCCATTACTACCATCCTAATCTGAGTGACTTTCCTCTCCTGCCTGGCCACCCACAGTAGTCTCCTCACCTATCTCCCCCCATCCACCGTTTCCTACCTTAGAGTCTATTCTCACCTCTACAGCTGAAGTGGGCTTCATAAAACTTAAGACAAGGACGTCCCTGGTGGTCCAGTGGTTCAGAGTCCATTCTTCTGCTGCAGGGGCACAGGTTTGATCCCTGGTTGGGAAAATAAGATCCCACATGCAGCGTGAAGAGGGCAAATACATAAATGAAACGTCAGTCAGACTGTGGCATGCCCCTCTGTTCAAGCCCTCCAGTGGATCTCTTCTCACTCCAATAAAAGCAAAAGCCTGCTACGCTCTGGCTGATCTGGTGCTTTGGGATCTTTGGTGTGCCCCCGATCTCTTTCTCTCTCTCCAGTTGCCCACCATGCTCCAGCGACACACACCCTATTGTTTTTCCTTGAACATTCAGTGTCCACTTCCACCTCAGGGCACTTGGTCTTACTTCTGCCTCAAATGCTCTCACCCAAATGTTGGTAACCACTCGCTCCGCCTCCCAGCAGTTCTCATCCCCTTAGTAAACATGCTTTACTTTTCTCCATCCCAATTCATACCCTCTGACATTACAGTATTGCATTTTCTGGTTTGCTTGTGGTCTGCCTCCCTCAATTAGAATGTAAGCTTCATGCGGGCAGGGCTTTTGTCTTCTTCACTGGTGTAAGTCCTGCTCTGAAAACAGTTTCTGGCTTCATAGTACATGCTCAATAAATAATTATTGAATGACTGTCTGAAAGGCACAGTTGAGAGTACAAGAAAATAAGGTACCAGAAAGGATGAGAGAACTAAAAACTAGACTAGTATATGGGCAACTTGAGATTTGATGAGATTTGATCTCTGTGGCCAAGACTGTTAGCCCCCAATATATATTCTCCTGTGTATCTAAAACCAAACTCCTAATTTTCAGTGGGACAGTCACCCAGAATAAAGACAACCATGACTAAGTTCTGACCAATGGGATATTAAAGAAAATGTCATTGGGAAGTGACTGAGAATCTTCCTTAAAAGATAGCTGCCATGTCCCTTTTTCTTGACCTCTTGCTCTTTTCTGCTGGCTGGAATGTAAACGTGAAAGCTAGGGCCTTCTTGGACTATGAAGTGACCTGAGATACAGAGGCCACATAGACTGGAACAACAAGATAGAAAGAGCTTGGGTGCCTGAGGACATGGTGAAGATAAACACTCTATGCCAGCATGGGCTGCCTTTCTCTGGACTGGTATATGAGACAGTTTGGCTCTTATCAATGTCTCTATTATTTTGGAGTATCAGGTTCAGCTCTCAGCTGAGCCTAATACTAATCAGTTCAATGTACAAACAGAGAGAGGAGCCAAGGCTTTGAGACCAAGACCCTCATATTTAATCATGGACCATTAATTAGTTATTCCCTCAGTGAAATGGAAAATTAGGGAAAACCATGTGTCCACTGGCAGAGGAGACTAAATGAAGAGATTGCCTACCTAGGCCTGGGTTCTGTCCAGAAAAACAGAGTTCCCTTGGGAATTCATAATCACTAACAGGGAAGAATACTGGAGTGAACTGCTATTTCCTTCTCCAAGGGATCTTCCTGATCCAGGGATCAGATCTGCATCTCATGTCTCCTACATTGGCAGGTGGATTCTTTACCACTGTCACCACCTGGGAAGCCCCACTAATAGGGAAGGAGTTTTTAAAATAAGATATAAAAAGCACAACCCACAGGGTAAAATGATAAATCTGAGTATATTAAATTAAAAAACATAATTCTGAAGGACAAAAGACACCATAAATGAAGTTAAAGACATGCCCAAGAATACATAAGAAGCAAAGCAATAGTGCAAGAAAATATAAAGAATCCCATAAATCACTAAGAAAAAGGCAATGTAGTAGAACAATGGGAAAAGACCTGAAGAGGTACCTTACAGAAAACTTTTCTTGACCAACAAACAAATGAAAAGGTGCCCAACCCATATTGATTATCATACTGATTATGGATATGGTCATTAAAATAGTAACTCACCCTTACTCAGACCCTACTATGTGCCAGGCAAACTTCTATGTGCTTTTCATAAGATATCATTTCACATCCATCAAACTGGCAAAACTTTTAAAAGCACAACACATATCAACTTTTGGCAAGGATGTAAAGCAATGGAAACTTCCTGGCACTGCTGGTGAGAATAGAAGTACTTTACAGAGCAATTTGGCAATATCTGGTCAAGTTGAAGGCGCAAATATCTCTTTTAGATGGACATTTAGAGAAATCTATACATATACCCAAGAACTTTTGGAGGAACCCCATTTGTAGTAGGGAAAAAATGGAAAGGATATAAATGTCCTCCATCAAAAGAAAGGATAAATAAACATAGACCTTCTGGAATTCTCTACAACAGCGAAAATGAACTAGAGCTACATGTAGCAACATGAAGGAGTCTCAGAAAGTGCTAAATGAAAATGGTGTTTCAGAATGACACATGTACAGATTACCATTTGTACATAATTTTTTTAACTTTTTATTTTGTATTGGGGTATAGTCAGTGAACAATGTTGTGACAGTTCCAGGTGAACAGCAAAGGGACTCGGCCATATGTATACAAACTTCCCCCACCTGCCTCCAGCATCTAAGCTGCCACGTAACACTGATCAGAGTTCTATGTGCTATACAGTAGGTTCTTGTTGGTTATTCTTTCTAAATATAGCAGTGTGTACATGCCCATTCCAAACTCCCTAACTATCCCTTCCAACCACAAGTTTGTTCTCTGTGTATATAGTTTCAAAATATGCAAAAACCCTATATTATTTATGAATACCCTCACTCTGGTAGTAGTATAAAAATACTCAAGATAAGGGCACTTCTAGGGGAGAGGTGGTGTCTGAGAGACTGAGAAAGGTGCATACAGGTGCATAACGATTTAAATCTTAAGAAAGGAAACTCAGGTACACAAGGCCTAGGGTTACAGTTTATTTTTACCTATGTTTTAAAGTTAACTTTTATTTACTAATTGCTTTTATTTATTTAAAGGCTCCTGACATACTTTTTATTATATTTCAAAAATTTTTTGAATTTATTTATTGGCCTGAGCCTGGTCTTCATTGTGGCACAAGGGATCTTTTCCTATCTTTTCTTTTAAGCTGTGCAATGTAGGATCCTCAGCTGTGGCATGTGGGATTTTTTACTTGTAGCATTCGAACTTTTAGTTGGGGCATGTGGGATCTAATTCCCCGACCAGGATCGAACCGTGAATCCCTGCACTGGAAGCACAGAGTCCTAGTCACTGGACGACCAGAGAAGTTCCTAGGGTTGCAGTTTAACAAAGCTAAGTAACGGGTATATGTGTGCTCAGCATGTTCAGTTAAGTTGCTCAGTGCTGTCTGACACTTTGCGACCCCATGGACTGTAGCATGCCAGGCCTCCCTGTCCATCACCAAGTCCAGGAGCTTACTCAAACTCATGTCCATTGAGTCGGTGATGCCATCCAAACAGCTCATCCTCTCTCATCCCCTTCTCCTCTCGCCTTCAATCTTTCCCACCATCAGGGTCTTTTCCAATGAGTCTGTTCTTCCCATCAGGTGGGCAAAATACTGGAGTTTCAGCTTCAGCATCAGTCCTTCCAATGAACATTCAGGATTGATTTCCTTTAGAATGGACTGGTTGGATATCCTTGCAGTCCAAGGGGCTCTCAAGAGTCTTCTCCAACACCACAGTTCAAAGGCATCAATTCTTCAGCGCTCGGCTTTCTTTACAGTACAACTCTCACATCCACACACGACCACTGGAAAAACCATAGCCTTGACTAAACAGACCTTTGTTGGCAAAATAATGTCTCTGCTTTTTAATATGCTGTCTAGGTTGGTCATAACTTTTCTTCCAAGGAGTAAGCGTCTTTTTATTTCATGGCTGCAGTCAGCATCTGCAGTGATTTTGGAGTCCCAAAAATAAAGTCTGCCACTGTTTCCGCTGTTTCTTCATCTATTTGCCATGAAGTGATGGGACCAGATGCCATGATCTTTTTTCGGAATGTTGAGCTTTAAGACAACTTTTTCACTGTCCTCTTTCACTTTCATCAAGAGGCTCTTTAGTTCTTCTTCACTTTCTGCCATAAGGGCTCAGCATGTTAGTCTCTATATATATATCTGTGGACTTGAAATATTAACAATAAAATATATAAAGAAATAAAAGTAATCCAGTCATTTTGAGAAAAAAAAATAGAAAATGGCTTAAAAATGACATAATTGCATCATCCAAAATGTTAACATTTTAATCTAAGTTTTTTCTTTGAATTCTAATATTTATTGAGCCTGTACTTCATGCTCAGTCAGGATTCGGGACATTGTAGATGCCTTGAACCAATACAACTATGACATCCTGAATGACCCTGCCTTATGTGTTGCCAAAATCTCCAGCATAGGGTTTCAGCTCTGTTAAGAAGTATCTCTAAAATGTAGGTTTAAAGCTTTTCACTGCACAAATATTCAATATTCATCAAAGAGGTCACCCACAGTTTTCTGGAAATGATGGTAACTGATACTTTCATTGAGCGTTTACTATGTGCGAGGATCTGTTCTGAGCACTTTATCTGTATTAACACATCTAATCATCACAACAACTCTCTGAAGTAGTGCCATTATTATCATAATCATCCCTATTTTCAACAGGAAGACGCTGAGGCACAGACAAGTTAAGTAACTTGCACAAGGTCACACAGTTGGTAAATGATGGAGCCAAGATTCAGACCAGACAGTCTGGCTCCAGAGCCCTTGCTCTTAACCACTGTGAAATCTTATTTTCAGTATCGCTAATTTTACAATAATAATGCTTTCAGTTTGTTGTGTGTGGCAAATGGACATGAGTCAATAATTGACCTCCAATGTGGCACTGCCTTAATTTAATTTTGTGTGTGAATGGCTTGTCTCAATCAGAGAGAAAGCTTTTGAAAGGCAGACACCATGTTTTAAGACAATATTTTTTTGTAGATCACTGTGTCATTCAATAGCGTTTTTTGCCCATGGAAAATTTGCAATATTTACTGAATGATTGAAGCGAAATACAAGAAAATTCATGAACCTTTCCACACAGAGGCATAAAAGGTTAATTTCTTAGGTCAATCAGGAAAGATATTCCTCAAGAGACTTTTCTGTGATTTTGTCTTTCATTAATCTTTTTGTTAACAAAAGCATTATTGAAATATGAAGGGAATTTAATGATTTTCAGTATTGCCATTGAGTTGTATGATCATCACCACAATCAACTTAAAACCTTATCATCACTCTGCCTCAAAAAACCCTGTGTCCATTAACACCACTTTGCAGCCTTTCCTCTTTTCTTCCCACATCTCCTCCCAGCCCTAGGCAAGCACTAAACTAGTTTCTGTCTCTAAGGACTTGCATCTTCCAGACATCTTTCAATACGTGTTTTTTGTGTGACTAAATTCTCTCACTTAGCTAATATTTTTAGGGTGGTTGTTGTTGTTCAGTCGCTTAGTTGTGTCCATCTCTTTGTGACCCCATGGATTGCAGCATGCCAGGGTTCCCTGTACTTCACAATCTCCAGGAGTTTGCTCAAAGTCATGTCCATTGAGTTAGAGATGCCATCCAAGCATCTCATCCTCTCTCGTCCCCTTCTCCTTCTGCCCTCAATCTTTCCCAGGAACAGGGTCTTTTCAACTTAGCAGCAGCATGATACTCTGATGGTGGATCTATCAAGCTCTCCTTATAATTCTGTTCATTTTTGCTTTACAAAGATGTATTTTTGAAGCTATTTCATCAGAGGCATGCAAATCTAGAACTGTTATAGCTTCATAGTGAACCATCGAGGGCTTCCTCAATAGCTTACTACTGGTAAAGAATCTGCCTGCCAATGCAGATTCATGGATTCGATCCCTGGGTTGGGAAGATCCCCTGGAGGAGGGCATGGCAACTCACTCCAGTATTCTTGTCTGGAGAATCCCATGGACAGAGGAGCCTGGTGAGCTACAGTCCAAAGGGTTGCAAACAATTGGATATGACTGATGGATTGACCACGTAGAGAACCAAGTTATTAATCATTAAGATGTAATTTTCATTAATGTATGAATGATTTTGGCCTCAGGTTCTGTTTTGACTACTATTAGTCTAACTTCATAAGCTTTCTTTTGGTTAGTAGTGTGTACCTTGTATGTTTCCACACATCCTTACTTTCCTGTCTCTGCTATGTTTTAGATGTGCTCTTGGAAACAGCATAGAGTGCAAATCTCTTTGTTTTCTATCCTATAGGCAATCATTGTCTTTTAACTGTAGTTTAGTTCTAGTATGTTTCAACTTATTTCTACCATCTGGTTTTGTGCTTTCTGTTTGTCCCATTTTTTCTGTTTCTTTTTATCACCTCCTCTTTCGATTTCTTTTAAATGTGTGTGTGTGTGGCTGGGGGGCTCTTCATTGCAAGAGCATGTTTTATTTTTTGTAAAATATACATACTGCAGGGTTTCTTGTCAGGATTAAATGAGATGAAGAAACTCATATGAAATATTTATCCAGTGCCTAACACAGAGAAAGCACAGCTAAATGGGAACTATTATTAGAGGTTCTAGTACTCATTCATCTTTAGTTTTCCCTTGTCTCTTGCAGTTCCACTTCTGTTGTTCTCCTTTCTGCTGACAATATTCCATTTGTTTTCAGTCTGTTTTCTTTCATTTCCCCTTTCCAGGCATTTGATTTCCTGTTTCTGCTCACTCTTCAATCCCTAAGGCAGCTCCGTGGTGAAGCCCTTCAGGGAGAAGTCTGTGTGCTGTGGTTCTGTGGCACAGTAGGTGTGGGAGAAGACAGTGGCACCTTGACTGAATCCCATTCCACAAGGTGATGGCGGTCCCCCCCAACACGGGGCTTCATTTGCGTGTCATTCTAGGCTGGCCACGGTGAAAGTGAATCAGCTGCGATTATCAGTTTCTGTGAAATGGGTCTAACGCTGCAGAACCCACCAGCTAGGAAACAGTTTAATTCCTTGTGTCTCTTCCTAGAGAGGATGGCCGGATCCTGGCTGTCTGCTCTCAAGAAGTTGTCCCGCTGTGAGATTGTGGGGGTCACCATACTAGGAATGTGTGTATGGACTAAGCAGAGCCTGGAAAGAGGAACCATTTGTAGGCAAACACATTGTGGTCAGAAGGAAACTTTGTCATTGTTGTGACAGAACCACAGCTAAATTTAGCAGCTACGTACTTTGTGTGTGTGCAGTGCACATGTGTGATGCCTGGAGAAAGTAACACTTTATGTTTCCAAAAGCAAAATCTCCCCAGACCAAAAAGGAAAACTTCTTCTTACCTCAAATAAATGGTATTTGATTGCCATGATGATTCCTCACCCCACTTACTTCATATCTTCGCTTTTTCTGTGTCCTGGGTAGCATGACATTCTTTCAAAAGACATTATATCACTAGAGGAACACTGGAACTTGGTGGAGTTTTGGGTGTTTTTCTGTTCTCTGGTGCTTTCTGTGCTTGGATTGAAATAAACTGAGGTGTTGAACATCTGTATTTTGAATGGGCTTCACACAAATATGAGAGTCTAATCTCTTTTAAATGAATTAATTTCTTTTAATTGGAGGATAATTACAATACTGTGATGGGTTTTGCCACACATCAACATGAATCAGAACCCCCTTACCACCTCCCTCCCCACCCTATCCCTCTGGGTTGTCCCCGAGCACCGGCTTTGGGTGCCCTGCTTCATGCATGGAACTTGTACTGGTCATCTATTTTACATATGGTAATGTACATGTTTCAATACCATTCTCTCAAATAATCCCATAATCTTTTGATGGCAATTTTGTATATACTTTTATTCTTCACAGTAAACAGTAAATAGATGCTCTCAGTATTTTTTGAACTTTGCTCCAAAAGTCCAGTATCAACTTACAATGTGAATGAGATGCTATACATCTCTGTTAGCATGTACAGTAACAAAAGGCCTCTCTGGGATTCACAAGTTCTAAAAATACAAACTATATATGATGTATTATAACTGTCTTCACCAAAGTGAATGCTTCTGCCAGTGTGGAAAATAGGAGCAGTTTAAATTCTTGAAATCCACAGAAAAAATGTGGAGAAGAAGGTGAGATAAACATATGCTGGAGCTTCCCTGGTGGTCCAGTGGTTAAGACTCTTCCTTCCAATGCAGGGAACATGGTTTCCATCCCTGGTCGGGGAACCAAGATCCTATGTGCCCTTAGGCAACTAAACCTGCATGTTGCAATGAAGACCCAGTGCAGCCAAAAACAATAAAACCCCAAAATATATGCCGGAGACCTGGTGCAGAGTGAAACACACCTGGAGACGTGAGACAGTCTTAGGAAAAAGTAGGAAAAGGAATAGAGGAGAGAGAGGGGGGAAATGGGAGAGTGGGTATTAGAATTTTTTATATTTTTAGGTGCATCAAGTTTTAGTTGCTCACTTGGGATCTTTGACCATCATCGTGACATGCAGTTTTTTTTACAAATTTCATTTTAGTTGCAGCATGAAGGATCTAGTTCCCTGACCCAGGATCGAACCCAGAGCCCCTGTATTGGGAGCATGGAATCTTAACCACGGAACCACCAGGGAAGTCCTGGGCCTTCCAGTTGTAGTAGTCAGGTAAGAATTTGATTTGAAGTGACTCTGAGCGGGTTTCACTTCCCCTAATACGTTCTAGGCCTGTGGCTCTCAAATTTTTTGATCTCAGAACAACTTTAAACTCTTAAAACTTTTGGGAATCGCAATTCGACTTTGTTTCCCCGTCTCCCACAGGTGTTCATCCCAAGGGCACTCCTTCCTTAACATCCTGCACTCTGAACTTCCTCAGAGTTCACTTCCTGGGAAGATTAACCTATGACAAGTGTCCAGCCCAGGAACTTCCATATTCATGCAATGTACTTTCCACAGTAAGGGATATACTTGATTTCAAATAAGTAAATTTAATAACATGTGTGGGGATTATTTGTTTTGTAAACAATTTTTTAAAATCTTGTAAGGTAGTTCTTGGATAATATAGCTTAGGAAAATATGGCATAATCATTAGGGAAATGCAAATCAGAATGACAATGAGGTACCACTTCCCACTCATCAGGATGACTATTATTTTAAAAAGAAAGGAAAAGAACAAGTTTTGACGAGGATCTAGAGAAGTTGGAATGCTGGGTCACTGCTGGTAGGAATATAAAATGATGACGCTACTGTGGAAAATTGGCTACTGTGAAAAGTCTGGCAGTTCCTCAAAAAGTTAAACAGGGTTGTCATATGATCCACGCATTCTACTTCTAGATATGTACCTAAAAGAATTGAAAGCAGTGACTTTAACAGGCATTTGTACATCCACGTTCATACCAGCATTTTTCACAACAGCTGAAATGTGGACGCAGCCTAAACATCCCTTGACGGATGGATGATCAAAATGTAGTGGAATATTATTCATTCTTAAAAAGGAAGGAAATTCTGACAATGCTAAAACAATGATGAACACTGAAGACTTTATGCTAAATGAAATAAGCCAGTAACGAATGGACAAATAGTGTATTATTCCTCTTGTCTCAGTTATCTAGAAGAGTCAGATTCATAGAAACAGAAAGAACAGTGGTGATTGCCAGCGGCTGGAGGGGAGGGAAGATTGGGGAGCTACTACTTAATTCACACAGCATTTCAGATTGGGATGATGAAAAAGTTCTGGAGATGGATATTAGTGATGGGTGCACAGCAATGTGAATATTCTTAATGTCACTGAATTGTACACTTAAAATGGAAAAATTTTGTGTTATGAATATTTTACTACCAAATAATTTATTAAGACTAAGTATAAATATGTCTGGAATCTTGCAATACATTAGTAAGTTGGTTGCATAAAATAGTTAATGAGGCATTCCTTTTTATTACCAAATAATAGTTCATTGTAGGGATATTCACTGAAGGACTGATGCTGAAACTGAAGCTCCAATACTTTGACCACCTCACGTGAAGAGCCAACTAATTGGAAAAGACCCTGTTCCTGGGAAAGATTGAGGGCAGAAGGAGAAGGGGACGAGAGAGGATGAGATGCTTGGATGGCATCACCGACTCAATAGACGTGAGTCTGAGCAAACTCCTGGAGACTGTGAAGTACAGGGAAGCCTGGCATGCTGCAATCCACGGGGTTGCAAAGAGTCGGACACTACTGAGCAACTGAACAACAACAACCACCTTAAAAATATTAAGCTAAGTGAGAGAAGTTGCTGCTAAGTTGCTTCAGTCGTGCCTGACTCTGTGCAACCCCATAGACGGCAGCCCACCAGGCTCCCCCGTCCCTGGGATTCTCCAGGCAAGAACACTGGAGTGGGTTGCCATTTCGTTCTCCAATCAGAGTATCATAGTGGGAGATTTTACCATGTCTCAGTGACTGGCAGGTTCAATAAGAAAAGAAAAAACTCAGCAAGTGCATGGATTTGACCAACACAACCCACAGACTTGATACAATGTAAACACACAGAACACTGGGCTCCATAATTGGAGAATTGCTCCTCAAACACTCATGGAACACTTACAAATATCAGCTATGCATTGTGTCATAAAGCAAACTTAATCAAATCTGCAAGGCTTGGTACCATCCTGGGAAGTGAGGATGCAGAGGAGTTAAGTGCTGGCCTTGGCTTCTGTGACTTAGAAGTGGGGAGGCTGGTCCAGAGAGCCCAAGGCCACGGCCCAGCACCAGGAATGTGACCCACAACGTGGTCTAGCTGAGGTCATGCTTCTTTAAGTAGCAGAGAGTCAAAAAGAGCAATCCAGGTAAGGAGCTGTGGGCGATATGGTATCATTTCGTTGGGGAACTAAATCAAGATAGGTGTTGCTGCTCCCCCGCCCTCCCTCAAGCCTGGTGTTTTCCAAGTGAATAGTGAGACTTCCATTCCTTGCTTGCTGAAGCAAATGTCCAACAGTCTGATAAGCAAAATGACCTCTAAGTTCAATTCAGTTCAGTCGCTCTGACTCTTTGCAACCGCATGGACTGCAGCATGCCAGGCTTCCCTGTCCATCACCAACTCCTGGAGCCTAGCTAACTCATGTCCATTGAATCGGTGATGCCATCTAACCATCTCATCCTCTCTCGTCCCCTTCTCCTCCCACCTTCAATTATTCCCAGCATCAGGGTCTTTTCAAGAGTCAGTTCTTCACCTCAGGTGGCCAAAGCATTGGAGTTTCAGATGCAAATCAGGCCTTACAATGAATATTCAGGACTGATTTCTTTTAGGTTGGACTGTTTGGATCTCCTTGCAGACCAAGGGACTCTCAAGAGTCTTCTCCAACACCACAGTTCAAAGGCATCAATTCTTTGGCACCCAGCTTTCTTTATAGTCCAGTTCTCACACCCATACATGACTACTGGAAAAACCGAAGCTTTGACTAAAAGGACCTTTGTTGGCAAAGCAATGTCTCTGCTTTTTAATATGCTGTCTAGGTTGGTCATAACTTTTCTTCCAAGGAGCTTTTCTTCTTTTAATTTCATGGCTGCAGTCACCATCTGCAGTCATTTTGGAGCCCAAGAAAAGAAAGTCTGTCACTGTTTCCATTGTTTCCTCATCTATTTGCCAAGAAATGATGGGACTGGATTCCATGATCTTTGTTTTCTGAATGCTGACTTTTAAGCCAACTTTTTCACTCTGCTCTTTCACTTTCATCCAGAGGCTGTTTAGTTCTTCGTTTTCTGATAAAAGGGTGGTGTCATCTGCATATCTGAGGTTATTGATATTTCTCCTGGCAATCTTGATTCCAGCTTGTGTTTCATCCAGTCCAGCATTTCTCATGAGGTACTCTGCATATAAGTTAAATAAGCAGGGTGAAAATATACAGCTTTGAGGTGCTCCTTTCCCAATTTGGAGCCAGGAGGTTGTTCCATGTCCAGTTCTAACTGTTGCTTCTTGACCTGCATACAGATTTCTCAGGAGGCAGGTCAGGTGGTCTGATATTCCCATCTCTTGAAGAATTTTCCACAGTTTGTTGTGATCCACACAATCTTTTCTATGCAAATTTTGATTTCTTTTTTGATTTCTTCTGTGATTTGTTGGTTATTCAGCAGCGTGTTGTTCAGCCTCCAGATGTTGGAATTTTTAATAGTTTTTCTCCTGTAATTGACATCTAATCTTACTGCATTGTGGTCAGAAAAGATGCTTGGAATGATTTCAATTTTTTTGAATTTACCAAGGCTAGCTTTATGGCCCAGGATGTGATCTATCCTGGAGAAGGTTCTGTGTGCGCTTGAGAAAAAGGTGAAATTCATTGTTTTGGGATGAAATGTCCTATAGATATCAATTAGGTCTAACTGGTCTATTGTATCGTTTAAAGTTTGTGTTTCCTTGTTAATTTTCTGTTTAGTTGATCTATCCATAGGTGTGAGTGGGGTATTAAAGTCTCCCACTATTATTGTGTTATTGTTAATTTCTCCTTTCATACTTGTTAGCATTTGTCTTACATACTGCGGTGCTCCTGTGTTAGGTGCATATATATTTATAATTGTTATATCTTCTTCTTGGATTGATCCTTTGATCATTATGTAGTGACCTTCTTTGTCTCTTTTCACAGCCTTTGTTTTAAAGTCTATTTTATTGTTTTGAGGTGAGTCTCCTGTAGACAATATATGTAGGGTCTTGTTTTTGTATCCATTCAGCCAGTCTTTGTCTTTTTGGTTGGGGCATTCAACCCATTTACGCTTAAGGTAATTACTGATAAGTATGATCCCGCTGCCATTTACTTTATTGTTTTGGGTTCTGAGTTTATACACCATTTTTGTGTTTCCTGTCTAGAGAATATCCTTTAGTATTTGTTGAGAGCTGGTTTGGTGGTGCAGAATTCTCTCAGCTTTGCTTGTCTGTAAAGCTTTTGATTTCTCCTTCATACTTGAATGAAATCCTTGCTGGGTACAATAATCTGGGCTGTAGGTTATTTTCTTTCATCATTTTAAGTATGTCTTGCCATTCCCTCCTGCCTTGGAGAGTTTCTATTGAAAGATCAGCTGTTATCCTTATGGGAATTCCCTTGTGTGTTATTTGTTGTTTTTCCCTTGCTGCTTTTAATATTTGTTCTTTGTGTTTGATCTTTGTTAATTTGATTAACATGTGTCTTGGGGTGTTTTCTTTTGGTTTATCCTGTTTGGGATTCTCTGGGTTTCTTGGACTTGGGTGATTATTTCCTTCCCCAGTTTAGGGAAGTTTTCAACTATTATCTCCTCAAGTATTTTCTCATGGTCTTTCTTTTTGTCTTCTTCTTCTGGAACCCCTATGATTCGAATGTTGTAGCGTTTAATATTGTCCTGGAGGTCTCTGAGATTGTCCTCATTTCTTTTAATTTGTTTTTCTTTTATTCTCTCTGATTCATTTATTTCTACCATTCTATCTTCTAATTCACTAATCCTATCTTCTGCCTCTGTTATTCTACTACTTGTTGCCTCCAGAGTGTTTTTTTAATTTCATTTATTGCATTATTCATTATATATTGACTCTTTTTATTTCTTCTAGGTCCTTGTTAAACCTTTCTTGCATCTTTTCAATCCTTGTCTCCAAGCTATTTATCTGTGATTCCATTTAATTTCAAGATTTTGGATCAATTTCACTATCATTATTCGGAATTCTTTATCAGGTAGATTCCCTCTCTCTTCCTCTTTGTTTGGTTTGGTGGGCATTTATCCTGTTCCTTTATCTGCTGGCTATTCCTCTGTTTCTTCATCTTGTTTAAATTGCTGAGTTTGGGGTGTCCTTTCTGTATTCTGGCAGTTTGTGGAGTTCTCTTTATTGTGGCTTTTCCTCGCTGTGTGTGGGTTTGTACAGGTGGCTTGTCAAGGTTTCCTGGTTAGGGAAGCTTGTGTCGGTGTTCTGATGGGTGGAGCTGTATTTCTTCTCTTTGTTCAGTCGCGCTGTGGGGAGGGAGGGAGGGATGCTGCAAACAAATAACACTGGCGTGCGCTCGCAGTGCCTCAGCCACACTGGGTCTGCCCCCGCTCACGGCGCGTGTAGCCTCCCTGCCCACACTGCTCGGGCTCTAGGTTGTTCCGCCAGGAACAATCCGAGGCTGGCCCTGGGCTGCATGTACCTTCCAGGTCCAAGCCGCTCAGGTTCAGGCACTCGGGCAGTCCTCAGAGGCGCAGACTCAGTTGGGCCTGAGTTTTGTGCTCTTCCCAGGTCCGAGCAGCTCAAGTGATGAGGTGTTTGGCAAGCGCCAATGCTGCGACTTATCGCCTCCCCGCCACTCGGTTATCTGGGTGTAAAACCGGCGCACCTTCTCAGGCAGATGTTAACCGTCCAGACCCCCAAGAAGTTTTAGTTAGCAAAGAAGCCTGCTTACAGTTTTATAGATAATGTCTCTCTGGGGCTGCGATTGCCCCCTTCCGGCTCTGGCTGCCTGTCACCGGAGGCGGAAGGTCTGCAGCCGGCTATCTCTGTTCAATTCTTTGTTCCGTGCGCGGGCCTGGCGGTGTCTTAGGTTGGGGCTGGCTTTTCGCGTGGTAGATATCCCACAGTCTGGTTTGCTAGCCCAAATTATTTCGCTCAGATAGCGCTCAGGGTATTCAGGCCAGATTCTTACTCTAAGCGATGCAGCCCGCGCCGCGCCTCCCTGCCCAGCCCCCGCTTGCTAATGGCGCGTGCAGGCGTCTGCGCTGCTTCTCCGCTGGGGGAGTTACTGTAGGACTCGCAATCTTCGAGTTTTAATTGTTTATTTATTTTTTCTCCCCGTTATGTTGCCCTCTGTGCTTCCAAAGCTCGGCACAGATTCGGCAGTGAGAAGGTTTCCTGGTGTTTGGAAACTTCTCTCTTTTTAAGACTCCTTCCCGGGACGGAACTCCGTCCCTCCTCTTTTGTCTCTTTTTTTTGTCTTTATATTTTTCCCTACCTCCTTTCGAAGAGTTGGATTGCTTTTCTGGGTGCCTGATGTCCTCTGCCGGCATTCAGAAGTTGTTTTGTGGAATTTACTCGACGTTTAAATGCTCTTTTGATGAATTTGTGGGGGAGAAAGTGTTCTCCCTGTCCTACTCCTCCGCCATCTTGGCTCCTCCCGAAGATCTTTTTCATATAGTTTTTCTATGTATTCTTGCCACCTAATATCTTTTGCTTCTGTTAGGTCCATACCATTTCTTTGCTTTATTGTGCTCATCTTTGCATGAAATGTTCCCTTGCTATCTCTAATTTTCTTGAAGAGATCTCTAGTCTTTCCCATTCTATTGTTTTCCTCTCTTTCTTTGCACTGATCACTGAGGAAGGCTTTCTTATCTCTCCTTGCTATTCTTTGGAACTCTGCATTCAAATGGGTATATCCTTCCTTTTCTCCTTTGCCTTTTCCTTCTGTTCTTTGGAAGTGCAAATTAGCACACTGATGCCCAGAGCGGTGTCACAGCTATGCAAAGATCCTCCTCCTCAGAGAAACACCTTGGATAGAGGGGATGGAGAAGAGGCAGGAGGGACTGGAGATTTGGTGTTCAGATGTAAATCATAACACATTCTAGACAAACAATGGAGGCTTTTCAGGGCCAGAAGCTGCAGGAAACTAACATGCAAATGATGTATTTGCATCTTTAAAGTGAAGAGTCCTGGGTCCTGAGGCACCAGCACAGATGGGGCTGTTGAAGACCTGATGGTGTGTACAGACTGGCCCTGCCTGGGTCAGGGAAGGGGCAGGACCCGAATAGGGCTTTCCTCCAGGGTGGAGAGTGTAGTGAGAAGGTGGCAGGGGTCCTGGCTGAGACCTGGGCTAGTGGCCCCAATGACAGCACCCCAATCTGAGGCCAAAGGACAAGCCCTGGACTAACAATGAGGCACAGCTGCTGCTGCTAAGTCGCTTCAGTCGTGTCTGACTCTGTGCGACCCAATAGATGGCAGCCCACCAGGCTCCCCTGTCCCTGGGATTCTCCAGGCAAGAACACTGGAGTGGGTTGTCATTTCCTTCTCCAATGTATGAAAGTGAAAAGTGAAAGTGAAGTCGTTCAGTCGTGTCCAACTCCTAGCGACCCCATGGACTGCAGCCTACCAGGCTCCTCTGTCCATGGGATTTTCCAGGCAAGAGTACTGGAGTGGGTTGCCACTGCCTTTTCCAAACAATGAGGCACAGAATCCCTGAAAAAAAGAAGAGAAAAGCTAAGAGAAAAATAGCTAAGAAAAGAAGAGAAGCTAAAGGCAAAGGAGAAAAGGAAAGATTTACCCATTTGAAAGCAGAGTTCCAAAGAATAGCAAGGAGAGATAAGAAAGCCTTCCTCAGCGATAAATGCAAAGAAATAGAGGAAAACAATAGAATGAGAAAGACTAGAGGTCT
The DNA here is from genome assembly GCF_027580195.1 of Bos mutus. Taxonomy (NCBI): domain Eukaryota; kingdom Metazoa; phylum Chordata; class Mammalia; order Artiodactyla; family Bovidae; genus Bos; species Bos mutus. Next base: position 29,290,939 of record NC_091646.1, on the reverse strand, counting down.
CTTCAAGAAAATTAGAGATACCAAGGACACATTTCATTCAAACATGGGCACAATAAAGGCCAGAAATGCCATGGACCTAACAGAAGCAGAAAATATTGAGAAGAGGTGGCAACAATACACAGAAGAACTACACAAAAAAGATCTTCATGACCCAGATAACCATGATGGTGTGATCACTCACCTGGAGCCAGACATCCTGGATTGCAAAGTCAAGTGGGCCATGGGCAGCATCACAATGAACAAAGCTAGTGGAGGTGATGAAATTCCAGTTGAGCTATTTCAAATCCTAAAAGATGATGCTGTGAAAGTGCTGCACTCAATATGCCAGCATATTTGGAAAACTCAGCAGTGGCCACAGGACTGGAAAAGGTCCGCTTTCATTTCAGTCCCAAAGAAAGGCAATGTCAAAGAACGCTCAAAATACCACAGGATTACATTCATCTCACACGCTAGCAAAGTAATGGTCAAAATTCTCCAAGCCAGGCTTTCACGGTATATGAACCGTGAACTTCCAAATGTTCAAGCTGGATTTAAAAAAGGCAGAGGAACTAGAGATCAAGTTACCAACATCTACTGGATCTACAAAAATCAAGAGAATTCCAGAAGAACGTCTACTTCTGCTTTATTGATTATGCCAAAGTCTTTGGCTGTATAGATCACAACAAACTGTGGACAATTCTTCAAGAGATGGGAATACCAGACCACCTGACATGCCTCTTGAGAACTGTGTATTCAGGTCAAGAAGCAACAGTTAGAACCAGACATGGAACAATAGATTGGTTGCAAATTGGGAAAATAGTATATCAAGGCTGTATATTGTCAACCTGCTTATTTAACTTATATGCAGAGTACATCATGAGAAATGCTGGACTAGATGAAGCACAAGCTTGAATCAAGATTGCCAGGAGAAATATGAATAACCTCAGATATGCAGATGACACCACCCTTATGGCAGAAAACGAAGACCTAAACAGCCTCTTGATGAAAGTGAAAGAGGAGCGTGAAAAAGCTGGATTAAAACTCAACATTCAAAAAACGAAGATCATGGCATCCAGTCCCATCACTTCATGGCATATAGATGATGAAACAATGGAAACAGTGAGAAAGTTTATTTTGGGGGTCCAAAATGACTGCAGATATTGACAACCACCATGAAATTAAAAGAAGCTTGCTCCTTGGATGAAAAGCTTTTGAAATCTTTTACCTCAGATTGGGAGTTGAACCCACATGGCTGGGACTTGAACCCAGCCAAAACTGTGCTTGGGACTTGAACCCATGTGGCTGTGGCTCAAACCCAGTGAAAACCCTCCTTGGGACTTGAACCCATGTGGCTGGGGCTCAAACCCAGCCAAACCCCACAGTACCTGGTTTCAGGACCTAATGAAACTTAGCTACTTGATGTCTCATCGCAGAAAGAATTCAGTGAGAGACAAAGTGACAGGTAAGAAGTGGATTTATTCAGATTCAGAGAGAAGCACACTCCACAGACAAGTGTGGGCCATCACAGAGGGTGAATGTGGCCTCCATGAAATCTGGCATGGTCACTAGGGAGAACAGTATGGAGATTCCTTTAAAAACTGGAAATAGAACTGCCATACAGCCCCGCAATCCCACTGCTGGGCATACACACCAAGGAAATCAGAATTGAAAGAGACATGTGTACCCCAATGTTCATTGCAGCACTGTTTACTGCTTACTGCTTACTGTTTACTGTTTACTGCTGCCAGAACATGGCAGCAACCTAGATGTCCATCGGCAGACGAATGGATAAGAAAGCTATGGTACATATACACAATGGAATATTACTCAGCTATTAAAAAGAATGCATTTGAATCAGTTCTAATGAGGTGGATAAAACTGGAGCCTATTATACAGAGTGAAGTAAGTCAGAAAGAAAAATACCAATACAGTATATTAACACATATATATGGAATTTAGAAAGATGGTAACGATGACCCTATATGCTAGACAGCAAAAGAGAAACATATGTAAAGAACAGACTTTTGGACTCTGTGGGAGAAGGCAAGGATGGGATGATTTGAAAGAATAGCACTGAATCATGTGTATTATCATATGTGAAATAGACCACCAGTCCAGGTTTGATTCATGAGACAGGGTGCTCAGGGCTAGCGCCCTGGGATGACCCAGAGGGATGGGATGGGGAGGGAGGTGGGAGGGGGTTTCAGGATGAGGAACACATGTACACCCGTGGCTGATTCATGCCAATGTATGGCAAAAACCACTACAATATTGTAAAGCAATTATCCTCCAATTAAAATAAATTAATTAATTAATTAAAAAAAGAAATGTGGCATGGTTAGTTTTTATAGGCTGGGTAATTTCATACGCTAATGAGTGGGAGGACTATTCAAACTATTTTCAGGGAAGGGGTGGAGACTTCCTGGATTTGGGTCACCGCTCACTCCTTGGTCTTTTAATAGTGCTGAGGAACTGTCATGGCACCTCTGGGTGTGTCATTTCACTTGCTGATTGAGGATTAAGGTCAAGTCTTGTCTGCCATTTGATCGCATTTGATTCTAATCAGTTTATGTTGTGTCCTTGGGCTATGTTATTCTTTCAAAAGTTGTGCCTTGCCCCTTTCCCTCCTGTTACACTGTGACCAACATAGACAGCATATTAAAAAGCAGAGACATTACTTTGCCAACAAAGGTCTGTCTAGTCAAAGCTATGCTTTTTCCAGTAGTCGTGTATGGATGTGAATGTTGGACTATAAAGAAAGCTGAGCACCAAAGAACTGATGCTTTTGAACTGTGGTGTTGGAGAAGATTTTTGAGCGTCCCTTGGACTGCAAGGAGATCAAACCAGTCAATCCTAAAGGAAATCAGTCCTGAATATTCACTGGAAGAACTGATGCTGAAGCTGAAACTTCAATATTTTGGCCTCCTGATGCGAAGAACTGACTCATTTGAAAAGACCCTGATGTTGTGAAAGATTGAAGGCAGGAGAAGGGAACAACAGAGGATTAGATGGTTGGATGGTATCACTGACTTGATGGACATGAGTTTGAGCAAGCTCCAGGAGTTGGTGATAGACAAGGAAGCCTGGTATGCTGCAGTCCATGTAGTTGCAAAGAGTTGGACATGACTCAGCGAGTGAACTGACTGACAGAGGCCCTTCCTCCAAAGAGTCAGAAAGCAGAAAAGGGTCAGTTCCATAGAGGAAGGGTTTGTGGCCTGAAGGGAATGAGGCCATGGAGCCCCTGCAGGTGATATTGAATGCTCTCAAGGGGAGAGAGAGTAGGGATACCAGGCCCCAACCCCCGATCCCCATGTATTCTTTGTAGCAGAGTGCCCCAAGTTGTTTGGCCCACAGAAGAATCAGCCTCTAGGCCCCTGTGATCTGATGGTGGAGCCCGTACTTTGCCTAGAGGCTGACCCTGTTCCTGATTGCCCAAACCTCAAACTGTCCTTCCACTACCTTCTTCCCTCTAGGCAAGAATGAAAAAGTCTTGATGACTCATCTTAGACCACCAAATCTCCTAAACACCACATGTGTTATGTATGTCACTACCTGGTTCATGAAAATCTCCTTATTGCGTCTGAGATCCAGCCATAAGCTGACTACTATTCACTCATGTGCTCTCTCCCTCCTTCCACTTCTCCAGCTCCCTCCCCACTTCTTTCTCTAAGTTCTGGTCATCCTTTAAGGTCTAGTTTAACTCCCATCTATTCCAAGAAGCTCTCACAAGCAATTCCAACCATATTGGTTTGTCTTGCCTTTCTCTGAAACCTGTAACACAAAAGAGCATTTCATTTGCTTCATTTTCTCTAGTTGTTTTCTATGTCTTTCCGTAACTTACGTTAGTAGTTCCCCAAGGGCAACAGCCAGAACTATTGCCTTTTCTTGGTTGGTTGGTATCCCTGACAGCACCTAGCAAAGTGTAATTTATTTGTTCATTCAAATATATTTATTGAGTATGTACTATGTGTCAGGTATAGTTATGAGTGTTGTGGATACAGCTGGGAACAAATCAGAGCAAATTCCCTGCCCTCCTGAAGCTTACTTTTGACTGTAGAGAGACAGAGTGACCCATGATGGGAGATAGGGAGTATTGATGTGGTTTTCAATTTTCAAGGAGGTGGTCAGGGCAGGCCTCAATGAACAACGATCTGAATGAAGGGAAGGAGTGGGGCAAGAAGCAGAGGACATAGGCATGGCAAAGGCCCTGAGGCAGAAGTGCAATAGGCCTGTGTGAGGAGGGGACTGGAGGTCTCTGGGACTAGAGGAGGGCACACTGGGGGACAGCAGTGGGAAATGAGGTTAGCAAGGTAGGATGCGGTAGGGCCTTGGAGGCCATTGGAGAGTTCTGAGGAGAGGAGTGCCTCATTGATTTCAAGAGTGGAGGTTCCCTAAAAAACTAAAAATAGAACTATCATAGGATCCAGCAGTCCCATTTCTGGGCAAATATCTGGAGAAAACCATAATTCAAAGAGATACATGCATCCTAGTGTTCATTGTAGCACTACTCACAATAGCCAAGATATGGAAGCAACCTAAATGTCCATCAACAGAGGAATAGATAAATAGGATGTGACACATTTATACAATGGAATATTACTCAACCATAAAAGGAAATGAAATTGTGCCATTTGCAGAGACATGCATGGACCTGAAGACTGTCATATAGAGTGAAGGAAGTCATAAAGAGAAAAGAAAATATCATATAATATTGCTTACATGTAGAATCTAAAAAATACTAAGTCGCTTCAGTCGTGTCCGACTCTGTGTGACCCACAGACGGCAGCCCACCAGGCTCCCCCGTCCCTGGCATTCTCCAGGCAAGAACACTGGAGTGGGTTGCCATTTCCTTCTTCAATGCATGAACGTGAAAAGTGAAAGTGAAGTCACTCAGTCGTGTCCGACTCTTAGCAACCCCATGGACTGCAGCCTACCAGGCTCCTCTGTCCATGGGATTTTCCAGGCAAGAGTACTGGACTGGGTTGCCATTGCCTTCTCCGATCTAAAAAATCAAAGGCTACAAATGAACTTATCTACAAAAAAGAGAGTTACAGACATGGTTACTGGGAGGTAAGGGGAGGGGTAAAATTGAAAATTGGGATTGATAAATATACACTACTATATATAAAATAGACAACTACTAAGGACCTACTGTATAGTACACAGAACTTTGCTCAATACTATATAATGACCTATATGGGAAAAGAAGCTAAAAAAGATTAGATACGTGTACATGAATAACTGATGCACTTTGCTATACACTTGAAACTAATACAGCATTGTAAATTATAACCCCAAAAACATTTTTTAAAGAGTCAATTTAATCACTGCTGTCAAGTGTAAAGACGTAGAGATCAATGGGTTTCAGGACATTGATGAAGACTCTGCTCAGCACCTTGCTACTCTGCCTAAGGTTAAATTCAGAGGATCCCATCACAGGCCTCTTGTGTCAACAGCATTGCCTTGAGTGTACCCCCGCGACATTTCTAGACAAAAAGCACTTGCTGAAGAGCAAAGAACCTATGAGTCAATTAAACCCAGACTGATCAGGTTACATCCATCTTTATAGTCTCCATGGTGCCACACTGTGTCTTCCCTCTAGCCATCACAAATAAACTCAGAACTTGAGTAAGATTATTGTGCTTGCATGCTATACACATGGCTTCCAGAGAAGCCCCTGCTTGTTACCCCTTCCAATCAGATTGCTGGCCCTAAGCTCCTTCTAGGTAGAAATCCTGGAATCACTCTGAACAGTCTCTGGCTTCCAGAAACCTGAATCCAGTGGGAAAAATGGACATGCCTACAATCCTCTGTATTATTTGCTACAGTAGAGGAATTTGTCAAGTGCCACGGGTACTCAGGGGCTTCCCAGGTGTTGCTAGTGGTAAAGGACCCGCCTGCCAAAGCGAGAGAGGTAGGAGAAGAGGGTTTGATCCCTGGGTTGAGAAGACCCCCTGGAGAAGTGCGTGGCAACCCACTCCAGTATTCCTGCCTGGAGAATCCACATGGACAGAAGAGCCTGATGGGCTGCATTCCAGTGGGTTGCAAAGAATCAGACAGGACTGAAGTGAGTTAGCACACAGCACACATACACATGACCTATAAGGGTGAGGCGATAAGGACCTGAACAGAACAGCAGAGGTGAGGATGGGAGGAGAGTAGATCTGAGAGGTGGTTTCCCATCTAAGTGTTGTTGTTGAGTTGCTCAGTTGTGTCTGACTCCGCGACCCCATGGACTGCAGCACACCAGGCTTCCCTGTCTTTTACCATCTCCTGGAGCTTGCTCAAACTCATGTCCATGGAGTCAGTGATGCCATCCAACCACCTCATCCTCTGTCGTCCCCATCTCCTCCCACCTTCAATCTTTCCCAGCATCAGGGTCTTTTCCACTGAATCAGCTGTTCGCGCCAGGTGGCCTAAGTATTGAGCTTCAGCTTCAGCATCAGTCCTTCAGTGAATACTCAGGATTGACTTCCTTTAGGATTGATTGCATTTAAGTGAGTGCATTGCTAATAGGTGGAATGGGCAAACTATTTACACTAGATTCAGGGAAAGGAGGTGTCAAGGATAAGTTTTAGCATTCATGTCTCACTGGTTTTTGGTGGGCAGGGGGACGGTAGCTGGCTCGGGATGAGGTTCAAAAGATAACAGAGTATCCTAGCTCAGAATTTCTCAACTGTTGTCTTTTTGTACTGGGGAAGTGTACTGTAGGTGACTGTCCTGTGCCCACTAGATGCTAGTAGCATACACCCCCACACTTCAAGTCATGTCCCCCCAAAATATCTCCAGACCATGCTGCCAAACGTCCCCTGCAGAGGCAGAATTGCCCGTTTGGGAACCACTGCTCTAGTGACAGGAGGGAAGTTCCCTCTTTGCTATTTCCCTTTTTGCTTTGCATCGCAATGGTGATGAGGGTCTGTTCTGGTTTTGCTTAATAAAACGTAGAAGACCTTTTGTGAGATTTGCCCAAGGGGCCAGAATTCTTGGTTAAGCCCTTAGTCTGTGCTGGGGTCTTGTCCTTTATGAACTTTGGAGGTGGCGTCTAACTGGCTAGAAGGAGATTTGACATTGGAAAGAAGGATATCATTCTCTCTTCCCAGATATTTTCTTGTGCCCTTTTCTAGGGCTTCCCTGGTCGTAGCAGTAAAGAATCCACCTGCCAATGCAGGAGATGCAGGTTCAATCCCTGGGTTGGGAAGATCCCCTGAAGAAGGAGATGGCAGCCCACTCCAGTATTCTTGCCCGGGGAAATCCCATAGACAGAGGCACCTGGAGGGTTATAGTCTAAGGGGTCACAAAGAGTTGGGCATGAGTTAGTGACTGAACAACAACAAGTCCTTTTCTAACTCCACTTACAGAAAAGAAGAAAGCCCTAGGGAGAAGGGTAAAGATCAAGAAAGCCAACTGGATGCACCAGTCAGCCCAGAACTCCAGCCCCACCCAGTCAAAGCAAAAAGAGCTGTGATTGGGAGTCTCATACCCAAGTCATTAGGGCACGATGGATTAAAGGTTAAAGCTCAACCTGATGCTGACTCATCAGGACTTTGATTACACAAAACCAAAATGAAAACTCTGTTTACTGCAGTCCCTGGAAAGTCTTCCTTTTTTTTTTTTTTTTGAAGCAGTCTTTTTTTTTTCATTTATTACTTTTTTTTAAATTTTATTTTATTTTTAAACTTTACAATGTTGTATTAGTTTTGCCAAACATCGAAAGGAATCCGCCACAGGTATACCCGTGCTCCCCATCCTGCACCCTCCTCCCTCCTCCCTCCCCGTAAGTCTTCCTTTTGTCTTCATCTTCTTGCAGACCCAGGCAGTGGCCTAACTCAATCCAAGACGGTCTTTGAATAAATGTACACAGAGATTACAAATAAGAGTTTGATGCTGAAGAAAGAGCCTTCCTAACCCTTGCCTAGCCCTACCAAAAAATTCTTTTTTCAAATGTTGCTTGATGTTTAGGATCTAGAGGAAATGAAACTGACTTATATATAAGACTCTTACTCAGGACAGCAAGCCAGGACTACCTTGGCCATGCCACTGCCTGGGTTTTTTTTTTTTTTTTCCTCACAGTGCTCACATTTTCAGGGCCTTTTCTGGAGGCTAATGACAAGTCATGATCCTATTTTCCAATCATTTGCTGCCATTACTGCTCATTTTATTAAGTACTCGCTCAGTCTATGCAAGACAATGCCCATGGTGGCACTCAGCCATTCCCCAGGGACTCCTGTTCCAACTGGAGACTTCTTTGAAGGCAGATAATATAATCATTTTGGAAACATTATTATAAACTTATTTATGTTATGTTATAAACATATAATGTTTATAGCAAATGTCAACAAGTGTATGTGTGTGGTGATGGGGGAGGGGATTCTTACATTAGAGGGTGACTGGCCTATTTGTGGGGGGATTTAGAAATAATAGTAATATCTCAGTTCTGCTGGTTTTGATAGTTTACATAGTGTTTTCATAAACATTATTTTGTACAGTAATGTACACATGCAAAGGCTTCCCAGATGGCTCAGTGGTAAAAAAAATCCATCTGCCAATGCAGGAGACACGGGTTCAGTCCCTGGGTCAGGAAGATCCCCTGGAGAAGGGCATGGCAACCCACTCCAGTATTCTTGCCTGGAGAATCCCAGGGACAGAGGAGCCTGGCAGGCTACAGTCTATGGGGTCACAAGAGTCAGACACAACTTAGCTACTAAACAACAACAACAAAAATATACACTCAAGAATTTATTCTGAAAATTGAACCAACAAGACTCAATATCTCAAGATTCAGAGCAGGCAGGCCTGCCTTCTGGAAGTCTCTCCTGCCTCTGCTCTCCAATAACTTGTCCCTTCTTTGTGTCCCACAGTTCCCTGTTCTTGCCCTTATGATCTCCCCTCACAATGACTGCAACTTTTTGTTGGCAGGGCCTGCTTTTAATGACTGTCTACCTCAGTTTACTGAACTTGAGGGTCTAATACCAAGAGTGAGGCCATTGTTTTGGATAGGTTAAGCATTCCCGTGCCCTTTGAATAGACTCTGCATGTGTGCTACATCACTTCAGTCCTGTCTGAATCTCTGCGACCTATAGACTGAAGCCTGCCAGGCTCCTCTGTCCATGGGATTTTCCAGGTAAGAATACTGGAGTGGGTTGCCATGCCCTCCTCCAGGGCATCTTCCCAACCCAGGGATCAAACCCGTGTCTCATGTCTCCTGCATTGGCAGGCAGCTTCTTTACCACTAGTGCCACCTGGGAAGCCCCTGTGTAGACTCTAGACTAGGTGTACTATCAGTATTTTTATTGCTATACTTTTTGCAACAGATTTTAGGTGCGTAAATTGGCTTAATTCAACAAAAATACATCCCAGTTAGCGGGTCTCATCATCCGTCCAGACAAGACTCTTTTTTTTTGGCAGGGTAGGGGGAGCTTCCCAAGTGGCTCAGTGATAAACAATCTGTCTGCCAATACAGGAGACATGGGTTCAATCCCTGGGTCAGGAAGATCCCCTGGGGAAGAAAATGGCAACCCACTCCAGTATTCTTGCCTGGAAAATCCCATAGACAGAGGAGCCTGGCTGGCTGGCTACAGTCCATGAGGTCACAGAGTTGAACACAACTAAGCACCTAGCACACAATGACAAAATAATCCCCTCCCAGTGGTGTCCATGACCTTATCCCAGACAACTGTGCATATGTTTGTTACCTTATATGGCAAAAGTGACTTTGCAGGTGTGATTATATCAATGAGTTTCAAAAACTAGTTTTTATTGACATATAGGTGATTCAATGGCACCCCACTCCAGTACTCTTGCCTAGAGAATCCCATGGACAGAGGAGCCTGGTGGGCCACAGTTCATGGGGTCACTAAGAGTCAGACACGACTGAGCGACTTCACTCTCACTTTTCACTTTCATGCACTGGAGAAGGAAATGGCAACCCACTCCAGTGTTCTTGCCTGGAGAATCCCAGGGATGGGGGGGCTGGTGGGCTGCCGTCTGTATGGGTCGCAAAAGTGTTGACTTAGTTGATTTAAAATGTTGTTTTAGTTTCTACTGTACAGCAAAGTGAGTCAGTTATACATATACATAGATCCACTCTTTTTAAGATTCTATTCCCATATAGGTCACTACAGAGTATTGAGTAGAGTTTCCTGGGCTATACAGTAGCTTTTTATTAATAGAAATCAAGGATTTTGAGATAGGAAGATGATCATGGATTATCTAGGAGGTCCTATATATTTTTTCCTTTTACACTAAAAAAATTTTGTACACAAATTTTAAAAGATTACCCTCCATTTACAGTTATTACAAAACATTGGCTATATTCCTTGTGGTGTAGAATACGTCCTCGCTCCTACCTAACACCCAGTAGTTGGTACCTCCCATTCCCCTACCCCAACCACTAGCTTCTCTAGAGCTGGTGGGTCCAATCAAATCACCAGGATTTTATAAATGAAAAAGGAAGGCAGGAGGGTCAGAGTCAGAGAAAGAGATGTGACAAAGGAAGCAGAGGTCTGAGTGGTGCAGGAAGCAGTCAAGGAATGTAGCAGTCTCTAGAAGCTGGGAAAGGCAGGGAAATAGATTGACCCTCACACCCTCCAGAAGTGAACACAGGTCTGCCTACAGCTTGACTGGAGTCCGATGAGACTTCTGACCTACAGGATTCTAATATGAATATCATAAAACTGGGTGGTTTAAAGCCACTAAATTTGTGATAATTTGTTACAGCAGCCACAGGAAAACTAAAGGGTTCTTCCTCCATCCTCATCATCCTTAATCCTCACAATCACCCACTTTCAACGTATTCAGTGCGTACTTTTCCAGCTCACCTTCCATCTCCCAATATATATCTGTAAAAAAGAAGTGTATAGAAAGTTGGCTGTGAGTTTTTAAAAATCCAAGTACATAGCATGGTACTCTGTTGTGCTCAGATGCTCAGTCCTGCCTGACTCTTTGCGACCCCATGAATTGTAGCCCGCCAGGCTTCTCTGTCCATGGGATTCTCCAGGCAAGAATACTGGCCTGGGTTGCCATGACCTCCTCCAGAGGATCTTCCCACCCAGGGATCGAACCTGGGTCTCCTGCATTCCAGAGGGATTCTTACCAACTGGCCCACCAGGGAAGCCCAGTATGGTACTGTCTCTCATATTTAACATTTAGCTTTTTTCTTTCTTTCTATGTTCAACTTCACATTATGTATCACCAGCTCTCAAATATACCTTCTGTCCCGTTCACAAAGGAGGCTTCCACCAAGTGCCCTCTTTGGTCTTCCAAGTGCACCCTGTGAAGTCAGGCCTGGGATTTCTAACCCTGGAGTCAGAGTTTTAGGAAACAAGGGCTCAGAGGCCAACGACTGCAAGCTGAGACTCAGAGGCCGCCCTGCCCTGCCCGGGTGCTCGGCTGGACACGTCCGAGGTTCCTCCGGGCTGCACACAGTTCGCACCGAGCCGGGCGGCGCAGAGGCCTGGCCGCGACGAGGTCGGGGCCGCTCTGCCTGGCCGGCGATCGAACTCCCGGGGCGCGACGGAGGCTCGGCTGCCGCGGGGCCAGGTGTCGCGCCTCGGAAGCCGCTGCTGGAGCCGCGGGCGCCCCGCCCCTCGGCCGGCGCTGGCCGCGGGGTTACCTGCGGCCGGTGGGCGGGGCGGCCCTTCCCGTCTGCGCCGGCCCCCCCTGCCTCCAGGGCGGCGGAGCCGGGAAGTGGGAGAGGGAGCGAAAGAGGCGGAGACTGCGGCGGCTGCAGCCCGGCCGGGCTCCGAGCGAGCGGGGGGCTGCATGGAGCGGCCGGCGCGGCTCTGCGGGCTGTGGGTGCTGCTGCTCTACGCCGGCCGCGGCGGCGTGGCTGCGCCCGCGGGTGAGTTCGGTCCCCAGCCGGGGCAGCGGGAATCGCGGCCGAGAGGCCCGCCGGGGCGCCTGGGGCCGAGGGCCGCGGCGGAGTCGGGGTCGAGGGCCCTCTTCGGGACAGCCCGCGGCCGCGGCGGCAGGCGCCTCCCGCGCCCGGCTGGAGCTTGGGGGACCCGGGGCGACCGGGCTTTCCCGGATCCCGGGCGGCGGGGGCGGCGGGGCGGGAGGACGACGACTTGTCGCCGCACTTCCCTTGGTCGTCGGGCAGCGCCGAGGAGCCTGGCGCTAAGGCCTGGGGCCCGAAAGGAGTTCGCGGGGTCGGGGGCGGGAGTGTCCCCGTGGCCCGGAGCGGGGATGAGGGGCTGGGAGCCCGCGGGGACGGCGACCAAGGTCCGGGAGTGCGGGTGACGCGCCGAGGCTCCTTGCGCGGCGGGTCCAGCGAGGTGGCGGCAGTCGAAGGGAACCTCTGAAGCGCCTAGTCCCTGTAGCAAAGGACGGGTCTCCTCTGGCGTACAAGAAATCCATGGGAAATCCGGGGCACCATCCGCGTGGAAGCCTTTTTCTTTAGTAACCTTTGTATTTTGGAATAATTTTCGATTTACAGAAAAGTTGCACAGATGCATACTCTTCACCTGGTGCGGCCATTTAAATGAACCAACCAGTTACTGTGAAAACTTGTGGGGAGGGGCACTAATGAATTCCTGAGGGACAGCTTTTGGCCTGAGCGACCTTCTGGACGTTTTTTTGGTGAAGATAGTTAGGTTTTATTGTCACGTTGACACAAACACCCACAATTTGTTTATTGCTTTTTCAGCCAGTGCCTTGGGCTTTGAAACCCAAGTTGAAATGTTGATTAGGAAACTTGGATGCCCTCTATTGATTCAGTCAACAAAACCTATGCCCACTCTGCGTGCCTTGTGCCAGGCAGTGTTCTAGGGGCAGAGAATACAGTGATGAGCAAAACAGAGCAAGTCCTTGCCCTTTGGAGCTGGTATGCTATTGGTAGAGTCAGCTTAAGCGGGGGGCGGGGGGGGGGCGGTAAATTATAAGGTCTGTTAGAGGGCAGTAAGTACTATGGAGAAAAACAAAGCAATCTAGGGGTTTGCCATTGTAAATAGGGTGGACTACGTAGACTGCCACTGAAAAGGCAGCATTTGAGGAGAGACTTGAGGGAAGTTTGTAGTTTGCCAGTTATTCATTCAAGTGCCTGCCTTCTTTAGTACTGAGCCAGGTGTTGTGCATTGGCTTAGAGCCTTGGAGTATATTGTGTAATCTTGTGTTCCTGCTCCTAGTTCACTTGGGGGGATCTGATTTCCATATCATGGGGCAGCTACAGTGCAGAGAAGGGAGGGGGGTCACCTTTCCCTTCGGTTGTTGTCACTGAGTTATTCAGTCACGTCCAACTCTTTTCCGACCCCATGGACTGTAGCCCTCCAGGCCCCTCTGACCATGGGAATTTCCCAGGCAAGAATATTGGAGTGGGTTGCCATATCCTTCTCCAGGGGATCTTCCCGACCCAGGGATCAAACCCGCATCTCCTGCATTGCGTTGTATTGCAGGTGGGTTCTTTACTGCTGAGCCAGCAGGGAAGCCACCCATCTCTGTAGTCTCCTGATTGTCACCGTGCCACTGCAGTCCCCTCCCTCCTCCAGACTCCCTCTCCTACACACCTCACACCTGGAACAACAAACAGCTGACTCTAGCTGATACTGGCAATCCCCAACTAATCAGTTTTGTCACAGAGGTTCATTGGCGACTTGGTTACTTAGAAATACAGAAACTTTTTCCCATTGGAAATATTGATACAATTGCATTAAGATATGGAGGGGGGAAAAAGGCAAAACAAAACAGGGGACTTGACTGTTATAATGGTCTGACCTTACCCAGCTGTGGGACTTCAGGACTGGTCATTTCCCTCCCTCGTGCAACAGTGTTCTCTGTGAAAGGAGGTTGAACTCCATAAGGTTTAAGGGCTCCTCCAGCTCTAATCGTTTGAGTGTTTATAAAAATGATTAGGTTACCAGCTTAGTTTTAGTCTGTGTAGATTGGTAAGCCCACATTGTGGCATTCTTAATAACAACTAGCATTTCTATAGTGCTTACTCTATGCCGGGCAGCGCTCTAAGTTTTCCACGTGACCTATTTCAGCTTTCCACAGAACCTCTCCTGTTGGTGCTGTTACCATTCTTGTTTTGTATAGGAGGAAACAGGCACGGCAAGGCCCAGAGGCTTGCCCAGAGTCTCGTAGGTGGTAGACTGCAGGAGGGAGCTAGGCTGCTGACCCCAGCAGTGGCTTCCAGAGACCGTGCCCCTAACCACTGCACTCATTGCCTCTCTCTGCAGAAATGAGGAGAGTCCTTGGCTGGGAGGGGAGCTGGGCCTCTCCCAGAGCAGCAGGGCAGGCCTGGTGGGCATTCACGCAAGTATGTACAGGCCATTGGTAAAAAGCGAATGATCATGTATTGGAGACTTGCTTTATGATTGCCAGACTGTGTAGTCCAAACAATAGGTACCACAGGCATTCAGAAGAGGGGAAACTGAGGGCTGGGAATTCTGAGGAAGAACTGAAATTTGAGCTAGACTTTTAGGGTGGGTGACATTTGAGTTGGTGGAGGAGAAGTTACTCCCAGTTTGGGAGGCGAGCAGGAGCACAGGCCCAGAAGTAACGGTGGTGGTGCCCCTGTGGGCTCAACGAGGAGTCCGGCTTGGCAGGAGGGTGTATTGGCCAAACCAGTCAAGGCAGAAGGGCTTCATTTGCCCTTGAGGCTGAGTTGGGGTGCAGAGGGAGGGAAATGACACTGGAAGAGAAGTCAACAGGGAGACTTGACTGAGTGTGGGGCTGGAGGGAGAGGGGACTTGCCAGAGTGCAAAGCTCCGCAGGAATCTAGGATTGGAGGTGGCCCCTAGAAAGATGGGTCCTGCACGCCTTCTGTCCAGGCTCGGGCCTGACTGCTGTATGTCTGCCTGCCTCACGGGACACAGCAGAGCACCTGAGTATGATCAGGATAATAAGAGAGGTGTTGCAAGGAAAGCACTGAAAGAGGTTGATGATTAAGATGTAAAGGAAGGAGATGGATGACTCACGGTAACCTGTGATTTCCTTGACTTTTCCCGACATACGCATGCTTCTGCCAGTTCCTGTGACTGAACGAGAGACAGCACAAGCTTTGAGTTAAGCCTTATTATTAGAGACAGCATTGATCGTATTCATTCAAAATTAGAGTGGAATCTTGCGCTAGATGACCATACAGACTCACTTGAGGTTTGAAGTTTAGTCAAGGGTAGTTAACTTGAGTCCCCCTGGCTTTCCCACTCCCCTTTCCGGCCAGTGATCAACCCCTAAGAAATGGTTGGAATTAGGTGCCTAAGAAAAGTTTATCAGGCAGATAAGCTTGTTCTGTCTCTAAGGCCATGGGCAGATTATCAATTCCATAGAAAACCAAAGCAACCATTCAGAACTGTTGGTCTCCTCAAAAAGAAAGAAAGCACATAGCATGTATTTACATAGCCCTTATTCTGTGCCAGGCACTGTTTGGGGCTTTTCATCTGTCGTAACTCATTTAATCCTCATAATAACCATTTTCTTTGGGTATAATTATCATCTTCATGTTATAGATGCAGAGAGAGGCAGAGAGGTTAAGTAACTTGCTGGCTAGTAAGTAATAGAGCTGGCATCTGAGTTCAGGCAGCCTGGCTCCATAGTCTGTGCTCTTAATCACTACACTACGCTGAAACGAAATGTCTTACAGATGAAGAGCTGTTAGAGAGCTTTACAAGAAGCACAGTCTCCACTTGTTTATGAGTATGTCTGGATGTATTATACCCACATACATGTATTCAGATACGTTTAAACATTTGCAGATTGCATTTAAACTTTCTGTGAGTGTGTGTGTTTTAAATAGGAAGTAGAAGAATCTCAAGAGAAATGGAAGGAACTATTAGGGGAAAAAAGGATGGCAGAGAGCCATAAGTACCTAAAATGTAAACGAGTTAGAAGATCTGACTAAAGGATGTTTGTGTGTGTGTGTTAGTCGCTCAGTCGTGTCCTACTCTTTGCGACCCCATGGACTGTAGCCCACCAAGCTCCTCTGTCCATGGAATTCTTCAGACAAGAATATTGGAGTCAGTTGCCATTTCCTTCCCCAGGGGATCTTCCCGAGCCAGGGATCTACTTCAGAACAAATGGGCAAAAAAGAAATCCATTTGAGAGATGGGAAATAGGGGAGGCTAATATTCCATTAAAATACCAAGGTTAAAAGATAGATTTTAAAAAGTCTTAAACTACCTTGAAAATTGGGGTATGATTTAAAGTGAACCATAAATAGGTAATATTTTTATTGTGAGGGCTTTAATTTCTGTGTGGGAGTGGGAGGTGGGTGAGAAGGCAGTATGTCAGGAAGGGCTAAACCAGCTATCCTGGACTTTTGGTGCAGTGCATTTCTGGAAACTGCACAGTAAGGGAGTTAATCCTAAAGTAGAGTGTGGTCTCCAGTAGGAACAATGTTTTCATTAAAGGCTGTATACCTGATAAATGATTTGTCTTCAAAAATATCATTGATGTGATGTCAGAAAGGCCAAAATGGAATAACTGTATATCAAGTCCTAACTTAAATCCTAACTTTTAATCACTTAAAATCTTAACTTAAAATCATTGTCACCTGACCCATTGGTGCCCCCTGGCACCAGCTGTGTTTAAATGCAGTGCAATAGGAACTCCCTGCTTCTACAAGGACTTGGCCTGCTATGGGCTGCTCCTCCCCACAGCTGGGCCTTTGGTCTACCTTTCAGAAATGCTAATGGTAGTTGAGTCAGGAATGGTGGGCTGAATATTGAGAATTCATGGCCGGTGCAGGCTGCCGTGTAGAAAACTGATTTTGCGGGGAATCACAACTACATAGTGCCTGTCGGGTTGATGTTTTGGGACAAATGGCATTTTTTTGTTCAGTTAAAAAGGAAGGTAATGCTATAAATATTGCATATCATGTAAGAGGCCCAGAGCACTCCAAAGTGTTGGCATAGAGTATAAAATATAACTACCTATTGATAAGTTAATATAGCTGTAGTTTTTAAGTAATTAATAATGATTAAGTTTCCATTAGTTTAAATAACTGAGTTTTGCAATAATTTTCAACTTATAGAAAAGTTGCAAAGATAGTACAGAGAAGCCCTTATCCAGTCTCCTTGCGGCGGGGCGGGGGGGCGGGGGATGATTTTGGTAGTCCTGGCCTCAGGAGAAGTTCTCAGGAAAGTTTGAAATGATATTTCCTTTCCCTCTCTGTTTCCTTCCCTGCATTTGGCAGAAGCATGAAAACTCCTTTCCCTGGTCCTAAAGCTGAATCCAAAATAATAGAGTCAGTAAATACTTGGTGGAGACAGTGGTGGGTTTTCTCCAAATGAAACACATTTTTCAAGACATTGGTTCACTGTTTCTCCTCTTCTCTTCCCTCTTCAGATTTGCCAGAGCTACAGTTCCAGCTGTTTAGTGTCAGACCTCAAGGGAGCAACCAGGGCTGTTAAATCTCTCTCTCAGTACTTCTTTGGAATAGTCATTAAAAAACAATTACCAGGTCACGTTAGCAAGCACAGTTAAAGATGAGGCACTTCAACACATTCGCAGAACTGCTGAGAGGGAAGTGTCTATATGGAGTGCCCTTTGGTGAGCAAGTGTAGGGGACTCCAAATACCCACAGGAGGAAAAGTTGGATGTTTAAGAATATACTGTCCTCTGGGTTCACTCTATAGCAGATGATGCGGAATGGGAGCCATACTTCCTGGGTTTGCATCTCAGCTCTGTCATTTACCAGCCATGGGATATGGGGCAAGTGACTCAAAGCCCTTGTCTTGGTCTCCTCATCTTTACAAGCTGATAGTCCCTGTCTTCTAAGGTTGTGAGGGCTGAGCAGATTCGTTTGTGGAGAGTATTTATGATACTACCTGGGTCAGTAAATGTTAGCTCTCATTAACTCAGTTTTATGATTCCTGGCCTCTAGGACTTGGAGGAAAAATGAAATGAACCACTGAAAACACTGGCTGCTGTTGATAAATGTGTTTCCTGTGCTTGATTTGAACAGAATCTCAGCCACCTGTGACAAATTTGAGTGTTTCTGTTGAAAACCTCTGCACCATCATATGGACATGGAATCCTCCTGAAGGAGCCAGTCCGAATTGTAGTCTAAAGTATTTCAGTCATTTTGGCAACAAACAGGATAAGGTAAGTTTTCTGGAACAGATCACACTGATAAGGTAAAGTGATCAACTGTGAGTTGGAGCTAAGAATGAGCTACATTCTAATCTCACTTCAAAGTGGGGTTTTTAGAGTCGTGTCCAAATTTTTTTTTTTTTCACTTGCATCTTTTTTTTTTTTAATTTTTTTTATGTGGAAAATTATGAAAACAACTATGTCCAAAACTGAACATCAGAAAATATTTGCTAATCAAATACAATTGAGGTTATTAATCTCTTAGGAAATATTAGGTATCGTTGTCTAGTAGGCACTCCATAAATAATTAATTATGTTAAAATTAGTTCCTATAGGCACTCCATGAATAATTAATTATGTTAAAATTGGTTTCTGTGTTGTTGCCTGAAGCATTGTATTTATATAAGACTCTCAGTTTCTCAGGGAATTTTCTCATTTACCATCCATTAATCACATGCACAGGTAGATATGCAAGATCTATGTGTTGCCAAAGAAAATAGCCATGACAGGTGGGATTGACTAAAAGATTCCCTGATGTTTGAGGAAAAATGAGAGAAACTTTCAGCTTTTCCCAGTTGGATGTGCAACCAATTTCAGTGAATTTTTGTTAACAAGATTTCAGATTCTTTATGATAATCGTATTTAACTTAAATTTCTCTTAAGAGCCTTATTGGTTTGTAGCCCCTTATAATTGACAGGTTCCTCAAAGCATCATATTGTCTGTTCAGAACTGTTTTATACCTGTATACACTCCTTGGTTTCTGCATCTGCAGACTCAACCAACTACAGGTGGAAAATATTCAGGAAAAAAAAAAAATCCCAGAAAGTTCCAAAGCAAAACTTGAATTTTTCAAACTGTCAACTATTTCCATATCATTTACATTGTACTAGGTATTATAAGTCATCCAGAGATTAAGTATAGGAGAGGATTTAAGTATAGGGCAGAGGTCATATGCAAACACTGAGTGAAGTGAGTGAGGAAGTCGCTCAGTCGTGTCCAACTCTTTGCGACCCCATGGACTGTAGCCTACCAGGTTCCTCCGTCCATGGGATTTTCCAGGCAAGAATTCTGGAGTGGGTTGCCATTTCCTTCTCCAGGAGATCTTCCCGACTCAGGGATTGAACCCAGGTCTCCCGCATTGTAGGCAGACGCTTTACCGTCTGAGCCACCAGGGAAGATCCAAACACTAGGCCATTTTAAATAAAGGACTTGAGCATCCACACATTTTGGTGTCTACAGGAGGCCCTGGAACCAATGCCCCTCCCATGTAAGAGGGGTGATTCTTCTTTCAGTGTGTGGGTGGGGAAGATGGAAGATGTTTGGGGTTGAGTTTGCCCAGGATTTTGAGGAGGCCAATGAGAAGTTGTTATTAATGACAGTACTTCGGCTCAGTGAACTGTGGAATCATCACGTCCAGGCAGTTTGGTGGCAGGAAGAGTCCGGAGAACTAGTTAGTGCACCATGCAGCTAGCTCAGTGGCCTGGGGTAAAGTCCTTAACCTCTCTGAGCCTTCATTTCCTTGTGTGTAAACTGTGGCTTTATACTTCTCTGGCTTGCTGGGACACCAAAACTAATGTATGGGAAAGCTTAATGAAGTGAGGATGAAATGGGCTCTCCCTCCCGAGGGGAACTTGCTAATCTGCCTTCCCACAGAGGTGTTAATTGTAGTTTAGATGTCGATTGATAAGAGGCTGGTCAGTTCCAAGTATTTGCCTTTTAAGAGAGGTCCTCCAAATGCGGAAGCCAGTGAAACTCTGGTAGACCAGTTCCCCTTTTCACACTGTTGGCTTCCTCTTGTTCCGAAGGATGGGCCTTGGACAGTTGGAGTCTTAGTGACAGCTTCTGGTAGTTCAGCCTTCAGAAATTACAGGAAAGACCCTTTTTAGTGTGTCACCTAAATAATCTAACTGAAACCCCCAAGAGAGGTCACCATCTTTCTAACAGGGCCTTGTTCAGTAGCCTGTCAGCCATGCTCAAGGATGAGTCAGCTAGATATGCTGACATGCCAGCCTAGAAATGGGGCTGACTCCTTAGTATAGTTACAGAAACTTAGACATAAAAGTAACTTTAGGAGGCAGTCGAATCAGAATTGGGTTGGAAATTTTGTCTTTTCCCCTTTCAAGTCTTGTGGCCTTAGGCAGGCAAGTCATTTAACTTCTCTGAGCATGAGCCTCCATTTTCTTATTTGTAAAATGCTGGGGTGGGGCGGGGGAAGGCTAGTAAAAGTACTTACTTCGTATGAATGGTGTACATTTATGAAAGGAGATAATGTTTGTGATATACCTGGTACAGAGTTTGTGTTCAATAATTGTTAGCTTTTATTATGATTACTGTTGGATCGAATCATGTAAAATTGTTTCTTTTATAGGTCATCTGTATGGTTGAACTAGTATTATTGTTTAATCTTGGTCCCTCCCTTTTGCTCCCAAAGAAACCTATAAAGGGTGGCCTCTGCCTAAGGCCTACTCATTTATTGCAGGCATTTGCAGCATTGAAGGCTACCAATGTCAGGACCGTGATAAACACAGATTATCCCTTCCAATCAGTGATGGGGGATTTCCTGTCTGGTCCTTTTGAAGTTTACAGTCCTGAGTCTGAGAGTCAATGGCAGGAGAGATTTTCTTCCCCTCACACTGTCCTTTGAATATAGCATTAATGTCGTGAGACCACACTGGGATGTATATATTGTTATTGTTTAGTCACTAAGTCGTGTCTGACTCTTTGCAACCCCATGGACTGTAGCCTGCCAGGCTTCTGTCTCCATGGGATTTCTCAGGCAAGGATACTGGTGTGGATTGCCATTTTCTTCTCCAGAGGATCTTCCTTACTCAGGGACTGAACCCATGTCTCCTGCTTGGCAGGTGGATTTTGTTCCACTGAGACACCAGGGAAGGCCCATGCTTTGAAGCATATTGATGCAGTGGCATTATAATAGTTTGTATGTGTTATGGTGTTTTTGTGACCATCTAATGGTCCCAAATTGCTAAATGAGGTAAATCATTGAGGTCATTTTCAGTCTTCAGATTGGAGAAACATTAAGATGAGACATAGAGAATCGTAGAAAATTTTTTTAAATAGAAGACTAGTCCAAATGGCTGCCCTCCACCAGTGTTTTAGCAATATCTAATAGGATCGGGCCTCAGATTTTAGATTTCTTTCATCATCAAGAGACAGGTGAGTCTCACTCGGTGAATAAATTAAAAGGCTGTTGTTCTGTCTAGGCATCCAAAGAAGCTAAAGATCAAGCTGACCCCCCTTTCCTTCTGAGAAAGGATTAGGAATTGGGAAAGCTGCAACCTAGCCAAATGAACATTGGTCTTGAGGGGGAAGGATTGGCTCAGGACTCTGGCCTTGATTTTTGATTAATTTTCAAAGGAGCCCAGACTCTCTGAGGGGTGGAGCATAATGTCATACAGCAGCTACCAGTTGAATGAGTCACCACAGCCGAAAGTCACGTGGGAGCCATCAGACATACTTCATCAAGATCTGCTGGGAGGGATTTGGTTCCTGGTCTGATAGAGGCACACTTGATGTGGCAGTCATTGACAACTGGGATTCCTACTTTATTCATGCCAGTTTAATATTATTTGCCTTGAGCTTCAGAAGAGAATTTTTTTAAAGTATTTTCTTTTCCCCTACCATGTCGTTTCTAAGTTATTTTATTATTCATTTGCCCAAAACAAAAGGTTCAGATTTAGGTACTAAAGTATGTTTTTAATTTAAGAAATTCTATTTATTAAAAATATTTGCGTAATAAAACTCAGCCCACTCACTGGAACAATATCTAGTATAATAACTGAGATTTTTCATTGATGATTCTCACTGATGGCATTTGACCATGCATTTTCCCCTGGGTGTCCTCAAATGGCAAACGCAACTTCCACACAAGAATTATCAAGGATTCTTGGTCAGGACGGCTCCTTCAGGGGTATATGGGACTTTTGCTGAGTAAAATAGTGTGGTTGGTGAAATGTGCATTCAGAGCTTCCCTGCCGTCATCACCAAAAATCCTGGGACTGGTCGTCAGTTTCACCGGTTGAGAAACCTTATTTCCTCAGCACACATTCATCAACGCAGGGCCAGTTCCTTACTTCATCATGGGAACAATAATGCCAAAGCATTCTCAAGAGTGTTTCAAGAAACCTCATTTCCTCAGCATGTATTCATCAATCCAGGGCCAGTTCCTTACTTCACCATGAGAACAATAATGGTGAAACAGTCTCGAGAGGCTTCTGTTGGCACAGCTGGTATGTTCCATCCCTGTAGGCAGCAACTGTATGGAAAGCAAAATGATAAGTAGGTTCCTTGGCAAGGAGTCAGGAATTTGTTGTGAAAATGTACTTGGCTCAGAATAGCTGGAGGCACCACTGAGGGTAGGCATGGCTTTGCTGCTGGGACAAACTGACTCAATGTTCATGGACCGAATCACCTTTTCTCCCCATCACAATTTTGTTTGCAGACATTTCTTTTTCTCTTTTTCCAGGGCTGACCAACGAACTCCTCTTTTAGAGTGCTGTCTTGCCTAGTCCTTAGAGCTATTCAGTATCTCATAAAGTGTTGTTTTTTCCCTTGTGTCTTTGCTATGGTTTGTTGCTTGATGATTGGCTGGCTACCTCTCAGAGGACATCCTTGGGTCCTCATTTTGAGAGTCTCTCACAGTCGCCTTCATGCTCAGCTGCTGGCAGGCATGTGAAATGGCAGAGTAGCCCCTTTAGAGTGGTAGATAGAGGTAACACTGACAAAATTTCCTCTTCATGGCTCTCAGCACGTATATAAAAGGAAATGCTGTCTCCAACTTGAGTCAGAAAATATTACAAAACAGGAAGCGCCTTGGAACTCTGATTAAAAGCAGCTCCATTCTTAATAATTCCAACTCTGTCACCTTGGAAAATGTGAATTTCCTGAAGAGTCCTTTAATCTCATTATTCTAAATCATAATAACAAGACTTGTGATTTTTATCTGTAGGCTGTCTGTAAGTTGGCTGTGGTTCCACAAAGCTTATCTACCTTTCAGAATAAGAGTGTGCTGCACTCAGTGCACGTGTCAGCCCTTATCATTCCTATGTTTATGTGAGATTGTCAAAATGGTCAGTGCGGAAAGATGTTTGGTGAAAAAGTCGTTCCTCAGCCCTCAGGCTCCTCTTCTTTACTTCCTCTCCTCAGAGGTGACCAGAGTTGCCAGGTTCTTAGACCAGTTCATTTGACCTTAATCTTGATGTTATACTACGTCTACTTGGAAGTGAATTTTTATAATCTCACTGTGTTTCCTTTGAGTTTGCTCTTAGACAGTTGACATGTTAGCATGGTAGGTTTAGAGAAAATGTCATGATGTTTATACATGAAAATGTGAGGAACTGTCTCTTGTTTCTACCAAGGTTTCTCAATGGTGGCACTACTGCCATTTAATGTAGGGTAATTCTTTGTTGTGGGGGGAGGGAAGGCTGTCCTATGCCTTGTAGAGGGTTTAGCAGCATCCTTGGCCTCTGCCCACTAGATGCCAGTAGCAATTCACTCTGCCCCCGCCCCCCCCCCACCAGTTATGACAACTAAACGTGTTTCTGGACATCAACAAATGTTATCAACGGGGGGGAGAACAGAATCACACCCAGTTGAGAATCACTGAACTGCATACCATTTACTAACTTTTCATTTTCTTTACACATTTCAACATGCAAATGTTTTATTACATAAATGTATTTCTGTGCATTGGCTACAGCAATACCTTTTACATTTCTTTACCTTAGAAAATTGCTCCAGAAACTCATCGTTCAAAAGAAGTGCCCCTGAATGAGAGGATCTGTCTGCAGGTGGGGTCCCAGTGCAGCACCAATGAAAGTGAAAAGCCCAGCATTTTGGTGGAAAAGTGCATCTCGCCCCCTGAAGGTAACAACCAAAAGCACTATCTCTTGGCATTTAGAGAATACATCCAAATTATCTACCTGCTTATGTTCAGTGTTCATTAATTCATTCCATTTTCAAACACTTGAGTCTAATAAGTGTCAGGCACTTGTACTAGATGATGACAACACACTGATAACTGTGAGATGCTCACAGACAACTTGAATGACCATGCCTGGTAGTTATAGAGTACCGACTAATTTGGAAAGTAATACACACTGGCACACCCTCACATGCACACATGCACGCGCACACATGCCTTTCCCCTGAATTGAGCTTCTTAAGCTTATTCTGTGAAATGACAAAGGTGTGTATTATTATCCTGATTCATTTTATGAGGAAAAAGGAAACTGAGTGAGTTGCTGTAGATCTTCAGATCCTAGATCCAGTGCCTTAAAAAAATAACAAAAATATTATTCAGTATGGGTAAGAGGCTGGGAGCATGGTTTATAACAACTTAACCTCCCCTATTCTCATTTCCCGAGGAGTTTAATAATCTGAATAAAGCCTAAACTGTATTATGACCAAAAGGTGGTTGGTGATACAAAAAATTGTATTATGGCAAAAAGTAGCCTTTTAAGGATCACGATAGATAGCAGGTTTGAATTTTAAACAAAGGCATTTAATTTAGAGATGTTATATCGTAACTTAAAAGGCTTTCTAAAGGTAGAGATTTCAGGTCAATAAGATTTTCTGGCTCCTAAGACCATAACACCATAACACGCAATAGGAAGTGACTAAGAGTTATATTTTGTTTACCTTTCCCCAAATTGCTTCAAGAGGAATGTTTGTTTAATTTTTAAAACAAGATGTGTCAGTATTGCTCAATTGACAAGAAGGTAAATTATAACTCAGTAAATGTATTTTTTTAAACAACAAGTAGATATAATGGTTGTTTATGTTTTCACATTCATTTGGGAAACTTCCTAGTCATTTCCTATGATTGAAATATTGTTTGACCTTTAAACTCTCTCTCCAGTTAGGAGTACAAGAGTTAGGGTCCCTCAATAGTAAAGATGTCTTCTTAATCTGAGGAGATGAGAGAGAAAGTTGTGAGCAAATTAGATTTGGGTTTTCTCCCTCCTGGGTGCCTTCTGGGTCAAATGGGACTGAGAAGTTAGGGGTCAGCTTTCTGGAGAAGCAGCCTGAAGCACCCTCATCACGCCCAGCCCTCAGAGTGATTGGCTAGCTGGCACTACAAGGCGAGGACAGTTGTGAACTCTTAGCTGGATGTTCTAGGTGATCCTGAGTCTGCTGTTACTGAGCTCCAATGCATTTGGCACAACCTGAGGTACATGAAATGCACTTGGCTCCCTGGAAGGAATACAAGTCCTGACACTAACTACACTCTATACTACTGGTGAGTATGGACTGTACACTTACTTACTGCAGAGGGACTGACTGTGATTGCATTGGGAACCTTTGAAGCTAACCTAGTTAAAACATAAACAGAATACCCTATTCCTTTCTACAGTTTGCTCTAATGAAAAATGCATCTGCTCTTGGTGTCTCATTAAAAAAAAAAAAAAAAAAACCTTAACAAATAATTATAGATCCACTGGTATGTTGCAAAAAATATCCAAAGAGATCCCATCTACCCTTCACCCAGTTGCTTTCAATGGTAACATCTCATATATATGGTGCAGTATTAAAACCAGAAAATTGACATTGGTACAGTCCACTGACCTTATTCCAATTTCACCAGTGTTCCGTCCAGGCATTTGGATCTGTGTGTAGTTCTATGCAGTTTTATCATATGCAAAGATGTAGAACAGTTCCATTACCACAAGGATCCCTCTAATTGTCCTTTTATTTATTTTTAAAAATCAGTTAATCTGTTTGGCTGCACCTGGTCTTAGTGGCTACATGATAGATCTTTAGTTGTGGTATGTGTGTCTAGTTCCCTGACCAGGGATCGAACCCAGGCCCCCTGCATTGAGAGTGAGGAATCTTAGACACTGGACCACCAGGGCACTCCCAAGTTGCCCTTTTATAGCTACACCCACCTCCTTCCTGCACCCCTCTCCCCACACTCCTCTCCCCCAAGTCTCTAACCTCTGGCAACCACTCATCTGTTCTCCATCTATAATTTTGTCATTTAAAGAATGTAACAGGAACAGAATCATACAAAATATATTAATAACTGTCAGAGGCTGACTATATTTTTCAGTCTCTGCATAATACTCTGGAGATCCATCCAAGCTGTTGTATATATCAATAGTCCATTTCTTTTTCTTGCTGTGTGGTGTTCTATGATATGGATGTATCAGTTTGTTTGACCTTTTATTCACTAAAGGATATCTCGGTTATTTTCAATTTTTTTGCAAGTATGAGAAAGCAGTTATAAATATTCATGTTCAGGTTTTTATGTGAATATCACTTTTCAGTTCTCTGGAACAAATGCCTTAGGGTATAATTGCTGGATCATATGGTAATTACACATTTAGTTTTATTAAAAAACCACCAAATTATTTTCTAGAGTAACTGTATTGTTTTACATTCTCACCAGCAATGTATGAGTGATTGGTTTTTATCTTTCAAAAGGAAAATTATATCATTCCCAGAGTTAAAAAGTAGTTTACTGCCCCAGAGAATAACTTGTATTTCCTATGTGTGACTGTATCTACAAAATTTGTTAAATTTCTAAATTAATCTTTCATTATTTCCTTTCATTTGGAGCCTAGAATTGATTATTAACAACAGAACAGGGAAGAAAGAACCAGGTTAATCAACTGAATTTAGTAAAACCTGAGCATACATAGTGGCTAAAGCTCTGAATGGTGAGCAGAAATAAGAAACCCGTCTTTTTACTCCTGAAGCGTCATTGTAGAGGTGACAGCGCTGGACACGGTAGTTTATATACAAAGAAGAGTGCGTGATGGAGGCTTGCAGAAGTGCAGACAGGCGTGTGAGGAGTGAGGGTGGAGCTTGGCATGGTGGTGGAGCGAGGTGAGAGGCATTGCTGAATGGGTGGACTGCCCAGATGGGGAAGTGTCTCTGAGGCTGGAGGCTGGCGCTGAGGCAGAATGGTCTCAGGACTGGGAGTATTTCGTTTATGTGATTCCAGGTAGGGAAGCAGGAGGTCTGATGTTGGCAGGGTGCCCTGCACCTGGCCTTGTCCCCCCATCTGTCATTCATTCAGACTGTTTCTGAGAGAGTGGGGTATGGAGGGCCACATCCAGAACTTCTGAAGTTATAGGATGAACAGGGCCTTTATCCTGGAATGTCCATTTTGCCCAATGACTGGATGAAAAGTATGAATATTTTTGGTATGTGACGACCCTCGTGGCTATATCATGGAATAGGACACCAAAAAATCACATGAATTTTTGAACAGAAACCTCCCAGGTGACCTGGAGGTTGGCATTCTCTCTCTTCCCCTGTCCCCAGAGGTGCTCCCAGGCAAGTTGAGGGGCACTGCAGGCGAAGGCAGACAGCATTGAATTCACGTGGTTCAGTCTGGAGTCCCCCTGACTCCCCAGTACAGATCATTCTCATGTGAGGTCTGCAGTTTCACTTGCCTGCTGGTGGTACCTGTTGCTTCTCCTTTACTTTAAGCCCTTCAGTGGTTCCTGGCGCCTACAGTCTAAAGTCCAAACTCATCAGCAGGAGCAACAAAGCCTTTTATGCTCGCTCTCCTAACTGGCTCTGTCGCCTCAGTGTCATCCTGCACCCACCACCCAACCCACACTGAACTTCTTTCAGTTCCTCAAACTCACTCTTCAGACACTCAAACAGAAGAGTGGCATACAGACCCAACATTCAGGCAGAATAGTGGAATCACTCTGCATGCCCTTGTGGCCCAGGCCTTGCCTGTTCACCTGGACGCTTCTAACTTGTCCTTATCTCAGCTCAGGCACCTCTTCCCTTCCAGAAAGCCTTCCTTGACCTCTCTAGCCTAGGTACGTGCCCGGTTGTCATGTACCATAGTACCTTGTACTTTCCTGTGTCATAATACTCAGCACATTGCAATGTCATTTCCTGTTTACTTAGTGGTCATCCTCTCCAGGCTACCGTCTCCCTTGAGAGCAGGGGCTGTGTCTTATTCCCCCACACCCCATGCCTGACACATGGGAGGTGCTCTGTGAATAGGTTTTTGAACGTTTGGTAGTATCCAAAGTTAGACAACATTCAGGATTGGGGTGAGGACTTAGGGGGCAAGGATAAGCAACTCAGGAGCATTATAATTCAGGAACAAAAAGAGAGAAGGATGGAGTAGATCTGCCTCCCCAAGAACTAAGCCTTAAAAGAAGCAGCCTGGCCCTGGTAATGTTTTGGTGAAGTCTGGAAAGAGCCGTTACTATAGGCTTAGGATCCCTGAGTTTATTATGCTATTAATTCCCCTTGCTTTTCCTAGAGTTGTTATTGGTAAAATCACAGGGAAAACCTTCAAAGAATCTATCTTTAGCAGGGACAGGGAAAGGAAGGGAAGAAGTCTTAAAACTTTGTCTCAGTCCACAGCAGACCGTGCAGGAAAGTAACCTAAATATAGAAATTAGGGTAGCTCTGAGGCAGATGATAGCCTAGCCCTTGGAGTTCTTATTAGACAAATTTAGGGAAGTGCCTTGGAACGTGTTATTATTTAGTGGCTCAGTGTGTCTGACTCTTTTGCAACCCCATGGACTGTAGCCCACCAGGCTTCTCTGCCCATGGGGTTCTCCCAGGCAAGAATACTGGAGTGGGTTGCCATTTCCTCCTCCAGGAGAACTTCCAGACCCAGAAATCAAACCCACATCTCCTGCGAGTCCTCATTACTTATCTGTTTTATATATAGTAGTGTGTCGTGCTCAGTCACTCAGTTGTGTTTGACTCCCTGTGACCCCACCAACTGTAGCCTGCCAGGCTCCTCTGTACATGGAATTTTCTAGGCAAGAATACTGGAGTAGGTTGCCATTTCCTCCTCCAGGGGATCTTCCCGATCCAAGAATCAAACCTGCATTTCCTCCATTGGCAGATGGATTCTTTACCCTTGAGTCACCTGGAAAGCCCCACCTTGGGGCATATACCAGCACAAAATGAATCTTACTGCAGATTACAAAACTAGCATCCCCTCTGGATGAATAAATTATCAAAAACTGGCCCAATCAAATAAGAAGGCATTCTTCTTCCTCTGGACCAAAGTGTTCAACTTCAGGGCTGATGCAGCATCTTACCAAAGCTGACCGCAGACGGTGCTTGGGCTGGTTGGCTGGCTTTCAGCCCTTAGTTCATACTGTGGTGCAGGGATAAGCTACAACCATGGGATGGCATCCATCCCAAGATAGTGGGGGTTCGCTGGCACCCAGAGGTGGGGGGAATGCAGCAGGGATACCACTTCTTGTCATACACATTCCCAGAGTCGGTCATCAGCGTGGACTCTTCCTATAACATAGACCTGTACTGTCCAATACAAGAGCCACTAGTCACACATGACTGTGTTTACATTTTAATTCAAATTAATTAAAATTAAATCAAATTAAAACTTAAGTTGCTCAGTTTTACTAGCCAGTTTCACATATGGCTAGTGGCTCCTGTACCAACAGCACAAATTTCCATAATCCCAGAAAATTTTATTGGACAGGCTGGTATAAATTCTGTATCTTTTGCCCTTACCACCTTATTCTCTTTTCTGGAGCCATACTGCTTGGGTTCAAATACTGACTCTCTTACTAGCAGTGTGATTTGGGGCAAGTTACTTCTCTCTCAGCCCCAGTTTTGTAATCTGTAAAATGGGAGTAGTAACAATAGTGCTGCCTCTTAAGGATGTTTTGAGGGCTGTTATATGAAGAGTGTTTGGAGTTGGCCTAATTGCTAACATCTGTAGAGTAACCATGTAATGAAAGTGAAAGTGAAGTCGCTCAGTCGTGTCCAACTCTTTGTGACCCCATGGACTGTAGCCCACCAGGCTCCTCAGTCCATGGAATTTTCCAGGCAAGAGTACTGGAGTGGGGTGCCATTTCCTTCTCCAGGGGATCTTCCCAACCCAGGGATCGAACCCGGGTCTCCCGCACTGCAGGCAGATGCTTTACCGTATGAGCCACCAGGGAAGCCCATATAGCATGCAATACGTGCTAGCTATATGGTTTTTTATTATTCATCCCCACTCCCTTGAGGATGCAGCCGGTACACAGAGCTGACCTCTTCCACCACCTCACAGAATTGGCACCTAGCCCACCCCTGTTCCTCCCCACTCTCCCCTGGAGAGATCCTTTCCAATCTAAACCACAGAAGAAAGACACGTGGCTCATTCATTATCAAACAGTCAGAATTGGTTGAAGTACCAGTTTAAAATCACCTCAAACAAACTGCGAGAGACTGTTTCCCTAATCTCCAGTCAGAAAAAGATGGAGTCATTTTGAAGCCCCAGGGCGATGACTTCCAGTCCTTCAGGGATAGTCTGGCATTGAAGGGAGCCTGACCTTAATAGCTACAGACTAGCCAAGCCAATGAATTTTAGGGAATTTCTTAACAAACTAATCATCTTTACAGTGCAGGAAATAGTCTTTAATTTGTCCATTTCCTCCTTCTGTCAGCAGAGTGATTGTGTGGATTTCAGTGTGTGGTTTTTAACAGGAAGCACTAAAATGCCTCCTATCTTAGGTTATCATCTAATCTTTCACAAGATTTCAAAAATTTTATCTTCAAAATCAGTATTTTCCCTTTTGTTATTTTTTTCTGAAGTACAACAAAAGATTTTTTTTACATTTCTTATCTGGATTCCATGAGAATATGTGAAATACTCAGGGTACAATGAAAAAGGAATCTCAAAGGTTACTCATTAGACGAGTTCCTTTCATTATTGAACAACGTTAACTTTCTACATAGTTCTCTTTAGTTATGTAACAATAATGTCGTAAGTTTCTTCAGTTTCTATTTCTGTGTGTGTGCAAAACATTTCAGGCCTCTCTGATCTAAAAACTAGTCATGGCTGTAACTTAGTTTTTAAAAAACTGTTTTCATTCATGAACCACAGGGGCCAACAACTAGGAGAAAAAATTTATATACTATCTCTTAAAGGACAAGGTCACTTTCTATATTGAAGCATTTCTTTGAACAGCCTTTGAAGAAGTAAATACATTAGATCTGAATTAAAAAAAATTTTTTTTTGTTTTCGTTTTTTTAAAAAGACATTATTTATAGCAGTTCTAGGTTTACAACAAAATTGAGAGGAAGGTACAGAGATTTTCCATATACCCACTGCCCCTACAATTAATAGCGTTCCCCATTATCAACATCCCTCACCAATAGTACATTTGTTACAATTGATGAAGCTACACTGATATACATCACCACCATCAGAATTCTACATAGTCTATATTAGGGTACACTCTTGGCCTTCTACATTTTATGGGTTTGGACAAATGTATGACATATATCCATTGTTATAATTACCATACAGAGTACTTTCATTGCCTTAAAAATCCTCTGCGTTCCACTAATTCATCTCTCCCCTATTCCAACCCCTGGCAACCATTGATTTGTTTATTCTCCTAGTTTTGTCTTTTCCAGGATTTCATCTGGTTGGAATCAGACAGTATGTAGCATTTTCAGATGGACTTCTATCACTTAATAATACACATGTAACATTCCTCCATATCTTTTCATGGCTTGATAGTTCATTTCTTTTTGGTGCTGAATAATACTCCACTGTCTGGATGTATTACAGTTTATGTATCCATTTAGTGACTAAAGGACATCTTGATTGCTTCCAAGCTTTGTCAATGATGAATAAAGCTGCTTTAAACTTTTGTATGTTGGTTTTTGTGTAGATATAAGGTCTCAATTTCTTTTGGTAAATACCAGAGAGCACAATTACTAATCATATGGTAGGAACATGTTTGGTTTTGTAAGAAACTGTCTTCCAAAGTGCCTGTACCGTTCTGTATTTCCACCAGCAATGAGCAAGAGTTCTTGTTGCTCCACATCCTCATCAGCATTTGATATTGCCGATGTCTGGATTATGGGCGTTCTGACTGGTGTGTAGTGGTATCTTGTTGCTTTCATTTGCATTTCTCCGATGATATGTCCTTATTTGTCATCTGTATGTCTGTGAAGATCTTTGGCTCATTTTTTAGTTGAGTATTTTGCTTTATTGTTCAGTTTTATGAGTTCTTTGTATATTTTGGCTAACAGCCCTTTATCACATGTGTCTTTTGCATACATTTTCTCTCCCGCCCCTCCAGTGTTTGGCTTCTTTTCTTATTCTCTTGATATTATCTTTTGCAGAAGTTTTTAATTTTAATGAAATTCAGCTTATCAGTTATTTCTTTTAAAGATCATGCCTTGGATATTGTATCTAAAAAGTCATCACCATACCCAAGATTGTCTAGGTTTTCTCCTATGTTATCTCCTAGGAGGCTTATAGTTTGGCACTTTACATTTAGGTCTGTGATCCATTGTGAGGTTAGCTTTGTGAAGAATATAAGGTCTGTGACTAGATTCTTTTTTTTTTTTTAACATGTGGATATCCAGTTGTTCCAGCACCATTTGTTGAAGAGACTATTTGTGCTCCATTGTATTGCCTTTTCCCCTTTGTCAAAGATCAATTGACTGTATTTATGGGAAAGATCTGCTTTTTATAAGACTGGATTTGTAGCACAGTCCCCTGGAGAATTGCTGTCAAAATGCTTATCTTAGTCCCTGGGCAAAACCTTCTAAGTAGGATTCTCTGGGAGAGGGGTTGAGGGACTTGCATTTTTCAAATGATCACAGATGATTCTAAAGTAAACAAATCAAGGGTTTGGGACTCTTTCCTCTTAGTTCATTTTCTACATTGTCTTCCTTTTCTGCAGAATGTTTGCACATCTCCCTTGTGACTAATGATGTAAGGCTTTACTCTGTGTATTCTTCTAGTTACTATAAAAGAGAATCCTTTGATAACTTTGACAAAAAGTGTAATGAGCACATTCTGTCTGCCTGTACTGTGCTGGATGATTACTGGGGAAAGGTCTACATAGACGTTTTTGGAAATAAGAAAGAAGATATCAGCATTTAGAGCCACATAGTAGAGTAAGACACTTAGAAAGACCTCATGCTATGGAACACTGATCTGGCAGTGGTTCAGTTCAGGTCAGCCACTCAGTCGTGTCCGGCTCTATGCAACTGCATGGAATCTAGCACGTCAGGCTTCCCTATCCTTCACCATCTCCCAGAGTTTGCTTGAACTCATGTCCATCAAGTCTGTGATGCCATCCAACCATCTCATCCTCTATCATCCACTTTTCCTCCTGCCTTCAATCTTTCCCAGCATCAGGGTCTTTTCCAATGAATCAGTTCTTCGCTTCAGGTGGCCAAAGTATTGGAGCTTCAGCTTCAGCATCAGCATCAGTCCTTCCAATGAATATTCATGATTGATTTCCTTTAGGATAGACTGGTTTGATCTCCTTGCAGTCCAATGGACTCTCAAGAGTCTTCTCCAACACCACAGTTCAGAAGCTTCAATTCTTTGGTGCTCAGCTTTCCTTAGGGTCCAACTCTCACATCCATACATGACTACGGGAAAAACCATAGCTTTAACTAGATGGACCTTTGTTGGCAAAGTTATGTCTCTGCTTTTAATATGCTGTATAGGTTGGTATATATGCTGTATAGGTTGGTCATAGCTTTTCTTCCAAGGAGCAGCATATTTTAATTGCATGGCTGCAGTCACCATCTGCAGTGATTTTGGAGCCCAAGAAGTCTCTCACTGTTTCTACTGTTTCCGCATCTATTTGCCATGAAGTGATGGGACCAGATGCCATGATCTTTGTTTTTTGAATGTGGAGTTTTAAGCTAGCTTTTTCAGTCTCCTCTTTCACTTTCATGGATCACAATAAACTGTGGAAAATTCTGAAAGAGATGGGAATACCAGACCACCTGACCTGCCTCTTGAGAAATCTGTATGCAGGTCAGGAAGCAACAGTTAGAACTCGACATGGAACAACAGACTGGTTCCAAATAGGAAAAGTAGTCCGTCAAGGCTGTATATTGTCACCCTGCTTATTTAACTTATATGCAGAGTACATCATGAGAAACGCTGGACTGGAAGAAACACAAACTGGAATCAAGATTGCCGGGAGAACTATCAATAACCTCAGATATGCAGATGACACCACCCTTATGGCAGAAAGTGAAGAGGAACTAAAAAGCCTCTTGATGAAAGTGAAAGTGGAGAGTGAAAAAGTTGGCTTAAAGCTCAACATTCAGAAAACGAAGATCATGGCATCTGGTCCCATCACTTCATGGCAAATAGATGGGGAAACAGTGGAAACAGTGTCAGACTTTGTATTTTTGGGCTCCAAAATCACTGCAGATGGTGACTGAAGCCATGAAATTAAAAGACGCTTACTCCTTGGAAGGAAAGTTATGACCAACCTAGATAGCATATTCAAAAGCAGAAACATTACTTTCCCAACAAAGGTCCGTCTAGTCAAGGCTATGGTCTTTCCTGTGGTCATATATGGATGTGAGAGTTGGACTGTGAAGAAAGCTGAGCGCCAAAGAATTGATGCTTTTGAACTGTGGTGTTGGAGAAGACTCTTGAGAGTCCCTTGGACTGCAAGGAGATCCAACCAGTCCATTCTGAAGGAGGTCAGCCCTGGGATTTCTTTGGAAGGAATGATGCTAAAGCTGAAACTCCAGTACTTTGGCCACCTCATGCCAAGAGTTGACTCATTGGAAAAGACTTTGATGCTGGGAGGGATTGGGGGCAGGAGGAGAAGGGGACGACAGAGGATGAGATGGCTGGATGGCATCCCTGACTCGATGGACGTGAGTCTGAGTGAACTCCGGGAGTTGGTGATGGACAGGGAGGCCTGGCATGCTGCGATTCATGGGGTCGCAAAGAGTCGGACTTGACTGAGTGACTGAACTGAAAGAGGCTCTTTAGCTCCTCTTCACTTTCTGCCATAAGGATGGTGTCATTTGCATAGCTGAGGTTGATATTTCTCCCAGCAATCTTGACTCCAGCTTATGCTTCATCTAGCCCACCATTTCACATGATGTACTCTGCATATAAGTTAAATAAGCAGGAAAATAAATAAATAAAAAGCAGTTAAATAAGCAGGCTGACAATATACAGCCTTGAGGTGTTTCTTTTCCAATTTGGAACCAGTCCATTGTTCCATGTCTAGTTCTAACTGTTGCTTCTTGACCTGCATACAGATTTCTCAGGAGGCAAGTCAGGTGGTCTGGTAT
The DNA here is from genome assembly GCF_027580195.1 of Bos mutus. Classification (NCBI taxonomy): domain Eukaryota; kingdom Metazoa; phylum Chordata; class Mammalia; order Artiodactyla; family Bovidae; genus Bos; species Bos mutus. Next base: position 29,255,880 of record NC_091646.1, on the reverse strand, counting down.
TCCCATCTCTTTAAGAATTTTCCAGGGTTTGTTTAGATCCACACAGTCAAAGGCTTTGGCATAGTCAATAAAGCAGAAGTAGATTTTTCTGGAAGTCTCTTGCTTTTTCAGTGATCCAAGGGATGTTTGCAATTTGATCTCTGGTTCCTCTGCCTTTTCTAAATCCAGCTTGAACATCTGGAAGTTCTTGATTCATGTTCTGTTGAAACCTGGCTTGAATAATTTTGAGCATTACTTTGCTAGCGTGTGAAATGAGTGCAGTTGTGCAGTAGTTGAGCATTCTTTGGCATTGCCTTTCTTTGGAATTGGAATGAACACTGACTTTTTCCAGTCCTGTGGCCACTGCTGAGTTTTCCAAATTTGCTGGCATATAGAGTGTAGCACTTTTACAGCATCATCTTTTAGGATTTGAAATAACTCAACTGGAGTTCCATCACCTCCACTAGCTTTGTTCATAGTGGTGCTTACTAAGGCCCACTTGACTTCACATTCTAGGATGTCTGGCTCTAGGTGAGTGATCACACCATTGTGGTTATCTGGGTCATGAAGATCATTTTTGTATAGTTCTTCTATGTATTCTTGCCACCTCTTCTTAATATCTTCTGCTTCTGTTAGGTCCATATCATTTTTGTCCTTTACTGTGACCATCTTTGCATGAAATGTTCCCTTGGTATCTCTCATTTTCTTGAAGAGATCTCTAGTTTTCCCCATTCTATTGTTTTCCTCTATTTCTTTGCATTGATCACTGAAGAAGGCTTTCTTATCTCTCCTTGCTATTCTTTGGAACTCTGCATTCAAATGGGTATATCTTTCCTCTTCTCCTTTGCCTTTAGCTTCTCTTCTTTGCTCAGCTATTTGTATGGCCTCCTCAGACAACCATTTTGCCTTTCTTTTTCTCAGGATGGTCTTGATCACTGCCTCCTGTACAATGTCATGAACCTCTGTCCATAGTTCTTCCGGCACTCTGTCTATCAGATCTAATCCCTTGAATCTATTTGTCACTTCTGCTGTATAATCATAAGCAATTTGATTTAGCTCATACCTGAATGGTCTAGTGGTTTTTCCCTACTTTCTTCAATTTAAGTCTTAATTTTGCAATAAGGAGTTCATGATCTGAGCCACAGTCAGCTCCTGGTCTTGTTTTTACTGACTGTATAGAGCTTCTCCATCTTTGGCTGCATAGAATATAATCAATTTGATTTTGGTAGGGACCATAAGATGATGTCCATGTGCAGAGTCGTCTCTTGTGTTGTTGGAAGACAGTGTTTGCTATGACAAGTGGATTCTGTTGGCAAAACTCTGTTAACCTTTGCCTTGCTTCATTTTGTAGTCCAAGGCCAAACTTGCCTGTTACTCCAGGTATCTCTTGTCTTCCTACTTTTGCATTCCACTCCGCTATGATGAAAAGGACATCTTTTTTGGGTGTTAGTTCTAGAAGGTCTTGTAGGTCATCATAGAACCATTCAACATCAGCTTCTTTGTCATTAGTGGTTGGGGTATAGACTTGGATTACTGTGAAATTGAGTGGTTTGCCTTGGAAATGAACAGAAATAATTTTGCTGTTTTGGGATTGCATCCAAGTACTGCATTTCAGAATCTTTTGTTGACTGTGAGGGGTACTCCATTTCTTCTAAGGGATTCTTGCCCACAGTAGTAGATATAATAGTCATTTGAATTAAATTTGCCTATTTGGGTCCGTTTTAGTTCACTGACTCCTCGTATGTCGATGTTCACTCTTGTTGTTTGACTACTTCCAATTTACCTTGATTCATGGATCTAACATCCAGGTTCCTATGCAGTGTTGTTCTTTACAGCATTGGACTTTACTTCCTTCACCCGTCACATCCACAACTGGGCTTTGTTTTCTCTTTGGCTCCATATCTTCATTCTTTCTGAAGCTATTTCTCCACTCTTTGCCATATTGGACATTTACCGACCTGGGAAATTCATCTTTCAGTATCATATCTTTTTGCCTTTTCATACTGTTCATGGGTTCTCAAGGCAAGAATACTGAAGTGGTTCACCATTCCCTTCTCCAGTGGACCACGTTTTGTCAGAACTCTCCACCATGATCTGTCTATCTTGGGTGGCCCTACACGGCATGGCTCATAGTTTCATTGAGTTAGACAAGGCTGTGATCCATGTGATCAGTTTGGTTAGTTTTCTGTGATTGTGGTTTTCATTCTGTCTGCCCCCTGATAGGTAAAGATTGTGTTTAAAGGACACTAATAATGTCAGAGAGGTCAATCTGGAGAAGACATGAAGCCTCAAGTGATTAGGGCATGAAATAGGGTGAGAGGAATATCATAGAGAATTCCAGAGGGTTTGCAAAGAAAGAAGTAACCGAATTTGGTGATAAGATATAAAAAAGAGGGGAGGGGTGATTTCAGAGGCTCTAATCTAATCAAGGAGCCCAGAGAAAAATGAGCTCTGGCTGATGGCAGTTGGGATGGTTAGAAAAAAAGGCAGTTTGTCCAAGAAGAGGGGACATCTGTCTTGGCTGTTGAATTTGAGGCAAGAGTGGAACTCTAAAGTGGAGCAGTTAGAAATCTGGGACTGGCTCCAAGGCAGTAGGTCAGGATTAGGAATCCTCAGTGCAGAAATTCTAGTTGAGGAGTGGAAGTGATAAATGGGCGAGTGGATGAGGGAGTAAGAAATAGAGAAGAATACACAGAGGGCTGAAGACTGGGTGTGAATTCTGTGAGAATAGAAGAAAGGAAAGGAACAAGCCAAGAGAACAAGGAAGGAGCAGACAGAGGGACTAGGGAAACTTGGAATTGAGCAGATAAGGCATTTTCAGGAAACATAAAATTTGTCCTCCTGGCTTCGTACTGTTTCCCATACAGAAGAGGAAAAAGAGTCAAGACTCCTATGGTTTCCATAGCTATTGAAAATACAATATTCATGAAAAAGGAACATTCATTTCTTCCTCAAGTGTGAAGTGGAGCCATGTTATAAAATAGGGCTTTAAAAAAAAAGCTACCCTGCCAAATTGCAAATATGGCTTTTCATGGATATCTTTAATCATTTAAAAACAAACAGACATCTGTATTTGTTTCTTGCATATGTGGTTAAAAAATAATGCAGAAGGTTATCTCATTTTATCCTGTAGGCACAACAGCCTGGGAAAAATTCTTCAGTGTGAAAACATCTACAGAGAAGGCCAACACATTGCTTGTTCCTTTAATCTGACTAAGGTGAAGGATTCCAGTTTTGAACAGCACAGCGTCCAAGTAATGGTTAAGGACAATGCAGGAAAAATCAGACCATCCTTCAATATAGTGCCTTTAACTTCTCATGGTAAGTTTTAGAAGTACTCCATGACAGTGTGGATGAAAGTGTTATGTCATCAATACGCATGATAAAAAAAATGATGATTTTGATTTGAAGATCTTCCCAGAAAAAAGGGACTATATTTATGTATATTTTTCTTTGTTCCTTGTTAAAGTAGCAAGCTTGTAAATTCTCATATTTCTTGTGCATATATGCCACATGCTTTATCCATATTTACTTATGCATATGCTGAGCCTTAGAGCAAGCAGTTAGTTGTAGAACTGAGATTGGAGCTCAGGTTCTCTGACTTTTTTAACAGTTTTAAATGTTTAGTTATTTATTTGACTTCACTGGGTCTTTGTTGAGGCATGCGGAGTCTTTGATGTTCATTGTGGCAGATGGGATCTTTAGTTACAGCATGTGGGATCTGGTTCCCTGACCAGGGATCAAACCCAGGCCCCCTGCATTGGGAACATAGAGTCTTAGCCACTGGAGCACCAGGGATGTTCCTCTCTGACTCTTAAGATCTATTCTCTTTTACTTACACTCCAGAGGATGATGCTGCAGAATAAATGTGATTTAATATAGTTGCTGAATAATCTGTCTCTTTGTTTAACAACAACAAAAAAGCTTAGACTGGAGATGGAGTGATCAGGATTGATATTCAAACTGTCTAACATTTTGAGTAACCCAGGCACGGATCAATGAGAACAACCAGTGCAGCTGAGTTTCGGCCCATTACAAAGAGCCCTCAACTTGAAAACAAAATACCTGCTTAAGGTCACTTTGGATATGGCATATACACTCTAATTTCCTCTTCATCTATAAAAGGGGGTACATAGTCCCTCTGGAACTCAGAGGATTGTTGTAAGGTCCAAATGATGTGACATATGTAAAGGCATTTTGTATATCTCTAAAGCAGAGTCATATGTGCTTAGTCACTCAGTCGTGTCTGACTCTTTTCAACCCCATGGACCATAGCCCACCAGGCTCCTCTGTCCATGGGGATTCTCCAGGCAAGAATACTGGAGTGGGTTGCCATGCCCTCCTCCAGGGGATCTTCCCAACCCAGGAATCGAACCCAGATCTCCTGCATTGCAGGCAGATTCTTTACTGCCTGAGTCACCAGGGAAGCCACATTATATTTACTTATTTGCTGTAGTATCACAACAGGGAGCTCTGATTCTAGCTAAAGTGGTACACAGAAAATTTACAAGCAAATAATCATGAATTGACAAAGGTTCCCAAGTCTGTGAGCAGAACACTATTTACTGCCCTTTCAGACAGTCGTGGAAGTGAATTCTAATAGTGCACCCAAGGCAGCTTAATTTGTAAGCCAGGGAGTGATGTTGAGGCAACTTGCCAAATGGGATCATTTGAAGCAAAGCCCTTCTCTCTCCTCCCCCTTGCTTGGAAGCATGTCCTCAATGGACCTTTTAAAGCTCATTTTGCTGCTCTTCTACCTAGAGATGAGTGGTGCTGTAAGAGATGAATGGGAGATTCTTGTTAGCCAGAAGAGGATGCTGTGAAGTTGTTTTCTGTTAATTGTCCACTCTCTTTTGTTGCTTGGTCTTAAGCATAATTGACTCCTGAAAAACTAAATTGACCAGGCTAATTTCTCTTTTTACTTTCTTTTAAATCATGGTTATGATTATATAACATTAAATATGCCATCTTAACCATTTTCAAGTGTACAGTTCAGTAGTGTTAAATATATTCACAATGTTGTGCAGTAGATCTCTAGAACTCTCTCACTTTGTAAAACTGAAACTTCATGCCCATGAAATACTAATTCTCCCTCCCCCGGCCCCTGGTAACCACCTTCCTACTTTCTGTTTCTATGGCTTTGACTGCTTTAGATGCCTCTTATAAGTGGAATCATACAGTATTGGTCCTTTTGTAATGGACTTATTTCATTAGTATCATGTCCTCCAAGTTCATCCCTGTTGTTGTTTAGTCACTCAGTCATATCCGACTCTTTGTGACCCTATGGACTATAGCCTGCCAAGCTCCTCTGTCCATGGGATTTTCTAGAGTGGGTTGTCATGCCCTCCTCCAGGGGATCTTCCCAGCCCAGGATCGAACTCACATCTCCTACATCTCCTGCATTGGCAGGTGGGTTCTTTACCACTGCACCACACGAGAAGCCCTTCATTCCTGTTGTAATCTATGACAAAACTATGCTGATGTTTTCATTGTGGTCTTTGATTGGCATAAATGAGCGCTGGCTGGGGGAACCCTTTGTACCTGATGCCCCTCAGTACCATCAGGAAGAGTCACGTCTGGACCCAAGCACTTCTTTACCCCACCCCCTTGTTGTAGCTAGATGTCTAGATTATACCCCAGCCATGCCCTAACCAGATGCAGGTCAGAATCTGCATCATCTGCCAGCCCGAAGATGTTCCTTAGATCTATTTTACTACGCAGTTTAAGCTTCCTACAAGGGACTTTCCTTCTGGTCCAGTGATCGGGACTCTGAGCTTCCACTGCAGAGGACCCAGGTTCAATCCCTGATCAGGGAAATAAGGTCCTGCATACTGTGTGGTGTGGCCAAAAACAAGAAAAAGAAACAAAGAAAAAAAAATAAGCTTCCTACATTAACTGTGATTAATCAGAAATTCTAGAACTGTATGTCTGATCATGTAAGGCCATTAAAAGCATCAGACCTATTTTGATTTACCTTTGTGACCTTCATTGTCTCTACGTATAAGTGCTGTGCCGTGTTTAGTCGCTCAGTCCTGTCCAGTTCTGTGCAACCCCATGGACTGTAGTCTGCCAGCTCCTCTGTCCATAGGGATTCCCCAGGCAAGAATGAGGATTTTCCCAACCCAGAGATCGAACCCAGGTCACCCACATTGCAGGTGGATTCTTTACCATCTGTGCCACAGGGAAGCCTAAGAATACTGGAGTGGATAGCCTATCCCTTCTCCAGGGGAATGTCCTGACCCAGAAATCAAACCGGGCTGTCCTACATTGCAGGCGGATTCTTAACCAGCTGAGCTATTAGGAAAGCCCATATGTGTATCTCATCAAAATTAACTCTGGAAATTAATTTGTATTCTTCTGTTTTTTGTCTTTCAGTGAAACCTGATCCTCCACATATTAAAAATCTCTCCTTCCAAAATGGTGACTTATATGTGCAGTGGACAAATCCACAGAATTTTCAAAGCAAATGCTTGTCTTATGAAGTAGAAGTCAATAACAGCCACGCTGAGACACATGATATTTTCTATGTAAGTTTTTTTTTTAGATAGTTGTTATTTAGAAATTTTTCTTGCATTTGTTACAGTATAATAAATTGAAATATCAATGAAAAATAGCTTATAGATTTGTCACCCGATGATAATGGTTTCTCTGAAACAGCGTGTGGTGGAAGGTTTGATGGTTTATGATAGTATTGCCTACAAGAGTTCAGGCATTCCTTAATGTATTTGCTGAAAAGTCTTTTTACTACATGTCTGTCGTGTACTACCAGGCACTATTTTACGTGCATGTGACACCTGATAAAAAAAAAAAAAAAAAATTTGCCCATGAAGCTTACCTACTAAAAAATAAGTACATAAATGAGCAAACTAATTTTAGAGAATGAATGCTATGCAGAAATTTAAGTGGGGTAATGGCAAGGCCTGAGGGAATATTAGGTAGGGTAGGTATCCACAGTGATAAGATTTGAGATGAGACCAGAACAATGAGCAGGAGCTAGCCATTTGATGATCTGGAGGTGGAGGGGACAGCGTGGTCAAAGACTTAGGCAGGAATGAGCTTGGCATGTGTGAGAAACAGGAGACTGGCATGACCAAAACATAGTAGGAAGAGGTGTCTGAGCCTAGAGCCGAGATCAGATTATGTAGCTACTTAGAGGCTCCAGTATGGCTGTTCAGTTTTTTGGAGTTTGTAGCAACTAGAGTAGTCAATACTGAGTAGTTAGTATTTTTTGGATAATGTACATTTATGCTCTTTAGAATCTAATACAAAACAAGCAGATTAGAGGTCCCTGTGGAGTAGGAAATGGCAACCCACTCCAGTAATCTTGCCTGGGGAATTCCATGGACAGAGGAGCCTGGCGGGCTACAGTCCATGGGGTCGCAAGGAGCTGGACTCCACTGAGCGACTGAGCATATACACATGCATTGGAGCACTGGGCCTAACAGGGTGTGGCATAACCTCAGGGCTCAGTTGCATTGTTATGCTCTAGAACAGAGATCTCAAACTCAGACCTCAGACATTTTTGTTTGGACCACAAAACGAAGTGGGGTTTTGTTTGCTTGTATATTACATTTGATTTTTCTGCCCAGATTGAAAACTGTGGTACCTGAGGGTATAGTTGCCATAAGGTGGCGCCTTAGGACCACTGGAACTGTGCCACTCACTTGTGTTACCTGCCTGGGCCCTGTGTCCATTTGAGTTTGAGAGGTTAGAAACCATGGGCTTTTACAGGAGTCCTGCATCTCACATGTGGGAAGATCCCTTGGTTCACTTGTTTTAGCTCGTCATGGGAATTTCGAAAACTAAAGTATTTTATTTACTAAAATAAGCCACTGTTGACAGGCTGTAACTCTTGAGGGAGCAACCAGGTCCACAGCTGAGCAGAGCTCTTCTGGGCATTTGCAAATGAAAGCATTTGTTGAAGCAGAATAATCATTTTTCATCCCAGAAACCAGGGTCTCCAAATAATGCCACAAAAGGAAAAAGCAAAGGGCTTCCATGCGGGGAGGGGGTGAGGCTTGAATTTATAACTGAGTTATCAGAAAGCCAAATATGCTTGACTATTCCAGCCTTGACTGCTCTCTTCTGTCTGAAATCCAGAGACACATGCCACTTGCATTACTCACTTGGCACTAAATGATGTCCTGCTAGCTACCCATGATCTTGACTAAAAATATAAGCTCCTGTAAGGGGGAGGAGTTAGGTGGTGTTTACTTTGTACTGTTCTGGCTACTAATACCAGCTAATGTATTAAGCAATTGCTGTGTATTAGCTATTTCAACTGGAGAAGGAAATGGCAACCCACTCCAGTATTCTTGCCTGGAGAATCCCAGGGATGGAGTAGCCTGGTGGGCTGCCACCTATGGGGTCGCACAGAGTCGTACGCGACTGAAGCGACACAGCAGCAGCAGCAACAGCAGCTATTTTAATAAGTACTTTATCTGAGTTGTCTCATTTAGTCCTCACAGTAACCCCAAGGATCTAGGCCTGTTACAGATAGGAAAACTTCAGTCTCAAAGATTATTCCTAAGGTCACATTTCTAGTAAGGGTTAGAATTCAAGATTTCAGCAAAAGTCTAACTCCAAAGCTTTTATTCTTAACCCCCTAGGGACCACCTCAGTACTTCCTCTTGCTAGTAATAGCCATCACTTATTGCTCATGATGTATTACAAATACAGTCTTCTATGTACTTCTTATAGAGTTGCTCATAGCAATCCATGAAATTGGTTCCTTTTTAACCTATGTTTTAGTGAGAAACAAGGCTCAAAGAGCAAGTTGAGTAACTTGCTACAGGCCACACAGCTAGTAAGTATGACTTCAGAGGTTGGTCTCCAGGTATTACATTTTAACCAAGAACACTGGGTATAAGACCATGTGTACAGTTGTCACTTAATAAATTCTTATTGGATTGTTACCTTTTTAAAAAAAAAAAAAACTTCTGAACTGAAGAGAGCATATATACTGTGGAGTTTATCCATCAAAACCAGAACTGTAGTCAATTTGGAATTAACTCTGTTTATACACTTGAGTTTAATGTTCTGTATCTTAGCAGATGTTCACCAGCTGCTCCATCCCCTAGATTGTCATCAGCTTTTTGTGTGCACACTGCTTTTGAGCTCAGCTGGTTAGACCCTTTCTTGGTTCTTCTTGCAAGACTTTTTGAGGAGCTATTTGGCCTGGTGTTCTAGTTAAGAGGGGGAAGTAAACTGGAGCATGAGCTGGTGCCATCCATGGCTCTGGGTCAGGGGTCGCTTATGACAGAATCATAAAGCATGGAGTGACTTATCTTTGGGCATGCCCATTCCCGCCAGCTATCCACTTGGTAATCTGTGTCCTTGTTTCCCTTTTCTCACGGAAGTATCTGAGCAGCTGATAAACTACACAAGGAGATTTACATTTGAACAAGAGCCCAGAACCATCAATTTACACAACAGGCCTCTGACTCCATATGGCCAGCACTGGGGTACAGTAACCCCCGAGTAGCTTTTTCTCTGACCTTATATGAAGTATTGACAGGATGGCTCATCATCATTCAGTTGGCCTTTCACTCTTCACAAATGCTGGTAGGAACCATTCAGTGAATGACATTGAATGCCCCAAATCATAGCATGTGTTCTAGTCTTTGTCCCATGTTTAAACATCTCTGATAGAAGTTGACTATTTTTTCCATCTGTACTGAGGTATGATTGGCAAGTAAAAATTATATGTATTTAGGTTGTACAATATTATTTTAAGGTATACAAGGTTATAATAATCATATACATTGTGAGATGATTATCACTTCAAATTAACTCATTCATAACCTCACAGACTTAGCTTTTTCTGTGGTGAGAAAACAAGATCTCTCAGCAAATTTCAGGTATACAGTACAGTATTATTAACTGTAATCATCATGTGAAAGTTGCTCACTTGTGTCCAACTCTTTGCAACCCCATGGACTATATAGTCCATGGAATTCTCCAGGTCAGAATACTGGAGTGGGTAGCCTTTCCCTTTCCCAGGGGATCTTCCCAACCCAGGGATTGAACCCAGGTCTCCTGCACTGCAGGTGGATTCTTCACTAGCTGAGCCACAACAGAAGCCCAAGTATACTGGAGTGGGTAGCCTATTCCTTCCCCAGCAGATCTTCCTGACCCAGGAACCGAACCAGGATCTACTGCATTGCAGGCAGATTCCTTACCAACTGAACTATCAGAGAAGCCCCATTCAATCCTCAGAATTCATAACTGAAAATTTGTACCCCTGACCAACATCTTTCCATTTTCCCCACTCCCCAGCCTCTGGCAGTTACCATGCTGCACTGCGCCTCAGTAAATTTGACTTATTTGAATTCCATATACAAGTGAGATCATATAGTATTTGTCTTTCTCTGTCTAACTTATTTCACTTAACATAGTGCCCTGAGGTTTCTTCCATGTTGTCACAAATGGCAGGATTTCCTTGGGGTTGCTGAATCATATGATAGTTCTATTTTTAATTTTTTGAGAAACCTCCATACTGTTCCAAAGTGACTGCAACGGTTTATATTCCCACCAACAGTGCATGAGGGTTCCTTTTCTCTACACCCTCTCCGGCACTTGTTATCTCTTATCTTTTTGACGACAGCCATTCTGTTATCAACAGTGTAAGATGATTGTGGTTTTGATGTATATTTTGCTAATGATTAGTGTATATTTTATACACTAGTGTATATTAGTGATATTAGTGTATAATAGTGTATATTAGTGATGTTGAATGTCTTTTCATGGACCTGTTGCCAAAAGTAGACTATTGAAATGAAGCAAGAGACTTTCATGTGTTGATTTTGAAATATCTGCATTTTAGGAACTGGTTATTCTCTTTACATCGTACAGCAAGTGACTTAAATTGTGTAGAGGAGAAATTTGCATTTTCTTTTGTTTTCTCTAACTCAGTCATTTAAAAACAATAATTTTGTTTAATGTTTTTATTTTTGGCTGTGCTGGGTCTTTGTTGCTGCATGGGCTTTCCTCTAGTTGCAGCAAACAGAGGCTACTCTTTCTTGTGGTGTGCAGGCTTCTCATTACTGTGGATTCTCTTGTTGCAGAGCATGGGCTTTAGGGCACACGGGTTTCAATAGCTGTGGCACATAGGCTCAGTAGTTGCAGTCCCCAGGCTCTAGAGCTCAGGCCCAATAGTTGTGGCTCACGGGCTTAGTTGCACCCCAGCATGTGGGATCTTTTTGCACCAGGGATCGAACCTGTGTCTCCTGCATGACAGGTGGATTCTTTACCACTGAACCACCAGGCAAGTCCTAACTCAGTCCTTTTTTGATATTTGATATGTTATTGGGCTTCCCAGGTAGTAGTGCTAGTGGTAAAGAATCTGCCTCCCAGTGCAGGAGGCGCAGTTTCAATCCCTGGGTCACGAAGATCCCCTGGAGAAAGAAATGACAACACACTCCGGTATTCTTTTCTGGAGAATCCCATGGACAGAGGAGCCTGGTTGGCTACAGCCCATGGGGTTGCAAAGAGTGGGACACGACTGAGCGTCTGAGCACATATTCTCAACAAGGGAGCATATTTTTAAACTATGTATTGCTATGTAGTGTACTATAGAAAAATTGCAGAAGGCATTATGGACAGCTCAGTGATTCTTCACAAATGATTTGTCACTTACAAAACCAGCTCCCCATAAGCTCAATCGTGACCTCTTTTGGTCACTACTTTCCCAAAGAGCACTTATTATGTGGACTTCGAATCCCACTAGTGCCACCTGAGAAGCCCTGTATTGGGATGTAGCCGATGAACAATGTAGTGATAGTTTTAGGTGCACAGCAGAGTGACTCAGCCATACATATACACGTATCCATTCTCCCCCAAACTCCCCTCCCATCCGGGCGGCCACATAACATTGAGCAGAGTTCCCTGTGCTGTGCAGTAGGTCCTTGTTGGTTATCCTTTTTAAATATAACACTGTATACTTGTACATCCCAAACGTCCTAACTATCCCTTAGCCCAACCCTTCCCCCTGCTAACCATAAGTTCATCCTCTAAGTCTGTGAGTCTGTTTCTGTTTCATAAATAAATTCATTTGTATCATTTATTTTTTTAATTTTTATTTTTAAATGAAGGATTATCACTTTACAATGTTGTGTTGGTTTCTGCCATACAAAAACGTGAATCAGCTATAAGTGTACATATATCCCCTCATTTATTTTTAGATTCCACACACAAGGGTTATCCTATGATATTTCCTCCCTCCATCTGACTTACTTCACTCAGTATGACAATCCTAGCACCATTTATTTTTTTAAAAACCTCCCTTTTTCCCACTATACCTGGTCTTCTATTAATGGTATAAAAAAAACTTGTTAAAATGCTTAAATGATATAAAATATGGTCTTTAATTTCTTTTGAATTTATGTATTTTTTTATATTTTTGAGGTTGAAGAGGCCAAATGTCAGAATACAGAATTTGAAGGAAACCTAGAGGTCAGTGAATTCAACTTGAGCTATTTGGACTTAAACTCAATGGTAATTGGTGATGAGGCATATCCTAAATTTGAACTGCTTTAAGGAAAACAAAGTACTTTGTTCTATAGATTATTGCCAATTTTCTTTTTCATGAGTTAAAGTCAGATAATTTACATTGCAATACGAAGTCTTTGTCATATACAGAACTTGGCAGATAATTATATTTAGGATTCAGAAGCAGAGAAAGAGAATAAACTGGTAATATTCCTTGTGTTTTTATCTTGTATCTAAGGGTACAATTTGTTTCATGGTTCCTGGTGTTCTTCCTGATACTTTGAACACAGTCAGAATAAGAGTCAAAACAAATAAGTTATGCTATGAAGATGACAAACTCTGGAGTAATTGGAGTCAAGCGATGAGTATAGGTAAGAGAATGGGATTTCATTAAAATTTAAACCATTGATGCATGGAAACTAAATTGAGGCAGAAAACATTATGGGAAAGCACTGTTCTTCATTCTTGACATCAGCCAGAGAACACTCACAATTGAAATATACTTTCTGTTTAATTATTATCAAGTCACTCAGAGTTAATTTACATTATGCAGCTCTTTGAAAATTTGCCATCCAAATGATGTTATTCTCTCTTTTGTCCTGTTTCCATCTTTGCCAACAACCTGAACAAAACTATAGAAGGCAGGCATGATTAAATCTGCAGATTGTGCAGTGCTAGAGGACTATCCTATGTGCTGGTAACAGAATCAAGAGTATGACAATGACCTTGATGACATTTTATTGAAATAAACCTGTATCTGGGATTCCCTGATAGCTCAGTTGGTAAAGAATCCACCTACAGTGCAGGAGACCCTGATTCGATTCCTGGGTTGGGAAGATCCCCTGGGAAAGGGAAAGGCTACCCACTCCAGTATTCTGGCCTATAGAATTCCATGGACTGTATAGTCCTTGGGGTGGCAAAGAATTGGACATGACTGAGTGACTTTCACACTTTCAGGTTTGAAAAAAAAAAGTTTCACTTATTAATTGCTAGAATCAAGTATAGGATTGAAAAGACATGTGCCTTATGGATACATGTATTGTAGGGTGGGGGCTAGGGTTTTATTAGATGGTAAGCTCAAAGTGACTCAACATCAGACCCTTTAAATGTCTCCCAAAGGCATATATAATCATAGGCAGCAGTGATAGTACAGCATCCAGAATAAGGGAATGCTACAGCGTGTGGCACAATGTCCTGGCCACATCTGAAGTGTGCAGTATTCCATCCTGGGCACCACATTGTAAGAGGTATATTAGGAGACTGGAATTTTTCCCTGAAAGCGTAATCAGGATGTTGAAGAATGTTAAAATTTGGGGAGGCACAGTTAATGAAGTAAGCCTAGGGAGTCATGTTTGCTGAATTCTAGTATTTGAGGTAGTGTCAAGTAGAAGAGAGAATAGGCTGTCTTTTGTGTGTGTGTGTGTGGCTCTATGGGGCAAAACAGGACCAACTTAAGAACTTCCTAACAGCTACCTTGGAGAAGGCAATGGCACCCCACTCCAGTACTCTTGCCTGGAAAATCACATGGACAGAGGAGCCTGGTAGGCTGCAGTCCATGGGGTCGCTAACAGTCGGACACGACTGAGCGACTTCACTGTCACTTTTCACTTTCATGCATTGGAGAAGGAAATGGCAACCCACTCCAGTACTCTTGCCTGGAGAATCCCAGGGATGGGAAGCCTGGTGGGCTGCCGTCTATGGGGTCGCACAGAGTCGGATACAACTGAAGTGACTTAGCAGCAGCAGCAGCAGCAACAGCTACCTAACAATAAGAGAAGCAGGCTATTGAAGTAATCAAGCCCTATTAATTGAGAGATTGAACAAGCTATATGCCAGGCTACATTATATTGCATAAGAAATTAGTGTCTTAAAAAATAGATATTCACTATCTCACAGTTTCCATGGCTCAGGAATCTGGGCACAACTTAGCTAGGTACCTCTGGCTCAAGTTCTCTCATAAGGTTCCAGTCAAGCTGTTGACTGGGTCTGTGGTTCCATCTGAAGGCTTGACTGGTGCTGGAGAATCCACTTTCAAGATCACTTATATGGTCATTGCAAATCCTCATTTTCACACTGGCTGCTGGATGGAGGCTTTAGAAGGTTTCATTTTGTGCCTCCAAATGATATGTTCAAGTTGCAATTCCTCATCCATATGAATATGACCTTATTTGGAAATAGAATTTTTACAGATGTAATCAAGTTAAGAGGAGGCCATAAGGGCTAAGTGAAAAGTGAAAAGTAAAAGTGTTAGTCTCTCAGTTGTGTTTGACTCTTTGTGACCCCATGGACTGTAGCCTGCCAGGCTTCTCAGTCCATGGAATTCTCCAGGCAAGAATACTGGAGTGAATTGCCATTCCCTTCTTCAGAGGCTTTTCCTGGCCCAGGGATCAAACCCAGGTCTCCTGCCTTGCAGGCAGATTCTTCACTATCTGAGCCACCAGGGAAGCCCTTAAGGGCTGAGAGCAGGTCCTAAATCCAGTGACTAGTATCCTTATCAGAAGAAGAGAGAATACACAGAAACAGAGAAGGCCATGTGAAGATGAAGGCAGAGATTGGAGTGATGCAGCTACAAGCCAAGGAATGCCAAGGATTCTTGAGAGCCACCAGAAGCTAATATTTTGGCCTTCTGGCCACCAGAGCTATGAGAGAATATGTTTCTATTGTTTTGGGTCAACCAGTATATGGCGATTCTTTACAGCAGCTCTAGGAAACCAATACGGAGGTCTCTCTCAGTCCCTTACCACTTGAACCTCCCCACAGGGCTACCTTATGACATGGCAGCTGGCTTCCCCAAGTGAGTGGTCCAAGAAAGAAAGAGCGTATGAGAGAACACCCAATATGAGAACCACAGCCCTTTATAACCTCGTCTCAGAAGGGACATTCCATCACTGTTGTGGTTCACACATTTAGTCTGCTGCTGCTGCTAAATCACTTCAGTCGTGTCTGACTCTGTGCGACCCCACAGACAGCAGCCCAACAGGCTCCTCTGTCCCTGGGATTCTCCAGGCAAGAACACTGGAGTGGGTTGCCATTTCCTTCTCCAATGCATGAAAGTGAAAAGTGAAAGTGAAGTCGCTCAGTTGTGTTCAACTCTTAGTGACCCCATGGACTGCAGCCTACCAGGCTCCTCCATCCATGGGATTTTCCAGGCAAGAGTACTGGAGTGGGGTGCCATTGCCTTCTCTGACACATTTAGTCTAGCCCACCCTAAAGGGGAGAGAATTACACAAGGGTGTGAATATCAGGAGGCAAGGATCATTTAGAGTCATCTTAGAGGCTGCCTAACACAATGCTAGGCCCTGATGATGCTTTCCAGATGTTCATGCCCTCATGGAAAAGATGAGGATATAAATAGACATATGCCATTCTAAGTGTTAAGTGTAGCAAGGCAGTTAATGAAAGGATTTGGAATTGGACAGTGCTGGGTTTTAGGCTTGACTCCATTACTTATTAAACCCTCTGGACAAGCCATTAAACCTTTCTCAGCCTTATACCTCTCATCTGTATAAATGGGAAATAATATTATCTATCTCTAGAACTTCCCTGGTGGCTCAGCAGTAAAGAATCCACCTGCCAGTACAGGAGATATGAGTTTGATCCCTGGATTGGGAAGATCCTCTGGAGGAAGAAATGGCAACCCAGTCCAGTATTCTTGCCTGGAGAATTCCTTGGGACAGAGGCGCCTGGTGGGCTGCAGTCCATGGGGTCACAGAAGAGTTGGACACTACTTAGCAACTAAAACAATGACAACAATAATGCTAAATAACCAATAAAACAAGATAATTGGTGTTAATGAGATGACATATTTTAAAAATATAACTTCTTTGTTAATAGTGTCTAAAACCAATTAAGATATCCTGGTTTCAGATAATCCTTAAGGTGCTTATTCATTCATGGAATTTTAGAGTAGGACTCCCCCCTCCCCACTAGTAACATAACAAAAGACAAGAGAATTGAAGAATTTAGGGGAATATGTTGGTGTAGAGGGCAGAAATAGCTGTAATCTCGTTAGTCTAATATAACAAGATTGCTTAGTTTATTTCTCAAAAGGTTTTATTTCTCATGTCTTTCTGTTTGCTTTCCATTTTCCAGGTCAGAAGGCCAATCAGACATTTTACATAACCACATTACTCATCATTCCAGTCATCGTTGCAGCCGCAGTCATTGTCCTTCTGCTGTATTTGAAAAGGTAAGGCAGCTGCTCAGGCAGGCTTTCTGCTAGCCTGGCTACTATTCTTTGTGGGTGTGTTTGATGTCTTCCCAGTGTGTTGGCAGCATTTTGGCTATACCTGGCTTTTGGTAGGATGGCGTGGCAAGTATTACTGTGCCCATTTTCTAGTGAGCAAAGTGTTAGTCTTCCAAGGTGCTTCTCAGGCAGCGCTCTGTTTGTACAGTTTTAGAATGTTGATAAGACTTACGTTCACTCAACTCCCTAAAACACCTAATTTGTCAACCATTACTTGCTAGCTCTTAAGTTTTAGAAGTGGAGATCATTACCAATTAAATGACTTGTCTAATGTGAAGGCAAAATGAGTTGCTACTTAATGCTATAGGATAAAGTACTTCAAGTTCTAAGACATGATACTCATTCTTGGAGAATTTTTTACTTTCTTGATTTCATCATAGGGACTAGTCTGGTGCTATTATTTGCTCTTTCAGGAAAATACCTAAAGTTGGAATAAGTTTACTAAGCTGGTTCTAGAATCAATATTTTATCATTATTTCAGTATTCTTTAAACATGCATGTGTTGAGTGCCTATTTATGTGCCAGCTCAGTTCAGTTCAGTTGCTCAGTTATGTCTGACTCTTTGTGACACTATGGACTGCAGCACGCCAGGCTTCCCTGTCCATCACCAACTCCCAGACCTTGCTCAAACTCATGTCCATTGAGTCGGTGATACCATCCAACCATCTCATCTTCTGTCATCCCCTTCTCCTCCTGCCTTCAATCTTTCCCAGCATCAGGGTCTTTTCCAATGAGTTAGTTCTTCACATCAGGTGGCCAAATTATTAGACTTTCAGCTTCAGCATCAGTCCTTCCAATGAATATTCAGGACTGATTTCCTTTAGGATTGACTGGTTGGATCTCCTTGCAGTCCAAGGGACTCTCAAGAGTCTTCTCCAGCAGCACAGTTCGGAAGCATCAATTCTTTGGTGCTCAACTCTCACGTCCATACTTGACTACTGGAAAAACCATAGCTTTGACTAGATGGACCTTTGTCAGCATTATGTGCCAGGCACTCTTCTAATTGCTAGAGCTGTGGTGCTGAACAGGACAAAATCCCTACCTATGGGTTCACATAGTGAGTAGTAAAGTTATAGAGTTGGGCTGGGGAGAAAGGCTAGGAAGTGATATGAGGCTACACTTACATGGAATGCCAGGCAAGGCCTCTCTGAGAAAGTGACATTTGAAGACAGACTTAAAGGAGTTAGCCAGTCAGATATTCAAAGAAAGAACATTCTAGGCCAAAAGAACAGCAAGTGCAAAGGTCCTGAGGCTGGAATGAGCTTAGTGTGTCTTGTTAGAGGAGAGCATACAAGGGGGGAGAACAAGAGGATATGAGGCAGGAGAGGCTGGCAAGACCAGATCATGTAGGCTGTGGCATGGAATTGAGATGTTATCCTAAGCATGATGGGAAAATATTAGAGAGTTTTAAGCAGGAGAGGGATGTGATTGGATTGACTGTCATAAAGGATCGTTGTATTGTTGAGTGAAGACTTGACTTGGACAAGAGTAAAAAGCAGATAGACCAGTTGAGAAACATTGTAGTGCTTGGGTGGAAAGATGAGAATAGTGTAGGCCAGGAGGTTTGCAATGAAGGTAGTAAGAAATATTCTGATGCAGGATGTATTTTGTGGAGAAGGCAATGGCACCCCACTCCAGTACTCTTGCCTGGAAAACCCCATGGATGAAGGAGCCTGGTAGGCTGTAGTCCATGGGGTCGCTAAGTCGGCCACGACTGAGCAACTTCACTTTCACTTTTCACTTTCATGCATTGGAGAAGGAAATGGCAACCCACTCCAGTGTTCTTGCCTGGAGAATCCCAGGGACGAGGGAGCCTGGTGGGTTGCCGTCTATGGGGTTGCGCAGAGTCGGCCATGACTGAAGTGACTTAGCAGCAGCAGCAGGATGTATTTTGAAGATGAAATTAATAATAGCACTTGCTGATGGCTGCTTGTTTTTGGAGGTTGTAGGAGTAATTGAGGATTCAAGGGATAACTCTTAGATTTTTGGCTTCAGCACCTGAGTGAATATTGCAGCCTTTTACTGAGATGGGGAAGATTGGGAGGAGATCTGACTTTAGGGAAAAGGTGAGAACTTCAGTTTTGAACATGATAAGTTTGGAATGCCTATTAAATATCCAGGTAGAGATGCTGAATCATTACCTGTATACATGAGTATACAGGAGTTTAAAGAAGAGGTTTGGGCCAGAGTTAGAAATTTGGGAGTCCTCAGCATATAAATAGATTTAAAGCCCTAAGACCAGAAGAGAGTGCTCATAAAGTGAGGGAGATAAAGAGGGCAAAACACTGAACCCTAGGACACATCAATATTTAGAGACCTAGGAGATGAGGTAGGTGCACCAGAGGGTACTGTTGGATTGGCCAAAAAGTTCGTTTGGGTTTTTCCACACCATCTTACAGAGAAACCTGAATGAACTTTTGGGCCAATGTAATACTATCAGATGCAAAAACAGAATTCAGACAAAACGGTAATTCAAAAAGATACATGCACTGCTATGTTCATAACAGCACTCTTTACAATAGCCAAGACATGGAGACAACCTAAATATCCATTGACAGAGAAAGGGATAAAGAACATGTAGTATATTTATACAGTAGAATATTACTCAGCTATTAAACAATGAAATAATGCCATTTGCAGCAACATTGATGCAGTGGGAGATTATCATTTGTCATATGATATCACTTATTGTGGACTCTAAACTGTGACACAAATGAACTTATTTGTGAAACAGAAACAGAATCACAGACATAGAGAATAGACTGATGGTTGCAAGGGGGAGGGGTGTGGGGGAAGGGACGGATTGGGAATTTGGAGTTAGCAGATGCAAACAATTATGTATAGAATGGACAAATAATAAGGTCCTACTGTACAGCATAGGGAACTATATTCAGTATCCTGTGGTAAACCATAGTGGAAAAGAATATACGTTTATATGTATAACTAAGTCACTTTGCTGTACAGAACTAATTAACACAACATTGTAAATCAACTATACTTCAATTAGAAAAATTGAAAAAAAATTTAAAATAGAAGACGAATTAGAAAAAGAAAAGAAAAATTAAAGAGGAATGTCCCCTGTTCTCAGATTTTTTTTTAAAAAATTATAAACAGCAGGCTCCCATGTGATCTGTGATAAGTAAAACACCATTATTATTTAAATGATAGGGTATAACACACACACACACACAGGCCCACACACACAATTATAACTATGTGAGGTGATGGATATGTTAATTACCTTGATTGTGATGATCTTTTCACAATGTACACCTACATAAAACTCACTTTGTACACCTCAGATTTATACAATTTTTGTTTGTCAAGTATACCTCAATAAAGCTGGAAAACCCACACTTGATACTCTTGAGACATTGATTTCTCAGCGTGCTTTAGAAATTTCTTCACAACTGCATTATCACTAAAGATGACTTGCGTACCATGTCTTTTGTCTAAGCCCTCTTTTAATATGGCTGTATTTAAGAGGAACATTTCTATGGACTGGAAGATTTGATCAGAAATGTCCCTGTTTTCTTAAAGGCTCAAGATCATTATATTCCCTCCAATTCCTGATCCTGGCAAGATTTTTAAAGAAATGTTTGGAGACCAGAATGATGATACCCTGGTAAGTACTGACTATATGGGGTATAAAATTGATTTTTTGAGGGGAGGCTATAGGATTAAAAAAATTTTTTTTTGGTAAAATATACATAACATAAAATTTACCATTTTAACCAGTTTTAAATATCAGGTCAATGACATTAAGTACATTTACAATGTTGTTGGACCATCCTCAACCATCCTCACTATTTCCAGAATGTTATCATCATCCTAAACAGAAACTGTACCTGGTAAACAATAATTCTCCATTCCCCTCAACACCTGACAACCTCTAATTCTGCTTTCTGTCTCTATGAAGTTGCCTAGTCTAGGTACCTAATATAAATGGAATCCTACAATATTTGGCCTTTTGTGTCTGACTTCTTTCACTTAGCATAATGTTTTCAAGGTTCATCCATGTTGTAGCATGGGTCAGAATTTCATTTCAAAATTGGTTATTTTAAAGTACATTTTGTCTAAAAGATTAAAGAACTGATTTAAAATGCTGTATCTCAGGCCAAACATAATATTTAAGAAATCCCCAGAATACTTCACCCAGTTTGTATTGCTGGGCTTCTTTCTCTTTCTGGGGAAGAGAATGTATTTGATCCAAACATGCAGGGGGAAGAGCCTCCTTTATGAAACTAAACTGATAGGTAGGTCTTCTGACTCTTGGATAATCTTTCAAATTTAATTTGGGGAAATATAAACATAAGATAAACAGTCAAAGGGCTTCCCTCATGGCTCCATGATAAAGAATCTGCCTGCAATGCAGGAGACACAGGAGATGCGAGTTTGATCTCTAGGTCAGGACAATCCCCTGGAGGAGGAAATGGCAACCCACTCCATTATTCTTGCCTGGAGAATCCCATGAACAGAGGAGCCTGGTGAGCTATAGTCCTTGGGGTTGCAAAGAGTCACACATGACTGAGCTACTGAGTACACATGCATGCAAACAGTTGAGTTCGATTTTATTCATGCTATTGCCTGGAAAGCTGGCCTCAGAAGACACGGAACTAGAGCAACCTCTTACCCCCCGAACTGTTAGAGTTAGGTGGCTACAGATACTCCTGCTGGAATTTATGGCTGGGAGAGCTAAGACCTTGTGGGAACAAAAGAGTTTGTGGTTTCTCTGATAAATACATTCACCCAAATAAGATAATAAAGACACTAAATAAAATAAATATCAATATTATTGTATGTATCTTAAAGTAATCATTTCAGGCATAAGACACTTAATTCAGGGAAATAGTAGAACATAGTAGATAATAGCTTGTGCTCTGGAGTCAGATTGTCTGGATTCGGATCTCTGCTGTGTCATGTACCATCTATTTGACCTTAGGTAACTTCCTTAACCTCCCTGTGTCTCAGTTTTCACACTTGTAAAGTGAAGGTAATAATAGGTGGCACTAGCAGTAAAGAACCTGCCTGCCAGTGCAGGAGACATAAGAGATGTGGGTTCGATCCCTGGGTTGGAAAGATCCCCTGGAGGAGGGTATGTCTATCCACTCCAGTATTCTTGCATGGAGAATTCCATGGACAGAGGAGCCTGTCAGGTTACAGTCCACAGAGTTGCAAAGAGTCGGACATGACTGAAGCAGTTTATCATGCATAATGTTGTTATGTGGATTAAATTAATACATAGAAACTCCTTAGTGTGCCTGGAAATTACTTTATAGGTGCTTAGTAAATATTAGTGCTTGGTGCTTCACAGGTGGCTCAGTGGTAAAAGAATCTGCCTGCAATGCAGGAGACCTGGCTTCGTTCCCTGGGTCGGGAAGATCCCCTAGAGGAGGGCATGGCAACCCTGTCCAAAATTCTTTCCAGGATAATCCCATGGACAGAGGAGCCTGGTAGGCTACAGTTCATGGAGTTGCAAGAGTCAGACATGACTATTGTATTAACTTTTTAGTTAACAACTAAACAACCACAACAAATGTTAGTGCTTAGTATTACTATTGATAATACTTTCCATTTCTCTTTAATGCCCGAACAGTTCTTATAATAACGGGTGGTTCACAGTGGCAGTGATGCTATGTGGCTAGGGAAGGAAGGCACAGAGGCTCGCATGCTGGATCTTTTTCACCAAATCAGGGTCATAGACAGTGGGTAACTCTGCTATATAGGGCACCACTAGGCAGGGAGATCCAGAAGTCAGCTGCCTAATGAAGGACTCATATATTGTGACCGAGGTGGCTGTGGCAACCAGTGGTTCTTCACCTTTGAGTCACAGTTGACTGGAATGCTTGTAAGAATATAGAATCCTGGGCCCTGTTTCAAGAAGTTCGAACTCACTGGTCTGGGATGGTTCCCAGGAATCTGCACACTTAACAGGAGCCCAACAGTGATGCCTTTCCTGGCAAGATCATTCACAGACCACACTTTGAAAATCACTGTTACCGATATTTTCCTTAGGATTACCCCTGTGTCTTCATTTTACCAGCTGCTGTGATAGATGCTGGAGGCTAAGAATTGTGCAAGTATTCTAATAACACCTGTAACCAGCGACTGGCAGTCTCCCATGTGTACACAGTGTATTCAGTGCTCCATCTTCACACCCACCCTGTGGTGTCAGTGCTCTTAGTAGCATTTTGTAGATGAGGAATTGGAGCCTCAGTGAGGTTAGATAACTTTACTGTAGTCACACAGCAAGGAAATAATAAGGTGGGATTTGACCAAGAAGTGTCTGATTCTAGAGTTCTCTCTTTCCACCATGCTGCAGGGCCTTTTGTAAGACAGGATGTTTGTCCTCAAGAGCCTCACAGTCTCCTTAGAGTTCTGTGTGGTAGAAATACTGGGTTGGGATAGAGGAGTTCCCAGAAATAGATTTGGAGTCACATTTTGGTTGGTCTCTATGAGAAGGTAATAGGAATATCATTCTTTGGGGTTTTGTTTGTTTGCTTGTTTGTTTTTAAGTTTATTTATTTTAATTAGAGGCTAATTACTTTACAATATTGTATTGGTTTTGCCATACATCAACATGAATCCTTTTCATTGGCATGGCCAATGATGCTGATGCTGGGAAAGATTGAAGGCAGGAGAAGGGGACGACAGAGGATGAGATGGTTGGATGGCATCACTGACTCGATGGACATGAGTTTGAGCAAGCTCCAGGAGTTGGTGATGGACAGGGAAGCCTGGCATGCTGCACTCCATGGGGTCGCAAAGAGTCAGACACAACTGAGTGACTGAACTGACTGGCCTGGCCAAAAAGTTTGTTCAGGTTTTTCTGTAAGATGGAATGGAAAACCCTAATGAACTTTTTGGCCAACCTAAATAGTTAAAATTGGAGTAGAGTTGATTACAATGTTGTGTTAGTTTCAGGTATACAGCACAGTGATTCAGTTATACATATACATGTATCTATTCTTTTTCAAATTATTTTCCCATTTAGGTTGTTAGGTAATATTGAGCAGAATTCCCTGTGCTATATGGTAGGTCCTTGTTGGTTATCCATTTTAAATATATCAATAGCGGTGTGTACACGTCAATCCCAAACTCCCCAGTCTATCCCTTTCCCCTACCCTCCCTGCCCCTGGTAACCATAAATCTATTCTGTAAGTTTGTTCTGTATTTCTGTTCTATAAATAAGCTCATTTGTATCATTTTTTTTAGATTCTGTGTATAAGCAATATCATACAATATTTGTCTTTGTCTGACTTACTCCCAGACAATCTCTAGGTCCGTCTAAGTTGCAAATGGCATTCTTTTTAATGGCCAAGTAGTACTCCATTGTATAAATATACCACATCTTTTTTATCCGTTCCCCTGTCAATGGACATTTAGGCTGCTTCCATGTCTTAGCTACTGTAAACAGTGCTTCAGTGAACACTGGGGTGCATATATCCTTTTGGACCATGGTTTTCTCCAGATATATGCCCAGCAGTGGGATTTCTGGATCATATGGTAGCTCTCTTTTTAACTTCTTAAAGAATATCCATACTGTTCTCCATAGTGGCAGTACCAATTTACATTCCCACCAATGGTGTAGGAGGGTTCCCTTGTCTCCACACCTATCATTCTGACAACAACCTGAAGGGAATGAATTAGAGACAGGAAGTGCTATCACAGTTGCTAACTGATAATCTAGTCCTGAATTTGTCCCATAGATGTTTTGTTTGGCCAGTGTAGTGTATTTAAAAATTTTCAATTTGGGATCTTAAGCAGGGCATGGACTACCAATTCATCTCAGGCCCTACCATTCCCAATTCCCACTGTGGTTTCACACATTGACCTAACATGCTAGACCCCTGAAAGGCATTTGAGTTTGCTACCACTCTTAGCAGAATGAAGACAGGCAAAGTGCCATGACACAAATGCCTAATGTCTGTGAAAACGTGTTTGGACTCATTGATATATATGAGACATACAACCAAAGATATATGAATTTCCAGCTTATTAAATTTCTAAAAAGTGCTAATATCCAGTGTTAACAAATGGATGGGGGACTGGTACTCTTCACACACCACTGGTGGGCCTGTAAAATGCCCTTCTTTCCAGAGAGCAACCCAATAAAATGTAATCAGAATCATCTTCAATATTATAATTATTTCTTTAGGAATTTATTTTAGGAAAATAATCCAACAATGACATAAGGATGGCCAATGCAGATTTTGTTTCTAACACAAAAAATTAGAAGCCAAGGAAACATCAACAGTCAAGAATAAGTTTTTTAACAAGTTAGGTTTTCAAAGCATTTAGTGTCCTAACAAAATACTTACGACATAAGTATAAAAAACGTATCATAAATGTGTAGTGTATTACAATCCTAATTTTTATAAAAATTCATCAATATATACATAGAACAATGAGTGGAAGGAAATAGGTCAAAATAATCATCTCTGGGCAGAAAGATTGTGGATAATTGATATTATTTTGTCTCTCCATGTTTCTGAAATTTCCAAATTGCCTGTAATGAGCATGTATTACTTTTATAATAAAAAGAAACTCCATACAAGTCATTAAGGGAAAAGCGAATATCATGGTCATCCAAGCCTGTGAGATAATAGGGATTCGAACTTAGGTGGTAGCAGAGGCGATTGATGCAAAAGACATTATTAAAGGGAACTCATTATGACTCAGTGACTCTGTGTGGGTGATGAAAGGTGGTGAGAGTAAAAAATAATTTCAGGGTTTCAAGTCTGGGTGATAGAGTGAATGATAATAACATTGACAGCAAAATCAAATCAATTATCTTTCTCAGAGATGGGAAAATTGCTTTTTTTCAATTTGCTGTCTAGAGGATAATATGTTGTCCCGATGAGTCAGATAATTCTGTAATTTAGTGAGGCGGATACACTGACAAGATGGACCACTAAAAGCATAAGATGTTTTTGTTTGTGGTGGCTGCAGACCATTAAATAAAATCAGTGTTTAAAACTAAAAATATAATAAAAGTGCCAGGCAGGGGAAAGGATAATAGAACAAATCTCCATGTTTGCTTTTTAACTGGATGACTAATCTACTTTCTCTACATGACAATAATCCTCACAAACTGAACTGCATATACTAGCGGAAAGACTGTCATTTTACTTCTAGAACCATTGAATTATGAAATGAATAATTACAGCATGAACATTGCCCGAGAGGTCATCTAATGAGGTATATGTTTACATGTTTAGTTGCCTTTAATTATAAATTTTCAAAACTCTAGGTTCTGGTCCAGGCCCTCACTTTTAAGATGGAGACACTGGGGGCCGTGGAGAAATTTCTTAAGGACTATCACATAGACAGATAATTCCAGAACCTGCACTAAAAGTCACTGTAGCCCAAAGTGACCAGCTTCTAATCCCAAGAAATAATCCATGCCCTTTCTAAACACTTTCTTCTTCCATGCTGTGCCATCAGTAGTGGTACTTAAAATGTATTTAGGTGTGGCTACCAATAAATTAAATCTTCTGTATAGTTTTCCTTAAGGTTTCTAGTGTTTTGACAATGTTTTGTTTATCACTGTAGTAACATTTTGGCCAACAGCATTTTTTCCTGTTGCTTTGCTGTTTTCCCTTTCTTTGTGACTAATTGGGCCACTGGCCATATTTGGGGGTGGGTGATTTGCAGAGGGAATTGCTTTTCTTCTGCATCTGCATTTCTTTTCATCCCTAAAATATTATCTATTCTTCCCCTGCTTCTTGGAAACCAATTTTATTTTCAGTCCTGTGCCAGTTTTGAATTCCTGATTAGAAAACAGCCTTTTTAACTTGAAGTTGACTTCCAAGTACTGCTGAATTTTTTTAAACCTCAGTATGTATCTTTAAAAGCTAAGATCGCTTCTTAAATAGCCAAAATAGCATGGCCTCACTTTAAAAATGATTATGTCCTTAATATCGTCTAATACGGGCTTACCAGGTAGCACTAGTGGTAAAGAATCCGCCTGCCAATGCAGGAGACATAAGAGATGCAGGTTCGATCCCTGGGTTGAGAAGATCCCTTGGAGAAGGAAATAGCTACTCAGTCCAGTATTCTGCATTGGAGAAGGAAATGGCAACCCACTCCAGTGTTCTTGCCTGGAGAATCCCAGGGACAGGGGAGCCTGGTGGGCTGCCGTCTGTGGGGCTGCACAGAGTCGCACACGACTGAAGCGACTTAGCCAGTATTCTTGCCTAGAGAATCCCATGGACAGAAGAGTGGGCTACAGTCCATAGTGTCGCAAAGAGTCAGACACAACTGAAGCGACTTAGCATGCATGCACATCATCTAATGCTCAGTCCATATTCCAATCTTTCCAGCTGTCCCAGGTATCAGGAGACAGATAATATCCAGTTGTCCACCCATAGTGAGGCTAAGCTCGACCACTGTATTTAAGATGGTGATAACATGTCGTCTCCCCTTGCCACTGGAAGATAATCTGTGTGGTGTTATGTTAGCACCCTGTCAACTCTTCAGCTGATGCTTTTTATTGGTCACTTAGTATCCTTGCTTGATTCAATAATCTCACTAGTGGTTGTGAAATGATGATGATTTTTCTCATCTATCATTTAATCTACATTTCTAAGCTGACAGTTTCCTATAAGCACTGCTCTCAATTATCAGCTAGGCTCCTTTTAATTGTTCTGGAATTCAGTTTCTGCTAGAAAGGCAGGAAATGTATTTAATTCTTTCCCTTTAATTATCAATTTTTAAAGTGAGGGTTTGAATTGATAACCACCTCAACTGATATCAAATTAGTCCCCTCCATACCACATTCAGCTAGTTCTTTTTAAGCTACAGTGATTTGAAGGCATGGGGATTTATGATTCATATTGTGCAATTTTCTGTTGTGAATGTTGCTCTGAAAAAGACAGAGGCACGTAATCCATTGACTTTCACATACAAGTCCAGTGTTTTGTGTGATGCTAAGGTGCATGAAGCCCACTTCACCCCTGTGGATAGTTCACTGCAGGAAATAACTAAATCTTGAAAGCACTCTTCAATTGAGACTTGATGTTCCATTATTCTACGACTTTTATTTCTTTCTTTAAAAAATAATAGTTACATACATGTTATTTTTCTAGGATGACTACCAACTAAAAACTACTTGTGTTCACCACCCAAACACCTGTTATATTTTCACCTAGGATGTTTTTCATCTTTGGCCATTATTCTGTTGTTGATTATCTTATTTAAAAAATCAATCGGGTAAGAATTGAGTTGTGGACTGTAGTTTTGTGGATTTAGGTTTTTTCTACAAGTAATTTCAAAATTAGACTGACATATAATTGGATAATAGGCCAGAGCTTTTGCTTTTGTCCCTTTAACCTTATGTGAACATATTCGCAGACATAGTGCTCAAAGGCCCTGTTGCTGATGATGGGTAAAAATGAGAGTAATAAAAGTTTCAGGAATAAAAAAAGGCAATTAAAAAATTAATGTATTTTTAGAAGCCATTTCTGCTGCAGTGTGCAGATTGCTTTTTTCCTGTCCAACACAGTTTAAGCATTGAGTCTAATGAGCAGAAACCAATGAAAATGTAATATTCAGGTTACTTTTTTTTTTAATTAAAATCATTTTTACTGTCATCCCTTGGTATCTGTGGGGATTGGCTTTAGGACCCCCTCAAATACCAAAATTCATGGATGTTCAAGTCCCTCATATAAAATGGTGTAGTATTTGCACATAACCTATGAATATCCTCTGGAGGACTCACTGCACTTTTACCGGTAAATGGAAAAATAGTAACAAAAATAGTAATAACAGTTCATATTTATTGAACTTTTGCTCTGTGTCAGAAACTTGTCCAAGTCTTTCCTTCATTAATTTGTCCCCCTTATGCAGTAGGTTTTATCTCCACTATACAGATGAAGAAAATGAAGTACCAGAGGGATTATGTGTAACTCATTTGAGGTTACACAGCTGCTACCTAGCAGAGCTAGGATCTCAACTAACAAGTGTTTGAGCTGGGATATGAACTCAGGCATTCTTATCCTCTGGTCCACTGTTTTCAAAAAATATATTTCTTTTTTTTGACTGTACTGGGTCTTAGTTGCAGCATGTGGGATCTTTGATATTAGTTGCAGCATGTGAACGCTTAGTTGTGGCATGTGGGATCTAGTTCCATGACCAGGGATCAAACCCAGGCCCCCGGCATTGAGACTGGGGAGTCTTAGCCAATGGACCACCAAGGAAGTCCCCTCCAGTCCACGCTTTTATTTTTTATTTTTTAATATAAATTTATTTATTTTAATTGGAGGCTAATTACTTTACAATATTGTACTGGTTTTGCCATACATCAACATGAATCCACCATGGGTGAACACATGTTCCTCATCCTGAACCCCCCTCCCACATCCATCCCTATACCATCCCTCTGGGTCATCCCAGTGCACCAGCCCTGAGCATCCTGTATCATGCATCCAACCTGGACTGGTGATTCATTTCACATATGATATTATACATGTTTCAATGCCATTCTCCCAAATATCCCACCCTCGCCCTCTACCACAGAGTCCAAAAGACTGTTCTTTACATCTTTGTCTCTTTTGCTGTCTCACATACAGGGTTATTGTTACCATCTTTCTAAATTCCATATATATGTGTTGGTATAATGTATTGGTCTTTTTCTTTCTGACTTATTTCACTCTGTATAATATGACTCCAATGTATTCTTTTTAATGGCTGAGTAATACTCCATTGTGTATATGTACCACTGCTTTCTTATCCATTCATCTGCTGATGGACATCTAGGTTGCTTCCATGTCCTGGCTATTATAAACAGTACTGCGATGAACATTGGGGTACACATGTCTCTTTCAATTCTGGTTTCCTCGGTGTGTATGCCCAGCAGTTGGATTGCTGGGTTGTATGGCAGTTCTATTTCCAGTTTTTAAAGGAATCTCCACACTGTTCTCCATAGTGGCTATACTAGTTTGCATTCCCACCAACAGTGTAAGAGGGTTCCCTTTTCTCCACTCCCTGTCCAGCATTTATTGCTTGTAGACTTTTGGATAGCAGCCATTCTGACTGGCATCAAATGGTACCTCATAGTGGTTTTGATTTGCATTTCTCTGATAATGAGTGATGTTAGGCATCTTTTCATGTGTTTGTTAGCCATCTGTATGTCTTCTTGGGAGAAATGTCTGTTTAGTTTTTTGGCCCATTTTTTGATTGGGTAGTTTATTTTTCTGGAATTGACCTGCAGGACTTGCTTGTATATTTTTGAGATTAATTCTTTATTTTTGCTTTTATTTCCGATATTCTGGGAGGTGGGTCATAGAGGATCCTGCTGTGATTTATGTCAGAGAATGTTTTGCCTATGTTCTCCTCTAGGAGTTTTATAGTTTCTGGTCTTATGTTTAGATCTTTAATCCATTTTATTTTTGTGTATGGTGTTAGAAAATGTTCTAGTTTCATTCTTTTACAAGTGGTTGACCACTTTTCCCAGCACCACTTGTTAAAGAGATTGTCTTTTCTCCATTGTATATTCTTGCCTCCTTTGTCAAAGATAAGGTGTCCATAGGTGCGTGGGTTTATCTCTGGGCTTTCTATTTTGTTCCATTGATCTATATTTCTGTCTTTGTGCCAGTACCGTACTGTCTTGATGACTGTGGCTTTGTAGTAGAGCCTGAAGTCAGGCAGGTTGATTCCTCCAGTTCCATTCTTCTTTCTCAAGATTGCTTTGGCTATTCGAGGTTTTTTGTATTTCCATACAAATTGTGGAATTATTTGTTCTAGCTCTGTGAAAAATACCGTTGGTAGCTTAATAGGGCGGAGAAGGCAATAGCACCCCACTCCAGTAATCTTGCCTGGAAAATCCCATGGACGGAGGAGCCTGGTGGGCTGCAGTCCATGGGGTCACTAAGAGTCGGACACGACTGAGCGACTTCACTTTCACTTTTCACTTTCATGCATTGGAGAAGGAAATGGCAACCCACTCCAGTGTTCTTGCCTGGAGAATCCCAGGGATGTGGGAGCCTGGTGGGCTGCCGTCTATGGGGTCACACAGAGTCGGACATGACTGAAGCGACTTAGCAGCAGCAGCAGCAGCTTGACAGGGATTGCATTGAATCTATAGATTGTTTTGGGTAGTATACTCATTTTCACTATATTGATTCTTCCAATCCATGAACATGGTATATTTTCCATCTATTAGTGTACTCTTTGATTTCTTTCACCTGTGTTTTATAGTTTTCTATATATAGGTCTTTAGTTTCTTTAGGTAGATATATTCCTAAGTATTTTATTCTTTTTGTTGCAATGGTGAATGGAATTGTTTCCTTAATTTCTCTTTCTGTTTTCTCATTACTAGTGTATATGAATGCAAGGGATTTCTGTGTGTTGATTTTATATCCTGCAACTTTACTATCTTCATTGATTAGCTCTAGTAATTTTCTGGTGGAGTCTTTAGGGTTTTCTATGTAGAGGAAAATGTCATCTGCAAACAGTGAGAGTTTTACTTCTTCTTTTCCAATTTGGATTCCTTTTATTTCTTTTTCTGCTCTGATTGCTGTGGCCAAAACTTCCAAAATTATGTTGAATAATAGTGGTGAAAGTCGGCACCCTGTCTTGTTCCTGACTTTAGGGGAAATGCTTTCAATATTTCACCATTGAGGATAATGTTTGCTGTGGGTTTGTCATATATAACTTTTATTGTGTTGAAGTATGTTCCTTCTTTTCTTGCTTTCTGGAGAGTTTTTTTTTTATCATAAATGGATGTTGAATATTGTCAAAGGCTTTCTCTGCATCTACTGAGATAATCATATGGCTTTTATTTTTCAATTTGTTAATGTGGTGTATTACATTGATTGATTTGCAGATACTGAAGAATCTTTGCATCCCTGGGATAAAGCCACTTGGTCATGATGTATGATTTTTTAATGTGTTGTTGGATTCTGATTGCTAGAATTTTGTTAAGGATTTTTTCATCTATGTTCATCAGTGATATTGGACTGTAGTTTTCTTTTTTTGTGGCATCTTTGTCAGGTTTTGGTATTAGGGTGATAGTGGCCTCATGGAATAAGTTTGGAAGTTTACCTTCCTCTGCAATTTTCTTGAAGAGTTTGAGTAGGATAGGTGTTAGCTGTACTCTAAATTTTTGGTAGAATTCAGCTGTGAAGCTGTCTGGTCCTGGGCTTTTGTTTGCTGGAAGATTTCTGATTAGAGTTTCAATTTCCATGCTTGTAATGGGTCTGTTAAGATTTTCTATTTCTTCCTCATTCAGTTGTGGAAAGTTGTACTTTTCTAAGAATTTGTCCATTTCTTCCAAGTTGTCCATTTTATTGGCATATAATTGCTGATAGTAGTCTCTTATGATCCTTTGTATTTCTGTGTTGTCTGTTGTGATCTCTCCATTTTCATTTCTAATTTTATTGATTTGATTTTTCTCCCTTTGTTTTTTGATGAGTCTGGCTAATGGTTTGTCAATTTTATTTGTCTTCTCAAAGAACCAGCTTTTGGTTTTGTTGATTTTTGGTATGGTCTCTTTTGTTTCTTTTGCATTTATTTCTGCCCTAATTTTTAAGATTTTTTTCCTTCTACTAGCCCTGGGGTTCTTCATTTCTTCCTTTTCTAGTTGCTTTAGGTGTAGAGTTAGGTTATTTATTTGACTTTTTTCTTGTTTCTTGAGGTATGCCTGTATTGCTATGAACCTTCCCTTAGCACTGCTTTTACAGTATCCCACAAGTTTTGGGTTGTTGTGTTTTTCATTTTCATTTGTTTCTATGCATATTTTGATTTCTTTTTTGATTTCTTCTGTGATTTGTTGGTTATTCAGCAGCTTTTTGTTCAGCCTCCATATGTTGGAATTTTTAATAGTTTTTCTCCTGTAATTGACATCTAATCTTACTGCACTGTGGTCAGAAAAGATGCTTGAAATTATTTCAATTTTTTTGAATTTACCAAGGCTAGCTTTATGGCCCAGGATGTGATCTATCCTGGAGAAGGTTCTGTGTGCACTTGAAAAAAAGGTGAAATTCATTGTTTTTGGGTGAAATGTCCTATAGATATCAATTAGGTCTAACTGGTCTAGTGTATCGTTTAAAGTTTGTGTTTCCTTGTTAATTTTCTGTTTAGTTGATCTATCCATAGGTGTGAGTGGGGTATTAAAGTCTCCCACTGTTATTGTGTTATTGTTCATTTCTCCTTTCATACTTGTTAGTATTTGTCTTACATATTGCAGTGCTCCTATGTTGGGTGCATATATATTTATAATTGTTATATCTTCTTCTTGGAGTGGTCCTTTGATCATTATGTAGTGTCCTTCTTTGTCTTTTTCCACAGCCTTTGTTTTAAAATCTCTTTTATCTGATATGAGTATTGCTACTCCTGCTTTCTTTTGGTCTCTATTTGTGTGGAATATCTTTTTCCAGCCCTTCACTTTCAGTCTGTATGTGTCCCTTGTTTTGAGGTGAGTCTCTTGTAGACAATATATATAGGGGTCTTTTTTTTTTATAGGGGTCTTGTATTTGTATCCATTCAGCCAGTCTTTGTCTTTTGGTTGGGGCATTCAACCCATTCACATTTAAGGTAATTATTGATAAGTATGATCCCATTGCCATTTACTTTATTGTTTTGGGTTAGAGTTTATACACCCTTTTTGTGTTTGCTGTCTAGAGAAGATTCTTTAGCATTTGTTGGAGAGCTGGTTTAGTGGTGCTGAATTCTCTCAGCTTTTGCTTGTCTGTAAAGCTTTTGATTTCTCCTTCATATTTGAATGAGATCCTTGCTGGGGACAGTAATCTGGGCTGTAGGTTATTTTCTTTCATCACTTTAAGTATGTCCTGCTATTCCCTGCTGGCCTGAAGAGTTTCTATTGAAAGATCAGCTGTTATCTTTATGGGGATCCCCTTGTGTGTTATTTGTTGTTTTTCCCTTACTGCTTTTAATATTTGTTCTTTGTGTTTGATCTTTGTTAATTTGATTAATATGTGTCTTGGGGTGTTTTGCCTTGGGCTTATCCTGTTTGGGACTCTCTGCATCCCAAACAGGGAAGTTTTCAACTATTATCTCCTCAAGTATTTTCTCATGGTCTTTCTTTTTGTCTTCTTCTTCTGGGACTCCTATGATTCAAATGTTGGGGCATTTAACATTGTCCCAGAGGTCTCTGAGATTGTCCTCATTTCTTTTTTTTTTTTTTTTTTTAATTTTAAATTTTTTATTTTATTTTTAAACTTCACATAATTTTATCAGTTTTGCCAAATATCAAAATGAATCCACCACAGTTATACATGTGTTCCCCATCCTGAACCCTCCTCCCTCCTCCCTCCCCATACCATCCCTCTGGGTCATCCCAGTGCACTAGCCCCAAGCATCCAGTATCATGCATCGAACCTGGACTGGCATCTCGTTTCATACATGATATTTTACATGTTTCAGTGCCATTCTCCTATATCTTCCCACCCTCTCCCTCTCCCACAGAGTCCATAAGACTGTTCTATACATCAGTGTCTCTTGCTGTCTCATACACAGGGTTATTGTTACCATCTTTCTAAATTCCATATATATGCGTTAGTATACTGTATTGGTGTTTTTCCTTCTGGCTTACTTCACTCTGTATAATAGGCTCCAGTTTCATCCACCTCATTAGAACTGATTCAAATGTATTCTTTTTAATGGCTGAGTAATACTCCATTGTGCATATGTACCATAGCTTTCTTATCCATTCATCTGCTGATGGATATCTAGGTTGCTTCCATGTCCTGGCTATTAGAAACAGTGCTGCGATGAACATTGGGGTACATGTGTCTCTTTCCCTTCTGGTTTCCTCAGTGTGTATGCCCAGCAGTGGGATTGCTGGATCATAAGGCAGTTCTATTTCCAGTTTTTTAAGGAATCTCCACACTGTTCTCCATAGTGGCTGTACTAGGTTGCATTCCCACCAACAGTGTAAGAGGATTCCCTTTTCTCCACTCCCTCTCCAGCATTTATTATTTGTAGACTTTTGGATCGCAGCCATTCTGACTGGTGTGAAATGGTACCTCGCAGTGGTTTTGATTTGCATTTCTCTGATAATGAGTGATGTTGAGCATCTTTTCATGTGTTTGTTAGCCATCTGTATGTCTTCTTTGGGGAAATGTCTATTTAGTTCTTTGGCCCATTTTTTGATTGGGTCATTTATTTTTCTGGAGTTGAGCTGTAGGAGTTGCTTGTATATTTTTGAGATTAGTTGTTTGTCAGTTGCTTCATTTGCTATTATTTTCTCCCATTCTGAAGGCTGTCTTTTCACCTTGCTAATAGTTTCCTTTGATGTGCAGAAGCTTTTAAGGTTAATTAGGTCCCATTTGTTTATTTTTGCTTTTATTTCCAGTATTCTGGGAGGTGGGTCATAGAGGATCCTTCTGTGATGTATGTCAGAGAGTGTTTTGCCTATGTTCTCCTCTAGGAGTTTTACAGTTTCTGGTCTTATGTTTAGATCTTTAATCCATTTTGAGTTTATTTTTGTGTATGGTGTTAGAAAGTGTTCTAGTTTCATTCTTTTACAAGTGGTTGACCAGATTTCCCAGCACCACTTGTTAAAGAGATTGTCTTTAATCCATTGTATATTCTTGCCTCCTTTGTCAAAGATAAGGTGTCCATATGTGCGTGGATTTATCTCTGGGCTTTCTATTTTGTTCCATTGATCTATATTTCTGTCTTTGTGCCAGTACCGTACTGTCTTGATAACTGTGGCTTTGTAGTAGAGCCTGATGTCAGGTAGGTTGATTCCTCCAGTCCCATTCTTCTTTCTCAAGATTGCTTTGGCTATTTGAGGTTCTTTGTATTTCCATACAAATTGTGAAATTATTTGTTCTAGCTCTGTGAAGAATACTGTTGGTAGCTTGATAGGGATTGCATTGAATCTATAAATTGCTTTGGGTAGTATACTCATTTTCACTATATTGATTCTTCCAATCCATGAGCATGGTATATTTCTCCATCTATCAGTGTCCTCTTTGATTTCTTTCACCAGTGTTTTATAGTTTTCTATATATAAGTCTTTAGTTTCTTTAGGTAGATATATTCCTAAGTATTTTATTCTTTCCGTTGCAATGGTGAATGGAATTGTTTCCTTAATTTCTCTTTCTGTTTTCTCATTATTAGTGTATAGGAATGCAAGGGATTTCTGTGTGTCGATTTTATATCCTGCAACTTTACTATAGTCATTGATTAGTTCTAGTAATTTTCTGGTGGAATCTTTAGGGTTTTCTATGTAGAGGATCATGTCATCTGCAAACAGTGAGAGTTTTACTTATTCTTTTCCAGTTTGGATTCCTTTTATTTCTTTTTCTGCTCTGATTGCTGTGGCCAAAACTTCCAAAACTATGTTGAATAGTAATGGTGAAAGTGGGCACCCTTGTCTTTTTCCTGACTTTAGAGGAAATGCTTTCAATTTTTCACCATTGAGGATAATGTTTGCTGTGGGTTTGTCATATATAGCTTTTATTATGTTGAGGTATGTTCCTTCTATTCCTGCTTTCTGGAGAGTTTTTATTATAAATGGATGTTGAATTTTGTCAAAGGCTTTCTCTGTATCTATTGAGATAATCATATGGTTTTTGTTTATCAATTTGTTAATGTGGTGTATTACATTGATTGATTTGCGGATATTGAAGAATGCTTGCATCCCTGGGATAAAGCCCACTTGGTCATGGTGTATGATCTTTTAATGTGTTGTTGGATTCTGATTGATAGAATTTTGTTAAGGATTTTTTCATCTATGTTCATCAGTGATATTGGACTGTAGTTTTCTTTTTTTGTGGCATCTTTGTCAGGTTTTGGTATTAGGGTGATGGTGGCCTCATAGAATGAGTTTGGAAGTTTACCTTCCTCTGCAATTTTCTGGAAGAGTTTGAGCAGGATAGGTGTTAGCTCTTCTCTAAATTTTTGGTAGAATTCAGCTGTGAAGCTGTCTGGACCTGGGCTTTTGTTTGCTGGAAGATTTTTGATTACAGTTTCAATTTCCGTGCTTGTGATGGGTCTGTTAAGATTTTCTATTTCTTCCTGGTCGAATTTTGGAAAGTTGTACTTTTCTAAGAATTTGTCCATTTCTTCCACGTTGTCCATTTTATTGGCATATAATTGTTGATAGTAATCTCTTATGATCCTTTGTATTTCTGTGTTGTCTGTTGTGATCTCTCCATTTTCATTTCTAATTTTATTGATTTGATTTTTCTCCCTTTGTTTCTTGATGAGTCTGGCTAATGGTTTGTCAGTTTTATTTATCCTTTCAAAGAACCAGCTTTTGGTTTTGTTGATTTTTGCTATGGTCTCTTTTGTTTCTTTTGCATTTATTTCTGCTCTAATTTTTAAGATTTCTTTCCTTCTACTAACCCTGGGGTTCTTCATTTCTTCCTTTTCTAGTTGCTTTAGGTGTAGAGTTAGGTTATTTATTTGACTTTTTTTCTTGTTTCTTGAGGTGTGCCTGTATTGCTATGAACTTTCCCCTTAGGACTGCTTTTACCGTGTCCCACAGGTTTTGGGTTGTTGTGTTTTCATTTTCATTCGTTTCTATGCAAATTTTGATTTCTTTTTTGATTTCTTCTGTGATTTGTTGGTTATTCAGCAGCGTGTTGTTCAGCCTCCAGATGTTGGAATTTTTAATAGTTTTTCTCCTGTAATTGAGATCTAATCTTACTGCATTGTGGTCAGAAAAGATGCTTGGAATGATTTCAATTTTTTTGAATTTACCAAGGCTAGCTTTATGGCCCAGGATGTGATCTATCCTGGAGAAGGTTCCATGTGCACTTGAGAAAAAGGTGAAATTCATTGTTTTGGGATGAAATGTCCTATAGATATCAATTAGGTCTAACTGGTCTATTGTATCATTTAAAGTTTGTGTTTCCTTGTTAATTTTCTGTTTAGTTGATCTATCCATAGGTGTGTGTTCTCATTTCTTTTAATTCGTTTTTCTTTTTTCCTCTCTGATTCATTTATTTCTACCATTCTATCTTCTACCTCACTAATCCTATCTTCTGCCTCCATTATTCTACTATTTGTTCCCTCCAGAGTGTTTTTGATCTCATTTATTGCATTATTCATTATATATTGACTCTTTTTTATTTCTTCTAGGTCCTTGTTAAACCTTTCTTGCATCTTCTCTATCCTTGTCTCCAGGCTATTTATCTGTGATTCCATTTTGGTTTCAAGATTTTGGATCATTTTCACTATCATTATTCAGAATTCTTTATCAGATAGATTCCCTATCTGATATTCCTCTTTGTTTGGTTTGGTGGGCATTTATCCTGTTCTTTTACCTGCTGGGTATTCCTCTGTCTCTTCATCTTGTTTATATTGCTGTGTTTGGAGTGGCCTTTCTGTATTCTGGCAGTTTGTGTAGTTCACTTTATTGTGAAGTTTCTTGGCTGTGGGTGGGGTTGTACGGCTGGCTTATCAAGGTTTCCTGGTTAGGGAAGCTTGTGTTGGTGTTCTGGTGGGTGGAGCTGGATTTCCTCTCTCTGGAGTGCAATGAAGTGTCCAGTAATGAGTTATGAGATGTCAATGGGTTTGGAGTGACTTTGGGCAGCCTGTATATTGAAGCTCAGGGCTATGTTCCTGTGTTGCTGGAGAATTTGTGTGGTATGTCTTGCTCTGGAACTTGATGGCCCTTGGGTGGTGCTTGGTTTCAGTGTAGGTATGGAGGCATTTGATGAGCTCCTGTCGATTAATGCTCCCTAGAGTCAGGAGTTCTCTGGTGTTCTCAGGATTTGGACTTAAGCCTCCTGCTTCTGGTTTTCACTCTTATTTTTACAGTAGCCTCAAGACTTCTCCATCTATACAGCACTGTTGATAAAACATCTAGGTTAAAGATGAAAAGTTTCTCCACAGTGAGGGACACCCAGAGAGGTTCACAGAGTTACATGGAGAAGAGAAGAGAAGAGGGAGGAAGGAGATAGAGGTGACCAGAATGAGATGAGGTGGAATCAAAAGAGGAGAGAGCAAGCTAGCCAGTAATCACTTCCTTATGTGCACTCCACAGTCTGGATCACTCAGGGATGTTCAAGGAGTTCTACAGAGAAGAGAAGAGGGAGGAAGGAGACAGAGGTGGCCAGGAGGATAAAGGGGGGAATCAAAAGGAGAGAGACAGATCCAGCCAGTAATCAGTTACCTAAGTGTTCTCCACCGTCTGGAACACACAAAGAGATTCACAGAGTTGGGTAGAGAACAGAAGGGGGAGGGAGGAGATAGAGCCGACCTAGTGGAGAAAAAGGAGGATCCAAAGGGGAGAGAGCAGTCAAGCCAGTAATTTCGCTCCCAAGTAAAAATGGGTACTGAAGACTGGGTTCTTAAAGGTACAAAACTGAGAATAAATACCAAAAAGCAAAGATTAAAAATCTAGAGTAGAGGTTGGAATTTCAAGAATACAATATTAAAGAAAAAGGAAAAAAAAGTCACAAACATTATAAAATATATACATAAGTTTGCTTTTAAAAAATAGGTCTCTCTTTTTTTTTTTTGCAAAGTAATAGTAGGTTATAAAAATGAAAATTAAAGGAGTAATAGAGGACTTAAAAATAGAACAATTTTTTTAAAAAATTAAAGAATGATAGTAAAAATATATCTAGGACTTTCTCTGGTGGTGTTGTGGGCAGTGTGGGGTCAGTTTATTTTCGGGTAGTTCCTTGATCTGGCTTATATTTCTCAAGATCTATAGGCCCCTTCCTATGTAGTTTGGTGCCTACTACAGGATCTTAATCTATTGCACCTGTTACTTCCAAGGAGGTTCCCTCCATTTTAGCTTCTTCTGTTTGCTGATCTCTTCAGTGTCTAATTTCCGCCCTGGCACAAGGGGGCGGTGGTGGACACTTTTTTAGGCTCACTTGTTCAGTCATGCTGTGGGGAGGGAAGGACGCTGCAAAAAAATAACACTGGCATGTGCTTGCAGTATCTCGGCCACATTGGGTTTGCCCCTGCTCACGGCGTGTGTGCTTTCCCTGTCTACACTGCTTAGGCTCTAGGTTGCTTTGCCAGGAACTGTCTGAGGCCAGCCCCAGCTTGTATGCACTTCCCAGGTCTAAGCCACACAGGTTCAGGTACTCGGGTAGTCCTCAGAGACACAGACTCAGTTGGGCCTGTGTTTTGTGCCCTTCCCAGGTCCGAGCAGCTCAGGTGACCAGGTATTTGGTGAGTGCGGTAGCTGAACTTATCGCCTCCCCCATCCCTGCCTCTTGGTTTTCTGGGTATACAACCAGTGCACCTTCTCAGGCAGATGTTGACCGTCCAGAATCCCAAGAAGTCTTGGTTAGCTATGAAGCCTGCTTGCAGTTTGGTAGATAATGCCTCTCTGGGGCTGCATTTGCCCCCTTCCGGCTCTGGCTACCCTCGTCTGCCTGGCACCGGAGGGGGATTGCTGGTCTGCAGCCGGCTAGCTCTGCTCAGTCCTTTGTTCTGTGAGCCGGCCTGGTGGTGTCTCAGGTTAGGGCTTTTCACGTGGTAGTTATCCCACAGTCTGGTTTTCTATCCCAAGTTAGTTCCCTCAGATTGTCCTCAGGGCATTCAGGCCCAGTCCTTACTCTAAGCAATGCAGCCCAAGCCTCCCTGCCCAGCCCCTGCTTGCTCGTGGTGAATGCAGGCATCTGTGCTGCTTCTCCGCTGGGGCAGTTACTGTTGGGCATGTAATCTGTGGGGTTTAATTATTTATTTATTTTTCCTCCCAATTATGTTGCCCTCTATGGTTCTAATGCTCACCACAGACTAGGCAGTGAGAGTGTTTCCTGGTATTTGGAAACCTCTCTTTTTTAAGACTTCTTTCCCAGGACAGAGCTCCGTCCCTACCTCTTTTGTCTCTCTTTTTATCTTTTATATTTTTTCCTACCTCCTTTCGAAGACAATGGGCTGCTTTTCTGGGTGCCTGATGTCCTCTGCCAGCATTCAGAAGTTGTTTTGTGGAATTTTCTCAGCATTCAAATGTTCTTTTGATGAACTTGTGGGGGAGAAAGTGGTCTCCCCATCCTATTCCTCCACCATCTTAGGACCGCCCAGTCCATGCTTTTAACAAATCATAGTATATAACATGTTTTAATAAAATGCTCACATCTTTATTTGAATTTAACAGAAGAGAAAGAAACAGGTGGATCTGAAGGAATTTCTGAACTTTTGACAAAGCTATAAAATAATTTTTAATGATTATCAAATATAGCAAATTTTCCATATGTTCTTCCCATTATCTCCCCATTCTTGAAGTTGTCCAGTATCTACATGTCCAATGCATAAGGTCATTATGTACTATATTTTCTCCATTATAGCCCTTTTTAGTCTTAATTCTGTATGGTATGTATTTGATGCTAACTCACATTCTTTCTGTTGATGTCATTCCAGTAATTTTGGTTTCATGAAGCACCAAAAGTTTTCTCAGGATTCATGAGACCAACATTTCCTGAATTATTTACACACTGATGGAGTTTCCTTC
This sequence comes from Bos mutus, assembly GCF_027580195.1. NCBI lineage: Eukaryota > Metazoa > Chordata > Mammalia > Artiodactyla > Bovidae > Bos > Bos mutus. The sequence continues at coordinate 29,214,772 of NC_091646.1, read as the reverse complement.
ATTAATAATTGAAAGTCATTTTAGCTAGATATAAAATCCTTGGCTTACATGTTCTTGCCTTGGGTGTCTTAAATATGTCATCCATTTTCTTCTGGCATAAATGTTGTCAAAGTCTACTGACAATTTTCTCTGTATTGAAACACTTGGTCTTTTTTGCCTGGTTGTCAAAAGACTTCTTTCCTTCAAGTCTAATAATGTTATTAGGATATGTTTCGGTGTTAGTCATTCTGGGTTGATTTTCCAAGGTATATAGTGTGCCTTTTCAGTATGTAGTTTCAAATCATTTTTTTAAATTTCAGTAAAAATTTCTTTGCTTATAAACTTTGTTATTCTGTCCCCTTATTTTATTTGCCTGTCTTCTATGTTTGTCACATCCTTTTGATAACTTTCTTTTTGATTATTTTAATCTCATTTCTTTTTGATTTAAAAGAAATCTTATTTAATTAATTCTTTTGATTTAAAAGAAATTTTCATTGTCTGTTTCTCTTAAGGTATTATCTGTTGTGTTTATTTGCCCATGTTTCCTCTAGCTAGTCTTCATTTCTGAAATGATTATTTTCTTTTACTTCTGTTTATTGGGTTTTACCATATAATTTCTCTGTTGCTCTTATTTTGAATTTTTATATTTTTTGATATCATGTACATTTTCCCATATCACATAACTTTTCTTAATATCTTTTCACTAGTTTTAAAACATTAGATTATAATTTTCATCTATTTTTTGGTGGACATCTTTCTGGCCTGCTTTAATTCTGTAACAATATTATTCTGTTGCTTATTTTTACATGAAAGTAGTTTCCCTGAAGTTTTAGAAGGAGGCTTGATTTAGGATAGTTTTTTTTTTTCTCCTAATTTCACAGCAATAGAGTTCCATCTTCTATTATTTTTGCCAATTTAATTATAGTAAATTCCTTTCTGAAATCTGACTCTGCCTGTTCACCTCCTCTACTTTTATCTGGACTCTGTAATTTGTGTCTCCTGGCTCTATCCTAACCAGTGTGGAGTCTGTTTCCATCAGTTTCTCTTCAGGGTAGACTTGGCCCAGGAAGGGAGCTTTGGGTGGTTTTGAGAGTTCAAAGGGCCCAGGTGGCTCCCAGGCTGTCCCATGGTCTCCTTGCATTTGGTCACTCTTGGACAATGCAGACTCCTACCAGACTCACTCACTTCATACATCAGCTTGCTGACATTACAGTGAGTTGTCTTAGAGTCCTGACATCTACCAGAGGCCCTGCTGATTCTGTCTCCAGACTCTCCTGTAACTAATACGATCCTGCTCTTCTAGCATCTCTAATTTGGCCACCCAGTCATATTTCAGGGTTCATTGGAGCATCACTTTGATCTGGTCTTATTGCAGACTATGTCTGTGGATTTTAGCTTTGCCTTCCTACTTAGCATGTGGACTTACCTTTCCTGCTTGTGCTTTTTATTGTGGCATTTGGGGAAACAGAAGAACTATGCTGCCTTGAAATATATACATTACCATGTGTAAAACAGATAGCTAGTGGAAAGTTGCTAGATAACACAGGAAGCTCAGCCTGGTGCTCTGTGAGGACCTAGAAGGTAGAAGAGTGGGCAGGATAGAAGGGTGGGGTGGGAGGAGAGAGACTCAAGAGAGAGGGGATATGTATATACTTATAGCTGATTCATGCTGTCATAACGGCAAAAACCAATATAACATTGTAAAGCAATTATCCTTCAATTAAAAAAAAAAATTATGCTGCCATCCATGACCTTCCTCATAGGATTTCTCTGTAAACTACAGACTGTGGGCCAACTCCTGTCTGCCAGTTGTTTGCATATAGGCTGAAAGCTGCAAATGGTGTGTATACTTTTAAGTAGTTGAAAAAATCTAAAGAAGAAAATTATATGAAATTCAAATTTCAGTGTCCATAAAGGTCAGTTGGAACACAGCCATGCCTATTCATCTGTATATGGCTGCTTTCATGCTACAGCAGCAAAGTGTCAATATCATGATGCACTTGATCAGTTCCCTATTATTGGCCATTTAGATTAATCTAAATTTTATTATTATAGGCATCATTTCACAGCTAATATTAACATATATATTTCATTACTTTCTTGGGATAAATTGTTACAGTTAAGATTGCCAGATGAAAGGAGATTATATTCATTTTAAACTCTTGAATTGCCATTGACAAATTGTCATCCAGAAAGGATATACAAGTTAAATATCTATTAATATTAAGGATACTGCTTAAATAAATTATAGTGTAGTCATACAATGAAATATTATACAGAGGTTCAAGAAAATGAGGTAGGTCTATTTTACTGATGTATAAAAATATATAATATATGCTGTCTCATTAAACACTCTGGTTCAATATCTAGGGTATGATTCCTTCATATTAAGGAAATGGTGGCATTAGAATACACATACTTAAGATGAGAACTTTAAGGATTAACTCTCAACAACTTTTATATATAACATATGTGTTAATTATCATGTTGTACATTGCATGCCTAATAATTTGTTTATAACTGGAAGTTTGTACCTTTAGACAGCTTCATCCAACTCCCCTTCCCCCCTAACTTCACCTCTGATAGCCACAAATCTGATCTCTTTTTATGTGAGTTTGTTTGTTCATTTTTATTTTATTTTATTTTTTAACTTTACAATATTGTATTGGTTTTGCCAAATATCGAAATGAATCCACCACAGGTATACATGTGTTCCCCATCCTGAACCCTCCTCCCTCCTCCCTCCCCGTACCATCCCTCTGGGTCATCTCAGTGCACCAGCCCCAAGCATCCAGTATCGTGCATCGAACCTGGACTGGTGACTCATTTCATACATGATATTAGACAGCAAAAGAGACACTGAGGTATAGAACAGTCTTATGGACTCTGTGGGAGAGGGAGAGGGTGGGAAGATTTGGGAGAATGGCATTGAAACATGTATTCCTAGATATTTAATTCTTTTTTGCCCATTTTTGAAGAGTTTTAATCATAAATGGGTGCTGAATTTTGTCAAAGACTTTTTCTGCATCTATTGAGATTATATGGTTTCTATCTTTCCATTGGTTAATATGGTGTATCACCTTGATTGATTTGCCTATATTGATGAATCCTTGCATCCCTGGAATAAACCCAACTTGATCCTGGTGTATGAGCTTTTTAATGTGTTATTGAATTCTGTTTGCTAAAATTTTGTTGAGGATTTTTGAATCTATGTTCATCAGTGTTATTGGCCTGTAGTTTTCTTTTTTGGTGTTGTCTTTGTCTGGTTTTGGTATCAGGGTGATGGTGGCCTCATAGAATGAGTTTGGAAGTGTTCCTTTCTCTGCAATTTTTTGAAAGAGTTTTAGAAAGATAGGCATTAGCTCTTTTCTAAACGTTTGATAGAGTTCTCCTGTGAAGCCATCAGGTCCTGGGCTTTTGTTTTTTGGGAGATTTTTTATCACACTTTCAATTTCACTGCTCGTAATTGGGCTGTTCATAATTTCTATTTCTTCCTGGTTCAGTCATGGAAGATTGAACTTTTCTAAGAATCTGTCCATTTTCTTCCAGTTTATCCATTTTATTGCCATATAGTTGTTTGTAATAGTCTCTTATAATCCTTTGTATTTCTGCATCATCTGTTGTAACCTCTCCTCCTTCATTTCTAACTTTGTTGATTTGATTCTTCTCTCTTTTTTTCCTGATGAGTCTGGCTAAGGGTTTGTCAATTTTGTTGATCTTCTCAAAGAACCAGCTTTTAGTTTTATTAATCTTATTATTGTTTCTTTCCTTTCTATTTTATTTTGGCTCAGATCTTTTGATTTCTTTCCTTCTACTAATTTTCAGTTTTTTTGTTCTTTTTCCAGTTGTTTTAGATGTAGAGTTAGGTTGTCTATTTTGATGTTTTTCTTGTTTCTTGAGGTAGGATTGTATTGCTATCAACTTCCCTCTTAGAACTGCTTTTGCTGCATCCCATACATTTTGAGTTGCTGTGTTTTCATTGTCATTTGTTTCTGAAATTTTTTTATTTCCCTTTTGATTTCTTCAGTAACCTGTTGGTTATTTAGAAATGTGTTGTTCAATCTCCATCTGTTTGTGTTTCTTACAGTTTTTTTCTTGTGAAAAAAATCTCATCTCATCTCATAGCATGGTCAGAAAAGATGCTTGATACAATTTCAATTTTCTTAAATTTACTGAGGTTTCTTTTGTGACCCAAGATGTGGTCTATCCTGGAGAATGTTCCATGTGCACTTGAGAAGAAGGTGTATTCTTCTGCATTTGGATGGAATGTCCTGAAGATATCAATGAGATCCATTTCATCTAATGTATCATTTAAGACTTGTGTTTCATTATTAATTTTCTGTTTTGATGATCTGTCCATTGGTGTGAGTGGGGTGTTAGTCTCCTACTATTATTGTGTTACTGTCAAATTCTCCTTTTCTGTCTGTTAGTGCTTATCTTATGTATTGAGGTGCTCCTATGTTGGGTGCATAGATATTTACAATTGTTATGTCTTCCTGTTGGATTGATCCCTTGATCATTATGTAGTGTCCTTCCTTATCTCTTGTAATATTCTTTATTTTGAGGTCTACTTTGTCTGATATGAGGATTGCTACCCCAGCTTTCTTTTGCTTTCCATTTGCATGGAATATATTTTTCCATCCTCTCACTTTCAGTCTATATGTGTCTTTAGGTCTGAAGTGGGTTTCTTGTAGACAGCATATACATGGGTCTTGTTTTTGTATCCATTCAGCCAGTCTGTGTCTTTTGGTTGGAGCAATTAATCGGTTTCACTTAAAGTAATTATTGATATATTCCTAATGCCATTGTCTTAATTGTTTGGGGTTTGTTTTTGTAGATCTTTTTCTTCTCTTGTATTTCATTTGTTGTCGGAGAAGGCAATGGCTGAAATCCCATATGGAGGAGCCTGGTAGGTGCAGTCCATGGGTATATGACTGAGCAACTTCACTTTCATTTCAACCCACTTGTTCTTGTCTGGAGAATCCCAACAGCTGGTTTGATGGACATGACTGAAGCGACTACTGAATTCTCTTAACTTTTGCTTGTTTGAAAAGTTTTTGATTTCTCCATCAATTTTGAATGAGATCCTTGCCAGGTAATCTTGGTTGTAGATTTTTCTGTTTCAGTACTTTAAATATATCTTGCCATTCCCTTCTGGCCTGCACAGTTTCTGCTGAAAGATCAGCTGTTAAACGTATGGGGTTTCCCTTGTGTGTTATTTATTGCTTCTCCCTTGCTGCTTTTAATATTCTTTCTTTGTGTTTAGTCTTTGTTAGTTTGATTCATATGTGTCTTGGCATGTTTCTCCTTGGGTTTATCCTGTATGGGACTCTTTGCACCTCTTGGACTTGATTGGCCATTTCCTTTTCCATGTTGGGGAAATTTTCAATTATAATCTCTTAAAAACTTTTCTCATACCCTTTCTTTTTCTCTTCTTCTGGGACCCCCATAATTCTAATGTTGGTGCATTTAATATTGTCCCAGAGGTCTTTGAGACTATCCTCAGTTATTTTCATTCTTTTTACTTTATTCTGCTCTTCAGTAGTTATTTCCACCACTTTTTATCCCAGCTAACTGATCCCTTCTTCTGTTTCAGATATTCCGCTATTAATTCCTTCTAGAGTATTTTTAATTTCAGTAATTGTGTTGTCCGTCTCTGTATATTTATTCTTTAATTCTTCTAGGTCTTTGTTAGTTGATTCTTGTATTTTCTCCATTCTGTTCTCAAGGGTTTTGATCATCTTTAGTATCATTATACTGAATTCTTTTTCAGGTAGTTTGCCTATTTCCTCTTCGTTTATTTGGACTTTCTGTGTTTCTTGTTTGTTCCTTCATTTGTGCATTATTTCTCTGCTTTTTCATTATTTTTTTTTAAACTTATTGTGTTTGAGGTCTCCTTTTCCCAGGCTTCAAGGTTGAGTTCTGTCTTCCTTTTGGTTTCTGCCCTCCTAAAGTTTGTCCAGTGGTTTGTGTAATTTTCATATAGGGTGAAATTTGTGCTGAGTTTTTGTTGTTGTTGTTTTTCGTCTCTTGGGCAAGGTTGAATGAGGTTGGAATCCTGCTGCTGCTGATTTGGTTTGTAGTTTTGTTTTGTTTGTGGGGATGAAGCATCCTGCACAGGGTGTTACTAGTGGTTGGGTGATGCTGGGTCTTGTATTCAAGTGCTTTCCTTTGTGGGATTTCTCACCCTTTGATACTACCTAGGCTTAGTTCTCTGGTCGTCTAGGGTCTTGGAGTCAGTGCTCCCACTCCAAAGGCTCAGGGCTTGATGTCTGGTCAGGAGTGAAGATTCCACAAGTGGTTTGTTATGGCATTAAGTGATATTAAAACAAATATCCAAGAATGAGCAACCAAAGATGAATCTCAGACAAACGGCAGTTACAAAATCAGGCAAATAATAATTAAAATAATGGAATATACACATAAACATATACACCCATAAACAAAATCAAAACAGTCCAACAAAAACAAAGTACAATAGATTCACCCGGCAAACAAAGGAAATAAAAAATTTATGTAACAGTTAAGAAAAAAACTTGGAACACATGTACACCCATGGCTGATTCATGTCAATATATGGCAAAACCACTACACTATTATAAAGTAATTAGCCTCCAAGTAAAAAAATAAATTTTAAAAAATAAATAAATTTAAAAAATAGCTTTAAAAATTAAAAATAAAGGAAAAAAAAAAAAAAAAAAAAAACTGCAAAGTACAAAACTAAAGCAAGGTTCCAAGAGGGGAATAACCAATGAAAACAAAACTAACACATATGTTGAGAGGAAAGAAGGGGAAGAAACACTAGATATGCAAAATTAAATAAAGGTAGATAAAGAAGACTTATATATGTTAAAGATTAACTGCAAAGGGAGAAGAACTTTAGGAAAAGCAAATAAGGAATAATTTTAGGAAAAACAATAATAGGTTTAAAAAATTGAAATTAAAGAGAAAAGAGAAAGGAAAAATCCAAAAGAAAAAGAAAAAAAGGAAAACTTCACAGAACTGCAAATGGCCAACATAGAAGCAAAGGTTTATAACAATAAAAAGTGTTATTGAAAAGAAAAACCTCAAAAGCTTAATTAGATTTCATAGTGCCAATAAAATTTAGAACTACAATGGGGGGGAGGGGGGGATGCAAAGGAATAAAAAAGGAAAAGAAAAGAAAAAAATCCAAAAGAAACTTCAGAACAATTCAAAACATAAGAATAATAAATGTTTCTCTTGAGCCACTGCTGTCAGAGTCCTTTTCCTTGCTGGGAGTCACAGTCCACCTCACCTCCCTAGGGTGCCCCCCAACACCGTGCTGGTCTCTGGACCTGCTGTGGAGGTAGCTCAGATTCTAATCTGGTCCTACTTCTGTGTGTTCTTGCCTCCAGTGTACACAGCTATCAGAACTAGTGCATTTTTTTTTTTTTTTTTTTGGGAGTTATTTTCCTTTTATATATTCTGTAGACACAGAGTCTGCCTAGTTGATTGTGTGGATTTAGTCTGCAGCTTGTACAGCTGGTGGGAAGGTTTTGGGTCTTCTTTCTTAGCCACACTGCCCCGGGTTTCATTTTATTTTACCTCTGCCTGTGGGTCACCCATGGGGTCATCCACTTGGGTTTGCTCCTGAGGCTGCCCTGGAGGATTTGGGTTCTGCCCCAGTGAGGGCCAGTTGTGGAGGTGGTGCAGCTGCTTGGGTTGCAGGGGTTCTGGCAGCACCAGGTACTCAGGGGAGTTGGTTGCTAGGGCAGCAGGAAATATAGTGCTCTAGAAGCATATGGCAATGAGTATTGGCCACTCCAATATTCTTGTCTGGAGAACCCCCTGACAGGGAAACCTGGCAGGCCACAGCCCACAGGGTCGCAAAGAGCAGGAAACAACTGAAGTGACCCCATGCATAGACCGAAGACTTTTTTTTTTTTTTTGCTTGTGGTAGATCTGCCCCAGTGAGGGTTGAGTGTGAAGGAAATGCAGCTACTTGGGTTGCGGGGACCCTGGTGGCGCCAAGGGTGCAAGGACATGGACTGTCTCAGCCACATGAATTATGGCCCTATCAGAGTCTTTGTTTTTTTCAAGCCTCTGGTACCTGGTGATCAGAAGGCCTCTTTGGCTCTTCTTTCTCCATAGCTCTGCCCATTCAGGCACTTTTAGGGCTCCCTTGCCTGGGGTTCTTCTGTTGTTCACATGTCAGGCACATAGAGGGGCCCCCATGGGTGGGGTCTTATTCTGTAGATCAGCACATCAGGCACTTAAAGGAGCACCCTGGGTGGGGTCCTGCTCTGTAGTTCAGTGCAGTCAGGGGTTTGATGGGCCAGCCTCTATTGTTCAGCTGCCAGATGCTGGCCTGTGGGGAGAGAGGCTATGTGATGGCTCCACCCCCTATGCATGACTCAGCAGTATCACCTTGCTTCCATGGCTGCCTGGCTTTCCTCCACAGGCATTTCCCACCACAGTCTCCTCCCTCACATCCCCTTGGTCCATCTCTCCACAGTCAACAGCAGCCCTCACCCTGGGAATTGCTCCACAATCCCAGCGCTCCAGCTCCCAGCTGCTGTGCCTTCTAGGGGACTGCGTCCCTGTCCGGGGTATGTATGGCTGTGGCAAGGACTGTCTGATTCTCATTCCATTTAGGCTGCCACAGATCAGCTGTTTCACCCTCAGCCTTAAATGTTTCTCCTCTGACTCAATTGCCCCAGTGTGCCCAGACCCCAGGGCAGGTCCAGTCCCACTCATGTCCAGTCTTAGTAACATTCCTGTTTCTCCCCCTAGTTCCTTCGTCCTACTGAGTTTTTGCGTGGTTCTATATATTCTTTTCTGCTGGTCAGGTACTCCTGTTGACTCTGAGCTGGTGTTCTGCATGCACTTCTGTGTCTGAAGGTGTATTCCTGATGTATCCAAGATTTACATACCATACATTTTATTTTTATGTGTACAGTTACAAGAGTTTTAGCCAATGTATGCAATTTTGTAGCCACCACTCCAATCAAGATATAGAAAACTTCCATCATCCCTCCAAGTTCCCTCATACTCTTTTACAGTACACCCCCTTCCCTGATCGTGTACCCTTGCAACCGTTGATCTGTTTTCTATCCGTAAGTTTTTGCCGTTTCCTGAATATTATATAGATGGAATCATGATTAAAGTGAATGGGGAAAGTGTTAGTCCCTCAGTTATGTCTTACTCTTTGTGGTCGCATGGACTGTAGCCTGCCAGGCTCCTCTGTCCATGGGGTTTTCCAGGCAAGAAAACTGGAGAGGGTTGCCATTTCCTTCTCCAGGGGATCTTCCCAACCCAGGAATCAAACCTAGGTCTCCTGCATTGGCAGGCAGATTCTTTACCATTTGAGCCACCAGGGAAGCCCAAAATAATCATGCAACCCACAGATTTTTGAGTCTAGCTTGTTTCACTTAGCATGATGTTGCTGTGTTGTTGTGTATCATTGCTTTTATTTGTATTGAACCATTTACTTGTTTAAGGACATCATGACTATTCCTGATTTTTGGCTTTTATGAATAAAGGTCCTATAAACATTCATGTAGAGGTCTTTGTGTGGACATATTTTCATTTCTCTTCGGTCAGTACCTGGGAGCGAGATTTCTGGGTCATTCAGTAAGTGTATATTTTGTTCTATAAGAAACTGTCAGACTGTTTTCCATAGTGATTGTGCTATTTTACATTGCCACCAGCAATATATAAGAAGTCCAGGTACTCTGCATCCTTATCAGCACTCGGAATTGTCAGTATTTTTTTATTGTAGCCTTTCTACTAGGAGTATCACGGTTAAATATTTAGGATAATTTGGATATTTTAAACAGTGTTTCCCAACTCATCCCTCTATATGTGCTTTAAGACTGGATGCTCCTGACTTGCTGGGTCCATCTCTAGTTGCACAACATGAGGCAGCTAAATCATCATTGTCATTTGTTTTTGGTTTTTTTTCTTTCCATTTACTTCTCTAGTCTTACAGAACCAGAAAACAGCAGAGCAGAAAGGAGCTTAGAAATAATCTAATGCAGGGATTGACAAACTTTTTCTGTAAAGAAGAAGATAGTAAATATTTTTGGTTTCACAAGCCACTGGGTCTATTACAGCAACTCAGCTCTGCTGTTGTAGCGTGAAAACAGCCATAGGTGATACAGAAACAAATGGACGTGACATTTCATCCTTTCCTCTGACTTGGAAGGAAGGAAGGCAAGGACTAGGATATTGGCTTTCACCATAAGAGACACACTTAACTTGAGTTCAAGATGTGCTTACTTTGTATGCACAATTCCCTTTTCTTGCATGAAGTTGTTAATGCAAGGTCTTTCAAAACTTTTAACTGCACTGTCTTCTAGGATATTTTGTACATTGCCGTAAACCTTGATGCCTTCCTGAGCCTCTGACAGCTCTGGAGCAATGGTCAAATTTGAGCAGTAAAAAAATAGAGATAGAAACAGTTGAAGTAAGAAAAACATGTCACTCTTTCATTCTTCTACAAAAGACTTTGTTTCCAGTTTTGGAGCTGTATGTCCACAGAAGTTTACCTTTTGAGATAGCTATTAACAATCCCATGCTTTTCTTCTTGATAAATTCATTTAATTGTCCAAACAGATGAAGATTCTTGGGTCAAAACAAACAAACAAAAACCCCAAAACAAAAAGGAAAACATACACTCGGGGTTCCATGAACACAAACCTAAAAATAAGCAGTTACTGCAGGTACTCAGGAAAAGAACACGGTTTAAAAAGTCATCTTGTGCTTTTTTCTCCCTTCCAGCACTGGAAGAAGTATGACATCTACGAGAAGCAAACCAAAGAAGACACTGACTCTGTAGTGCTGATAGAAAGCCTCAAGAGAGCCTCTCAGTGACGGAGATAATTTATTTTAACCTTCAATGTGACCTTGTGAAGATTCATTCCCTTCTCCATTTATTATCTGGGACCTTGTTAAAGGGAAACTGAAACTACTGGACCATTTCAAAACAGGCAGCTCATAAGAGCCACAGGTTTTTCTGTTGAGTCGTGCACCGAAAAACTAAAAATAATAGGCCCTTTGGAGAAAAGAACAGACTCATTCTTGTTGAATTTTAAAGGCAGACATCTTTTGCGAAGGCTTCACACTAGGGGGCAAAAGCTAGAAAGTGATGATGGCAGTCGAGTTAATCTTATCAAGAATTGTGACAACTTCCTGAGGGATCTATGCCTGCTTTGAATTCTTTTTCTCAGATAATACCAACACATATTATTTGTAGGAGAACTCATTTTGGGTGCAAATGCTGAAGTCAAACTTGAGTTATAGAGAACATCTAACAAAACAGAATTGATAGAATCTGTTATCTATTGTTTGGGATCCCACTGAGTTGGGGCTACGGCTATTAAAACTCTTTAATAGTATGGAACCTTCATCCCCTCCAGCAGCATTTTTCTCTGCTTTGAAAGGCCCAGGCATCCGTGTCAGCCAGCTGTGACTACAGAAAAAGCAGAGGCAGCTTCTTTACTGAGAACTTTTGAAGCCATTGCAGGCTTTTAATGGCAGTGGAGGCAGAACAACTTATTGACTATTAGAGTTTGAAGGACACAGTTTCTAATGATGAATTTCTTCTTCACCACTGCTATTCAGATCAAGTATTTAGCACACGTCCGGATTGTATTGGGCCTCCAGCTGTGAAGCGCTGACTCCCTCAAAGAATTCACAGTCTAGTTGGGGCTCGATCAGTTTTTTCTCCCCACTAGTCATTTTCCAGACGTTTCAGCTCCCCACTCCCCACCCCGATTTCCCCTTTTGCATTCTCCCTCTGTGTATTCTTTCACCTCTCATTAGCAATTAGAATATAAATCTGCTCACAGCACCTAGAGGAGCACGGAGTAATTTGCATCTCAGGACAAGTGTGAGTAGATTGAGAAACAATGACTAATTCTCGCATATTTTTTAACTTCTATGTGAGTCTGCATTTATTTGAAGGTTTTCAGCATTTACTGTTTATGCATTTTCTACACAGAAAAGAAGTATTCTCTTCACTTAGAACTTTGATATTTGCTTGAGAAAAAAAGAATAGTTATATCTTTCTCTTTTCCCTTACTCCCCCAAATGGTTATTAGCAGGCTTCATTTCTAATACTGATAGCCAGCCATCCCAGGCTCCAACGTTAGTCCTTTGTGGGGTTTTTTTGTTTGTTTGTTTGTTTTTTGCCTATGTTAGGGCTCCATCCTCACCCATCCCCACAACATATTCATATGTGTGTATATATATATATTCCCTCTATTTCTACTTCCTCTATATTCAGAGTATGGAAATGAGAAGTCCCCCTCCTCACATAGACTCAGATTACTGGTAGGAATTTGAGAACTCTATGTCACAAGTTCTCCAAACATTCATTCATTCATATTAATAAGATAGTGCTAGTTCCAGTTCCTGCTCTTAGGGGGAAGGGAGATAAGACATCCCTACTCTTTACAGGTTTGGGCAAAAGTGGCAATGTCTTTGCACCACAGTGGAGGAGAAAATTAGGGATCATGGCAATGGCAGATGTCAAGATGTTTCCTCCCTGCACTTCTATATTTGAGGTCAGGTTGAGGCTGGAAGACAGGCATGGATGTTCCATTCTGCCCTACTGTTCTCTAGAAAGAATATTTGGTTTTCCTGTGTAGGGAAGAGATTATTATTTCCTAGCCAGATCTTATACTTCCAGAAAACACAACACCTAAATGCCTCACCCAAAGCCATTTTTCCTGTCGTCCTACTTAGATGGCAGTGGTGGGGGATGCTCTAATATTCTGATGATCTAAGGAACTACTGATGCCAGACAGTCCTGCAGCCTGGGAGTGGGAAAATTGTGTTTTGTTTCCATCTTGCTCTTTTAGTAGCAAAATAGTTGGGGGAAAAAATGGGGTGGTGAATTATGAAAGTGCCTATGGCTGTTTTATAATTCCTGAAAAGTGATCCCCAGGTCTTGAGAGCAATTGGATACTTTAATACATCAGCTTAATTCCCACTACCTATAGGAAACTAGTAGATTTATGTACTATTTGATGTCTAACCTATATTTTTTTTTTCTCCACATAGCTAAGTAAACCCACTGTAAAAATGGTCATTCTTATTCTTTCATTCAGATAAGTCTTTTCCTCATCTGGCACAGAAGGGATACATGAAACTATGTTAACATTTTTGGTAATGCCTTCAACTGGGGATCATTTTAACTTCTTGCAGAAAAGCTTGAGTAAAATAAATATTGTTTTTTTGTATGTCACCCAAATGTTTTCCTTTTGTCTTATTTCGAAGAAAGTGTTATGAGGAGTAGGTGGCAGAAAAAAAAAATGGAGTTAAAAGAATGTAAGTTGGGAAAAAATTCCAAGACTGCTAATTTATCTTACAACCATTTATCATGAGCTTCTCTGCTGTTCTTGGCATGCCTGGGTTTTCTGATAAAGGTGTGCATGTGGTTTAATATTAGCACAGCCTTTGCAAACAGTACCTAAAGGGACATAAGTGTTTGATAAATCATGGTTCTAACAAGGGAAATGGGGAACTGGTCCTTTCTGATTTTAAGCTTCCAGTAGAGAACAGTGTGGGCTTCCCTGCTAGCTCAGCTAGTAAAGAATCTGCCTGCAATGCAGGAGACCCTGGTTTGATTCCTGTGTCAGGAAGTTCCCTTGGAGAATGGATAGGCTACCCATTCCAGTATTCTCAGGCCTCCCTGGTGGCTCAAACGTTAAAGAATCTGCCTGCAATGTGGGAGACCTGGGTTCGATTCCTGGGTTGGGAAGATACCCTGGAGGAGGGCATGGCAACCCACTCTAGTATTCTTGCCTGGAGAATCCCCATGGACAGAGGAGCCTGGCAGGTTACAGTCCATAGGGTCACAAAGCATCAGACACAACTAAGTAAGCACAGCACAGAGTGCAGTGTACCTAGGAAGCTGTCATGGTATATACATGATGAGGGAGCTCTAGTTATGAATGAATCACATAAGCAAGTTAGATTTGAGACTAAGAAATTCCATTTACAAAAGTTTCCCTTTTAAGAAGTAGTAATATATATCCGTGTTTTCTTTAACTACAGCAAAATGGTTTGAATGTCATGGAGAGTTTCTCATTTGTATTATGTTCTAGGAGTGGGTCTTTAATCTGACATTTGTCACTTACCCTGCAACTTTCCAGGATCCAAGCCCTAGGGTATGGATAGGAGGTGCTGGTCTGGGTCAGGTTACTTTTGTAATTATTTAAAATGATGCAGGAAGATTCTGGAAATCTGTCTCCAGGTAAGTATAGTTTTGATTAAGAAACTGCCTTTTGATTCTCTATACATCAACACTATTAGGACAGAAAACATTTAACTGGGGGCCCTTGAGATTATATATCTGTATGAGATCTATAGAAAACAAATTCCTGTAGCTACAAATGTGTTCACCTCATCTCAGGGCAGAGGAGCCAGAACGATCTAAGCCCATTTGCTTTCCAGGATAATTTACCATTTTGTCATTTCCATGCAGTCCTACTCTTTTACAAGCACAACTTTGTGCTCACGTGAGTAGTGTTTCATGCTACTAGAATATTAATAGTTTTAGAAGAAAGTAATAGTTTTAGAAGAAAGTAATACTTTGGCCACCTGATGCGAAGAGCCAGCTCATAGGAAAAGACCCTGATGCTGGGAAAGATTGAAGGCAAAAGGAGAAAGGGGTGGCAGAGGGTGAGATGGTTAGATACCAACAACAACTCAAGGAACACAAATTTGAGCAAACTCCAGGAGACAGTGAAGAACAGGGGAGCCTGGTATGCTGCAGTCCATGGGGTCACAAGAGTTCGATTTGACTTAGCGACTGAACAACAACAGAACACTTATTTCAGAGACTCTATTTTCTTGTAAATCCTAATGATTAGATCAAGCAATAACAGGTTTTGTAAATACTGTAGCAAAATCTTGGCATGCTTCTACTTCAAGTGAGGGAGGAGTTTTGCTGACACTTGGATGTACTTTTGTATCAATCCCCAACATGATTTCTTCCTGAAGGTTCTTTGGCCTTAGCTGTCTTTTCTAGGTCACACTTGGTTTGCCATTAGCAACAGGAAAATATTTCACTGCTAGTTTTCAACATTTATTAGGTAGACCATTATATAAAAAGAGAAAATTAATAATTACCCAGTAGCTACTGTCTGCCAAGTTACATGTGTTATTTCACTAAATCCCCATATGAGTCCTATGAGATAAATTGTGCTATTATCTTCATGTTACAGATGAAGAAAGCAAGGCATAATGTGATTCAGTTGGGAGTGCAAGATCACATAGCTCATGACTGGGACAGAATTGGAAAACAAGTCAGCCTGACTTTAGAGCCTGTATAATACTGCCAGTGATGTACTTATTTGTCCTAGGAGACTAAAGAAGAAATATCTTATTTCAAATTATTACCAGATTTCTTATCAACTGGAAGACTAAGAATTTAAAGCATTTCGTTGCAAAGTGAAGTGAAAGTGAAGTTGCTCAGTCGTGTCCGACTCTTTGCAATCCGTGGACTGTAGCCCACCAAGCTCCTCCGTCCATAGGATTCTCCAGGCAAGAATACTGGAGTGGGTTGCCATTTCCTTCTCCAGGTTCTTTTCATTGCAAAGTGAGCTTTTATACACTGTCTTAAGATTCATTTGTGCATTCATTCCTCTATGAGCCAGGCAGTGTGCTAGGCGCTAGGAATTTAGAAGTGGGTAAGGTGTGTTTTGGTATCAAGTGGTTAGTGGGCTTTTCTGGTGGCTCAGATGGTAAAGAATCTGCCCACAATTTGGGAGACCCGGGTTCAGTCCCTGGGTTGGGAAGATCCCCTGGAGAAGGGAATGGCTACCTACTCTAGTATTCTTGCCTCGAGAATTCCATGGACAGAGGATGGAACACAGTCCACAGGGTGGCAAAGAGTCAGACGTGCCTGAGCAACTAACACTTTCACTTTCAGGTGGTTAGTCAGGGAGAGGCTACTTTGTACAGGGAAAGAGACCTGGATTAGAATTTAGAAGTTTCAAATGACTTTGACAGGTATCTCTTCCTATCTGCATCTACTTCCCCATCTAGAAAGTGAGATGTTAGACAGTGATTTATCATCCCATCCAAGGCTCATAACAATGGCCATAAGCTGTAGAGCTCATTTAGAAGTGAGGATCTTTGCTGTGTGCACTAGCAATGGCATGGGCAGCTTCCTTTCTCTCTCTCAGCCTCAGTATTCTCATCTGTAAAATGAGGAGGTTGGACTAGATTGGCTCTGTTCTGATATCCTGCAAAAATTAAGATGATGACTTTTGTTTTACATATCAAGAGAATATGTTTATGGTTACCGCCTATTCTTGCTACAGTAGATAGCTAGCTATCAGCAGTATCTGCCAAAAATAACCAAAGTTGGTCCTTTAATGCAACAGTAAGAACAAAGGAATTGATACATTGGAAGAATCCTGTGATTCATCCAAATCAGAATTTTCCCAAGGGCCCAGCCATGGTTGTACCTAACAAGTATTTCTTAACATGCTTTGCAGTCTTAGGTCATTTTGCCTAGAAGTGCCAAAATGGACTTTGTATAATATAGATTGCTTGTACATCTGCTACTATATCTGATGCATTCTCTAAAATAGTCCCTTTGAATTCAATACTTGGAAGTTGGGTCATTGCAATTAACTTTTGGGATTTCATTTGATCAACGTAAAACATGTACCTAATTTTAAAAGTCTTTGTGGACAAAGATCCGTATAGCCAAAGCTATGGTTTTTCCAGTAGTCGTGTATGAATGAATGTGAGAGTTGGACCATAAAGAAGGCTGAGCACCAAAGAACTGATGCTTTCAAACTGTGGTGCTGGAGAAGACTCTTGAGAGTCCCTTGAACAGCAAGGAGATCAAACTAGTCAATCCTAAAGGAAATCAGTCCTGAATATTCATTGGAAGGACTGATGCTGAAGCTGAAGCTCCAATACTTTGGCCACCTGATGTGAAGAACTGACTCACTGGAAAAGACCCTGACGCTGGGAAAGATTGAAGGCAGGAGGAGAAGGGGACAACAGAGGATGGGATGGCTAAATGGCATCACTGACTGAATGACATCACTGACATGAGTTTGAGCAAGCTCCAGAAGATAATGAAAAACAGGGAAGCCTGGTGTGCTGCAGCCCATGGGGTCGCAAAGAATCAGAAACAACTGAACAACAACAATTTTAAAAATCAAAGAATACCACGGGGCTTTAAAAAAAAAAAAAACAAAAACAGTTCCCCTGCTCTGCCACTCTTATGCTGATTCCTCCTCCCAGGGGAGAGGCTCACACCCTAATCCTTGGAACCCATGACAATGTTACTTTACATGGCAAAGTTCAGTCACTCAGTCGTGTCTGATTCTTTGTGACCCCATGGATTGCAGCACACCAGGCTTCCCTGTCCATCACCAACTCGCAGAGCTTGCTCAAACTCATGTCCATCGAGTCGGTGACATCACCCAACCATCTTATCCTCTGTCGTCCCCTTCTCCTCCTTCCTTCAGTCTTTCCCAGCATCAGGGTCTTTTCCAATGAGTCAGTTCTAAGGACTCAGCAAATGTGGTTAACATAACAGAATTTTAAGTGGGGAGATTATCTTGTATTATGAGAGTGGGTCAGATGTGGTCATTTGAGCCCCTAGAAGCAAAGAAATTTCTCTGGTTGAAAACATAAGAGGAGGAGAGATTCAAAACACAGAAAGGACCCAAAATGTTGCTGGCTTAAGGATGGAAGAAGCCATGGACAAAGTGTTGGAACCGCATCCTGCCAGCAACCTGAATGAGCCTGAAAACAGACTCTCCCCCAGTTCCTCCAGAGAGGAGCACAGGTTGGCAAGCCTGGTGTGATTTCAACCTTGTGAGACCCTGAGCAGAGAATTCAGTCATGCTGGGCTGCCCTTCTGACCTGCAGAAATGTAAGCTAATAAATTTGTGTTATTTAAAACTGCTTTTAACATCTGTAGCTGTTTCTTTTGGCATATAACTCTTTACTTTGGAATAATACCCTAATACTTAATGCTATTTCTTTATTTTTACTTAGGCTTAGAGATTATCTATTTCTAAATTTCTACTATAGAAGCTGAGGAACTAGCTTTACATACACACCACATGCACCCATAATTCCCTGCCACAAATGCAACAAATTTGAGCTTAAATATTCAGTATTTACATTATATCATATAATTATTGGTCTACAGTTGATCCATGTAAAATGCCATTAACTGTAGTGCATTTATTTTGTGATTCCCAAATCGTCTCTTTTGCTTTGATTTGTTTTTTTTTCTTCCAGTTTTATTGAGATATAATTGTCATACAGCAGTTCGTAAGTGGACAGCAAGGAGATCAAACCAGTCAATCCTAAAGGATATCAGTCCTGAATATTCATTGGAAGGACTGATGCTGAAGCTGAAGCTCCAATACTTTGGCCACCTGATACAAAAAACGGACTCATTGGAAAAGACCCTGATAACTGCACAAGATTGAAGGCAGGAGGAAAAGGGGACGACGGAGAACGAGATGGTTGGATGGCACCACTGTCTCAATGGACATGAGTTTGAGCAAGCTCCAGGAGATGGTGATTGACAGGGAAGCCTGTTATGCTGCAGTCCATGGAGTCACAAAGAGTCGGACATGACTGAGTGACTGAACTGACTGACTGACTTCATAAATTTAAGGTGTACAACATAATGATTTGATTTGCATATATCATGAAATAACTTCCACAATAAGTTTAGCAAACATCCATCATCTCACATAGATACAAAATTAAAGAAATAGGAAAAAACAATTTTTTTCTTGGGGTAAGAACTCTTAGGCTCTATTCTCTTAACTTTCACATATAACATACAGCCATGTTAATTACATCAATATTTATCATGTTGTACATTATATCCCCAGTACTTGTTTTATCTTATAACTGCAAGTTTGTACCTTTTGACTGTGTTCATCCAATTCCCCTGCCCCCTGCCTCTGGTAACCACAAATCTGATCTCTTTTTCTATGACTTTATTTGTTTGGTTTTGAAGTGTAATTGACCTATGTTGGTTCCTGTTACACAACATAGTGATTCGATGTTTCTATATATTGCAAACTGATCACTACAGTAAGTCTAGTTACAACATGTCACCATACAAAGATATCACATAGTTAGTGACTATATTCCCCACACTGTACATTTGGTTTGATTTGTTTTTCTATAAACCTACCATGTTGGCAATTTGATCTCTGGTTCCTCTGCCTTTTCGAGTCCAGGCTCAAACTTTCTATCAAAACCATTAAACTCCACTCAGTATGGTCAAGTATATTAGGTAATCTATGAGATTCTATTTTTCTTAGAGACAACCCTGCCCTCCTTCTCCATTCTGGAATGGTTGCCCTCTTTGTCTACTACCCAGCTGTCATCCCAGGAATTCCCTTTGTTTCTCTTCTGTGTTAAATTCCATTTCCTAGATCTTAGGTTGTCCTCTTGATTGCTTTATGATCTAGTTCTGCTGGACCATACCCTGCACTAACTTCTTAGGAAGATTACATGGGAGGTAATTTGAAGAAAACCTTTCTGTGTCTGAATATATCTTCATACATCATTCAGAGTTTCACCAGCTGAAGAATTCTTAATTAGAAACAATTTCCTGTAAGAATTTTGAAAACTTTATCCCAATGTTCTTGGTTCTAGTGTTGCTTTTGAAAAGTCTGATGTTCTATTGATTTCTTTTTTTTTTTTTAAGATTTCTTATTTTTTTGTATATAACTTTTTTTCTACAAACTTTAAATGTTCTCTTTTGATCTTTAGTGTTTTAACATTAAACAGTAATATACCTTCTTATCCATTGTCTTCCATTTACTGGGCTGGGCTTTTGTGAGCCCTTTCAATCAAAAAACTTATCTTTCATTTTTGAGACATTGTATTATTTCTCACATATCTTTTTTGTTTTCTCTATTTCTAGAACTCCTAAAAATTGGATATTGTATGTCTTAGACTGATTCTCTCATTTTCACATCTTTCATGCTCCAGTTAATCATCTTTTGGTTCCACTTTTGGGAGGTTTCCTCAACTTGATCTGTCTGAGCTTCAGTTCTCATCTGTAAAATGGTGATAAAAGGACCTACCTCATCAGGTTATTTTGAGATATTGATGAAATAAACCATGTAAAGTGAACTTCAATAAATGATGGCTATAATTGCATATACTGTTTTTCTAGCATCAATTCCTTTTTCCTTCTTATGTGAAAATGACAATCCTAGTGGCAGCAATATATCTTGCTTTTACAATATCTTATTATACTATTAACCTTCATTGTACTGAATTTGTAATAGCATGACATTTTCTAATTGTAATGTTTTAGAAAAATATGGTATAAATCCAGTTAGCAATATTAAAATCTTAGAATGCTAGAACTCAAAGCTTAACTCTTGTTTACATTTCTAAAAATGCTTAAGATTAAAAGTAGGGTTCCCCCCCCCTTTTTTTTTTCTACTTTTCAAGCTGCTGGGGAAAAAAAAAAAACACTCCACAGATTCACTTTCTCCCCTCACCCCTGGGGTAGATTAAAAACTGGAAAAATAATGCTATATAGCTACTCCTTGACAGTAAAATAGGTAGTTTGGTGCCCAACTCACCATTTTCTCACTATGGGAGTGCAGTGTAAACCTTGAACCTGGATTAGCTATGACCTTCACAGCCAAGAGCCAGTCTGTCTGCACATAGGGATCCCATGGAGACCAGAACTAGAATTATAGAGAAGGCCTATAAGTCAGGGACGATCTAACTTTGTTTTCTCTATTTATTTATTCATTTTTTCCAACCAGGAATGGTGTTAAAACTGTGTGACATGGGCACCAACCAATCATATCTGATGCCAGCTGTAATTTCTTGGTAGAGTTATACTGTGTGTGTTAGTCGCTCAGTTATATCTGTCTCTTTGTGACCCCATGGACTGTAGCCCTCCAGGCTCCTCTGTCCATGGAATTTTCCAAGCAAGAATTCTGAAGTGGATTGCCATTCCCTTCTCCAGAGGATCTTATGGACCCAGGGATCGAACCTGAGTCTCCTGAACTGTAGGCAGATTCTGTTTTTTTAACTTAAAAAAAATTATTTTTTTAAATTAAAAGATAATTGCTCTACAGAATTTTGTTGTTTTCTGTCAAACCTCAACATGAATAGCATGCAGATTCTTTACCGTTTGAGCCATAGGGAAGAGTTATACTAGAATGTACATTTATTGAGTGCCTACCATGTCTGCCTGCAATGCAGGAGACCTGGGTTTGATCCCTGGGTCGGGAAGATCCCCTGGAGAGGGAAATGGCAACCCACTCCAGTATTCTTGCCCAGAGAATCCCATGGACGGAAGAGCCTGGTGGGTTACAGTCCACGGGGTAGCAGAGTCGGACATGACTGAGCGACTTCACTTTCACTTTCACCATGTCCCCATCCTGTACAATGCTAGGCAACTCACTTCCTTCCTCTTAGTTTCTATTTTCTCTCCTGGGAAAAGGAGTAAGTGATCTACAGGAGCCCCTTCAGGTCTGCCATCCACCATCATTAAAATGGTAACTTTTGATTGTTTTTAGACCAAAAATGAAAGCAGATATAGAAAAATAGCAGCTAACCCAAGACTTGTAGATTTCAAAATGTAGACAAAAACAGAAGATGATTCTATAATTTACTGTTTGACTTGAGAATTGGACCAGGAGTGAATTCTAAATGCCTTATCTCCATGATGTTTCCAAAGGCACTAGAGGGGAGACAAAGCCAGCTTGACCCAAAAGGTGAGTTTGTTTTACAGCTTTTACGTTCCAGCTGCATCTCACTAGCCCTCGCCAACATGCATACACAGGATCCCTTCCTTCTTTTGAGTCTACTACTTTCTCGCAGCATTCTCTCTCCAGCTACTACCACTCCCAAATGCTCTCTCTCTGTGGCTGGCAGTCACTTGTCCACTCTGGCAAGAATCTATGTTCCAAGCCTTTCCCAACTTCCTCTCTTTTCAGATTTACCTGCCTCATTTCATCTTCCTTTTGGCCTCCACCTCCTTTAAGAAATTTGATCAGTTCATCTTTGCTAAAGTCGAGGATGGCCAAGATATTTGTGGATAATTATTCCTGGATAAGATTCATATATTTTGGAAAATCATTTATTATGGAAAAGTTCCAGCATAGAAGTAGAGAGATTTTTACAATGAATGACCAACATGTACTCATCATCTGGCTTCAACAACATGGAAAATCTGGTTTCAGCTAAACCTCCACCCATTATTTACTCCACACACAATAAATTATTTTAAAGTAAGTCCCAGGGACTTCCCTGTGGGTCCAGTGGTTAAAACTTCACTTTCCAATGCAGGGAGTGCAGGTTCAAATCCCTGGTCAGGGAGCTAAGATTCCACATGCCTTGTGGCCAAATAATAATAATAATAAAGCAGAAGCAATATTGTAACAAATAAAAGCTTTGAAAATGGTCCATGTCAAGAAAGAAAAAAAGCTAAAAAAAGTAAAACCCAAACACTATCATTTCATCAGCAAACATATCAGGGCATACATCTCTAAAAGCTGAAGACCCTTTTATTTTAAAAGTTACAGCAATACCATTATTGCACTTAAAAATGAATAATAATTACTTAATACTACCAAATATCCAGTCAATGTTCATATTTCCTTAATTGTCTCATAAATCTTTTTTAATTTGTTCAAGTGGGGATCCAAAAAGGCTCATGGTGGATTTTTGAATACTGATGCTCTGTGATACTTAGGGGCAAGGATTTGGAAACAAACAATCGTTGGCCCTTAAACCATACAATGTTGACAGCCAGTAAAGAATATGACCCTGTCACCACAAAGTAGCTTTTTTTCCCTTTCCAGATTGCTGTGACTAAACATTAGTTAAATGTCCAATTGGACGCCAGAAATTCTTTATAAGAACAGTAAGACATCTGTGAAATAAGTGAAAACTCAAGTTTGGCCTTGAAATCGCAAAGTTCTTACACAACATTGTTTTATTGGGGGAAAAAAAAACCCTGCAAGCTTGCATGCACACACACACACATACACACACTCACCCAAATGCCAACTTTTAATATATTTAGGGAATGGTCTTGCAAATGGCAGTACAAAGCATACATGTGTTGCATCGTTTTTTTCCCTCAGGATAATGACTGATATAAGCATATTGGAAATGTGATACTGAAAGAGCACTTCAGCATGGATTAAGACCAAAATAGTGCAACCCCTTTATGATATTTTTAAATGCACTGAAAATCTGAAAGCAAAGCAGAAAAACAGGTTTATGAGTCTGAATATTAAGCTCAGAAAAGTTATGCATGGTTAAGTACGTGCTCCTTAAACCTGCTGAGTGTACACTTAGTCATGCGGCTTTCATTAAGTTTCTGCCTTGAATACCATTGGGAAATATTGATATACACCATGTCTGTTACTGGCAGGATCAGTTCAGTTCAGTCGCTCAGTCGTGTCCGACTGTTTGTGACCTCATGAATCGCAGCACGTCAGGCCTCCCTGTCCATCACCAACTCCTGGAGTCCACCCAAACCCATGTCCATTGAGTCGGTGATGCCATCCAGCCATCTCATCCTCTGTCGTTCCCCTTCTCCTCCTGCTCATGATCTTTCCCAGCATCAGGGTCTTTTCCAATGAGTCAGTTCTTCACATCAGGTGGCCAAAGTATTGGATTTTCAGCTTCAACATCAGTCCTTCCAATGAACACTCAGGACTGATCTCCTTTAGGATGGACTGGTTGGATCTCCTTGCAGCGCAAGGGACTCTCAAGAGTCTTCTCCAACACCACAGTTCAAAAGCATCAATTCTTCTGTGCTCAGCTTTCTTGATAGTCCAACTCTCACATCCATACATGACCACTGGAAAAACCATAGCCTTGACTAGATGAACCTTTGTTGGCAAAGTAATGTCTCTGCTTTTTAATATGCTGTCTAGATTGGTCATAACTTTATTTTCAAGGAGTAAGCGTCTTTTAATTTCATGGCTGCAATCAACATCCACAGTGATTTTGGAGCCCAGAAAAATAAAGTCTGACACTGTTTCCACTGTTTCCCCATCTATTTCCCATGAAGTGATGGGACCAGATGCCATGATCTTAGTTTTCTGAAAAAAAGTTGAACTTTAAGCCAACTATTTCACTCTCCTCTTTCACTCTCATCAAGAGGCTCTTTAGTTCCTCTTCACTTTCTGCCATAAAGGTGGTGTCATCTGCATATCTGAGGTTATTGATAGTTCTCCCGGCAATCTTGATTCTAGCTTGTGCTTCTTCCAGCCCAGCATTTCTCATGATGTACTCTGCATATAAGTAAAATATATATAAGTTAAATATATATTAATATATATAAATATATATTTATATTAAAATATAAGTTAAATAAGCAGGGTGACAATATACAGCCTTGAAGTACTCCTTTTCCTATTTGGAACCAGTTCCATGTCCAGTTCTAACTGTTGTTTCCTGACCTGCATACAGGTTTCTCAAGAGGCAGGTCAGGTGGTGTGGTATTCCCATCTCTTTCAGAATCTTCCACAGTTTATTGTGATCCACACAGTCAAAGGCTTTGGCATAGTCAATAAAGCAGAAATAGATGTTTTTCTGGAACTCTTTGCTTTTTCCATGATCCAGCAGATGTTGGCAATTTGGTCTCTGGTTCCTCTGCCTTTTCTAAAACCAGCTTGAACATCTGGAATTTCTCAGTTCACGTATTGCTGAAGCCTGGCTTGGAGAATTTTAAGGATCATTTTACTAGTGTGTGAGATGAGTGCAATTGTGCAGTAGTTTGAGCATTTGTTGGCATGGCCTTTCTTTGGGATTGGAATGAAAACTGACCTCTTCCAGTCCTGTGGCCACTGCTGAGTTTTCCAAATTTGCTGGCATGTTGAGTGCAGCACTTTCACAGCATCATCTTTTAGGATTTGAAATAGCTCAACTGGATTTCCATCACCTGCACTAGCTTTGTTCATAGTGATGCTTCCTAAGGCCCACTTGACTTCGGACTCAGGGATGGTGGGTTCTAGGTGAGTGATCACATCATCGTGATTATCTGGGTCGTGAAGATCTTTTTTGTATAGTTCTTCTGTGTATTCTTGCCACCTCTTCTTAATATCTTCTGCTTCTGTTAGGTCCCCACCATTTCTGTCCTTTATCGAGCCCATCTTTGCATGAAATGTTCCCTTGGTATCTCTAATTTTCTTGAAGAGATCTCTAGTCTTTCTCGTTCTATTGTTTTCCTCTATTTCTTTGCATTGATTTCTGAGGAAGGCTTTCTTATCTCTCCTTGCTATTCTTCGGAACTCTGCATTCAAATGGGTATATCTTTCCTTTTCTCCATTGCTTTTCGCTTCCCTTCTTTTCACAGCTACGTGTAAAGCCTCCTCAGACAGCCATTTTGCTTTTTTGCATTTCTTTTTCTTGCGGATGGTCTTGATTACTGTCTCCTGTACAATGTCACAAACCTCTGTCTATAGTTCATCAGGCACTCTATCTATCAGATCTAGTCTCTAAAATCTATTTCTTACTTCCACTGTATAGTCATAAGGGATTTTATTTAGGTCATCCCTGAATGGTCTAGTGGTTTTCTCCACTTTCTTCCATTTCAGTCTGAATTTGGCAATAATTTAGGATATACCAGCAGGATAGAGCAGATATATTGGTGTGAAAAAAAAAAAGTGATTAAATTGAACCATGGAGTCTGGGAACAGCATTCCTGCTGCCAGGGTCTGCTGCATTCCACTTTTTTAAATTCATTCATTCAAGAAGTCTTTAAATGAGTATAGATTATATTTAAGATGCTATTATTCAAAGAAGAATAGCATATGTTTTCTGTCTTAATGTTTTTCATAGTCTGGGGCAGGGATGGAAATTTGTTTCATTTGGTGACCGGTTCTGCCTAGAGTACTGTTTCAAGAAGGATTTTGAGATAGAATTTGGATCCAGTAGGATTACAGCTAGGATCTAATAATGATGTCTCTTATTGGGTGCTGCAGGGGGATGAGATGAAGAATTTGTGCCACACAGTTGCCCTCCTGGGCTAAGGGATAGAAGGAAGTATTCATCTATATAAATAATCAAATATGCTAAAAATTAGAGCTAGAAAAAGAGGTCCAAATCAAGTGCTGTGGACAGGCAAGGTATAGAGTGACATGGGTTACGTGGCTGGGAGGAGAGCTAGAAAAATTTCTTAAAGAAAGTACTGGTTGATCTGCATTTTGAAGTGTGAGTAGAATTTGAAGAGATTATCAAAAGGGACACTCTTATCCTTGAAGGAGTTGGAGTGAAGGCAGAGATCATGGTGCCAGGATGGAATTTGGAGGCGAGATGATGGAGACAAACAGATGAGAGAGGAGCTCAGGCAAGAGGTGCGAGGGTCTCCTGTGCCAGAGAAATTGGAGAACAGGGTGCAGATCTGAAATATTTTAGAGGTGGACTCACCAAGAATGGATGGAAGGTGTCTAAGATGACAGACAGGACATCCCGGGTCGTCCAGTGGTTAAAATGCCACACTTCAAACCAGGAATGTGGGTGCCATCCCAGGTCGGGGTAACTGAGATCCCTGCATGCAGTGCAGCACGGCCAAAACAAACAAACAAAAGATGATAAATGTGCGCCTGCACACATTTTGGTCAGTAGCTACAAGACAGCAAGGGCAGCATGAAAGATCTCAATTTAGTGCTGTGATGCCAGACTGGAAGCAGTCTGTGGTCAAGGTGAAGCCCTTTAAGAAAGAAATGATACTATGGAACATCTGCCCCCAGGTTTCTTCCCTGGTGACAGAGAAATAGATCTGGCGGAAAAGATCTATTGATCTTTTGTGGCTTGAGTGGGGGTGGGGGATGAGGCAGAGGAGAAATAGGAATTCTGTTTTGGACATGTTGACATGGATTATTGGAACCATTGGGTCATGATTTCTATCAGGGTGGAGGGCACTCGGGGGTGACAGTGAGAGGAGAGTAACTTCAAGAGTCGGGGTGTCCGAAGCATAACACCAGGAAGACCGATGGGGGGCACTCCCAGGAGAAGACACATTGCAAGCCTTCTGGGCACAGCGTGAAGAAACTCCAAACCGAAGCTTACTGTGGGGTAGTCATGGGACAGTCGGAGAGTCAGAGCGCTAGGCAGGACCTTCCAGCTGAAGACTAACGCACTGCTGCCCTCTGGGGGCTCTATGGAGAAACTGTAACGGCGGCTTTGTGGAAACCTCTTAGTGAGAGGGGACGTATTTTGAGCCAGCAAGAAAAACCCCGCCTCTCAAAAGTCTTTTACAGTTCTTCCTCAATTTATTATTTTTTGGCTCTACCACGTGGCTTGAGGGATTTTAGTTCCCCCATGGGGACTGAACCCAGGTCCTCAGCGGCCAAATCCTCAAGTTCTAACCACTGGACGGCCGGGGAATTCCCCTTCAAATTCTTTTCCGCCAGATCTATTTCTCTGTCACCAGGGAAGAAACCTGGGGGCAGATGTTCCATAGTATCATTTCTTTCTTAAAGGGCTTCACCTTGACCACAGACTGCTTCCAGTCTGGCATCACAGCACTAAACTGAGATCTTTCATGCTGCCCTTGCTGTCTTGTAGCTACTGACCAAAACGCTAGCCTGGACCGCAACTCCTTATGGGACCCATGGAATTCTTGATTTTGACTGAGTCACTGGCTGGCCCTGATTTTTCATACTGTTGTAGAATATCCCACATTTAGCATTCAGGGGCTCCACTTGAATGTTTTCTTTTGCCAGTCTCCTTTTCAGTAACAGAACTGGACCTTCATCTTTTCATTCATTCAGTCAACAAATGAGCTATAGCATGCTATACATCAAATTACCAACATCTGTTGTATCATCAAAAAAGCAAGAGTTCCAGAAAAAACTCTACTTCTGCTTTATTGACTACGCCAAAGCCTTTTACTGTGTAGATCACAACAAACTGTGGAAAATTCTTCAAGAGATGAGAATACCAGACCACCTGACCTGCCTCCTGAGAAATCTGTATGCAGGCCAAGAAGCAAAAGTTAGAACTGGACATGAAACAACAGACTGGTTCCAAATTGGGAAAGGAGTATATCAAAGCTGTATATTGTCACCCTGCTAATTTAACTTATATGCAGAGTATATCATGCAATATGCCGGGCTGGATGACCCACAAGCTGGAATCAAGAGAGAAATAGCAATAACCTCAGATATGCAGATGATGTTACTGTTATGGCAGAAAGCAAAGAACTAAAGAGTTTCTTGATGAAAGTGAAAGAGAAGAGTGAAAAAGTTGGCTTAAAATACAATATTCAGAAAACTAAGATCATGGCATCTGGTCCCATCACTTCATGGGAAATAGATGGGGAAACAGTGGAAACAGTGTCAGACTTTATTTTTTGGGGCTCCAAAATCACTGCAGATGGTGATTGCAGCCATGAAATTAAAAGACGCTTACTCCTTGGAAGGAAAGTTATGACCAACCTAGATAGCATATTCAAAAGCAGAGACATTACTTTGCCAACAAAGGTTCATCTAGTCAAGGCTATGGTTTTTCCAGTGGTCATGTATGGATGTGAGAGTTGGACTGTGAAGAAAGCTGAGTGCCAAAGAATTGATGATTTTGAACTGTGGTGTTGGACAAGACTCTTGAAAGTCCCATGGACTGCAAGGACATCCAACCAGTCCATTCTAAAGGAGATCAGTCCTGGGTGTTCTTTGGAAGGAATGATGCTGAAGCTGAAACTCCAGTACTTTGGCCACCTCATACGAAGAGTTGACTCATTGGAAAAGACTCTGATGCCTGGAGGGATTGGGGGCAGGAGGAAAAGGGGACAACAGAGGATGAGATGGCTGGATGGCATCACTGACTCGATGGACGTGAGTTTGAGTGAATTCCGGGAGTTGGTGATGGACAGGGAGGCCTGGCGTGCTGCAATTCATGGGGTCGCAAAGAGTTGGACATGCCTGAGTGACTGAACTGAACTGAACTGAAAATCACTGCAGGTGGTGACTGCAGCCATGAAATTAAAAGACACTTGCTCCTTGGAAGAACAGTTATGACCAACTTAGCATATTAAAAAGCAGGGACATTACTCTGCCAATAAAGGTCCATCTAGTCAAAGCTATGGTTTTTCCAGTAGTCATGTATGAATGTGAGAGTTGGACCATAAAGAAAGCTGAGCATCGAAGAACTGATGCCTTTGAACTGTGGTGTTGGAGAAGACTCTTGAGAGTCCCTTGGACTGCAAGTAGATCCAACTAGTCTATCCTAAAGGAAATCAGTCCTGAATATTCATTGGAAGGACTGATGCTGAAACTAAAACTCCAATACTTTGGCCACCTGATGTGAAGAACTGACTCACTAGAAAAGATCCTGATACTGGGAAAGATTGAAGGTGGGAGAAGAAAGGGACGACAGAGGATGAGATGGTTGGATGTCATCACTGACTCGATGGATATGAATTTGAGTAAGCTCCGGGAGTTGGTGATGGACAAGGAAGCCATGTGCTGCAGTCCATGGGGTCGCAAAGAGTCCGACACGACTGAGCGATTGAACTAACTGAACTGATAGTGTGCTAGGTGCTGAGGATACACTGAGAAGCAAAAACAGATGGGACCCTGGGACTTCCCTGGTAGTCCAGTGGTTAAGACTCCATGGTTCCAAGGCAGTGGGTTTGATCCCTGGTAGGGGAAGTAATCCCACATGCTGTGCAGTGCAGCTCCAAATAGTAAATGCTATGCTATGCTAAGTCACTTCAGTTGTGTCCGACTCTGTGCGACCCCATAGACAGCAGCCCACCAGGCTCCCCTGTCCCTGGGATTCTCCAGGCAAGAACACTGGAGTGGGTTGCCATTTCCTTCTCCAATGCATGAAAGTGAAAAGTGAAAGTGAAGTCCCTCAGTCGTGTCCGACTCTTAGCGACCCCATGGATTGCAGCCTAACAGGCTCCTCCATCCATGGGATTTTCCAGGCAAGAGTACTGGAGTGGGGTGCCATTGCCTTCTCCACCAAATAGTAAATAGGTAAAATAAAAAATTAAAGGTTTGAATTTAACAGAGAGCTTGTTATTCGTAATAATACCAGTAAATACTTAAACAAATGGGGCCCCTCAAAAGTTGTATTACAGTCTAACTATAAAGGGAGAAAAATAATCATATAAATGTGATCATTGCTATGAAGGAAAGTTTCATGATGCAGTGAGAGCAGGTAACAAGGTAATCTGACCTAGTCTTGAAGGGTAGCAAAAACTTTTCTAAGGATGTAACATTTAAGCTGAAATTTGAAGGATTAGTGGAATTAGCCAGGAGTTAACTATTCTGGAAAATATGGAACCCATAAGGCTGGGCAAATAAGGAGCCATTTTCCTGGTTATTCTGTCTTCTAGAATGATAGTGCAGTAGGGAGATCCCAAGCTTTACACAGACAATCCTTAGGAGAACCTTTAATCCTGAGCTGGCATGTCAATTAAAGTGAAAAGTATGTGTCTAAAATCAAAATAATAATTACAGCGACAATCAGAAAATCAGGAAACATAGTAGAGATAAAAAGTAACTACAGATTAGGCTGCCCCTTTCAGAAAAGAATAGATATAAGTAGATAAAGAAATATTAATTTTCTTGAAGTCTTGAAATACTAGATTTTTACTTCTTTCTTTCATTTTTATTTTTCTAAGAATTAAACCAATTTTTTAAATCTCCATATACTCTCACTTGGACTAGAACATAATGTCTTAAGTGTTCTAGCACATTGAACTTGAATCAAATTAAGATATCAAAATCTGTCTGAACTTCAGATTCATTGTTGTTAAAATAGGGCTAATAATAAGAACTGTATCATGTATGGGGGGGGCGGTTTTGGAAACATAATGAATTAACATATCCAAACCAGTTACACCAATGCCTGGCCTTAAGCACGTGGAACGTGTTAGTGAGAGTATTAATAGCTGCAAGTAGGGAGGCCAGAAGTCCCCAAGCAGCAGGAGAAAATAAAACTGCAAGTGGCAGGCATTTCTTTTTCTTTTCTCTTCTAATCCTGTATTGTCATCAGTTCACTTCAATTCATCGCTCAGTTGTTTCTGACTCTTTGTGACCCCATGGACTGTAGCACGCCAGGCTTCCTCATCCATCACCAACTCCTAGAGCTTGCTCAAACTCATGTCCATTGAGTCAGTGATGCCATCCAACCATCTCATCCTCTGTCATCCCCTTCTCCTCCTGCCTTCCATCTTTCCCAGCATCAAGGTCTTTTCCAATAAGTCAGTTCTTCGCATCAGGTGGCCAAAGTATTGGAACTTCAGCTTCAGCATCAGTCCTTCCAATGAATATTCAGGTCTGATTTCCTTTAGAATTGACTGATTGGATCTCCTTGCAGTCCAAGGGACTCTCAAGAGTCTTCTCCAACACCACAGTTCAAAAGCATCAATTTTTCGATGCTAAGCTTTCTTTATGGTCCAACTCTCACATTCATACATGACTACTGGAAAAATCATAGCTTTGACTAGATGGACCTTTATTGGCAAAGTAATGTCCCTGCTTTTTACTATGCTGTCTAGGTTGGTCATAGCTTTTCTTCCAAGGAGCAAGCATCTTTTAATTTCATGGCTTCGGTCACCATCTGCAGTGATTTTGGAGCCCAAGAAAATAAAGTCTGTCACTGTTACCACTGTTTCCCCATGTATTTGCCATGAAGTGATAGGACCAGATGCCATGATCCTAGTTTTCTCAATGTTGAGTTTTAAGCCAGCTTTTTCACTCTCCTCTTTCATGTTCATCAAGAGGTTCTTTAGTTCCTTTTTGCTTTCTGCCATAAGGGTGGTGTCATTTGCATATCTGAGGTTATTGATATTTCTCCCGACAATTTTGATTCCAGCTTGTGATTCATCCAGCCTGGCATTTCACATGATATACTCTGCATATAAATTAAATAAGCAGGGTGACAATATATAGGCTTGAGGTGCTCCTTTCCCAATTTGGAACCAGTCCATTGTTCCATGTCCAGTTCTAACTTTGACTTCTTGACCTGCATACAGATTTCTCAGGAGGCAGGTCAGGAGGCAGATGGTATTCCTATCTCTTTAAGAATTTTCCACAGTTTGTTGTGATCCACACAGTCAAGGCTTTGGCATAGTCAATGAAGCAGAAGTAGATGTTTTTCTGGAACTCTCTTCCTTTTTCAATGATCCAATGGATGTTAGCAATTTAATCTCTCGTTCCTCTGCCTTTTCTAAATCCAGCTTGAACATCTGGAAGTTCTCAGTTCACGTACTGTTGAAGCCTAGCTTGGAGAATTTTGAGCATTAGTTTGCTAGTGTGTGAGATGAGTGCAATTGTGCAGAAGTTTGAACATTCTTTGGCGTTGCCTTTCTTTGGAATTGGAATGAAAAATGACCTCCTCTGGTCCTATGGCCACTACTGTGTTTTCCAAATTTGCTGGCATATTGAGTGCAGCACTTTCACAGCATCATCTTTTAGGATATAAAATAACTCAACTGGAATTCCATCACCTCCACTAGCTTTCTTCATAATGATGCTTCCTAAGGCCCACTTGACTTCACACACTCTAGGATGTCTGGTTCTAGGTGAGTGATCACACCATTGTGGTTATCTGGTTCCACTTGAGCTTAACTTTATCTCAAACGTTGAGCTAATCAACGTGTTTCTCCCATGGAAATGTCGTCCTTAAGCTATGTTTTTAATGAACTATGTATTTGCTTGGAAATCTGCCTTTCTTCAAAATTCATGTCAATTGTTTTATGGCCTGGGATGACTCACCTTGTGCCAGTACTATCTCAAAATGCATATTGTGGGTGAGGGGCCTGGTGCAACTCTCTCAGTACTAAGGCATTTCCTTTCTCTAATTTTCAACTTGCTAATAGGTAAATATGGAGAAGGCAATGGCACCCCACTCCAGTACTCTTGCCTGGAAAATCCCATGGACAGAGGATCCTGGAAGGCTGTAGTCCATGGGATCGCTGAGGGTTAGACACGACTGAGGGACTTCACTTTCACTTTTCACTTTCATGCATTGGAGAAGGAAATGGCAACCCACTCCAGTGTTCTTGCCTGGAGAATCTCAGGGATGGGGGAGCCTGGTGGGCTGCTGTCTATGGGGTCACACAGAGTCGGACACGACTGAAGTGACTTAGTAGTAATAGGGAAATAATTTCTTTCTAAAAACTAGCAAGAGGGCACTCTCTCTCTCTCTCCTTCTGATGTCTATGTCAGAAGCCTTCACTATCTCTTTATACTTTAATAAAACTTTGCTACACAAAAAGCTCTGAGTGATCAAGTCTTGTCACTGGCCCTAGATCAAATTCCTCTCCTCTGGAGGCCAAGAATCCTGGCGTCATTCACAGCTTGTAGCAGCAACCTTTCATTAGTATTATTATTTCAGGGCTGACCTATTTATAGAACATGTCAGAGGAAATAGTTTCAGCCTAATGGAACACTGAGGTTGCTTCAACACCATGTCATGGAAGAGGCTGGCTACTCCAGCTACACATAGGGCCAACTCTGACACTAGAAATGCTAAATGAGGAACTTTCCTGGTGGTCTAGTGGTTAAGATTCCCCTTCCAATGCAGGGGGCATGGGTTCAATCCGTGGTTGGGGAACAAAGCTTTTACCTGCCTCTCAGCCAAAAACAAACAATAAATAAATAAAACAGAAACAATATTGTAACAAATTCAGTAAAGACTTTAAATATGGTCCACATCAAAAAACTTAAAAAAAAAAGAAAGAAAGAAATGGTAAGTGGAAAAAAAGAATCAAGCCCAGTATATTGCATGTAAGTCATCTAGTTTAGAGAGGTACATAGAAGCTTGTTCTGTAGCTCATGTTCAAAAGTCATCTCCTCTTCCTTCATTCCTAACAGGTCATCTAGTCTCTACCTAAATACCTCCAACAACAGAGCGTTCCCTATCTTTAGAGAAAGGCCATTTTATTCATTGGTATACCATTCTACAATCTTTATATTATATAGCCAAAAATTACATTCGTCATATGCCTACCTCTTAATCTTCCTTCTGCCTTGGGGAACCAAACAGAAAAAAAAAAATCTTCCCTTACAATTGGAAAAACTAGAATAAGAACTGCAATAGTGTACCACATTAAACTTACTGAATTTGATAACTGGACTGTGATTATCTATGGAAATGTCCTTGTCCTTTGAAATTATGCACTAAAATATTAAGAAATAAAGTAACATGGTATGTTTAACAGACCTAGTTCAGAAAAAAGTAGCAAGAGTGATAAAATGTCAAAATGGTTTAAATTGGTGGGATCTGTATAATACGGCATATGAAAATTCTTTGTAATATTCTTGTAACTATTCTGTAACTTTGAAATTATTTCAAAATAAACAGTTAATTTTAAAAATCCTCTGTCTTCTGTATGACAGCTCTGCAAAAGTTTGAGAACATTACATTTATTCATTTCTACTTTGCTCTCTCTTGTTCATTCATTCATTCTTTGACAAATACTGATTGAGTATTTGCTTTGTGGCAGGTGCAGAGAAGATAGTCAATTCCATCTGCTCTCATGGAAACTTTGAATAAATCAAAATCATTCCACAAACTAGTTCTATTCTTTCTAACTGTGATAGAATTACAAGGGGCAGAGGGTGGTATAAAACAGCCTACCCAAAGGTTCTGAATCCAGAAATGGCCTCAGCATCTAAGGGTGTAGGGATGCAAAGGGTGGTGATCCAGAGAGACTGATGTTCCTTTATGAAAAATCTATTGGCTGAGGGGAAGGATTTGGGGGCTCAGGTGAGCAGCTTCAGACAAACATCTGACAAGTTGTTCCATCTGCTTCTTTAAATGTCACAGAGCATTGAAAAAAATTGCCTGGATTTGAAGGATAGCCACTCTGTCCCAGCAATGTAATTGTGAGAGAGATAGAACAGCCTCAGGGCCTCAGTACGGGCTGGAACCCACCAAAAGTAAGAGTCCTTAGCTAATTCCTCAGAACATTGGAAACATCCTCAGGAACAAAGAGCTCCAGTTTCTGCTGTGCCCTTGCTCTTGCCCTCAGTGATCACAACCATGCCGGATGTACAGCAATGGCAGATGGGCCCCTTCCCGCACAATTTCGAGACTGGGTTTTAGTTGACCTTAGAAGAATTCTGAGAAAGGAAACTCCAACGGTAATTATGCCCATTCCTGTAGTTGGATTTGCCTTATGGCCTAGATAAGAAAACTTTACAGCCATTAACATATATTTTTCCCCAAGAAAAAATAGTCACTAAACGCAGGGGTGAAGTCAAAGATCAAGCTGAGAATGTGCCTGTAGAAGATAGTGCCAAGGACATGAAAACCCTCAATGAATGGCAGCTCTCATTCTTTTCATGATTGGTACCAAGAGGGCTGCGTGAGGGGAAACATAGTAGCATGAGGACACTGGGTATTTAATGCCTGTGGGGCATCACCTTGTCAATGGAAAAGGGACAGGGCTCCAAGTGGAGAAGGACAACAACTTACTTTTGTGTATCTCATAGACATAAAACAGGGACTCAGAATGAACTTCTTCACCTTATTAAGAACTTGTGTGTGCTCAGTCGCTCAGTTGTGTCTGACTCTTTGCAATCCCATGGACTGTAGCCCGCCAGGCTCCTCTGTCCTTGGGATTCTCCAGATGAGAATACTGGAGCAGGTTGCCCTTTCTGCCTCCAGGGGATCTTCCTGACCCAGGGAAGTCTCCTGACCCTGTCAGTGTCTCCTGCACTGACAGGGAGATTCTTGACCACTGTGCCACCTGGGAAGCCCTATTAAGAGTTTTAGGAAGAAATAGTAACAGATGATAGTTACCAAACACACAAGACCTTACAAGGATAGTCTCCTTTAATCCTCACAATAACATTTAAAGCAAGATGGGATTATAAACTCCCTTGACAGATGTGGAAACTGAGACAGAGGAGGAGTCAGAAACTAAGTAGCAGTTGCAGAATTTGAACCTAGATGCTTTGGCTGCAGAATCTGGATACTTAACCACAATTACCCCATCTTCAGTGCATTGCTCAGGACCCCAAGGAGTAGTACTTCTTAAGAAAGTCAAATCCTCTTATTTCTTCCTCTGCCCTATTTCCTGTCCACCTCTATGATGTCTTAGACTCTCACTGACAGTTAATACAGAAATTCTTTTCTTTAAATATCTGGAATGAATAACGGCTCAGTCCAACATTTTAACAGTTTGGTGTAGTCCACATACACTTACATGAATGAATTTAATTTTATTGTTTTATCCAAAATAGGACATTTATATAGAAATGTGCACAGAACACATAAGTACATTTTAACAAACAGAAAAAAAAATGCATATGTAACACCAATCAAGGTCAGGAATAAAATACTGGGGAAGCCCACTGGAGGTTTCTTTTCAATCAAAACTCCACCCTCACCTGCAGGGTAACCACTATCCTGACTTTATTTAATATGTATATATTTAATATTTGCTTGCTTTCTTTTAGTTTTATCATCTCTGAATACATGTCTGAACAATATAGTCTCAACTGTGTTTGAGCTTTATATAAATGGATCCATACCACAAGTATTCTTTTTTTTAAACAGCTTTATTGTGCTACAGTGTGCATCCATAAAATTCATTCTTTTAAGGTGTACAAATCAATGTTTTTAAAAATAATTCAGAGTTGTGCAATCATCATCACAATCATTTTAGAATATTTTTATATCAGCAAATATTTTTATATTTGCAAAAAAAAACCATGGGAAATTCCCTGGCAGTCCAGTGGTTAAGACTCTATATTCCACTGCAAAGGGCATGGGTTCTATCCCTGGTCTGGGAACTAAAATCCTGCATGCTGCCTAGCATGGCCAAAAAAAAAAAAAAATGAAAGAAAGTCTGTACCCATTGACAGTCTCCCCCTTTTTCCTCCTCCATCAACTCCTAGCAACCATTGATCTACTTTTGGCCTCTTTACATTTGCCTGTTCTGAACATTTCCTATAAATGGAGTCATACAATACCTGACCTTTTTGTGACTGGCTTCTTTCATGGATTAGGATAATGTCCCCAAGTTTTATCCATATTGTAACATGTATCAGAACTTCCTTCCTCTTAACTATTCATCAGTTGATGGACATTTGGGTTGTTTCCATTTTGGGAGCTAATAGTGCTGTTATGAACATTTGTGTACAAGTTTTTATATTGATATACATTTCCATTTCTCTCAGGTATTCACCTATTTTATATTCCCACCAGCAATATTTGAGGATTCAAATTTCTCCATATCCTTGCCAACACTTGTCTCTTTTTTATTACAGATATCTTAGTAGGTATAAAGTGGTATCTCATTGTGGTTTTGATTTGCATTTCCCTTATGGTTAATGATGTTGAGCATCTTTTCATGTGTTTATTGGCCATTTCTATACCATCCCTGGAGAAATGTCTACTTATGATTTAAGCAACTTCTAAGAACACTTGTCTACTGAATGAAAGAGACTAAAGTTTTCTCTGAAAGAGTGTATGCTCAGTCACTCAGTCGTGTCCAACTCTTTGCAGCCCCAAGGACTGTAGCCCACCAGGATCCTCTGTCCATGGGATTTTCCAGACAAGAATATTGGGGTGGGTTTATTTGTACTATATGAACTATATGTGAACTATATATGAACTATATGTGCCATTTATGTGTACTATATGAACTTGCCCAGTATACCAAGCACCCAGGCTTGATCTTATATCTTACAATCACGCTGAACTAATTCATTCATTCTAGAAGTTTTTTTTAAAATGGTTTCTGTAGTCTTTTCTATATGCAAAATCATGTCCTCTATAAATAGATTGTTTTACTTATTTTTTTCCAGTCCAGCACTGTGTACTTCTTTTTCTTGTCTGATTTCCCGGGCTAGAACTCCAGTTCAAGATAGGACATTCTTGACTTGTTGTCTTTATTGCTTTCTATTTCATTAATTTATATTCTTATTTTTATCATTTCATGTTTCCCTAATTTTGTTGGGCTTATACTTTTTGCTTTCTCAAGTCTTGAAATAGATACCTCATGAACTTTTAACCTTTCATCATTGTCAAAAGACACTTTTCCTTCTAAGCACTGTTTTAGCTACATGCCACAAGTTTTGATGTGAGTATTTTCATTATTGTTCAACTACAAATTTTTGTAATTTCACTATGATTCTTCTTTGACCAATCTGTTATTTCAGAGTCAGTATCTTAATTTCTAAACATAGAGGTTTTCCAGTTATTTTTTCTATTTATTGATTTGTAATTTATTTGCATTATGATCAGATTTCAATTTTTGAAGTGTATTGGGACTTGCTTTCTGTCCTAGTACAAGCTCAAATTTTACAAATGTTCTGTGTGTGTATTCTATAGTCGTTGGTGGGCATTGTTCTATACATTGGCTATTAGCTCAAATTTATTAATTATGTTGTTCAAATATAATATATATATATTCTATATCCTCAGAGACAATTTTTTTCCTCTCCTTGATCAACTATGAGTGGTATCTATTTCTCCTTTACATAAGTTAACTTTTCCTTTATGTATTTTGGAATTTTGTTATAAGTGCAAAATCATTCCTAGTGAATTGAACCTTTTATCATTAAAAATAACCTTCTATCTCTAATAATGCTTTTTGCTTTTAAATGTATTTTGTCTGATACGAACACAGCTGTACAAGTTTTCTATCACTTAAATGTTATTTGTATGATTTGTCTCTCTCCCTCTTTTTTTGTCAACCTATCTGTATCCTTATATTTTGGATTAATCTCTCCTGAAAAGCATATGGGTGTATTTAGTAGTTCTATCTGACAATATTTTTTAACTTGAGCATGTAATACAGAAACATTTATAAAATTATTAATATATTTGGGTTTCTGTACTCGTATGGTTTTAATCTATCTTTTTTCCTTCTATTATTTTAACCTTTTCTTTCTTGACTTAAAAAAATTGACTCAGAATTTTTTTATTCAATTATTCTGTCACTATTATTATTATTAATTTTGGTCACGCCATGTGGCTTGTGATATCTTGGTTCCCTGACCAGTAATCAAACTTGAACCCTGCCCAATGAGAGCTCAGAGTCCTAATCACTGGACTCCCCCCCACCCCAGGGAATTCCCTGTTGCTATTATTTTAATAGTTGCTGCTGCTGCTAAGTCACATCAGTCATGTCCGACTCTGTGCGATCCCATAGACGGAAACCCACCAGGCTCCCCCGTCCCTGGGATTCTCCAGGCAAGAACACTGGAGTGGGTTGCCATTTCCTTCTCCAATGCATGAAAGTGAAAAGTGAAAGGGAAGTCGCTCAGTCGTGTCCTACTCTTAGCGACCCCACATTTTAATAGTTAGATCCTATTAATTCTTACATAGATAACTACCTTATCAAAGTATAAATTTAATAAATACCTAAATCACTTCCGATATGATACAAGTCTCTTAGAAAAGTTGAACTCCATTTATGCCCCTTCTGACATCTTTTCTTACTGTATAGTACTTAAAGTTTATTTTTTAAAAAAACAGCATAGACTTTTTTATGATTGCTTCTGTCGTCAATGTTCCCTTACACTGTCTACATACTATCGCTTTTCTTGCTCTTCATTCTTTCCTGCATTTAGTTCTTCCCAAATCATTTTCCTCCTGAAGTACATCCTTTAAAATTTCCATTAGTGCAGTCTGCTGGTAACAAACCCCCTTAGTTTTTGGTTTTTAAAAAATATCTTATTTCACCCTCTTGTTTAAGATTTTCATGAAATATGCTGCCCTCAGGGTCCCAGATAGGCAGGATCTCCTGTAAGCACCCTCACCCCGGCTTTAACTTCCAGGGCTGAGTTGAAGCCCTGGTGTGAAGTGCCTGTATGCTCTCAGTCCTTTGATGAGGGAACAGTGTCTATCTCAACAAAGTTTCAGGAGAAGCTTAAACAGGTAACAGATGAAAGTAGACAGGTAACAGAGAGGAGTAAGGCCATCAAAAGTAGCTTATACTGTTTCAACTGAAAGCTTTAGCTCCTAATCTTCAGGTTTTAAATGCTGGAAAATAAAATATGGTTTCCTCCAAGCCATCAGAGCCTGAATCTTTGCAACTGAAAGTGTCCCTTGACACCTAGCAACGTGAGACCAGAGATAAGACCGGAGACCATGCTGCTCAATAACCAACATGCTTCTCCTAGTGCTACATGGAGCGACCCCGTCTTTGATCTAATGACCCCACCCAGGCACCATGATACACAATCCATTTTCTTCCAACATTTTGCCAGATCTCTGAAGTCCAGTCTGTCTTTTGGCATCTATGATGTCACCATGTCCAACTGCAGGTCACCTGATTTGGTGATGAAGCTGAGATGGGAATCCGAGTTTTTATCTGCAGAGCTGAAGAATGGAATCCACGAACACTCAGACACTCATGGTAGCAAGTGAATAGGATTTATTAAAGAGGAGGAAAGTACAAAGTTCTCAGCATAGACACTCATAGGAGGTTAAGAGTCCCCCCCAAGATGGGACTTACAGCAGTTTTTATATCCTTCCTTAAATCATATTATTTCTAACCAATCAATTTAAAGGTCAAAATACTTAACTTCTTTATGGCCTCTCTTGATCCTTGGATTAAGTCTCCACCCTTTTTCATACCTTCTGGCAATTTTCCCATGGACCAGATGTATGGGTTTAAGACTAATGATCACCAGTTGTTTTTCCTCAAGCATATGGAAGTGAAGTGAAGTGAAGTCTCTCAGTCATGTCCAACTCTTTGCGACACCATGAACTGTAGCCTACCAGGCTCCTCTGTCCATCGGATTTTCCAAGCAATAGTCCTGGACTGGATTGCCATTTCCTTCTCCAGGGGATCTTCCTAACCCAGGGATCAAACCCGGGTCTCCCGCATTGTAGACACATGCTTTACCATCTGAGCCACCAGGGAAGTCTATGGAACAGAATTTAATTACTGCCCTTCCCTGGATCTGAGTGCTGATAATTTATCAGATTAAATACACATTCTGTAATTCAGGACAATGGAGTGGGATGTTTACAGAACACGAGACAGAGGTCTCAGAGTTCTACACTGACTGCCTAGTAATTTCTACCTCAAAGCTATTCAAATTCAGAACAAAGGGACTTCCTTGGTGGTACAGTGGATAAGAATCTGTCAGTCAATGCAGGGGACATGGGTTTGATCCCTGGTCCAGGAAGATTCCATATGCCATAGAGTAACTAAGCCCATGCCACAACTACTGAGCCTGTGTGCCACAGCTACTGAAACCCACGTGCCCTAGAGCCTGTGCTCTGCAACAAGAGAAGCCATCACAATGAGAAGCCCATGCACTGCAATGAAGAGTAGCCTTCTCTTGCCACAACTAGAGAGAGCCTGTGCAAAGAAAGAAAGATCCAGCACAACAAAAATGAAAATTAATTCATCAATTAATAAGAAATTCAGAACAAGGGTGTGGTGAGAGATTAGGGTCAGATTTCACAGCACTGGGAAGCTGAAGGCAGAGTCTGAAGGTAACCCACAAGCTACTGCCAGCATTACCCTCGACCCTGCCAGGTGACCAACCTACCTTCTCTCTTCCTCCACCACCCTCCACTCTCCACCACCAGCACCCTACTGTTCTGTCCACAAGATAAAGGCCACACTCCTGAGTTGGAAGATGCCTCATCTCCAAATTGGAACTGTCTATTCCAAAGCATTCTAACTATTGGGATTGGGAATAAGAAAGCAGAAAGGAGCAGATGAAGTACCTTGGCAGGCTAAAGAGGAACCCCACAGCAGCCAAAAGACATCGGATCATTCACTTGCTTCCAAGCAAGAACAGCCAAGAACAAGATCAACAGCAACAACAGTGTCCTTGGGCAGTCCACTTGTGCAGCACATGCTGCCACCACCTTGACCCCCACAGTGCCACAGGGACCTCCTAATCACAATCTACATGAAGGAAAGTAGACATACTTTCCCAGAACCAGAAGTAAAGGAAAAGAGAGTGTTGTGAGCTGAACTGCATCTTCCCAAAATTCATATGTGGAAGACCTAAGCCCTAGCACCTCAGAATGTGACTGTATTTGGAGATGCACATATGCATGCTCATTCATGTCCGGCTCTTTGTGACTCCATGGACTGTAGCCCTCCAGGCTCCCCCGTCCCTGGGATTCTCCAGGCAAGAACACTGGAGTGGGTTGCCATTTCCTTCTCCAATGCATGAAAGTGAAAAGTGAAAGGGAAGTCGCTCAGTCGTGTCCAACTCTTCGCAACCCCATGGACTGCAGCCTACCAGGCTCCTCCGTCCATGGGAGTCTCCTGGCAAGAGTACTGGAGTGGGTTGCCATTGCCTTCTCCAACAGAGTCCAAAATCTTTGCAAACAATTTCAGGAAGATCATGGACCCCAGGAAGAATATCTGCTCTGTCGTTGCATGTCAGCATAGGTATGCTGTGAACATATACACTGGAAGTTCAGTTCAGTCGTGTCTGACTCTTTGCGACGCCATGGACTGCAGCATGCCAGGCTTCCCTCTCTTTCACCACCAAACACATGTCCATTGAGTCAGTGATGCCATCCAACCATCTCATCCTCTGTTGTCCCCTTCTCCTCCTGCCTTCTATCTTTCCCAGCATCAGAGTCTTTTCCAGTGATCTGGCTGTTCACATCAGGTGGCCAAAGTATTGGAGCTTCAGCTTCAGCATCAGTCCTTCCAGAGATACATTGGAAGCAGATCTATTATTCACCATCCTCTTGACACCTCCGAATCAAATACAGTGCTTTATTCCCCCCTAAAAAGTAGAAATAGAGATACAGATGTACAGAACAAATGGATGGACACCAAGAGGGGACAGGAGGGGGCATGAACTGGAAGATTGGGATTGACATATATACACTACTATGTATAAAATAGACAACTGATGAGATCCTGCTGTGTAACACAGGGAACTCTGCTCAATACTCTGGTGACGAAGAGGTGACTAACATAGCATCGTATAGCAACTAAACGCCAATTAAAAAAATACAAAACCTCCTAACTCTAGCCCTAGTAAGTCAGAATATCCCACAGGCCAGGCCCAGGAATCTGCATTTGTAACAAGCACCCCAAAATGATTGAGGCAGCCAGCCTTGCCCACATCTTTTCGTGAGTATTGGTTAAAGAGTCTGAGGGCCCAAGTGCCCTCACTGTTAAATGGATGCAGTACTGCCACCTTCTTCATAGTAAAAAAAAAAGTCTGTGCAAGTTATTTGCACAAAGAAAACGCTAACGCTTTTATTTTCCACTCCCCTAATACAAAGGTGAAGAACTTTTATTGCTTATTTGATTTGGATTCCGCCTCATGTTTAATGCACCTGGCTCCAAGACCCAAAGTTGAGCCGACAGAGAGAGGGAGAAGGGAAGACTCGAGAAAACTCCTCCAGTTCCCACAACCAAGTCGCACTTGACCTCGCGGGGACCTGCTGCTTATCGCCACCCCCACCGCCGGCGCACATTGGTATCCAGCCCTAGGCTGCGCGGCAAGCCCGCCCCCGCGCCCGGTTGATTGGCCGCGCCCGCCCGCCCGTCACGCTCTTTTGTCTCGGTTAGCTGAGGATAAAAGCTGCCGCGGCTGCCGTGGGAACCGTGCTGTCTCGACTCGGCTACCAGTCTCAGCGCGGCAGTGCAAAGCAGCTTCATCGGGTGGTCCCGGCTAGCTCAGCGGCTGAGGAGGCGCCCATCCTTTTCCCCTGTAGGACCGCGGAGACCGAAGGCGGAGACGCAGCTGTCAACGCCAGAGCGTCCGCTGCCCACCAGCCCAACACAGGTAAAGAAAGGGGGGCAAGATTGCCCCGCGCGGAGAGAGGAGGGGGAAGCCCTACCAGGACTGGCGGCTCCCAGTTTAGGGAATCGAGGGTTGTGCGGCCGGGGAAGGAGCCCTCCCGCGGCCTGGCTGCGCTGAGGGAGGAGGTGGGGTTCCACTGGATGCTGCCGAATGGGTAGGATTTGCCCGGATTGAGAAAGGGGGCGTTTTCAGGGGGAGGTGGCAAGGGGCGCGTTTGGGAGTTGGGAGAATCGCAAACTGCCTTGAACCCCCTTTGCATCTCCTCATCCCTTCCGGCGGGAGGAATATGTGGGTGTGCGTCTCCAACTCCGATTCTCTTTCTCGGTGGCAGGCCACCAGAACCGAAGCTGAACTTGAATTCCGTGCGGCTGATTACAGAGCTGGTAGGACGACGATTTCCCCGGGGGAAATGGAATGGGGGGGCGCCTTCTTTGGCTTGTATTCAGAAGGTGGGAGAAGGAGTTTTCCACCTGGCTACTGCGGAGGCCGCGGGGTGGGGAGGAAGAAGC
Source organism: Bos mutus (assembly GCF_027580195.1). Taxonomy (NCBI): domain Eukaryota; kingdom Metazoa; phylum Chordata; class Mammalia; order Artiodactyla; family Bovidae; genus Bos; species Bos mutus. The sequence goes on along the minus strand of NC_091646.1, from coordinate 29,170,596 downwards.
AGAATGAGGAATGAGGCTGTTTCTGACCCTTCCCCTCCCTTCCAAGCCCTCTGCGGCGGCGCAGTCTTGACGCCCTAAGGTCCTGGATCGGCGACCCCCGGTGGACAGCGATCAGTTGAAGCCCGGAGGCGAGCTTTCCCACGGAAGCCACCGGTTGCAGAAGCTGGAAGTGAAATAAAGGCGCGCACTTGTTCCTGAGCTCCTGTAAGAATCTGAGAAATAGCGGGGCGGGGTGGGGGGTGGACTTTTAGAAGGGGGTGTGGTTGAGACCGGAAACCAAGAGGTTAATGAGATCTTATTTATTCCCACAAATCTGTGACCCCTGTGCTCTATTTTGAGAGCCCACTATCCTCTCCATACACTGTTACACTTAGAAGCAACAGTTGCCGTCCCTCTTGAAGGAACCGAGGGAAGGGATAGAAGTGGCTGTAAAAAGCATCCTGCTAACACGAGACACTGGCTGGCTCCGTGAGGTTGTAATTAATTGCCAGTCTCCTGCAGGATATTTTTAGGGTAGTGGGCAGATATAAAATGTACTGTAGGATATTCAGGAAGGGAGAAAATAACCCCTGCTCCCGTTTTTTGTTTTGTTTCGTTTGTTTCTTTTTTACAGTTCCTACTGAGACAGGAGGACGACAGAACCCTCCAGCACGCCTGCAGATTAGGCTTTTTGTAAAAGCCTGAGAATCTTGTTAACATTTAGAGACCCAGTCATCATCCATCATGACTAGCATCATTGCACGCATGAGTAACAGCCGGCGGCAGAACACATCCTTGCCACCTTGGGCCCATTCTATGCTAAGGTCTCTGGAAAGGAGTCTCGGTCCTTTAATGGCCATCCTGTCAGAGAGAAACCTGAAATTGTTCTCAGGGAGGGTGGTGCCAGCCCAGGGGGAAGAAACTTTTGAGAACTGGCTGATCCAAGTCAATGAGGTCTTGCCAGATTGGAATATGTCTGAAGAAGAAAAGCTCAGGCGCTTAATTAAAACCCTGAGGGGCCCTGCGCGGGAGGTGATGCTTTTGCTGCAGGCGGCCAACCCCAACCTCAGCGTGGCAGATTTCTTGCACGCCATGAAACTGGTGTTTGGGGAGTCTGAAAGCAGTGTGACTGCTCATAGTAAATTTTTTAACACCCTGCAGGCGCAAGGGGAGAAAGCCTCCCTTTATGTGATCCGTTTAGAGGTGCAGCTCCAGAATGCTATTCAGGCAGGGATCATAGCTCAGAAAGATGCCAACCAGTCTCGCCTGCACCAGTTCCTTTTAGGGGCTGAGCTGAATGGGGACCTGCGCTTCAGGCTGAAGAATCTTCTCAGGATGTATGCAAATGAGCAGGAGCGTCTCCCCAGTTTCCTGGAGTTAATCAGGATGATAAGGGAGGAAGAGGATTGGGATGACATTTTCATTAAACAGAAGCGGGCCAAGAGATCTGAGTCAGTGGTGGCAAGGGCAACTAGCCCAGTGGCATTTGGGGGCTCCCCACCCATAGTGATTGATAATAAAGACTGTAACGTGATTGAGATAGATGATACCCCTGATGACTCAGATGAGGATGTGATCCTGGTGGGGGAGTCTCAGGACCTTCCACGTTCATTCTCGGATTCTCCTCCCTCCAGACGCAGGGCCAGACCTCAGGATCAAGTGCTAATCATTGATTCCCCCAACAATTCCCAGTTTCCATCTCCTTGCACCAGTGGGGGTTCTGGGTATAAGAATGATGGTCCTGGGAATATGCGTAGAACCAGGAAGCGAAAACACACAATTCGCTGTTCATATTGTGGTGAAGAGGGCCACTCAAAGGAAACCTGTGACAATGAGAGCAACAAGGCCCAGATGTTTGAAAATCTGATCATCACCCTGCAGGAGCTGGCACATACCGAGGAGAGGTCAAGAGAGGCCCCTGTCGAACCTAGCGACCCTTGTGAGCTACAGTGAGGTGCTAGCCCCCAGCTTTAAGTGAACCCTAACCTATATGCAGAGTCCAGCAATGGGAAAAATGGGGGGGAGAGGATGCTTCTAATCACATAAATTAATCCACAAAGCAACTTTCTTTTGGGGTGGAGGATGGAGGGTCTTGAATATTGGTATAGTGGGGGGAGATGGCCTGACATCCATCCTTGCTACTAATCCCCTGCTGCCTAAGGGTCTACCCTCTGCGTGCCCCCCTTTCCTTGATGCTTTTATTCTCTTTGTGAAAGTTATATAATTCATTGTTAAATATTAAAACAATAAAGACAAATGCAAAATGTACAAATTACCCCAAACCCTCTAACCCTTAAATAACCATTGTCAACCCTTTGATGAATGTCCTTCTAGGTAGTTCCCTTTACCTATGTACCCAGATAGATATATGTATAGATAAGAGTGAGCAAATATAAGTGTTGTTCTAAAGTCTGTATTTTTTCAGCAAATAATATATGTTCTGAGCTTCTTTCTAGATCAACAAATAAACAGCAGCAGCTAACTTACTGTCTGTGTATTATTTTAAGGGGAAGTAAAGGAAAAAGGAATAAGAAAAATACAGTAAAAAGCTATAAAGGGTGGGGTTATACACTGAGGTGGGGTTTTGATTAACTTCACTTTGCAGATGAGGAAAAGGGAAGAAGAAATGGGCTGAAATCTTCCCCAGAGGTAAATGGACAGAGCCCCTTACCACCACTGACCTGTCCCTTAGGTCACAGAGCCAAACTGTGGCACCCACTAGTTGACAACTTAAGGCTTTCTTCTCTAAGGTATCCAGAAGATTCTGACAGCGGGGGAGGCTGGTGCTGAGGTAATAGCCCAAACGGAGGATACCAGGGGTCCATTCCTGATTACTTTGGGGAGGGGCAGCTCTCCCTGCTCTGGGTGGGTTTTTGACATCGCTGTTGCCATGGCTTCACCCCGTCCAGGTTACAATGGGAAATCTCTCCTGTGGGCTGATGCGGCCCCTACCCCACCCCACTCCCCCAGTTAAGAAAGGAGAGAGAAGCTACTGGTGGGAGCCAGCGTCAGGGGGCTCAGCCCCCAGAAGCCCTGAAGTTACATGTTAGAGGTCACTGGCAGCCCAATGACTTCAAGGCAACCCCTCTCAATCCTGCAACTGAGAATATGTGGGGAGGGATGAAAAACAATATAGTTGCCTTTACACATGAAGGAACACGGTGAGCAGGAAGCCTTCCACATTTTAGTGGAGTGGTGGACATTCATGGCCTGGGGAGAAGCAGGGCGGCGGGGGGTGGGGGGTAAGACCTTCCCAGGAACCTGCCCTGTCCCTTCTCCTGATCTCATATTGGAGATATCAGAGGGTGGTAAAAGAGGACATGTCTGACCTCAGACCCCGAGGTCCTTACGCTTCTTGTAGATTTATAAATACCTACCTCTGTGAGCAGCATAGGGCCAGGGGCACGGGAGTGGAGAGGACTGCATTTAAGACAGGGGGCAGAGTGAAGGAATGGGCACACCTGAGGACCTGAAGGAGCTGGTGTACAGGAAATCGGTGCTCCTCAGAGCCGAGAGGAGGGAGCCCAGTGGCTGGAGAGAGTGTATGAGGGGCTAGAGAGTAAGAGGAGAGCAAGTGAGGGTCCATCAGGGACACTCACAGGAGACAGTGACAGGAAGGCTAGTCGGAATCACAGATCCCCAGGTTTTGCATACAACTCCAGGTTGAGGGTACCAGCAATGCACTGGTTGAGGCACCCAGAGAGAGACAGTGGGGTTCCCATTGTGTTAGCAATTGAGGGAGGAAGGAGAGGGAGACACCAGGTGCTGTAAGAAGCCAGTGCAGCCTTTCCTGGGCTGTCACACCTCTGGAACCTGCTTAGAAAGAATACCCCACCCCCCACCCCCAGGCACATTCTCCATCGGTGGAGAGGGTACAGGCTCAGCCTCCCTTGTTCTGCCATCACCCCTCCCCCAGACTCCAGCATCCCAGGTTTGGCTTAAGCCTCAGCCTCCTTAACCCTCCTGACCAGAGGGAGACTGGGAGGGCCTCTCTGCTTTGGACCCTTTAGCTGAGAACCGGCCTGGAGTGCAGACTCCAGAGGCCTTCTCCTTGCATCCCTCCCCAGCACCTATGAGACCCTGATAGCCACCACCATCTCTCCAGAGCCGAAGGGGACCCCCCTCCCTCACCTCCAGGCAAGAGGCAGCTCCACTCAGGCCCCCAAAGCCACATGGACCCCCAACATTTCCCAGATCATATAGAGTTGGAAAAATCCCTGATGCTTGGAAAGATTGAGGGCAGAAGGAGAAGAGGGTGTCAGAGGATGAGATGGCTGGATGGCATCACCAATGCAATGGACATGAACTTGGGCAAACTCTGGGAGATGGTGAGGGACAGGGAGGCCTGGCGTGCTGCAGTCCAGGAGGTTGCAGAGTTGGACACGACTGGGCAACTGAACAACAACAATAACATAGAATTTAGCCCTTAATTCTTCTCTACCTCTCCATCTCTGCTCTTTTCATAATTTTACTTTATAAACACTTGTTGAATATTTGCCCAAAGACACACTCTATGTTGCCATGTGTCTCTAGTACCCAGTAGAAGACAGAGCTGAAATAAGACAAAAATAAATCCTGCCCACTTCACTAACCTCCTTTTCACTGGAGTTAGCTTGGGAGTTCAGTTAGACCACTGCTTTAAAAATATGTTCTGTGATTCACCCCCGTTTTCTTCCCTCTTTCATCCTCTTCTCTGGTGTATGAATTTGAGACTGTCTAGGTTTTTATTTCACCAACCTGATGTCATCTGACATTTTTCTGTTTCACTTTGTGTGACACTGGCTTTTCCTTTACTTGAGAAATACATATTCTCCCTAATTAGGAGACATGGCCCCAGTACCTGGGCATTCAGATCAGACTAATGGGGTTAGCCGAAAAAAGCCTTCATTTCAAACTCTAGGCTTCTTTCTTCCTTTCTGCCTTCATTCTCATTGGTCTCTAAGAGATGAAAATCACTCTTTTGTCTTGTCAGAAGAAACCGGCCTTCTAGTGCCTTTCTGCATTAAGGATCCCTCCTTCCTGGCGTTCTTTTCCCTTGGTTTCCATGATGCCCCTCTCTCATGGTTCCCCCCTTCCCTGACCTGTTTGGTGCCCAGTTCTCAGTTTACTTTGCTGAATCTTCTTCCTTTTCCTGATCTTTCCATGCTGCTGCTGCTGCTAATTCGCTTCAGTCATGTCCGACTCTGTGCAACCCCATGAACAACAGCCCACCAGGCTCCTCTCTCCACGGAATTCTCTAGGCAAGAGTACTGGAGTGGATTGTCATTTCCTTCTCCATACTAGTAATCAAAATCAAAATCATTACAATTGTTATTTAAGAGCTTATTGCATGCCTGTACCAAGTCCTTTATCAGCAGTCCCCAGCCTTTTTAGAACCAGGGACCAGTTTCATGGAAGATAATTTTCCTATGGTGGAGGGGAATGGCTGGTTTGGGGATGATTCAAGTATATTCCATTTATTGTGCACTTTGTTTCAATTATTTTTATATCAGCTCCACCTCAGATCATCAGGCATTAGATCCCAGAGGTTTGGGACGCCTACTTTAAATGCATGAGCTCCTTTAGCCCTCACATCAATTTCATAAAATAGGTATTACTATTAGCACATGTTTCAGAGGAGGAAAGGGCTTCCCAGGTGGCTCAGCAGTAAACAATCCGTCTGCAATGCAGGAGACACAGGTTCGATCCCTGGGTTAGGAAGATCCCCTAGAGAAGGAAATGGCAACAATATTCTTGCCTGGGAAATCCCATGGACAGAGGAGCATGGCTGGCTACAGTTCATGGGGTCCCAAAGAGTTGGATACAACTTAGCGACTAAACAACAACAACAACAGATAAGGAAACACACTGCAAAGTTAAATAAGCTTGCCTAGGGGTATGCAGCTAGTTAGTGGTGGAGCCAGAGGTCACACTCTAGGGTGGGAAGCCTACACTTCTTACATATTTTAGCTCTCCTGTGTCCACAGCACCCTACAATGTAGGTGCTGCTGAAGCTGCCTGTGGGGAACTGAAGTTTCTAAATTCAGGATGATAAGACCTGCCTTCCCCAGGTGCTTGGTGTCTGAGTGATTAGCATCAGGCTTTCAAAAATGGTAACTATTACTCCATTAGAATGCATGATTCTGCTACAGAAGGAAGGATGGGGGAAAGTAAATGCTGTCTTTGCTAAGCAGACAGTGCTTATTCAGTGCTAATCTGACACTGTGACAGTTGGGCTCCAGGAGCTGTGCCGAGCCTGGCCGCTGGCAGGCACAGGAGTGAAATCAGAAATGCCCGAGTGTTTAGTGGGCTTCCCTGGTGGCTCAGTGGTAAAGAATCTGCCTGCCAATGCAAGAGATGTGGATTAATTAGATCCCTGGGTTGGGAATATCCCCTGGAGGAGGAAATGGGAACCCACTCCAGTATTCTTGCCTGGAAAACGTCATGGACAGAGGAGCCTGGCGGGCTATAGTCCATGGGGTTGCAAAAGAGTTGGACATGGCTGAATGACTAAAGAACCACAATAGCCACAACAAAAATATATATATATATATATATACACACAATACACATATACACGTGTATATATATACATATTAATATATACATACACAGTGGGATATTAGTCATAAAAAGAATGAAATATTGCCATTTGAAGCAACATGGATGCAGCTAGAGATTATCATACTAAATGAAGTAGTAAGTCAGAAATAGAAAGACAAACACCATATGACAGGGCTCCCCAACCTCTGGGCTGTGGACTGGTACCTCTTGCCAGATCAGTGGCAGCATTAGATTAGAAATGAAGTGCACAAGAAATGTAATGCACTTGAATCACCCTGAAACCATCCTTGCACCCTAGTCTGTGGGAAAATTGTGTTCCATGAAATCAGTCCCCGGTGTCAAAAAGGTTGGGGACTGCTACCATATGATATTACTTATATGTGGAATCTAAAATATAATATGGGCTTCTAGTATTCTCACCTGAAGAATCCCATGGACAGAGGAGCCTGGTGGGGTACAGTCCATGGGGTCACAAAGAGTTGGACATGACTGAGCGACTAAGCACAGCACAGCACAGGGATCTTGACGGGCTTCCCAGGTGGCGCTAGTGGTAAAGAACCTGTCTGCCAATGCAGAAGATGTGGGAGATGCAGGTTGGATCCCCGAGTCCAGAAGATCCCCTGGAGGAGGACATGGTAACCCACTCCAGTATTCTTGCCTGGAGAATCCCATGGACAGAGGAGCCTGGCGGGCTACAGTCATGGGGTTGCAAAGAATCGGACATGACTGAGTGACTAAGCACCCACACACACAAAATATAACACAAATGAACCTATCTATGAAACAGAAAGAGATTCATGGACACAGAGAACAGACTGGTGGTGGCCAATGGGGAGGGAGGTGGGGGAAGGACGGAGTAGGAGGTTGAGGTTAGCAGGTGGAAGCAGATTGCACATTCCATCATGTGTGGAATGAACAAACAAAGCCCTCGTTATACCACAGGGAACTATATTCAGTACCCTATGATAAAGCATAATGGAAATGAATACATAAAAAAGAAATATATAACTGAATCACTTGGCTGTACAGCAGAAATTAACACATTATGAATCAATAATAAATAAATAAAACTGCATGCCTGGACCAGCATTCTCATTCTGTTTTCCCTCCTCTGTTTGCCCATCACATGCCTCTTTTCTAGCACAACACATAAACTACTGATTTATTATATTATTTGTTTATTCCTGTCTATCCCCCACTAGACTGTAAACATTTTAGTCTGCTTAGTTCACTGTGGTATCCCCAGATCCTAGAACACTACCTGGATCATAAGCTGGATCTCAATAAATGTTAGTGAATGGAACGAACCAAGTGCTTGGCACACAGTAGGTACACAGAGAATGGCAGCCTTTATTATTGCTACGCTCCCAGAAGAAACGTTATTGGAGGGGAGTCAGTCAAGGAAACAACAGTGTATGCTGCTGAACCGCCATCCATCGAGTTGATGAGATCAGGAACCTGGGAGACATTCTAAATCAACTGCTTGCTTCTTCTCTCCCACTCACTCTCTGTGACTTGTTAGTTGGACCATTCACTCCTAGCAAGGCAGGAAGAGAGAGATGGGTTTCTTTGTAGCTTCATCCATATCACATCAACAGATCTTAGGTTTAGGTGTTTCAAACTCCCAATTTCATGTGCACTTGTAAGTATTAAAAGACAACTGCCCTGGATGTTTTGGGTACTCTTTGCTATTTCCCTTTTACTAAAGGATAAGTAAAAAGAATAATTATGTGGTGCAGTCACTATGGAGAGCAGTATGGAGGTTCATTAAAAAATTAAAAATAGAGCTTACCATGTGACCCAGCAATCCCACTCCTGGGCCTATATCCAGAAAAGAGGAAAACTCTCATTTAAAAAGATACATGCACCCCAGTGTTCATAGCAGCACTGTTTATAATAGTCAAGACATGGGAACAAGCCAAGAGCCCATCAAAAGATGACAGGTTTAAGAAGATGTGGTATTATACATACAATGGAATATTACTCAGCCATTAAAAGTGAAATAATGCCGTTTGCAGCAACATGGATGGACCCAGAGATTATCGTACTAAGTGAAGTAAGTCAGACAAAGACAAATACTATGATATCACATGATATCACTCCTTTGTGGAATCTGAGAAATTGTACAATGAGCTTATTTACAAAACAGAAACAGATTCATAGACATAGGAAATGAACTGATAGTTACCAAAGGGGAAAGGGGGGAGGAATAAATTAGGAGTATGGGATAACAGATACAAACTACTATACATAAAACAGTTAAGCAACAAGGATTTACTGTGTAACACAAGGAACTATATTCAATAACTTGCAATAACCTATAATGGAAAAGAAACTGAGTCATTTTGCTCTACACTTGAAATTAACACAGTATTGTAAATCAACTATACTTCAATAAAAATATGTAAGACTTATGTGTGTAATAAACAGCCTAAGATGTAAAAAAAGAGTAATAATGAATATTATTTTCATTTGCTATGTGTTGAACATGTCAGTAATATAGTAAGAATTATTAACCCCATTTTAGAGGAGTTAAATGGGTCTCAGTAAGAGAGAGCAAGAGGATTAAGGTGCTATATGCCCGTAAACACAGAGTAAGTCGGGTACCAAAGCCTGTGAACTTTCCATTATATATTTGAAGTAAAAGTGTCAACATTAATGAGAAAACCTGTATCACAGTAGAAGATCAGTTATTGGGGCAGGGGTAACAGACAGATATGAACATCTGATCAATTTCCTGTTCATCAAGTACAGGTTAAAGCTGTTTGAAAATCTATACGTGAAAGAACTTAAATTTTACTAGAGGGAACATGATGGAAGTTGATTTTTTTTTTTTTTTTGAAGTTGATTTTAAATATCCTGAATGGACCAAGATTAATTTAGCTCAGGGAAACATAATTGAAAATAGAATCTCTTTAGAATCACTGATCTCTGAAGCTCAAGAAATTGACACACAAACTTTTTCCTTCTTTGTCTGCCAGAATGTTTGGTAAAACTATTTTATTCACAAAATGATTTTAGAGTTGTTATAAAAGTAGGATATTTAGAATACCATAATATTATATAAAAATTTTATATGGTTAATATTTTAAAAGGCATCAAAGTATACAGAAAGAATAAATAAGCCATAGGTAAGTACTGAACATTTGGCATATTTCTTTTAAATCTTTTTTCTAACTTTGAGAGTGTGAGTGTAGATATATGTACAATTTATTGAGTAAAATTTGTTATTTTTCTATTAATAAGTACAATAACTTCAAAAGCACAAAATAAAGATTGGTAAAAGAGAAGTAAGGGGGTGGTAACATCTGAGCAAATATAAAAACATATCAACAAAACCTACAAGAAGTAAACTGTTACTGGCTGACAAATAATGATCATTAACTGTAGTAAGTATGATTATTTTCACAGACAAAGCAAAAGAATTGGTGGGAACATTTCTGAAAATAATGAGGGACATTAATGTAAAATCTGAAAGGGTTAGGAAAGGAAAATTATAAGAAGAACTTTTTTATTTTTAGAGGATACGAGTGAAAGGGCAGAACTCAAGTTAAGCTAGAAGATAGTGAGTGAGCTTGGTAGCTGTAGAGAGGAAGACATGATTATAAATTCACCCAGGCCCCAGCCACATCACAGACTGACCTCACAATTAGAATGCAGGGATCCTCTGCCCTGAGTAAAGTAGCTAATTAGAATAAAACAAGAGTGATGAGAACCATGGCAGGGGGAGCCAGGGGACAGAACACAGAGAAGGGCCCTATAATCCAGGGGGTCAGAAATATCTTCTCACAGGGTGTCAAGTGTAGGCCATAGGACTAGTATCCTCAGCAACTGGGAGATCAAAGGGATCAGATCTAACCAGTGTGAAACCTACCTACCTTACCATTGTGGTCAGAGAGCCCCAAGCAGGCAGTCCAAGAGGACAGAGGAGCACACTGTTTCCAAGTTGAAGTTCTTGAGCTGTTGTGCTGAGGTCTCAGCTGCATTGGATGTCAGTGGGGACTTCAAAACCATCAAGTGCCAACTCTCCAAATATCTCCAACACACCTGTTGATATGACAAAGTTGAATTTATCACTTACCTCTGTAAGCGAGAACCCCCACCTCACAAAGCTTTGCTAGTGTTTTAGGGAGGAAGGAAGTTCCAGTGGATTGAGAAATGAAAGCATGGTTTATGGTTGAGGGTCTTTTAATCTGGGACTTGATTAGGATTGGAGTAGGGACCTTGATCAGAGAAGGCAATGGCACCCCACTCCAGTACTCTTGCCTGGAAAATCCCGTGGACGGAGGAGCCTGTTAGGCTGCAATCCATGGGGTCTCGAAGAGTCAGACACGACTGAATGACTTCCCTTTCAGTTTTCAGTTTCATGCATTGGAGAAGGAAATGGCAACCCACTCCAGTGTTCTTGCCTGGAGAATCCCAGGGACGGGGGAGCCTGGTGGGCTGCCGTCTATGGGGTTGCACAGAGTCGGACATGACTGAAGTGACTTAGCAGCAGCAGCAGGGACCTTGATGGACTTCCCAGGTAGAGCTAGTGGTAAAGAACCTGCCTGCCAATGCAAGAGACATAAGAGAAGTGAGTTTGATCCCAGGGTTGGGAAGATCCCCTGCAGGATGGCATGGCAACCCACTCCAGTATTCTTGCCTGAAGAATTCTATGGGCAGAGGAGCATGGCAGGCTAAAGTCCATAGGGTCACAAAGAGTCAGGCATGACTGAAGTAACTTAGCACACACAGCATAGATCATGAAACCAAAAGCCTGGGATTGGTGGAAGCTGCAAGGGGAGGATTTTGAGGAGGGAGACTTAAAGAATTTCAGAGTGTAAACTGTTGATGCGTTCCACAGAAAAGTTTATGGATCTTTGGGGAGGATGCTGTAGTGAAGAAACCATTTGCCTGGACAGAGGAGTCCTGGAAAAGTCAGTCAGTCAGTTCAGTCTCTCAGTCATGTCCAACTCTTTGCGACCCCATAGATTGCAGCACACCAGGCTTCCTTGTCCATCACCAACTCCAGAAGCTTGCTCAAACTCATGTCCATCGGGTCGGTGATGCCATTCAACCATCTCATCCTCTGTCGTCCCCTTCTCCTCCTCCCGTCAATCTTTCCCAGCATCAGGGTCTTTTCCAATCAGTCAGTTCTTTGCATCACGTGGCCAAAGTACTGGAGCTTCAGCTTCAGCATCGGTCCTTCCAATGAATATTCAGGACAGATTTCCTTTAGGATTGACTGGTTTGCCCTCCTTGCAGGCCAAGGGACTCTCAAGAATCTTCTTCAACACCACAGTTTAAAAGCATCAATTCTTCGGCGCTCAGCTTTCTTTATAGTTCAACTCTCACACCCATCCGTGACTACTGGAAAAACCATAGCTTTGACTAGACGGACCTTTGTCAGCAAACTAATGTCTCTGCTTTTTAATATGCTGTCTCGGTTGTTCATAGCTTTCCTTCCAAGGAGCAAGCATCTTTTAATTTCATGGCTGCAGTCACCATCTGCAGTGATTTTGGAGCCACCCAAAAATAAAGTCTGTCACTGTTTCCATTGTTTCTATTTGCCATGAAATGATGGGACCCAATGCCATGATCTCCATTTTTGAATGTGGAGTTTTAAGCCAGCTTTTCCATTCTCCTCTTTCACTTTTATCAAGAGGCTCTTTAGTTCCTCTTCACTGTCTGCCATAAGGGTAGTGTCCTCTGCATATCTGAGGTTATTGATAATTCTCCTGGCAATAGTGATTCCAGCTTGTGCTTCATCCAGCCTGGCATGTCTCATGATCTACTCTGCATATAAGTTAAATAACAGGGTGACAGTATACAGCGTTAAGGTCTTCTTGTCCCAATTTGGAACCAGTCCATTGTTCCACGTTCAGTTCTAACTGTTGCTTATTGACGTGCATACAGATTTCTCAGGAGGCAGGTGAAGTGGTCTGGTATTCCCATTTCTTGAAGAATTTTCCACAGTTTGTTGTGAATCACACAGTCAAAGATTTTGGCACAGTCAATGAAACAGAAGTAGATGTCTTTCTGGACTTCTATAGCTTTTTCGATGATCCAACGGATGTTGGCAATTTGATCTCTGGTTCCTCCGCCTTTTCGAAATCCAGCTTGAACATCTGGAATTTCTCAGTTCGTGTACTGTTTAAGCCTAGCTTGGAAAATTTTGAGCATTACTTTGCTAGCATGTGAGATGAGTGCAATTGTGTGGTAGTTTGAGCATTCTTGGGCATTGTCTTTTGGGGGGATTGGAATGAAAATGGACCTTTTCCAGTCCTGTGGCCACTGCTGAGTTTTCCAAATTTGCTGGCATATTGAGTGCAGCACTTTCACAGCATCATCTTTCAGGATTTGAAATAGCTCAGCTGGAATTCCATCCCCTCCACTAGCTTTGTTCATAGTGACGCTTCCTAAGGCACACTTGACTTCGCACTCAGGGATGGTGGGTTCTAGGTGAGTAATCACACCATCGTGATTATCTGGGTCCTGAAGATCTTTTTTGTACAGTTCTTTTGTGTATTCTTGCCACCTCTTCTTAATATCTTCTGCTTCTGTTAGGTCCATACCATTTCTGTCCTTTATCGAGCCCATCTTTGCATGAAATGTTCCCTTGGTATTTCTAATTTTCTTGAAGAGATCTCTAGTCTTTCCCCTTCTATTGTTTTCCTCTATTTCTTTGCATTGATCACTGAGGAAGGCTTTCTTATCTCTTTTTGCTATTCTTTGGAACTCTGCATTCAGATGGATATATCTTTCCTTTTCTCTTTTGTCTTTTGCTTCTCCTCTTTTCTCAGCTATTTGTAAGGCCTCCTCAGACAACCATTTTGCTTTTTGCATTTCTTTTTCTTGGGGATCATTTTGCTCACAGGCTCCAGTATAATGTTACGAACCTCTGTTCATAGTTCTTTAGGTACATTATCATCTGATTCCTTGAATCTATTTGTCACTTCCACTGTATAATCATAAGGGATTTGATTTAGGTCATACCTGAATGTTCTAGTGTTTTTCTCTACTTTCTTCAATTTAAGTCTGAATTTTGCAGTAAGGAGTTCATGATCTGAGCCACAGTCAGCTCCCCATCTTATTTTTGCTGATTATATTTTCAGCTGCAAAGAATATAATCAATCTGATTTCGGTATTGACTGTCTGGTGATGTCCATGTGTAGAGTCGCTTCTTGTGTTGTTGGAAGAGAATATTTGCTATGACCAGTGTGTTCTTTTTGAAAAACTGTTAGCCTTTGTCCTGTTTCATTTTGTATTCCAAGGCCAAACTTGCTTCTTACTCTAGGTATTTCTTTTTTTTAATTTAATTTATTTTATTTTTAACTTTACAGTATTGTATTGGTTTTGCCATATATCAGGATGGGGAACTCTAGGTATTTCTTGATTTCCTGCTTTTGCATTCCAGTCCCCTATGATGAAAAGGACATCTTTTTTTTTTTTTTTTTTTTGGTGTTCTAGAAGATCTTGTAGGTCATTGCAGAACCATTCAATTCAGCTTTTTTGGGCATTAGGTGTTGGGGCATAGACTTGGATTATTGTGATATTGAATGGTTTGCCTTGGAAACAAACAGAGATCATTTTGTCGTTTTTGAGATTATACCCAAGTACTGCATTTTGGACTCTTTTGTTGACTATGAGGGCTACTCCATTTCTTCTAAGGGATTCTTGCTGACAGTAGTACATATAATGGTCATCTGAATCAAATTCGCCCATTCCAGTCCATTTTAGTTCACTAATTCCTAAAATGTCAAGGTCACTCTTGCCATCTTCTGTTTGACCACTTCCAATTTTCTTTGATTCCTGGACCCAACATTCCAGGTTCCTACGCAATATTGTTCTTTACAGCATTGGAGTTTATTTCTATCACCAGTCACAACCACAGCTGGGCGTTGTTTTCCCTTTGGTTCAGCCTGTTCATTCTTTCTGGAGCTATTTCTCCACTCTTCTCCAGTAGCATATTGGGTACCTACTGACCTGGGGAGTTCATCTTTCAGTGTCATATCTTTTTGCCTTTTCATACTGTTCATGGGGTTCTCAAGGCAAGAGTACTGAAGTGGTTTGCCATTCCCTTCTCCAGTGGACCACATTTTGTCAGAACTCTCCACCTGTGACCCATCCATCTTGGTTGACCCTACACGGCATGGCTCATAGTTTCATTGTGTTAGACAAGGCTGTGATCTATGTGATCAGTTTGGTTAGTTTTCTGTGACTGTGGTTTTCATTCTCTCTGCCCTCTGGTGTATAAGGCTAGGAGGCTTGTGGAAGCTTCCTGATGGGAGGAACTTCCTGGAAAGGTAATGTCAGTGAAGACAGTGGACTAACAAAGTCACATTTATGTAGCTAATTCCCTGGTGGTTCAGACGGTAAAGCATCTGCCTGCAATGTGGGAGACCTGGGTTCGATTCCTGGGTCGGGAAGATCCCCTGGAGAAGGAAATGGCAATCCACTCCAGCACTCCTGCCTGGAAAATCCCATAGACGGAGCAGCCTGATAGGCTACAGTCCATGGGGTCGCAAAGAGTAGGACACCACTGAGTGACTTCACTTTCACTTAGTTTCTTAGTGTCCAGGCTGAGTGTGGGGATGGACTGTTTTAATTCTCATACACAAAACATTTTACGAATAATTGACCTTAGGTATGCGTTTATTTTGTAGTGTCATGATCCTTCTGTTCCCCTGAACCCCGGGGAATGACACCTACTCTTCTTACTAGGTGTTTGCTAAGCCCTGAGATACTAATTAAATAGCTAGCTTTAACAGTTTGCTAAGCCGTTTAGGTGGATTATTTATTTAATTCTCACAAACACCTTGTGAAGTTGGCAATTCATTTTTTCAGAACATTGAAGTTGGCACTAATTCATTTTTTCAGAACATCAGGAAAACACAACTTCAACAAAGCTGCCTTATTCTATTCGTTTTTTTTTTTTCCCCTGAAGGGATCCAGGTTCAAGATTATTTGGCCATTCTGTCCTCTTTGAGGAAGTGATGGAGGCAGCCTCCATCTGCTCCACTTTGGATCTGGGTCACCCCCCCCCTTGGGATTCCTGGTGGCCCAGATGGTAAAGAATGCGCCTGCAGTGCGGCAGATCTGGGTTTGATCCCTGGGTTGGGAAGATCCCCTGGAGGAGGGCATGGCAACCCACTCCAGTATTCTAGCCATGGGGAGAATCCCCATAAACAGAGGAGCCTGGCAGGCTACAGTCCATGGGGTGGCAAAGAGGTGGACACGACTGAGCAACTAAGCAACAGCAGCACCATCAGCTTCCTTCGACATCGCGGCTTCACCCTGGGGTCGGTGACCCCTCTCATTGCAGAGGTCCCCGCCTCGGATTTGGCTGCTCGGCAGACCGGAAGCCACCCCACCCCCTCCCGCGCATGCTCCGACCATCAGGTGCCCGCCGCGCCGGTTTTTCTGGTTTCCGGCTACCAGGGGGCTCTAGGACCCAATCGCACGTGCTGGGAGGGGCGGCGGCCAAGTGGTCCGGGAGCCGCGCGTTGGGGCATAGGGGACCGTGGCTTGGAGCCCGGGAGGGCTGCGAGCCTACTCAAGCTGCTTTTCTTCTTCCATCACCTTCTCCTTTCGCTGTGCACGGGCCACGCAGTGGAACTGCAGCGGTGAAAACGACTGAAGTTGGGGCGCTGTAACCTCCTGGCGACCCTGAGGAGCGGCAGCGTGAGTTTCCCGGGTACCAGGAGGCCCTGGGAGGAGACACCTCACCCTGACTTTGTGGCAGTTTTTGCCATCCTGTAACGCAAAGGAGGGACTTGGTCCCAACCTTTGCCTTAGATCGGAGAGGTGCCCTTCCATCCTCTTGCCCTTGGAGGGGTGTGCTCTCCTCTGGAGTATCCCAGGAGACGGGCCTGGGGGAGTGGAGTTTGTATCTTTCAGCTGTTCTGGCAGTACTTCCTAGCCCTGTAAGGATTAACCAAATTGCTAGAAAACCCCCAAACAAAGAAAAATCATTAACATTCTCACAGATATGCTAGAATAGAACAATTCACCGTTTATGAATAGGGCTTGAGAGCTGCAAGAAATGAACTTGTTACCTGACTACAGTTTATTGCTTGGAGTAGGGGCCTAGGCACACTCACACTTAAACTGGCAGGCCACAGATTGTCCAGAGTACACACTGGGATCACCCAATCGGAAATGGATTCTACACCTCATCGTGCAGTATTCAGAGATGCTGACTTTGCTGTTTCTGTCAGCACAACCCAAAGCCCCAGTCGACAAAAATGCATCCGAAATTTCATTCACCACAATTCTTACCAGGTCTTGCCATGGAGGACAAAAGTTAATTTAGATAAAAACGAAATAATGTAATAAATTAATGGTATAAGAGCCTTATATTTTGGATACCATTAAATTCACTCATTTTGAGTGTACACTTGTTTTTAGTAAACTTTAGTAATTGTCACCACAGTCCAGTTTTAAAGCATTTTTATCACCCCACTCCACCCCCTAAATTCACAAAAGACTATTTGTAGTTTATCTCTCCTCCCGCCTCTAGTCCTGAGCAGCCATGTAAACTGCCTTCTGTCTCTGTAGTTGCTTTTTCTGAACAGTTCATGTGAATGGAATCATACAATATGTAGTCTTTTGTGAATGACTTCTTTCACTTAACATAATGTTTTTCAGGTTCATCCATGTTGTAACATATATCAGTACATCATTGCTTTATATGGCTAAATAGTATTCCATGGTATGGATATAGCACATTTGCTACCCATCTATTGGCCGAAGGACATTTATTTCCACTTTTTGGTTATCATGAATAATCCTATTGTGAACACATATGATGACATATGTGTTCAGTTCTCTTGATTTCACTGATCTGCTCCGGTGCTGCCATATCACCCTTAGCAGACCCTTGTTTTAACACTTAACACACTGTCTCTCCTCTAGAGAGGGCAAGGACCATGTTCACTTGTTCCCTGGTCTAGGAGTGGTATTTCTGGATCATAAGGTAACTGCATGTTTAACTTCTTTAGGAATTTCCGGACTTTTCTAAAGTGGCTGCCATGTAATATTCCCACTGGTAAATGTATGAAGGTTCCAATTTCCCCACATCCTCACCAACACTTGTTTTGTCTTATTGTCAGTATCTCATTGTGGTGTTAATTTGACTAGACTGAGTGGTAGTTGGTTTAGCTAGTTTTACTTCACTTTAATGAATACCTGTTTTAATATTTTAATGAAGGAGCTGAAATGAATAACACATGGTCACTCTTTGCAAGGAGCTAATGTATAGTTCCTTCAGGGAGACAGGTAGAGAAACAGATAATTACAGTTACAGTGTGTTAAATGCTCTGAAGGAGTTGAGCACAGCTCCCCACGAGCTGTGGAGAGCAGAAGAAACCTAACATAGCCTGGGGAGAGGATGGCCGAAAGTATTAATTTTTTTAATTGAAATATAGTTGGTTTACAATATTGTGTTAGTTTCAGGTATACAACAAAGTGATTCAGTTCTATACATATGTTTTCAGATTCTTTTCCATTGTAGATATTGAATACATACAAGATATTGGATATAGTTCCCTGCATTGTACATAAGTCCTTGTTGTTTATCTATTTGATATATAGTAGTGTGTATCTGTTAATCCCAAGCTCAATCATAATGAAAAAAAGTGTAATTTTTCAATTCCATTTTTTTCATTAGTAGACCATATTACAAAACCATGTAATCAATTATTATTATATTTCGGGTTTCATCAATAAAAAATTATGGAAATTTGTTTTTTTATGTTGTTATATAAGTACCTACATAGTATTTTC
Organism: Bos mutus; assembly: GCF_027580195.1. NCBI lineage: Eukaryota > Metazoa > Chordata > Mammalia > Artiodactyla > Bovidae > Bos > Bos mutus. The sequence goes on along the minus strand of NC_091646.1, from coordinate 29,152,305 downwards.
AATTTTGCTTCTTGGCCCATATAGCCTAAAATATTTACTATCTGACCGTCACAGAAAAAGTTTGCCAACTCCTGGTTTAGTAGAATAAACAGACGTAGAAAGCAGTTGCCATGTACTTGTTGGGTGACCTTGGGAAGTCACTTTACTTCTCTGGCCTTGATTTTTATTATCTATAAAATAGAGATAAAGGGTGATGGGTGGATGAGATAAGCTCTAGAGTGAAAACCCGCCCATCCCCTAAATTTTTATAAATGATTTAGTTTTGCAAATATTTGAGATACTACTGTGTTCTAAGAACTGTTAGAGGTATTGAGGATACAGCAGGAAACAATGTTCTTGTCCTGAAGAAGGATACTGCTCTAAATGAAAGGAGATTTAGGTTGCAATGTGTGATCTGAGATTGGATCTTTAATTTGAATAAACTAGCTTTATAGGGAATTTTGGGGGAAAGTAGGCAAATATAAGTATGGATGGGTCTTAGATGAGATGAAAACTTTTTTTTAAGTGTTTTGACTATGCCTCATGGCACCCCACTCCAATACTCTTGCCTGGAGAATCCCATGGATGAAGGAGCCTGGTAGGCTTCAGTCCATGGGGTCGCTAAGAGTCAGACACAACTGAGCAACTTCACTTTCACTTTTCACTTTCATGCATTGGAGAAGGCAATGGCACCCCACTCCAGCATTCTTGCCTGGAAAATCCCATGGATGGAGGAGCCTGGAAGGCTGCAGTCCATGGGGTCGCTGAGGGTTGGACACGACTGAGCAACTTCACTTTCACTTTTCACTTTCATGCATTGGAGAAGGAAATGGCAACCCACTCCAGTGTTCTTGCCTGGAGAATCCCAGGGACGGATGAGCCTGGTGGGCTACTGTCCATGGGGTCGCATAGAGTCGGACACGACTGAAACAATTTAGCAGCAGCAGCAGCATGGCATGTGGGATCTTAGGTTCACTGCAGTGGAAGCTTCTTAACATGGAATGGTAGAGGTTGATAATTGAGAAAAAGCAGTTATAGAGTTACAAAGCATTGTGTGCATGTGTTATGTCATTTTGGTAGAAAATACATATATATATTATATATACTTAGAAAAAGATCTGAAAGGATATATACTTAGCCGTTAATAGTGACACTTTCTGGGTGATAGAAATAGACAGTTTGTTAATTTTAATTTAAATTTATTTGTTTTTAATTGGAGGATAATTGTTTACAATATTGTATTGGTTTCTGCCTTATAGCAATATGAATCAGCCACAGGTATACATATGTCCTCTCCCTCCCGAACCTCCCGCCCACCTCCCTCCCCATCCCACCCACTCAGCACCGGTTTGAGCTTCCTGCAACATACAGCAAATACCCACTGGCTATCTGTTTTACATATGTAATATATATGTTTCAATGCTACTCTCTCAATTCATCCCACCTTCTCCTTCCCCCACTGTGTCCACAAGTCTGTTCTTGTTTCTAAAATTTATATTTTCTAATTTTCCACAATGAACAAATATACATTGCTTTTGTAAAAATAAAAGATTCTTCCTAATTTAAAGCATAATCTGTCTTCATGGTGCTTACCTGCTAGTGCCCCTTTAAGTATTAATATTGCCAAATCTGTCATTTTTTTTCCTAGGGAAACACAAGTAAGAATGGAGGGTGCTCTTCTCCCCAGAAGCTAACAAAGGGTCAGTCTTTCTCTGTGAAATGGCTGTAGAATATAAACGGAGGCTCCTGGCATTTCCCTACTGGTAAGTAGAGCTTTCTTATACCCTGGGCTTTAAAATGGGGTGGGATTCTGTAGGATGGCTGGCATTAAAAAAGAAAGCCTAGCAAGGCCAAGGTTGACTATGTTCAGCTAAGCACCATGCCTAATCTGATAGTGGATACAGGTTTATCTCCTCCAGTGATGGACACATCAGGATACTGAAGCCAGATGTGATCAAGCATTTAAATCATGTAACTCCTACTCCTTTTATTCTAGGCCAGGGATCCATAGACCCTGACAGCTATTTTTGTAAATAAAGTCTTACTGCAACACTTTACATATTGTCTATCACTGCTTTTGCCTCGCCATGCTAGAGTTGAGTAGTTGTGACAGATGTAAGTATATGACCCACAAAATAAAAAAAATTACCATCTGGCCCTTTAAAAAAGAACAAGTTTATGGATCTCTGTTCTAGGCTCACAAGAAAACTGTCTTAGTAGGTGAGCCTGTGGGGGAGAGAATGCCCATTTTACAGTTAAATTAATAAATTGATGTTCTAATTTATAAACTTCATTCTCTTCTAAGCTTTATTAGCATGTGTCAGTATTCCCAGTTTCAGATGACTCTAGATTACTCTTTAGATTGGATTTCTTTTTTTTTCAAATTGAAATATAGTTGACATGAAATATTATGTTAGTTTCAGTTGTACTATATAGTGATTTGATATTTGCATGCCTTACAAAATGATTGCCCTGGTTAAGTCTAGGAACCATCTGTTCCCATACAGTTATTATGTGTTATGAACCATATTCCTTATACTGTATATTACATTCATGTGACTTACTTATTTTATAACTGGAGGTTTGCACCTCTTTATTCCCTTCATCTATTTTGCTCCCACCGCCCTCCTTCCCTCTGGTAGCTACCCATTTATTTTCTGTATCTGTGAATCTGCTTTCATTTTGTTTGTTTTTTAAGATTCTATGTATGAGTGAGAGCTCACAGTATTTGTCTTTCTCTGTCTGACTTATTTCACTTAGCATAATATTCTCCAGGCTCATCCACATTGCTGCAAATGGGAGAACTTTTATGGCTGAGTATGCTCCATCGTGTGTGTGTGTGTGTGTGTGTGTGCGTGTATAGCACATCTACTTTAGCCATTCATGTATCAACGGACCCTTTAGCTTGCTTCCATACCTTTGCTTTTGTTTTAATAAATAGTGCTGCAGTGAAAATTGGGGTGTGTGTATCTTTTCCAATTAGTGTTTTTGTTTTCTTCATATCAATACTCAGAAGTCAATTCCTGGGCCATATGGCAGTTCTACTGGTAATTTTTTAGGTACATTCCACAAAATGCTTATTCATTACAAAGGGCAACCTAGTAACTTCACTGTGGAGAAACCTGGCAGACACCACCTTAACCAAATGATCAATTAAGATTAATAGTTATGGAACAAACTGATACCATATGCCTCTTGATAGGATGCACTGAAAAGGACACAGTGTCACATCTCTAGTATTCTTGCCAAAACAAATCGTCTAAATTGAGTCATGAAGAACCATCAGAGAAACCCAAAATTGAAACAGCCAGTATTTTTCAAAAGTGTCATGGTAATGAAAGACCAAAAAACAAACAAACAAAAAGACTAGGGAACTATGCCAGGTTAAAGGAGCTGAAAGGGACAGGTGTGATCCTAGACCAGGAAAAGGACATTGTTGGGGCAATTGAAGGAAACTGAATACAGTCTATTGATTCGATAATTGTGTTGTATGAATGTTAATTTCTTGATCTATATTAATAGTATTATTTTATGATTATGGCAGATGTTAACATTTGGAGAATCTGGGTGAAAGATATGTGAGGATTCTTGGGGCTATTTTGCAGCTGTTTTTTGTTTTCTGTAGTTTCAAAATGAAAAGGTGAAAGTGACATGGGAGTCATTTACCACAGCCCCAAATAGCCATAGGTGATCTGACTGCAATCTGCAGTTTGGCTTATAGGGGAACCAGAGTATAAGTGGGGGATCAGTCAGGAGACAGTCGCAGTAGACCAGGAGAAAGATGATGATGGCTCAGACAAGGGGATGGCAGTGGAGATCGAGATGGGTGGATGGATTCAGGATACTTGTTGGCATCTCCACCAGAAGGACATTGAGTAGGAAGGAATAGAAGGGAGAACCATCTCCTCTGAAAAGCATGTTCTCTGGGCATTATCTTCAGATAAAATATAGAGCAGAAGAGACCCTGCATGTCCATATGGGTTCTTTTTGTTGTTGTTAGTTTTCTGGATTCTAAATTCTTGAGTATGGAAACTATATTTTATCTTTTTTTCCTCTATGGTTTTCAGTAGTGTTCCTCTCATCCAAGGGAAAACTAGGAAAGAAGCTTTCTTTGGTTCCCTCCTGTGTTTGCTTCTGCCAAGGACTTTTCTCTTGAGAATCCCTCTCTGCTCTTTTTTTAAACTTAGGACTATATCTTTTTTGTCAGTGATTTTATTTATTTATTTATGGGTGTGCTGGGTCTTAGTTGCTGCTTTTCTGTAGTTGCAGTGAGGTGCTGGCTACTCTAGTTGTGGTGCGGGGGCTTCTCATTGCGGTGGCTTCTCTTGTTGCGGACCTTGGGCTCTAGGGCACGCAGGCTTCACTAGTTGCGGCTCCTGGGCTCTAGAGCCCAGGCTCAGTACTTGTGGCGTACAGGCTTAGCTGGTCTATGGCATGTAGGGTCTTCCTGGACTAGGGATCGAGCCCGTGCCTCCTCCATTGGCAGGCGGAGTCTTTACCACCGAGCCACCAGGGAAACCCTCTCTCTGCTTTTATTATGAAAGGGTTTGAATTCTGTGTTCTCACTCAAATTGTGACCTTTACAGAGCCCCATTGGTTAGTTTGGGTTTCCCTGTGATGTGCCTTTCTCTACATTTAGGTCTTTACCTGGAATACACTCAATAAAATTTTATCTGTTTTGCAAGGCTCAGTTCAAGAACCACCCACTCTGAGTTGTCTTCCTGGATTTTCTCAGCCCAAAGTAATCCTTCTTTTTCTGAGGTAAGTCATAAATCTTGTTGTTGTTCAGTTGCTAAGTTGTGTCCAACTCTTTGTGACCCCATGGACTGCAGCATGCCAGGCCTCCCTGTTCATCACCATCTCTTGGAGTTTGCCCAAGTTCATGTCCATTAAATCGGTGATGCCATCCAACCATTTCATCCTCTGTCACCCCCTTCTCCTCCTGCCCTCAATCTTCCCCAGCATCAGGGTCTTTTCCAGTGAGTCAGCTCTTTATATCAGGTGGCCAAAGTATTAGAGCTTCAGCTTGAGCATGAGTCCTTCCAATGAATATTGAGGGTTGATTTCCTTTAGGATTGACTGAATTGATCTCCTTGCTGTCCAAGGGATTCTCATAGCTCTTAGTTTATTTGTTTTATTTAGACCCCATTCACTTTTTTACAGTCATACTCACTGCTTTGTGCTTATTTGGCTTTGTTTTGGGCCATGCCGCAGCATGTGGGATCTTAGTTCCCCTGCCAGGGAAGTCCCTGTACTTGTTCATATTCATGACTTATATCCTCTACCTGATTTTAAATTCCTTAAGGGAAGGTACTTAGGTTGTTCAACTTTAAATGAATAATTTTCTTTCTCATCATCAGGTACAAAAGAGGTTCAACAGTGAGGTAAGTTGATAAGTTCCCCAGTGTACTTGGAATCTAATCTTTAGTTTCTCTTGTTTCTAGTGAGGACTTTTCCTGTGAAAATACTAGAGTCATTTCCTTTGTCCCCAGCAATCTCCTTTGTAACTTAAAGCCTGTTTTCTATGATTTTCTTTGCCATGGTGTTGATGGAACTGCTTCCACCAGGGGGAGCTCCTTACTATATCTAGGTTAATTTCTTTTTCTTTAGAGGCAAAAGAAAGGAGACTTCATCAGGCAAAATATTGAAGCAATGGGAATACAAACAATAGGAAGTAGGAACTTGGGACTTGGGACTTGATTTGGTTCCAGCACCAGTTGGCCCAAATACCATTTCATTTGTCATATTGGGTCTCAGTATGATTCTGGCCCATGTGTAAAGATTTCCCTCTCCCCAGTCATTTATTTCATCTACAGATATATAATAATCATGTACTTTCTGTCAAGTATTGTAGATGCTGAGCTTCATCTGTGAGCAAAACCTACCAAGTCTCTGACCACATGAAATTCATGAGGTGGACGCAGGTGGGTAACAGATAATATGTAAGATAGATAGATACAATGTGTAGTATATTAGATGGCGATGAGTGCTAAAGGAGAAAGACAATGCAAGGTCTAATAGGCCATTGTAAGAACTTTGATTTTTACTATAAATGACATGGGAAGCATTGGGGAATTTTGAGTGGGAATGGTATGATCTGACACGTTTTAAAAGGATCACTATTGTTTTCTGTATAATACACTATATCTAAGAGAATAAGCTTGGGCCACACTGGTAACAGTGAAATTTGGGAGAACTTGTTGGATTTGGGGGTGCATCTTGAAGTTGGATTTGCTGACAGATTAGATGTGGGATGTGAAAGAGGAATCAAGGAAAACAGAGTCACCATGTTGCATAGCACCAATAGCATTGCCTAAAATGTGGCTGGTGCTCTCTGGAGTGACACAACACAGTGTTTCTGTTTGAGACAATGCCAAGGTTTTCATCCTGAGTAGCTGAAATGATGGAGTTAGCACTAACTGCAGTGGTAAAGACTGTGGGAAAAACAGGATAAAAGAAGTTAAATTGAGGATGTGTTGAATTTGAGACGCCAGTCAGACATCTAAGTGGGGTTGATGAGTGAGCTGTAGGGTACAGGAACATGGCACTCACAGGCGTGGTTAGGGCAGGAGGTAAATGTTATGAAGTCACAGATGTCCAGATAGTATTTCAAGCTCTGAGACGGATGAAATCTCCAGGAGTGAGGATAGTTAAGAGGAGGGGACCACGGACCCTGCCTTGGGGCACTCTGCCAGCCAGAGATTAGGAAGATGATGAGGAACTAGCAAAGGAGACTGACAAGGAGTGGCCAGTAAGGTGGAAGGAAAACCAGAAGAATGTGGTGCAGCCGAAGCCTCGTGAAGAAGGTGCTTCCAGGAAGAGGGGATGATCAACTGTGATAAGTGCTTCTGGTTGGCCAGGCAAGGTGAGGGCCCAGAATGTTCGATGGACTCTCGCAACATAGAGGCCCCTAGTGACCTGGATAAAAGCCTTTTCAGTGGACAAAAGCTTGATGGGAGTGGGGCCAAGAGAGAAGGGAAGGAGAAAAATTGTACATGGGGAATATAGACAAATATTTTGAAGAATTTTGCTGTCAAGAATAGGAGAGAGATGAGGCAGGAACTGGAATGGTGTGTGGGAGGATCAAGAGAAAGTATCAGAATAGGAGAAAATAGAGTCGAGAAATAAACCCACACACCTATGGTCAATTAATCTACAACAAAGGAGGCAAGAAAATATGCTGGGGAAAAGCAGTTTCTTCAGCAAGTGGTGCTGGGAAAGCTGGCCAGCTACATGCAGAACAATGACGTCAGAACATACCTTCACACCATAGACAAAAATAAACTCACGGTGGGAAGAATAATGGAATGTTTGCCCCAGGAGTACTCACCAGTCATCGGAGTTCACTAGTCCTTGGTCACATACGTTTCTGGTAATTCTCAGAGAAGCAAGGTGTTGAGGGAGGGGAAATTGCCAGCAGGTTTGACTAGAACAAACTCCAAGGAAACCCGTGGACAGCCTTTAATAAAACTGGACCCAGAACCTCCACAGTTAGGAAAGGGGAGAGTACCTCCACGTGTGGAAGCAAACAGTTGGGGTCATGAGCTATAGCCAGCCCCCTAGTCTACTGGGTGATTCTAGCCTCCTGTGCCCACTTTGGTGGATCTGGCCTCCATTATACTGAAGACAGCCTGTACATCTACCTCCAGAAACATTATCTATTATTATTTACAGAAGGGAGAGGGAAATAAATTCTTGTAGATGCTGTGAACATGACAAAACCCCAGGTGGGGTGTGAAGCAAGTAGGAAAACTGACATAAAATTTAAGGTCACAGTACCACAGTACCACTAATGCCTTTGACTGTGTGGATCACAATAAACTGTGGAAAATTCTTCAAGAGATGGGAATACCAGACCACCTGACCTGGATCCTGAGAAATCTGTATGCAGGTCAGGAAGTAACACTTAGAACTGGACATGGAACAACAGACTGGTTCCAAATAGGGAAAGGAGTATGTCAAGGATGTATATTGTCACCCTGCTTATTTAACTTATATGCAGTGTACATCATGCAATATGCCAGGCTGGATGAAGCACAAGCTGGAATCAAGATTTCTGGGAGAAATAGCAATAACCTCAGATACACAGATGATATTACCATTATGGCAGAAAGCAAAGAAGAACTAAAGAGCTTCTTGATGAAAGTGAAAGAAGAGAGTGAAAAAGTTGGCTTAAAATTCAGCATTCAGAAAACTAAGATCATGGCATCCAGTCCCATCAGATCAGATCAGATCAGATCAGTCGCTCAGTCGTGTCCGACTCTTTGCGACCCCATGAATTGCAGCACACCAGGCCTCCCTGTCCATCACCAACTCCCGGAGTTCACTCAGACTCACGTCCATTGAGTCAGCAATGCCATCCAGCCATCTCATCCTCTGTCGTCCCCTTCTCCTCCTGCCCCCAATCCTTGCCAGCATCAGAGTCTTTTCCAATGAGTCAACTCTTCACATGAGGTGGCCAAAGTACTGGAGTTTCAGCTTTAGCACCATTCCTTCCAAAGAAATCCCAGGGCTGATCTCCTTCAGAATGGACTGGTTGGATCTCCATGCAGTCCAAGGGACTCTCAAGAGTCTTCTCCAAAACCACAGTTCAAAAGCATCAATTCTTCGGCACTCAGCCTTCTTCACAGTCCAACTCTCACATCCATACATGACCACAGGAAAAACCATAGCCTTGACTAGAAGAACCTTTGTTGGCAAAGTAATGTCTCTGCTTTTGAATATGCTATCTAGGTTGGTCATAACTTTCCTTCCAAGGAGTCAGTGTCTTTTAATTTCATGACTGCAATCACCATCTGCAGTGATTTTGGAGCCCAGAAAAATAAAGTCTGACACCGTTTCCACTGTTTCCCCATCTATTTCCCATGAAGTGATGGGACCAGATGCCATGATCTTCGTTTTCTGAATGTTGAGCTTTAAGCCAACTTTTTCACTCTCCACTTTCACTTTCATCAAGACGCTTTTGAGTTCCTCTTCACTTTCTGCCATCCCATCACTTGATGGCAAATAGATGGGGAAACAGTGGAAACAGTGAGAGACTTTACTTTCTTGGGCTCCAAAATCACTGCAGATGGTGACTACAGCCATGAAATTAAAAGATGCTTGCTCCTTGGAAGAAAAGCTATGACCAACCTAGACAGCATATTAAAAAGCAGAGACATTACTTTGCCAACAAAGGTCCATCTAGTCAAAGCTATGGTTTTTCCAGTGGTCATGTGTGGATGTGAGAGTTGAACTATAAAAAAAGCTGAGCACCAAAGAATTGATGCTTTTGAACTGTGGTGCTGGAGAAGACTCTTGAGAGTCCCTTAGACTGCAAACAGATCCAACCAGTCCATCCTAAAGGAGATCAGTCCTGAATATTCATTGGAAGGACTGATGCTGAAACTGAAACTCCAACACTTTGGTCACCTGATGTGAAGAACCAACTCATCAGGAAAAGACACTGATACTGGGAAAGATTGAAGGTGGGAGGAGAAGGGAATGACAGAGGATGAGATGGTTGGATGGCATCACCGACTTGATGGACATGAGTTTGAGTAGGCTCCAGGAGTTGGTGATGGACAGAGAAGCCTGGCGTGCTGCAATCCACGGGGTCACAAAGAGTCAGACACGACTGAACAACTGAACTGAACTGACCACTAATGATGTCCTTATTCCCTGGGCAGAAGTGGGCTTCACAGCAGAACCCCCTGTCTAGCTGGGCTCAAGTCTTAGCTGTGTGTACTAGGAGCGATGGCTTTGAGAACACATACAAGTTTCACTGATCACCAGTCACCATGTTCTTTTTTCGTATTTGAACTTGTTTCCATGTCTCATGTCTTCAAGGCCCAGCTCAAGTGTCACTTATTCTGCAGAACCTTCTGTGAGCCCCATCTCAGACAAAATGCATCATTTCCTTCCCTGAGTTTCCAGACCACTTTTTCTCTTTCTCTCTTCTCACACCTGTAACACTGAGGTGTGTCTGCCTGTGAATGCAAGAGATGGCAGAGTACAGTGGATAAGAACACAGGCTTTGGAGCAAGGATGCTTGGGTTTATATAAATAATATATATATATAATATAATATATAACAACATATAATTATAATGATATAATATATATAATATTATATATATATATATATATATATATATTTTGGCTGTACCAAGTCTAAGTTGCAGCACATGAGATCTTTAGTTGTGGCATGTGGGATCTAGTTTCTTGACCAGGGATCAAACCCAGGCCCCCTGCATTGGGAGCATTGAGTCTTAGCCACTGGACCACCGGGGAAGTCCTGGCTGCATCTCCTTGTGCCTCAGTTTCTCCTCTGTCTCATCCAAATAGAATAGTAGTAAGATGAAAGCAATGAATACATGTGAAGTACTTAGAACAGTGCCCAGCATGTAGTAAGTGCTCAATAAGCTTTAAAAAATATTTTTATGGGAGTAGAGTTGATTTACAACGTGGTGGTACTTTCAGGTGTACAGCAGTATAAGCTTTTGTTATTTGTCTCTCTTCTCCTTGAGGAATAAGACCACGCCCTCTTGTTAGCACTGAGCTTGGCACAGAGTACTAGGTGCTTAATACATATTTGTGTGACTCAACAGGTTTCTAAATCAAATTCAAGTTCGTGTTTAACAGTTTCATATGTGTATGGCCCTTTCATCAGCTCACTTATTTATTGCTGTGTTCCACAATGTGTAGTGGTTAAGAATGAAGGTTCTAGAACCTGATGCCTTGGTCTGTGTTGTTGCTTAGTAACTTACTAGCTTGTTAGCCTCAGCTTCCTCATCTGGAAAATGAGAAAAAAATATAGGAAGTTAAACGGTTACTAAACATTCAAATGTTAACTATATCTATTTCTAATCTTATTAATTAAGTGACTTAATATATACCTCTAATGTTCTATGGACTGTGTTGGACAACAGAGATGCAGAAATGAGTAAGGCTTGGTTCCTGCTCTAAGAGAACCCCTCTGCTGGGGAAGGCAGCAAGTCAGTAGGTATAGAGCCTAGCAGAGGAAGGGAGCAACTTTTTGAGAGGGACCAGTGAGGGGAAAAGGGAGGGTCATAAGGTTTTTTTAGGGTTTTCCCTGGTGGCTCAGTGGTACAGAATCTGCCTGCAATGCAGGAGATGCAGGAGACCTGGATTTGATCCCTGGGTCGGGAAGATCCTCTGGAGTAGGAAATGGCAACAAACTCCAGTATTCTTGCCTGGAGAATCCCGTGGACAGAGGAGCCTAATGGGCTGCAGTCCATAGGGTAGCAAAGAGTCAGGCATGATGAGCCACTGAGGACCCATGCAAGGCTTTTTGGAGCAGATACATCCTGAGCTTTGAAATCTGTGGGTTGCGGATCCTGGAATAAGAAAGTCAAATAGGTATCAAAATCCTTTTTGTGGTTCATTGGAAATGAGTTTTAGAACAGACGTCTCCCACTGATTTCCTGAATAAGACCCCTTTATGAGAGGTCCCACCCTCTATTTTGAAACCGAGAGAAACTGTTCTGGGCCAACAACAACGCATCATCAGTCCAACCTAAGTGCACCAAAAATGGTTTTAAACAGTTTTCCTTCAGCAAAACTCCTCTTTCCTTTTGTCATTAAGCCAGAGGGCCCACATGAGCAGAGGAGCACATCCCACAGGCCTCTGGCCTGCCTTCATCCTCCCTCCCAGTGGATTTTCTGAAAAGGTTGGCACTCTCTTCCCTTCGTCACCCCCACCATCAGGTGACAGGCAAAGCAGAGAGACATGTTTCCTAAGAAAAGGCCAGGACCCTTTTCTCACTCCCACCTCTCATAGAGATCTCTCCAAGATGGTGGGATGGGGCTATATTAACATTTTTGAGATCAAGGACAGGGTAGGGGTAGATGAAAATGTTGGTCTTTTCTCTTAGAAAACCAATAAAGCCAGTGACGCTTGTCTATATTCCCCAAGTAGTTCATAAGAACAATAGAATTCAAAGTTCCTGGTGTTCCTCTGGAGCTGATTTTGGCAAGTGATAAGCAGCTTGTAAAAGGGCTTATTATTGAGTGGAGCTTTGGCTGCCTGACTTTTAAGGTTGGTTATTTATTTTGCATGTTGTATAACAGGAGCATTGGGCAATGCTCAGAAGAGGCCTTCTGGGTCAGGGAGTAAGGGCTGCTCTGTCTCCTCCTGCCAGAAGCAGATTCCAGCGCGGAGTGCGAACCTAAGCCATGGCTTTCCTGCAACCCCTAACCACCAGACAGGCCTTCTCCTTAGGGGTTGAACATTTCCATCAAGTCCCAGCCCCAGAAAAATAGATGTGTGTGTAATTTCTCCAACTCACACTGATAACGTGACCTGCATTTGAAAGACCTGTTTTTAAAGACACACTGTGGTCATTTGCAACAGACAGTCATATATAGGGTCCCTGGCATCTCAGTAGGTAGATGCTCTGAAATGTAGGACTTTGAAGAGTGCCCAGCCCAAATTGTCCCCAGTCCTTTTGGTTCTAACGTTAAAGCACGTACCTCCTATCTCCTGCTGGTCTTAACTGGCTCCCTGAGAAACATACAGACATTTTAGAGACAGTGAATGAGGGAAGTTCTTCTTTCTCCTATTCTAAACTTTAGGAAACTGAGCCAAGGCTCTCAAGAACCTGCGATGGTCTTGATAGAGAAAAACTTAGTTGTGGCTCTTTTTTTTTTTTTTCACTTTTCTCTTGTTTGATTTTTATGGCAACCTGAATTTATGAGGATGTTGTGTTTATAGAGGCTATAAGCCAGCGTTTGTGTCTGGTCATATTAGTACATTGGGAGACAGCAGGAGATTATAGGTGCCTGGGCAGAGGTTTCATGAGCTATTGAACGAGTTGTAGATGCTTTATGATATTTAGAAGACACATGTCTTGGGAGAGGCAGCCTTTACACTTGAAGTTACTGTTTCAGGATGGACCCTCCTTTCTCAGAGACAAGGTTTTGTTGAAGAAAGTCTTGGAAAACATGTGAGAAACAGTCATCCTCATAGAGTTTATGAGTGTGACTAGGTTAATTTCGTGCACTAAAGTCTCAAGCATCGGGGATGGCCCAATGCTTTGTCTCCTATATTAGTCAGGATAAGCTAGATTCTGCAGGGACTCCTGCTCAGTCGTTCAGTCATATCTGACTCTTTGCAACCCCATGGAGTGTAGCCCACCAGGCTCTTCTATCCATGGGATTCTCCAAGCAAGAATACTGGAGTGGGTGGTCATGTCCTGCTCCAGGGCATCTTCCCAACCTGGGGATCAAACCCAAATCTCCTGTATCTCCTGCATTGGTAGGCGGACTCTTTACCACTGAGCCACCTGGGAAGCCCCAGACTCTGATGCAGTAACAAATAAGGAACGCATATGTCGCTCACATAAATAAGACTTGATGCAGAATGGTTGGCTCTCTTTAATCTTGTAGTAGTGCCATCTGGCACACATGACCTCCAAGGGCACTGTGGCAGAGGAAAAGACAGCTGGAAGCCCACAGGCCTTCATTGCCTCACCCTGGCATTGACACATCACTTCTGCACATATTTCAGTGGCAAGAACTTATCACTTTGCCCGGTCTAGTGGCAGGGTCATGTAGAAGCATACCTGGTCTATCTGGTGGCTGTGAAGAGTCTCTCCTATATCCTCTGGGGACCAGCTGACCCTTAACTTGCCACCACACTCTCAGGGAATGTATGAGTGATGTTGATTTCCTAATTCTGCAAACACCAAACCAGCTCTCCAACCTGAGAGACAGCGCTAGTTGTAGCTAACGAGAGGACACAGGACAGGCAGTGCTTACCTGTTTGTCAGCTGCAATCCTTTGCCTTGTCCTCCCTCATCGCTCACATCCTCATTCTGCTTCTGTCTCAAGACTCACACTCATGTAAATGTAAGAATGGCTCCCAGCTTAGACACCTTTGCCACTCTGGTTCCAGGATCCAGGTCTGACTGGAGCTGTGGGAGTATTAAGTGAGAAAGTGGAAGAGCTGCTCTTTCCAAAGTTCTCACAAGGCTGGGCAGGCAGTCCCTGTCTCTAGTGGTCCTCAGGCCCCAGAGTTGAGGCACCATAAATTAATCTACAGCAAACCCTCTGACGAGATTGAGGGAGCAGAGTTCCCCAGTGTCCACGAGTATCACTGAGAGACAGGACTTACTCCCCTCCCAATGCCGAGTTCTCTTTAGTTATGGTGGCCCTTCTCCCAGGAGGAGGATGACCAATGGAGCCATTTCCAGATTTCTCTCTGGAGGTGAAGACCAAATTCCCAGAAGGGACCTGAGAGTTAAAAAGTGGTTGGCTGCTCCTGACCTGACTTATCGTGTGTAGCTGAACCATAACCACTAGAGTATATTAGAGTGTGTGTGTGTGTGTAAAAATCAATCCTGTGGTGCTTGGGGACTTTGGTTGCCCAGCCCTTGGAACAATTTGCTTCTTTTTGTTGTTGTTTTCCCTTGGAATCTCAGGTGCAAGCAAACTAAGGAAATAATTGAGTCTTCTGGCTTTTAGTGTCTTCCAGAGGATAGGGGTGGCTGGGGTCAGTGTAGACCAATCCAAGGAGTGTATATTTGCCAGAGTTGCTGCCCATCTTCCTTGTTTCTGGCATGTGTATCTCTCTGCAAGATGAGCCCTGGATTGTTTCTGGCATGTGTATCTCTCTGCAAGATGAGCCCTGGACCCGATGTAAGTTATCCACAGGGTAGCTGGGTGGCTGATGACCTGGTTGGCTTCGAAGGGTAGGAGGGTCAGCAATGTAATGAGGTAGGGGTTAGCATGGCTGTATCTGAAAGAGAGTCATGATGATGAGTTTTTCCTTTCTCTCCTTTGACTTCATTGTGATATTCTGTGTGGGTCCTGTTAGCTTGAATCTGGGCGAGACTCATCCAAATAGTTCTTAGATACAAATCACATCCCTTTACCTTCTCGAGTCACTGCCAAGCTCATTATGGTTAAAAGATTTCTAAGACGAGGTACAGCACTCACCTCGGTTAGAGTCTACCATTTAAATGTATTTCATACATATGAGCATTATGTCCTTTATAGTATGTTTTTCATTGTTTCACAGTTATTCCAGATTGAACCACTTTTTAAAATGTCTTTGTTTTCTTTATTGGGAAAACATCATTCAATGGTGGTTGTTTATGTTCCTCTCTTTCTTTCCCAGTAACAAAATTTTAATTCTTCACTTTGACATTTTCATGTCTTCCTCTTTGTGTTTCATATTCCTGCTGTTAATTGCCGCTCTCCTCACTAAGTTTTCTCCCCCTTCCCAACATTGAAACCTAAGCCTTCTTCTCTTTTCCATGTCTTCAGTTTGAGATGTTGTGTATGAATTCTAGTAAAACTTTTTTTTTTTAAGTGATCAAAGATATTTAACTTTGAGCCAGTTAGAATCTCACTGACTTATGTGATCTTTCTAAGGACTTCAAAGTAATTCACCTTAAAAACTAAAATAGTCCATTGTAGTACTGTGTTTATCATCTCTATCTGGGAACTAGGTAGGGGCACATTTTATCCCTTCTGTCTTCCCTTTTGTTGTTGTTAGTTTTTTTTTTTTTTTTTTTAACGTGTTTAATACTATGTTCAATGAACATAGCATCATTAAATGCTAAGACTGTCTATTTATCCTTGTGGGGTCTTAGTTAAGGCATGTGGGATCTTTGATCTTCACTGCAGCATGCTAGATGCAGGATCATTATTTGTGGCATGCAAACTCTTAGACGAAGCATGTGGGATCTAGTTCCCTGACCAGGGATCAAACCTGGGCCCCCTGCGTTTGGAGTACAGAGTCTTAGCCACTGGACCACCATGGAAGTCCCTTCCTTCTCTCTCAAGAATGGTCAAATCAAGGTGCAGAGGTGATAACTTTTCCGTTGTCATCATCCTGATTGTTGTTTGATGTCCAGGCCAAAGTAAGAAATTGCTAGCCTATGGATTCTGCATTATTCCCTCCATTGTAAGCTAAAAATGATGCTAGGACAGGCTGAGGGAGACTGCTTTCCATCATGTGTGGATTAATGGTCTGGCAGAGGCAGGACTCTGGATTTAGAGGCCCCCAGAAGATAGGGACCCCAGCATCTAGGCAATCCTACTTTCATATTTTGTGCGTAGCTGGGTCTTCGGGGCCTGACCCAGCACTCCCAGCAGAATCCTGTGGTCATACTTTTATACATAGAATGTGGACACAGTGGGGGTTTAGCTGTCAATAATATTATAAACAGTAGAAAATTTCAAGTGTTGCTTCTTAAAGTAACAAGTGATGGCTGAGGGTGCAAGGGAGAATGACCTTCTCGGCAGCTTATCAAACGAAGTGTCAAGTGTGAAATGGTTTCTAAATTGTAAAAGTATGAAACACATGATGGCCATTGGTATTGCATTATAAATTGCATGAGTTGCTTTTCTGCCAAGATTTTAAAGAAGGACATCAAAGATCTCAAGTATTGCTGTAGTTCAGTTCAGTTCAGTTCAGTCGCTCAGTCATGTCCGACTCTTTGCGACTGCACGGACCGCAGCACACCAGGCCTCCCTGTCCATCACCAACTCCCAGAGTTTACCCAAACTCATGTCCATTGAGTCGGTGATGCCATCCAGCCATCTCATCCTCTGTCGTCCCCTTCTCCTCCTGCCCTCAATCTTTCCCAGCATCAGGGTCTTTTCCAGTGAGTCAGCTCTTTGCATCAGGTGGCCATCTGCAGTGATTTTGGAGCCCCAAAAAATAAAGTCAGCCACTGTTTCCACTGTTTCCCCATCTATTTGCCATGAAGTGATGGGACCAGATGCCATGATCTTCGTTTTCTGAATGTTAGCTTTAAGCCAAGTTTTTCACTGTCCTCTTTCACTTTCATCAAGAGGCTCTTCAGTTCTTCACTTTCTGCCATAAGGGTGGTGTCATCTGCATATCTGAGATTATTGATATTTCTCCTGGCAATCTTGATTCCAGATTGTGCTTCATCCAGTCCAGCGTTTCTCATGATGTACTCTGCGTGTAAGTTAAATAAGCAGGGTGACAATATACAGCCTTGACGTACTCCTTTTCCTATTTGGAACCAGTCTGTTTTTCCATGTCCAGTTCTAACTGTTGCTTCCTGACCTGCATACAGATTTCTCAAGAGGCAGGTTAAGAAACTTCAAAATTCACTTTGCTTACCTTCTGATTAGGGCATTTTTGTTTTGCTTGAACGTAGAGCCCATGGCTGAGTTATTTTTTCTCCAGCTTCACTGAGGTATAATTGTATGCCAAAAACTGCAAATAATTAATATATATAATCTGGTGAGTTTGGACACATGAATGGACCTAGAAAACATTAGGCTAAGTAAGATAAGTCAGTCACAGAAGGACAAATACGACATGAGATTCCTCTTAGATGAGACCTCTAAAATAGTCAAAAGTAAGGATGGTGGTTGCCAGGAGGTGGGAAGATGGGGGTATGGGGGAGGGGGTGGTATTCAGTGGATAGAAAGTTACAGCTATACAGTATGAGGACGTTCCAGAGACCTGAATTACAAATAGTGTTTACAGTTAACAATAAGGTTCAGTTCAGTTCAGTTCAGTTCAGTTGCTCAGTCGTGTCTGACTCTTTGCGACCCCGTGGATTGCAGCATGCCAGGCTTCCCTGTCCATCATCAACTCCCAGAGCCTGCTCAAACTCATGTCTATCGAGTCAGTGATGCCGTCCAACCATCTCATCCTCTGTCATCCCCTTCTCCTCCTGCCGTCAATCTTTCCCAGCATCAGGGTATTTTCCAGTGAGTCAGTTCTTCACATCAGGTGGCCCAAGTATTGGAGCTTCAGCTTCAGCATCAGTGCTTCCAGTGAATATTCAAGACTGATTTCCTTTAGGATTGACTGGTTTGATCTTCTTGCAGTCCAAGGGGCTCTCAGGAATCTTCTCCGACACCACAATTCAAAAGCATCAATTCTTTGGCACTCAGCTTTCTTTATGGTCCAACTCTCACATCCATACATGACTACTGGGAAAGCCATAGCCTTAACTAGACGGACCTTTGTTGGCAAAGTAATGTCTCTGCTTTTCAATATGCTATCTAGGTTGGTCATAACTTTTCTTCCAAGGAGCAAGCATCTTTTAGTTTCATGGCTGCAGTCAACATCTGCAGTGATTTTCAGGCCCAAGAAAAGAAAGTCTCTCACTGTTTCCATTGTTTCCCATCTATTTGCCATGAAGTGATGGGACCAGATGCCATGATCTTCATTTTTTTAATGTTGAGTTTTAAGCCAACTTTTTCACTCTCCTCTTTCACTTTTATCAAGAGGCTCCTCAGTTCCTCTTTGCTTTCTGCCATAAGGGCGGTGGGGTGGTGTCATCTACATATCTGAGGTTATTGATATTTCTCCCATAAATCTTGATTCCAGCTTGTGCTTCATCCAGCCTGGCATTTTGCATGATATACTCTGCATATAAGTTAAATAAGCAGGGTGACAATATACAGCCTTGACATACTCTTTTCCCAATTTGGAACCAGCCTGTTGTTCCATATGTGGTTCTAACTGTTGCTTCTTGACCTTCCTACAGGTTTCTCAGGAGGCAGGTCAGGTGGTCTGGTATTCCCATCTCTTGAAGAATTTTCCACAGTTTGTTGTGATCCACACAGTCAAAGGCTTTGGCATAGTCAATAAAGCAGAAGTAGATGTTTTTCTGGAACTCTCTTGCTTTTTCTATGATCAAACAGACGTTGGCAATATGATCTCTGGTTCCTCTGTCATTTCTACATTCTGCTTGAACATCTGGAAGTTCTTGGTTCATGTACTGTTGAAACCTAACTTGGAAAATTTTGAGCATTACTTTGCTAGCGTGTGAGATGAGTGCAATTGTGTGGTAGTTTGAACATTCTTTGGCATTGCCTTTCTTTGGGACTGAAATGCAATAAGGTATCACAGGCTTAAAAATTTATCAGTGCATTTTTTTTTAATATCATCTGGTTTCTCTCTGGATCTGCCTAAGGTCAAGACGTCACCTTTTTAATTTCCTCAGCATTCCACAGTTTTGGGGAAAAGGCAGAGGTGTTCCTCAGTTGCAGGTTAGAGCAGATTCCCGAAGCTCATGTTACCCCCACTTTGTTGGCACTTCCCTTTCTTATTTTTTTCAATTTATTTGTTTTTAATTGAAGGATAATTGCTCTACAGTATTGCGTTGGCTCTCTGAAAGAAGAATCTGGCACAGCTTCATGTTTATTCTTGGTTATTCTTCCCAATTTACTGTCACTCAGAGCTGTCTGAGCCAGGGAGTTGGTGTGGGGACAGGGGATTTTGAGGCCTGGCCTGATTCCAGGCAGATATCCAGTAGCACAGCACTTAACCCCAGGTCAGGCTTCTGGCAACTTCTGTCCTCTGGAATTTTGCTCTAAACCTAGAAAGAAGAAAATAGACATAAACTCCCTCAAACACAGAACGATAGCACTGGAGTCACCAACTTTATTCCCCAGGCCTTTTCTAGTGCCTTGCTTACAACATAGCTCTAAAGAATGTTGTCATCTGTTTCCTAGCTATACAGATTAAAAGCAACAGGAAGAGATATTGGAGTGGGGGATGGCGTGGGCGGCCGGGGGAAGAAGCTCAGATATACTGATGGGAAGTCATACTGACAAAATAGCACAACATAATAAAGCATGTTGATTCTGATTACCCTGAGTTAGCTGGGAAAAGATTCAAGTGAATTAAGAACTCTGGGAAGCATGTAATATATACATGTATATTTCATGTCATCAGAGATAATCTTTAAACATTTTGATGTTTAAAGGATACGATTTGCTTATCTGTACAAATCCAGTTGTTTCTAACTGCTATACCTTGCCTAAGCCAGAATTATGAACTATTTCTTGCAATGACAATATAATGCTTTTTGATAGTAAGATTTGAAGCCCTGAGCAAAGCTGAAATTGTCTTGTCTTATAAGAGTAATTCGGAGAAGGCAATGGTAACCCACTCCGGTACTCTTGCCTGGAAAATCCCATGGATGGAGGAGCCTGGTAGGCTGCAGTCCATGGGGTCGCTAAGAGTCGGGCACGACTGAGCGACTTCACTTTCACTTTTCACTTTCATGCATTGGAGAAGGAAATGGCAACCCACTCCAGTGTTCTTGCCTGGAGAATCCCAGGGACAGAGGAGCCTGGTGGGCTGCCATCTACGGGGTCGCACAGAGTCGGAAACGACTGAAGCGACTTAGCAGCAGCAGCAGCAGCATGAGAGTGATTCAGGCATTGAGCAAGAATGTGATTTGAATCCTAAATTCATTCATTCTCAGATTTGGTCCTCAGTAGAGGCATCCCATTTCAGACTTCATCTGAGGCTCCCTCAGCTACCTCTAGGCTTTTGCTCACATTTTGGTGATTGGCCTAGGAGCTGCCTGTGATCCTGCATGGAGGCCCGAGCTGCATGGGAGGGCAGCTCAGGGCTTGGGGATACCAAACCGGAAGTGACCTCAGGCCTCAAAGAAGTCACTGCCAGCCTGTTGCCTGGGTTCACTGTGCCAATGAACCAGCCCAGCCTCGTTGTCACCACCTCTGAGTCAGAAGTCTGGGCAGGGTGCAGAGGCTAATATGCAGACTCCACTCTGGCAGCCTGTCCCATTCTCATGGCCTTGAGCTCTCTGCCCAGCTGCTATGAACTGGCAGTCCTTGGGTGGGAGGGACACTGGTTGGGCCAGGGCTTTCTGCTGCTGTCAGAGGCATCTGTGATCAGTTCAGTCCAGTCGCTCAGTCGTGTCTGACTCTTTGCAACCCCATGGACTGCAGCACGCCAGGCCTCCCTGTCCATCATCAACTCCCGGAGCTTACTCAAACTCACGTCCATTGGGTTGGTGATGCCATCCAACCATCTCATCCTCTGTCATCCCCTTCTCCTCCCACCTTCAATCTTTCCCAACATCAGTGTCTTTTCAAATGAGTCAGTTCTTCACATCAGGTGGCCAAAGTTTTGGAGCTTCAGCTTCAGCATCAGTCTGTCCAGTGAATTTTCAGGACTGATCTCCTTTAGGATGGACTGGTTGGATCTCTTGCAGTCCAAGGGACTCTCAAGAGTCTTCTCCAGCACCACAGTTCAAAAGCATCAATTCTTCGGTGCTCAGCTTTCTTCAGAGTCCAACTCTCACATCCATACATGACCACTGGAAAAACCATAGCCTTGACTAGACAGACCTTTGTTGGCAATGTCTCTGCTTTTTAATGTGCTGTCTAGGTTATTCATAACTTTTCTTCCAAGGAGCAAGCCCCTTTTAATTTCATGGCTGCAGTCACCATCTGCAGTGATTTTTGGAGCCCCCCAAAATAAAAAGTCTGTCACTGTTTGCATTGTTTCATCCATTTGCCATGAAGTGATGGGACCAGATACCATGATCTTCGTTTTCTGAATGTTGAGTTTTAAGCCAATCATGTGCAATCACCTCCCTCCTTTTGGTGGTTGATTAATAGTCTGGGCACACACCTCTGCTGGCAGCAAAGTCTTTTGTTCACCCCTCTTACTGCCTGACTCCCCACCCTATGACACAGAGCGTGATTGCCTCAGCTCAAAGCACAGGAAGAGTGAGGCTGCAGAGCCCATGCAGCAGGCAGAACTGTGGCTCCCTTAGCCCTCACCAGCATGATGCCCTGGCCCAGGCCTTTACCTCCGCCCTGTTCTGTCCCTTAATGCACTTCACCAAGGGGTGCTTGCTAACTGGTCCATTTACCCCATCCTCCTTGTTTGGGGATGATTCTCATGGCAGTAGGACTACTGAATGGGGCACTAAAATGTGGTAAAGCACTGGTCCTGGATCAGCTGTGGGGTCTTAGAGCTCTTACTCCTCTGCCCAAGGGGGAGGGGCAGTGGTTGCATTCAATGATCTCGAAGGTCCAAGTGCTCACTCTTCTATTCTCTGTCCTGTTCATACAGACAGAAATGGGCCATTTTTGAGCATACCTTCTCTTTTCCTCCATCTCCATATCTCGCTTCACCTGAGCTTCTCTTGTTGTGAAGAAATTCTGAATCTCTTTCTTTGAAAAGCTGGCCAGGGAATATGGCAAGATTGTATTCTCGATGCCTGAGTTCTGGGAGTTTTTATTTTGGAACTGATGTGGAATCCAGGATTAATACAAATATGGTAGTCCCATCTGAAAGTTTATCATTGAACAGCAGGCAGACCAGCCCAGCTACCCGTCTATGTCACAGTGAGGTTTGGAACTCGACATCTCAGCCTCAGTTTACTCTCTTGCACGTGAGTCGAGCGGGTGCAGGAGGACTAGGCTGTGCCCTTCCCTCTCATCCTCAGCACTTCCCAGAAAGGAAAGGGAAGGCTGGAGAGGGTGTGGCAGCAAGCTTGGTCATGGATACCTGACAAATGGCCGACTTTATTAAATGCCTACTGTCTGGTAACTGAGCCAGAGATTGTGGAGCAGGGAGACTAAGAAGGCAGCTTTTGACAAACAAACCCTGCCTGTTCTTGGCTTTTGGGCCTGCATCAAGTTGTTTTCTCCATTTGGCATGCCCTTCCTCTCTTCTTAGCTTATTTAAAACCCTCACAATCCAGCAAGTTCCACCTCTTGCCTGAAGTTCAGCAACCTTTTACTGAGGACCTCGC
The DNA here is from genome assembly GCF_027580195.1 of Bos mutus. Lineage (NCBI taxonomy): Eukaryota > Metazoa > Chordata > Mammalia > Artiodactyla > Bovidae > Bos > Bos mutus. The sequence continues at coordinate 29,129,800 of NC_091646.1, read as the reverse complement.
CATTCCCCAGCCCTGTTTGGGGGATACAAAGATGAATAGATATGTAGTCCCTTTCCTCAGGCAGACTGTACTGTATATATTTTCCTGCTTGGGTCATGGTGGCTTCATATTTCTTCCTTTCTTCTCTCCAGCTAAAACTGAAGCCCCATTGAGGACAGAGGCTATATTTTGTGGGCTCCACAATGGCAAATAGATGGGGAAAATATGGAAATAGTGTTAGATTTCATTTTCTTGGACTCCAAAATCAGTGTGGATGGTGACTGCAGCCACAAAATTAAAAGAGGCTTGCTCCTTGGAAGAATAGCTATGACAGACCTAGACAGTGTATTAAAAAGCAGAGACATTACTTTGTCAACAAAGGTCTGTATAGTCCAAGCTATGGCTTTTCCAATAGTCAGGTATGGATGTGAGAATGGACTATAAAGAAAGCTGAGCACTGAAGAATTGATGCTTTTGAACTGTGGTGTTGGAGAAGACTCTTGAGAGTCCCTTGGACAGCAAGGAGATCCAACCAGTCAATCCTAAAAGAAAGCCCTGAACATTCATTGGAAGGACTGATACTGAAGCTGAAACTCCAATACTTTGGCCACCTGATGCAAACAGCCAGCTCATTTGAAAAGACCCTGATGCTGGGAAAGACTGAGGGCAAGAGGATAAGGGGGCAACAGAGGATGAGATGGTTGAATGGTATCACTGACTCAGTGGACATGAGTTTGTACAAGCTCTGGGAGTTGGTGATGGACAGAGAAGCCTGGCATGCTGAGGTCCATGGGGTCGCAAAGTATCTGACATGACTTAGTGACTGAACAACAACAACCACTTCAAGTTGGGTGATTCACTAGAAGGATGACTCACAAGATGCAACAGCAGGTTTTAGTCACAGCTGAGGTCTTACAGCAAAGGATACAGAGGAAGGCAGTGGGAAAAATACACACATCGCTCGAGGATAACCTTCTGAATTTTTCCCTACCCAGGGCCACACAGGAACAACTCACAGCAAACTACAGGGACACTCATGACATGTCTGTGCCCAGGGAAGTCCACCAAGTCTCCAGGTCTGAGGCATTTATGAGACAAAACTCAAGTCTCAAATGAAAGGTACTTAAAGCCAGGTACATCATAACTCTTCTTGAACACACCTGAGAGGACCTCCTGAGCTGTTACAATACACACCATTTCTCTGGACAGCATGGTCAATCAGAGACATAAAGAACCTGCTGAGGGCCATTGTCCCAGGGGTATAGGTCACGGGTCAGTTATGATGCCAGGGTCCCTTGGAGACATACAAGGACTGATACACGAGACTTTCTGTATTAACTCTTTCTTCTAAACTGTCTGATACAGTTCATGTCCCCTCTCAGTGTGCCCAGCATGGGGCTACACAAGACCTGGCCTCTTCTTTGAGCTCCGCTCAGATACATGTCACTATCTACTTGTCTTCTCCAGTCCCCTAGACACTGGCATGTGAATATGTCAAAATCTGAACCTCAACACCCCCCACCCCGCCACCACTCTTCCCCATCTCAGTAACTGTCAGCATCATTCACTCTATTGCTTGAGCCCCAAACCTGGGCATCATCCTTGATTCTCCTCTTCCTTTCACCCCCTCATCCACAGTCGATCCATAATTCCTATTTTTAAATTTTTTTTTATGTATTTGGGTGCGCCAGGTCTTAGTTGCAGCACTTGGGATTTTTAGTTGTGGCATAACTCTTAGTTGCAGCATGTGGGATCTAGTTCCCTGACCAGGGATCAAACCTGGGCCCCCTGCGTTGGGAGCGTGAAGTCTTAGCCACTGGACCACCAGCGAAGTCCCTGTAATTACTATTGATTCTCACTCTGAGGTGTATCCCAAATGTGACCACCTCTCATTCTTTCAACCAGTCTGGTCCAAACCACCATCATCTTTCATTTGAAATACTCATCTGCTTGGGCTTCCCTGATGGCTCAGTGGTAAAGAATCTGCCTGCCAGTGCAGGAGATGCAGGAGACACAGGTTCAATCCCTGATCTGGGAAGATCCGCTGGAGTAGGTAATGGCCTACCCACTCCAGTATTGCCTGGAAAATCCCATGGAGAGAAGAGCCTGGCAGGCTACTGTCCAGGGGGTTGCAAAGAGTTGGACACGATAACTAAATGACAACATCAAAGCTCCATTTTTTTTTAAAGCATTTGTTTCTTTCAGTTATGTGCTGATATAATCCAGTGTAACTTTTATTATAAGTATTTCAGTTATTAAGAAAAAGAGACTTAATATATTTTTAAAAAGTAAAACTAAAGTTTAGTGCTTAAGGTTGCAACTTGCTGCTACTGCTAAGTCGCTTCAATCATGTCCGACTCTGTGTGACCCCATAGACGGCAGCCCACCAGGCTCTGCCATTCCCTGGGATTCTCCAGGCAAGAACACTGGAGTGGGTTGCCATTGCCTTCTCCATTGTGTGAAAGTGAAAAGTGAAAGTGAAGTCGCTCAGTCGCGTCCGACTTATAGTGACCCCATGGACTGCAGCCTACCAGGCTCCTCCATCCATGGGATTTTCTAGGCAAGAGTACTGGAGTGGCTTGCCATTGCCTTCTCCGAGGTTGCAACTTGGGTACAAATTAAAAAAGAAAACTAAAAGAATGCAAAGAGGGATTGGGATGGTATATATATATCAGGTTTCTGAGGTAGCTGGCAAGGTTCTACTTCTTGACCTAGATAAGAATAAGAAGGTATGACTTTATAATGCTCTATTAAGATGTGCAGTGTTTTATATGTTATACTTTATAATTTAAAGTAATTACAAATATGTATATCAACTATTCAAATGTCAATTATTTTAATGCAGATACCCTTGTGTGTTTTCATTTCAGGATCCCTGAAGACTTCCTTATGGATTTTGTCTCTGAGAACACGTAAGTTCCTGTATGAGTTTAACAGAGAATTTAAAATGTGTATCATCACTTATAGTCAGAGTCTTACAAATGAAAACAAAACATCATTTCCCTTATCAAATTGGCAGAGACTTTTCAAAAATGTTGTTACTCAGTGTCAGCCAAAGTATGAAGATACAGGTACTTATATGCCCTGCTGGTAGAAATGTAAATGAATACAACCTTTCTAGAAACCCAGTTTGTAGTCTGGAACAAGGGTCTGAAAATGTTCATATTCTTTTTCCCAGTAAGTTCAATTCTAGGAGATTTATGTGAAGGAAATGATCAGAGATTACATGCAAGAATGTGCCTTGCAACAATTTTGTAATGCTGAAATCTTGGAAACAACAGAGATGTTTAACACTCAGGAAATAGTATCATCACATGGTGGAATATTGTGCAGCCATCAGCATGGATGGTTTTGAATATTGGCACATAGAATAATGATGATGGTAGTGGTGGCCAGGATTTATTAATCACTTACTATTTGCCAGGGATGACTATACCTCTTTAAATGAATTCTTGTATCGTTGCAGCAGTGCTTTGAGGTGAGTACTATGATTATTCACATTTTGCAGATAAGAAAACTGAGGTTCAGAAAGTTATAGAACTTGCCCAAAGTCACACTGTAAGTAGCAGTAGAGCCAGAGCTTGCATCCAGGCCTGAATACTCTAAATTTACATATAGGCTGTTAATAGTAATAATCTTTAAGTGATAGGATTATAGTGATTTCTTTTTTCTACTTTAAATTATCTTTTATACTCTTAATTTTATACAACCATCACTTATCAGTTTTATAATCAGAAAAAACAGCAGCTCCTCCCAGGTATTCCTGCCACCCAAGGATATACTGACTTCTGGCAGAAGTCTCTAGGAGCAAAGGGAGGGCCAAGGGCCTTGGGGCGGGAAATACTGAAGAGTTTCCTGAGGCTCGGCCTCCCCAGCTCCGTGGCTAGTCCACACTTTTCCTGAGAACACTGCCCCTTCACTGGACTGGACAAGCAGCCACCTTGGTCTGCGTTCTTTGCTTCTGTACAAGTAGAATCTTGCTGAGAAAAGGAATAGCATATGGGCAGAGACAAGGGCAGGAACAGCCTGCTTTTTTAATTTCCTACTAAAATTGCCTCCCTGAATTCCTGTGTCTCACACTGCTTGCCTCGTAGCTGTGCCCTATGTAACAGGAGTTCCAACTTGGCATCTCTGGTATGCTCTACCACCTCTACCCTTATACCAGGGCTCAGGCAGCCTCCTTCTGGCTCTGACTAACCAGCAACCTTGTTTAGGGGGCTTCATGTGGCTGCCAGTGGGTCATCACCACTTTGTCTTATTTCCATGCGTGTATCCACTACTCCACCTTCCTCCTGATCACAACTGGTGTTTTCCCTAAACTGGGATCTTTTAAGGGAAGATGAGGCCAGAAAACGCAACAGACTCAGTGTGACACCCACCACCCCCCACCTTTCTCTAGACCTGGGAAGACTTACTCAGTGCTCCTGCCTTACGAAGAACAAATTGGTCCATGAAAGAAAGACATTCTGCGAGTCTGCCCCAGGTTAGCCAAGAGACCTGGGCATGAAACTGAGCTCTCTGGCTTCCTGGGCCCCCTGTGCTGTCTATATTTAGCCAAGCTGCCCCGAGCCTTGTCCACCTTGACTGAAAGCCAAAGCAGGCAGTTTGCTTATAAATGTTCTGTGCCTGCCAGCTCATGCCAGCCAACCATTTAGATATCAGTTTTAAAATGCGAGGCTCCCCTTGCACCCAACTCCGAGGGTCTGCAGAGAATACACACCAAGGGCTCCACAGCCCAAGTTTTTCCCAAGGCCAAGAGTGACCTCAGCCAAGTGCCTGAAAACGAAAGGCGTGTCTCTCACCGCTTCATCTTGGCAGGGCTTAGCCAGCAGCTCCCTCTCAGTCCCACTGTTCCTGGTCACAGTTCTTTGAGTGTGTTGACCTACTTTCTCCCCTTCAGAGGAAAGACAGAAACCAATAAATGTCTCGCGAGAACTCTTGCTCAGAGGAATGGTGACTCTGTCTTCTGGCCCCTCATCCTTTCCCTGCTCCATTATCACTCTGCTCTGCCCACTTCAAGCATGACTGGAGAAGAACCCTGAGTGTTGCTTGCTGTCCCCATTTTACAGCTGTATTTTCAGAGGCAGCATGGCCCACATATCACAGGGATGGGGACAGACCCTGCCCACCTTTCCTTCCTTTCTTTTTTCTTCTTTTTTTAAAAAAATATTTATTTACTGAGCTGTGTTGGGTCTTAGCTGTGATGCATGAGATCTCCACTGTGTCATTTGACATCTTCCCTTGCTGTGCATGGACTCTCCAGTTTTGTTGCGTGGGCTAGGTTGCCCCATAGCATGTTGGATCTTAGTTCTTCAACTAGGAATCGAACCTGTGTCCCCTGCATTGCAAGGCAGATTCTTAACCAATAAACCACCACTTTCTTTCCCTAGTACAGCCCCCACTGTTAAGTGCCACGTGCTGTAGTGAGCTTGCTTCTGCATGAGAACCTTTTGGAGATCTGCAGGGTGTCTCTGATTTTGTGACTGGTGGCATGTTGAACTAAGAGACATCCAGCTTGACCATTTCCTACATCTTTGGCTTGGGCCTCTGAAAACTGTCTCAGGTGTCTCAACTCTGTAGTTGCCTTGACAGGCAGAATCCTTCTTTGGACGGTGTACACAGGTGACTCTGCAATACTCTCCATTGAGATTTTTAGTGGCAAATTGATCATTTTAAGCTGTCTTTACACTTCCTAGTCTGCATGCCATTGCCCACTTCATCTAGCCATCAGTTACAATCAGCTTGGAAAATACATGCCCATTTTAATATCAGTCTGAGAAAAATTAATTAGGTGGATAAGTCTGCTGGGGTTCAGAGGTAGGGTATGGCTACGTCATATAATGGATTCCAGAGTGCCTTTGGGATTATCAAGGGGCTTTAATAAGCTGCCATGTCTATTCTCCATGACTGTAGATAATCAAATTGATCTTATTTAGCTCCCCTATTCCTGGCTGCTTTGTCTCCTTTCTTCCCAACTCGTCCCTGTGTGCATAGCAGATTATATACAACCAGCCTGTCTTCTAGCATCCTATCAGATTTCATTGACATTGGGTAACATGTGGTTTCAAAAAGATTGCAGGTCCTTTTCACCAGCTCCAAAATTATATTAGAGTCATGGTGGCCACAGGAGCCTGCACCTCTGCAGCAAGCTGGGCCAGGGGTGGGGTGAGCCCTCCCCAAGAGAGCTGAGCCAGCAGCAGGTGAGGAGACAGGGCATAGTTGCAGACAACAGTTGGGGATCTCTGCTTTTGGGGGACCTTTCCTACTTGTGGCTGTGAAGTGTCTGTCCCCCCGCCCGGCCATCTGGGTTGATTGGAGGCAAAATGAGAATGAATAACAACAGGACCTCTGTCTCCCCAGGACTGGAGAGGGGCGGGGGTAACTGGGATGAACTGTGGGCAGTGGATAGAAAGAGTGATGTTACTGAAGAGGTGAATGATGGAAAGGATGATAATGAAAATTATTACCTTAAAGGTTACCTCAGAGTTTCCTCAAGACTCTGAAGTGAGAAGAGCCAGATTGGCAGGGTAGAGAGAAGGACATAACATTGGAAGAAGCTTGCAGAGCCTATCTTGTCATAGGCAGCGCACTTTGATGCCTCACTGACCTAGGAGACCTTCTGTAATGAGGGCAGTGTTTCTTTGTGCTCTCTAATATGGTGGTCAATAGCCACATGTGGCTTTGGAGCACATAAAATGTGGCTGGTGTGACTGAGGAACTGAATTTTTAGTTGTAGTTAATTTTAATTAAATTGACCTACATGAAATGATGCTCATCATCACTAATTATTACGGAAATGCAAATCAAAACTACAGTGAGGTGTCACCTCACACCAGTCAGAATGGCAATCATTAAAAACTCTAATAAATGTTGGAGAGGGTATAAAGAAAAGCTAACCCTCCTACACTGTTGATGAAAGTATAGGTTAGTACAGCCACTATGGAAAACAGTATGGCAGTTCCTCAGAAGACTAAAAATAGAATTACCATATGATCCAGCAATCTCACTCCTGGGCATATATCCAGACAAAGCTCTAATCTGAAAAGATAACACGCACCCCTATATTTGTAGTAGCACTATTCACAAAAGCCAAGACATGGGAATAAACCTAAATGTCCAATGACAGAGGAATGGATAAAGATTTGGTGTATATATACAGTGGAATATTACTCAACCATAAAAAGAAGGAAATAATGTCATATGCAGCAACTGAACGAATCAGGAGAGTATTACACTAAGTGAAGTAAATAGCAAAGACAAATACCATGATGCCACTTATATGTGAAATCTAAACTATGACACAAATGAACTTACTTACAAAATAGACCCACAGACATAGAAAGCAAACTTATGCTTATCAAAGGGGAAAGGGGGTGGGGGAGAGAAAGATTGGGAGTTTGGGATTAGCAGATGCAAACTACTATATATAGGATGGATAAACAATAAGGTCCTAGTGTAGAGCACAGGGAACTATATTCAATATCCTGTGATAAACCATGATATAAAAGAATATGAAAAAGAATGTGTGTATATGTATGCGTGTGTGTATTATATATATAATGTATGTATAAATGACTCACTTTGCTGTACAGCAGAAATTAACACAATATTGTAAATAAATTATACCTCAATAAAATGTAAAAAATAAATACATAAATTGACCTACCTGCATGTGGTTAGTGTTTGTCCAGTGGGGCATCACAGCCCTAGAGTCACAGTTGACTCAGGCAAATGGGGCCGTCCACTGCAGAGCTGTAAAGTACCGACTACAGCCGACAGCCCTGGCATAAATCCTGGTTTGCCATTTACTAACTTTGTAACCTTGCAGAAGTTACCCAACCTCTTTGAGCTTATTTTCTCATCTGTAAGATGGAGAGTCTAACAGTGCATAAACCACAGAAAGCTGTTGGAAAGATTGAATGAGGTAATTCATGTAAAACTCTCAGCAAAGTGCCTGACATCTGTGACGTGCTCACTAAATGGTTACTGTCAGGATGTTTTGATGTTAAGATGTAATGATGTTTAGACCTATCTTATTTTTCTGTGCTTTGGTCCTAGTCATTGAACATCAGTAAATCAACCTGACTTGCTAAGTGCCTGGAGGTGTGAGGATGATGACATTTGCCCTTATTGGCTCCCTAGAGCTCCATAGCACAGGATCTGTTATTTGATTTTGTAGCTTTATTGAGTCTGAGCTCTGAATGAAATGAGGTTTTTTAATGAAAGAAAAGATGAAATTGTCAAGGTCAGAATAACATGAAAAAAAATCACATGTCCCACGTTCCCAATTTTCCATTCATTGAACAGGCATTTATTTGCTGAGAGACTAGTGATTACAAGCACAGACATTGGAGCTAGACTGACTGGGCTTGTATCCATTACTTACTAGCTGTGTGACTTGGACAAAGTTACTTAACCTCTCTGTGTCTATTTCCTACTTCTCAGTTGAGCATAGTAATAGCAGCTGCCTCATAGGGCTGTTGTACATATTAAATGAATCATACAATGGAATATTGCTCCACCATAAAAAGAGTGAAATAATGCCATTTGCAGCAACATGGATGGACCTAGAGACTGTCATACTGGACAAAGTAAGTCAGAGAGAGACAAATATCACATGATAATACTGATACATGGAACCTTAAAAAGTGGCACAAATAAACTTATTTGCAAAACAAATAGAGTCACAGATGCAGAAAATTATGGTTACTAGCGGGAAACTGGGGTGGCGTATGTGTGTTTTCATTCACTCAGTCATGTCTGACTCTTTTGCGACCCCATGAACTATAGGCCACAAGGCTCCTTTTGAAATCTCCATGGAATTCTCCAGGCAAGAATACTGGAGTGGGTTGCCATTTCCTTTTCCAGGGGATCTTCCAGACCTAGGGATTGAACCCAAGACTCCTGCATTGGCAGACTGATTCTTTATCACTGAGCCACCTGGGAAGCCCCATACACTACTGTATATAAAATAGATAACTAATAAGAACCTACACAGTAAAGAACTCTACACAATACTCTGTAGTGGCCTAAATGGGAAAAGAATCTAAAAAAGAATGGATATATATCTATGTATAACTGATTGACTTGCTGTACACCTGAAACTAACACATTATTGTAAATCAACTATACACCAATAAATTTTTTTTAAAGATTAAATGAATCAGTGCATGTAAAGCACTTATCAAATCACTTAGTACTAATAATAAACTGTGAAGAAAGCTGAGTACTGAAGAATTGATACTTTTGAACTGTGGTGCTGGAGAGGACTCTTGAGAGTCCCTTGGACTGCAAGGAGATCCAACCAGTCCATCCTAAAGGAGATCAGTCCTGGGTGTTCATTGGAAGGACTGATGCTGAGGCTGAAACTCCAATACTTTGGCCACCTCATGTGAAGAGTTGACTCATTGGAAAAGACCCTGATGCTGGGAGGGATTGGGGGCAGGAGGAGACGGGGACGACAGAGGATAAGATGGTTGGATGGCATCACCGACTCAATGGACATGAGTTTGGGTGAACTCCTGGTGTTGGTGATGGATAGGGAGGCCTGGCGTGCTGCAATTCATGGGGAAACAAAGAGTCGGACACAACTGAGCAACTGAACTGAATTGAATAATAAGCACTTGATAAATATTGGCTGATGTAATTAACTATATGCTCGGTACCATATTAAGTGCTGGTAAAACAAGCACCATCACTGCTTAAGGTTATCGGCTAGTAGAGGGAGAAAGCTACATGGAAATAGAAATATAATAAGATATAGACAATAAAGATGGAAGCATGCTCAGGATACTGAAGGGACATCAAGAAAGAAGAGATCCAAGTTGGCTTGGAGGGCAATATGAAAACTTTTAATAGAGCTGGAGAACAGTTAGTGGTGAACAGTTAGTGGTGGGGTGCGTTGAAGGTAGGTACATGTTTGTAGAAATAAATAAGAATGATGTGTCCAGAGAACTACAGGCAGTTGATCAATTGGTATGCCTAGGATGTAAAGGAGAGGGAATAAATGGAAGATAAGGTTGAAAAGGTCAGCAGGAAACAAATCCTAAAAGACCTTATACATTAGGTTTAAGAATTTGTACTTTATCTTGAACAATGGAAAGTCATCAAAAGGTTTTAAGTAGGGAAATACCATGATTGGGCATTTTAGAAGGACCCTACTGGCATCGGAGAAGGCAGTGGGAGCCCACTCCAGTACTCTTGCCTGGAAAATCCCATGGACGGAGGAGCCTGGTGGGCTGCAGTCCATAGGGTCGCTAAGAGTCGGACACGACGGAGCGACTTCACTTTCACTTTTCACTTTCATGCATTGGAGAAGGAAATGGCAACCCACCCCAGTGTTCTTGCCTGGAGAATCCCAGGGACAGTGGAGCCTGGTGGGCTGCCATCTATGGGGTCGCACAGAGTCGGAAACGACTGAAGCGACTTAGCGGCAGTACTGGCATCAGTTGGGGGGAAATACTAGAGGCAGAGATGCCAAGCTAAGAAACTACTGTAGTCATCCAGGCATAAGATGATGAGGTTGATGACCTAAAGTAACTGTCATGGGGATGGAAAGATGGGGAATAGTACTGGAGATTGAATTGACTGATGAATACAGAAGGAGGACCAGTTTTGAAGAGGAAGTCGATGGAATCATTTGGGGCCATATCAGGTTTATATAAGGCATTTGGAACTCGTGGAAGAAGGAGGTTAGCACTGGACATACAAATATGGGAGAAATTAGAACTCTGCATCAGGCCCCTTTTTTCTCATTCTCCACTTTCTTCCTAGGTTATTTATTCCCAGGGCTTTAAATACTGTATCTATATTGATAAGTTCAGTTTCTAAACTTCCATCTCTAGCCCTGACCACCTCACTGAGGTCTATCTAGACTTCTATAGCCAGCCATCTACTTAGGATCTCCAGTTGGATGACTCACACACATCTCAAATTTAATATGTCCAGAACTTGCTTGCTCCTCCCCTTGTCTTCCAGTCTCAGTGGCACACACTGTCTGTCTAGTTGCTTCAGTGAGAAACAAGGGTCAGACACTCTGGTTGTTCCTTCAAGTTGCCTTTGTAAAAATTCCTTCCTCTTAGTCCAACAAATGGACTTAGGAACAAACTGGACTTATGAATGCATTCTTGGAATGGAACTCATTCATAGGTAGGGGTCTTACTGTATGTTTATTGGAGAGGGGACTGGTGGAATTTGCTGGGTGAGGGATGGGAGGTGAGGGAAAGGAAGGATCAAAGGTACTTGTACAGTACCTGGTAGGTGCTCAATGAATATTTGCTGAATGAATGGGTCAGGATATGGATGGAAGTTGAAGCTGTGGGAAATGTGTGATCTTAGGATCACTTCAAGGAGAGCCTGAAGAGTAAAATGAGATTCTAAAGAGATGTGCAGAGGAAGGGATGCTTACAAAAGCAACTTGAAGGAACAACCAGGGTGGTAGGAGGAGAAGCCAGAAAGTGTGAGAGTACAGAAGGCAGTCCTGCTTCCCTCTCCAGAAGTAACCAATGCTAACAGATGGGTGGGGAGCCTTCCAAATCATCTTCTATATATTTACATACATTCACAAATGTTTATATTGCATGCATATGTAGTTTGGGGTTTTATGTAAATGAACTCATAGTACATGCATTATTCTAGCGCTTGCTTTTTTAAAAAAATAACAGCTTTATTGAATTGAGCTGTACTTTGCACACAATACAATTCATACATTAAAACTGTACAGTTCAGTGGTTTTTAGTATATTCATGGATATATACAACCACCATCATAGTCAGTTTTTGGAACATGTTCATCACCTCAAAACAAAACCCTGAGCCCTTTAACTGTTACTCACTTATCCCCAATGCCCACCCACAGCCCAAAGACACCACTGACCTCCTTTCTGTCTCTATAGATTAGCCTATTTTGGACTTGCCTATAAATGGAAGCATGTAATACATGCTTTTCTGACGGGCCTATTTCTCTTAGCACATGTTTTCGAGGCTTATCTATGTTATAGCATGAATCAGAGCTTCATTCTTTTTACTGCTGAATAACATTCCATTGTACATGTACACCACATTTTTTTTATCAGTTCATCAGTTAGTGGACACTGGGTTGTTTCCACATTTTCAGTTCAGTTCAGTCGCTCAGTCATGTCCAACTCTTTGCGACCCCATGGATTGCAGCACAGCAGGCCTCCCTGTCCATCACCAACTCCCGGAGTTCACTCAAACTCATGTCCATTGAGTCGGTGATGCCATCCAGCCACCTCATCCTCTGTCATCCCTTTCTCCTCCTGCCCCCAATCCCTCCCAGCATCAGAGTCTTTTCCAATGAGTCAACTCTTCACATGAGGTGGCCAAAGTACTGGAGTTTCAGCTTTAGCATCAGTCCTTCCAATGAACACCCAGAACTGATCTCCTTTAGAATGGACTGGTTGGATCTCCTTGCAGTCCAAGGGACTCTCAAAAGTCTTCTCCAGCACCACGGTTCAAAAGCATCAATTCTTCGGCACTCAGCTTTATTTACAGTTCAACTGTCACATCCATACACGACCACTGGAAAAACCATAGCCTTGACTAGACGGACCTTTGTTGGGAAAGTAATATCTCTGCTTTATAATATGCGATCTAGGTTGGTCATAACTTTCCTTCCAAAGAGTAAGTGTCTTTTAATTTCATGGCTGCAATCACCATCTACAGTGATTTTGGAGCCCAAAAAAATAAAGTCTGACATTCTTTCCACTATTTCCCCATCTATTTGCCATGAAGTGATGGGACCACATGTCATGATCTTAGTTTTCTGAATGTTGAGCTTTAGGCCAACTTTTTCACTCTCCTCTTTCACTTTCATCAAGAGGCTTTTTAGTTCCTCTTCACTTTCTGCCATAAGGGTGGTGTCATCTGCACATCTGAGGTTATTGATATTTCTCCCAGCAATCTTGATTCCAGCTTGTGCTTCTTCCAGTCCAGTGTTTCTCATGATGTACTCTGCATATCAGTTAAATAAGCAGGGTGACAATATACAGCCTTGATGTACTCCTTTTCCTATTTGGAACCAGTCCAACCAGTCTGTTGTTCCATGTCCAGTTCTAACTGTTGCTTCCTGACCTGCATATAGGTTTCTCAAGAGGCAGGTCAGGTGGTCTGGTATTCCCATCTCTTTCAGAATTTTTCACAGTTTGTTGTGATCCACACAGTCAAAGGCTTTGGCATAGTCAATAATGCAGAAATAGATGTTTTTCTGGAACTCTCTTGCTTTTTCCATGATCCAGCGGATGGTGGCAATTTAATCTCTGGTTCCTCTGCCTTTTCTAAAACCAGCTTGAACATCTGGAAGTTCACAGTTCACATATTGCTAGCTGTCATGAATAATACTGTTATGAACATTCAATTACAAGTTTTTGTGTGGACGTTTATTTCCATATCTCTTGAATATATACCAAGGAGTGGAATCGCTGGTATTTTGCTGAAAGTTTTCACTTTTGTCTCAGGTTCAAAGGATTTGTTAACAAAATAAGCCACTCATTATATACAAATAAATAATACAGATATTTATTAGGATTATCTAATAAATATAGATAATTTTTATAAATTATATAAATTTAAAGATAAATATAAATAATTTTCAACATACTAGCATTAAAAGAAAAGAGAACTAGAAAGAGCAGAGAATACATCACAAAATTGGGTTTTGACCAACATCCAGACTTAAAGTCCTGTGTCACAGCACATCTGGAGTCCCGATTGGGAAAAGGGTCCCAGGCAGTGTGTCCACTCCGTGGGTGAGACGTCAAAGATGGCAGTTCAGCATTCCTGCTTATAATCCCAGGATGGACACAAACTGATACCGTCATCAATCTGTGACCAAATTGCAAGCCTGGTTTCCTGTTAATGCTGTGTGTTTTGTCTTGTAAAACTTGGAATGTTGCTAAGCCTATAGCAACACTTCTGTAAAGAAAGCTGAGTGCTAAAGAATTGATGCTTTTGAGCTGTGGAGTTGGAGAAGACTCTTGAGAGTCCCTTGGACTGCAAGATCCAACCAGTCCATCCTAAAGGAGATCAGTCCTGGGTGTTCTTTGGAAGGACTGATGCTGAAGCTGAAACTCCAATAATTTGGCCACCTCATGCAAAGAGTTGACTCATTGGAAAAGACCCTGATGCTGGGATGGATTGGGGGCAGGAGGAGAAGGGGACAACAGAGGATGAGATGGGTGGATGGCATCACCGACTCGGTGGACATGGGTTTGGGTGAACTCCAGGTGTGGGTGATGGCCAGGGAGGCCTGGCGTGCTGCGATTCATGGGGTCACAAAGAGTTGGACACGACTGAGCGACTGAACTGAACTGCTAAGCCTGGGGCTTGGTTGGCCGGGCCCCCTCCAGGTTCTCAACAATCTCAAGATTCCTCCCCCATCTTATCTATGGTGCTGCACATCTTGCACTCACAGCAGGCAGTCACTCCCAGTCACTCCCAGTCAGGGCAGTGTCCAGGCAGGTTAGAAGCAAGGTCAGAGATCTGCTCTGCTTTGTCTCTGAAGCCTATACAAGACTATTCATTTAATTTCCCTAACACTGGAACATACAGTAGCTCTATGTTTGAAATTTTGAGAAACTACCACACATTTTCAAAGTGGCTGTACCATTTTACATTCTCACCAGGAACCCAAGAGGACTGCAGGTTCTCCACATCTTCAGCGACATTTGTTATCTATCTTTTTGATGATTGCCATACTCAGGGTGTGATATCACTTGCTTTTTAATTTAGGGTGCGTTGAATATTTGTCCATATCAGCACTTATAGATTTCTTGCATATATAACCACATGTAATATTCCACAGAGACCATCCTTTTCAAGATGATCCTGTCCTGTACCACTCTGCTCTTTCCTCCCCCAGGGCTCAGCAGCATGGACACAGAAACAGCAGTGGTGGCTGATTGCATTGATCCAGATTTGGAAGTTGTGTGGCAGTTAAAGCAGAAGGATAAGGTGAGAATGGTGTTGTGGTAATGGTGAGAGAATGCTTGAAGTGAGTTACCAACCCTGGTGCATATCATGATGGTGACAGCCACAGAGACAAAGAGCTGGAATGGGTGACATAGCACAGTGGTCAGTACCTTAAAAGTAGGGGTTCTGCCCATGTTCATTGCAGCACTGTTGACAATAGCCAAACATGGAAGCAACCTTTATGTCCATCAATGGGCGAATGGATGAAGAAGATGTGGTGTGTGTGTGTGTGTGTGTGTGTGTGTAATAGTATTCAGCCATTAAAAAGAACACAACAAATGTCATTTTCAACATGGATGGACCTAGAGATTGCCATACAAAGTGAAGTAAGTCAGACATAGAAATTATATGATATCACTTATACGTGGAATCTAAAAAGCAATGATACAAATAAACCTACAAAACAGAGACTCACAGACTTAGAGAATGAACGTATGGTTACCAGGAGAAAGAGGGGGGATAGTTAGAAAGTTTGGGATGGACATATACACACTGCTGTATTCAAAATGGATAACCAGCAGGAATGACTATATAGCACATGGGACTCTGCTCAGTATTATGTGGCATCCTGGATGGGAGGGGGTTTGGAAGAGAATGGATACATGTGTATGTATGGCTGAGTCCCTTTGGCACTCACCCGAAACTATCACAATGTTGTTAACCAGCTATACTCCAGTACAAAATAAAAAGTTTAAGAAAAAAAGTAGGGGTTTTGCATGACACTGGAAACATAGTTTTTTGTTTTATTTTCCATTTACCCATTTTCTTTGTTAAGGTTTTCTTTCTTTTTTAAATTGCATCATTCACTGTTTGCCTTCTTAAACAGATGGCTCAGAACATAATATAACCTTGCTTTGTGACTCAGAGTCGCCATTATGACCATCTGCTTTTGCCCTGGACCTCTGAGGCATGTAGTAATATGTCTTTCCCTGTTAAATGGGTCCCAGATTTCTGTGCTTTTGAAATTCTATCTTGTTTCGTTTCCAGCTTTACTCTTTTTGGTGTCAGAGGCTGGGACCAGTGTATTCTAGGTTCTTCTAATGTATAGATGTTTCACCAAGGGCTGACCTCATATATCTCCTGTGAAGTTCATGGATTTTATGATAGCAGTTTGGCAGTTTGTTTAGATGTTTTTTCCTCTTCCAGGTTTGTGCTTGTATTATGGCAGAGGTTATGAGAAATCTGATCTCCAGAGAAGTGTTGGTGCTTCTTTAATTTGATACAAGCTGTTTTTGGCAAGCTAGTTTTCTAGCATTGAAGAATTGAATGAATAAGTTTGTATTTACCTTATCCACGCTCTTTTTAATGGTAGAGACCTGCGTAGTCCAATACAAGCAGCCACTAGCTACATGAAACTTTTGAAATTTAAATGTAATTAAGTAAATCAGATTAAAAATTCATTTCCTCATTAGCCCTAGCCACATTTCAGGTTCTCAGTAGTCACATGTGCCTAATAATGGCTAGTGTATTGGAAAGTGCAGATACAGAACCTTCCCATCATCATAAAAAGTTCTAATTTTCAGCCATGGTCTAGACTTTGAATCAGTCTCCTCTCAGCAGCCATCTTCCTACTACTCTACAGGACTCTTTGACCTTCCACCCCCATCATGACCCTTCCTTGCCCTCTGTTAGTGTATTACTTCCTGTTGCTACTATAATAAATTACCACAAGCTTCATGGCTTAAAACAACATAAATGTATTATCTTACACTTCTGGAGATTAGAAGTCTAAAATTATCCATTTTTCAGCTTCCAGAAGCCCCAGGCATTCCTTGGCTCCTGGCCCCTTCTTCCATCTTCAAAGCCAGCACATAGCATCTTCAAACCTCTCTCTGGGTGTCTGACCCCTGCTTCACATTGCCTTCGTTAATTCTAACCCTGCTGTTTCTCCCTTATGTGGACTCTGTAATTAGATTAGGCCCACCTGGATAATCCAGGATAATATCCCCATCTTAAATCCTTAACTTAATCACACCTGCAAAGTCCATGTAAGGTAACATCTTCACAGATCCCAAGGATTAGGACGTGGACATCTCTGGGGGTCACGATTCAGCGTACTGGAACGGGCAGTCTTCTCCAGTGGCCTCTTGTTTTCCTTGAAGATCAGTGCTGCACAGAGTATGCTGCACACTGATATGCCAAGGTTTTCTGCAGAGAAAGGAGAATATTTTAAAATCTTATTTTCTGATTTTCTGCCTACATCCTGTCTGGAAATATTAATGCCAAATTTTGGTTGTTCTGACTCCTCAAAATATGATCCTGTGAGTACAGGGCCACTAGAGTGTCATATAGGCCAGACAGATCCACAGCTGATTCAGCCTCCAATCAAGAGTGTTTCCCCATGGTAACACAGTTGCTGCTTCAGGGCTGGTCTCTGCCAGCCTTTCTTCTAAAAAACAAACAGACCACAGTCATAAACAGAAAAAACCCTCCTGAACTGAGAACTTGTTATATTACCCAAAGCAAAGCCTCCTGAGCATCTCTTTACCAAGAGAAGGGTGGCAGATGAAAGCCAGAGTCATTCCTAGGAGAAGCAGAAGCAGAAACCAATGTGAAATTGGACTTCTACTTTCAGTCTGGACAAGATGGCATAGACTCATTGCTCCCTATTCCTCTCAGCTGAGTATAATTATGAATCCTAGAAATAATTCAAGAGGCAACCAAAGGAGAATTCTAAAAGAGGTAAAGAAGAAGGCATAGTGGCTGGGAATTCCAGGACTGGAGAAACACCATGGTAGCCTTATGACTTAACACCCAACAGAAGGCAACACAGGCCCAGCATTTCCCAGCTCCCAACCTAGCAACAGATGGTTGCTCAGGTAGGCTCCTCTGGATTGAATGGGAGTCCTGCTGACAATACCAAGTGAACATGGCAACTCCAGCAAGGAAATGTAGCAGGGAGCCCCACTGACAATAAGCAGTCAGGAGAAGTGCTTTCCTTTCCCACCAGGCCAGAGACTCCCCTAGCCCTCGAAAAGATACTGTGCAAACAGGGCACCATCAAGGGGAAATCCTATTGGAACAAGCAGTCTGGCTCAGGAAGCCTTTTGTCCTTATGATCTTAAGGATTCCCTTCTCCCCAAAAGATATACCAGGCATACAGCACTGGCAAGGGGTGGGGGAGTTGCCACCAGAATAAGCAAAGCCAGGTAAGATGTGCTGTTTTTAAAGACTAGAGACTCACTTCCTCCACCTAGAGACATGAGGCAGCGCAGCCTGGTGAAGCATCTTCTGCTCCCTCAGGCAGCACCAGCAGGGACCGGTGAGGTCCCCGTCAGCACCATGTTAACCAAGCTGAACAAAATTGCACCACAGAGGCTCTGAAAAGTAAATTGTCATTGAAACCACAGCTTACAAAGTAGGGTAAGATTTGTGTGCTAAAACTAAACATTGTCCACTCAAATAAAAGATTTAAATTGTCTCCTAACATAGGAGCCAAATGTCCAGAATACAATGAAAAATCACCCATCATACCAAGAACGAGAGAATCACAACTAGAGTGAGAAAAGACAATCAACTGACATCACTACCAAGATGAATCAGATGTTAGGATTATCTGACAAGGATTTATTATTTTTTTACTGAATGATAATTGCTTTACAGAATTTTGTTGTTTTCTGTCAAACCTCAACATGAATAAGCCATAGGTATACATATGTCCCCTCCCTTTTGAAACCTCCCATCTCCCTCCCCATCCCACCCTTCTAGGTTGATACAGAGCCCCTGTTTGAGTTTCCTGAGCCATACAGCAAATTCCCTTTGGCTATCTATTTTACATATGTATGGCACCCCACTCCAGTACTCTTGCTTGGAAAATCCCATGGACGGAGGAGCCTGTTAGGCTGCAGTCCATGGGGTCGCTAAGAGTTGGACACGACTGAGCGACTTCACTTTCACTTTCACTTTTCACTTTCGTGCATTGGAGAAGGAAATGGCAACCCACTCCAGTGTTCTTGCCTGGAGAATCCCAGGGACGGGGGAGCCTGGTGAGCTGCCGTCTATGGGGTCTCACAGAGTCGGACACGACTGAAGTGACTTAGCATAGCATAGCATAGCATAACAATGTAAGTTTCCGGAGAAGGCAATGGCACCCCACTCCTGTATTCTTGCCTGGAAAATCCCATGGACGGAGGAGCCTGGTAGGCTGCAATCCATGGGGTCACTAAGAGTCGGACACGACTGAGCAACTTCACTTTCACTTTTCACTTTCATGCATTGGAGAAGGAAATGGCACCCCACTCCAGTACTCTTGCCTAGAGAATCCCAGGGACGGGGGAGCCTGGTGGCCTGCCATCTATGGGGGTCGCACAGAGTCAGACACGACTGAAGTGACTTAGTAGCAGACTTAGCAGCATGGGGAGAGGGGAGGAGAGGGTGAGATTATGGAAAGAGTAACATGGAAACTTACATTGCTGCTGCTACTAAGTCACTTCAGTTATGTCCGACTCTGTGTGACCCCATAGAGGCAACCCACCAGGCTCCCCCGTCCCTGGGATTCTCCAGGCAAGAACACTGGAGTGGGTTGCCATTTCCTTCTCCAATTCATGAAAGTGAAAAGTGAAAGTGAAGTCACTCAGTCGTGTCTTACTCTTCAAGACCCCATGGACTTCAGCCTACCAGGCTGCTCCATCCATGGGATTTTCCAGGCAAGAGTACTGGAGTAGGGTGCCATTGCCTTCTCCACCTCTCCCCATGTCCGTAAGTCTATTCTCTATGTCTGTTTCTCCATTGCTGCCCTGTAAATAAATTCTTCAGTACCGTTTTTCTAGATTCTGTATATGTGTGTTAGAATACAATATTTATCTTTCTCTTTCTGACTCACTTCACTGTATAATAGGTCTAGCTTCATCCACCTCATTAGAACTGACTCAAATGCATTCCTTTTTATTTCTGAGTAATATTCCATTGTGTATATATACCACAACTTCTTTATCCATTCATCTGTCAATGGACATCTAGCTTGCTTCCATATTCTAGCTATTGTAAAGAGTGCTGCAGTGAACAATGGGATACATGTGTCTTTTTCAATTTTGGTTTCCTCGGGGTATATGCCTGGGAGTGGGATTGCTGGGTCGTATGGTGGTTTTATTCCTAGTTTTTTAAGAAATCTCCATACCATCTTCCATAGTGGCTGTGTCAATTTACATTTCCACCAACAGTGCAAGAGGGGTCCCTTTCCTCCACACCCTCTCCAGCATTTATTGTTTGTACACGTTTTGATGATGGCCTTTCTGACCAGTGTGAGGTGATATCTCATTATAGTTTTGATTTGCATTTCTCTAATAATGAGTGATGTAAAGCATCTTTTCATGTGTTTGTTAGCCATCTGTATGTCTTCTTTGGAGAGATGTCTGTTTAGGTCTTTTCCCCACTTTTTGATTGGGTTGTTTGTTTTTCTGGTATTGAGTTGTAGGAGCTGCTTGTATATTTTGGAAATTAATCCTTTGTCAGTTGTTTCATTAGCTATTATGTTCTCCCATTCTAAGGGTTGTCTTTTCACCTTGCTTATAGTTTCCTTTGCTGTGCAAAAGCTTTTAAGTTTCATCAGGTCCCACTTGTTTACTTTTGTTTTTATTTCCATTACTCTAGGAGATGGGTCTGGAGAAGGCAGTGGCACCCCACTCCAGTACTCTTGGCTGGAAAATCCCATGGATGGAGGAGCCTGGAAGGCTGCAGTCCGTGGGGTTGCTAGGAGTCAGACATGACTGAGTGACTTCACTTTCACTTTAACTTTTCATGCATTGGAGAAGGAAATGGCAACCCACTCCAGTGTTCTTGCCTGGAGAATCCCAGGGACGGGGGAGCCTGGTGGCCTGCTGTCTATGTGGTCACACAGAGTCGGACACGACTGAAGCGACTTAGCAGCAGCAGCAGCAGGAGGAGGTGGGTCATAGAGGATCTTGCTTTGATTTATGTCATCGAGTGTTCTGCCTGTTTTCCTCTAAGAGTTTTATAGGTTCTGGTCTTACTTTTAGGTCTTTAATCCATCTTGATTTTATCTTTGTGTGTACTGTTAGGAAGTATTCTAATTTCATTCTTTTACATGTAGCTGTCCAGTTTTCCCAGGACCATTTATTGAAGAGGCCGTCTTTGCCCCTTTGTATATTCTTGCCTCCTCTGTCAAAAATAAGGTACCCATAGGTGCATGGGTTTATTTCTGGGCTTTCTATCTTGTTCCATTGGTCTATATTTCTGTTTTTGTGCCAGTACCATACTGAGAATTATGTGACAAGGATTTTAATGCAGCACCACAAAAATGCTTCAATAAGCAATTTCCATGTCTCTTCCAAAAAATGAAGGCAAAAAAAATAGGAAGTCAGAGCAAAGAAACAACAAGTTATAAAAAAGAAACAGCAATTATAAAACTGAAGAATACAGTAGCAGAAATCAAAAACTTGCTGGTTAAGTTCAATAGTGTAGTGGAGATGACAAAGGATAGAATCAGTGAACTTGAGGATACACCAATAGAATTTACTCAATCTGAGCAACACAGAAAAAAATAGACTGGAAAAAAAATAGAGCCTCTGAAACCTGTGGGAAATTACAAAAGATCCATGTCAGAGTCCCAGAAGCATACTAAAATCAAAGTGCAGAAAAGGGAGAAAGCTATAGACAAATATCTCATGAACTTAGAAAAATGTTCAACAAAACATTAGCAAAATGAAACCAACAATGTATAAAAGAATTATACACCACGACCAAGTGAGATTTATTAAGGTATGCAAATCTGGTTCAATATTTTTAAAATCAACATATAAAAACTTGAAAAAAAAATCAGTCAACATAGGCTACCATATATATCTGACTCTTTACGACCCGTGAACTGTAGCCCACCAGGCTCCTCTGTCATGGTACTCTCCAGGCAAGAATACTGGAGTGGGTTGCCCTTCCCTTCTCCAGGGCATCTTCCTGAACCAGGGATTGAACCCAGGTCTCCTGCATTGCAGGAGGATTCTTTACCTCCTGAGCCACCAGGGAAGCCCCATCCACATGCCCATATCAATTAGCAAAGAAAAACACATTTGATAAAATTCAACACTTATTCATGATAAAAACCCTCAGTATAATAGGGGTAGAGGGGGACTTCCTTAACTTCATAAAGAACATCTAAACATAACAGCTAACATTATGTTTAATGGTGAAAGACTGAATGCTTTCCCTCTTAAGATTGGAACGAGGGAAGCATGTCTGTTCTTATCGTTTCTAGTCAACATTGTGCTGGAAGTTCTGGACAGTATAACAAGATAAGAAAAAGAAATTTAAAAACTACAGATTAGAAATAATCAAGCAAAACTGTCTTGCCGAAAATTTGATCATCTGCACAACAAATCACAAGAAATCTTTAAAAAAAAAACAAACCTTCTAGAACTAAACATTGAACTCAGCAAGTCCATATGATATAAAATCAACACAAAAATCAGTTGCATTTCTATATAGTAATTGGAAATCTAAAATAACACCATTTACAACTGCTCCAAAGACAATGAAATATCAATATTTAGGTATAAACTTAACAAAGCAGGTACAGGATTTGTATGCTGAAAATTACAAAACATTAATGAAAGAGCTTGAGATTGACTGTGTTCATGGACTGGAAGATTAAACATACTAAAGATGTCGGTTCTCCCCAGATTGATTTATAGGTTAATGAAGTCTCTATCAGAACCTCTGCAAGGATTTTTGTAGACAGAGATAGGCTTATTATAAAATTTATGTGGAAGAAATTCCCTGATTGCCTAGTGGTTAGGATTCCGTGCTTTTACTGCTGTGACACGGGTTCGGTACCTGACCAGGGTACTGAGATCCCACAAGCCACTCTGTGCAACACCCCCCGCCAAATTATATGAAATAGCAAAGGACCTAGAGTAGCTAAAAATGATTTTTATAAAGAGCAAACTTTTATAAAGCATAAACCAATGTAAAGGCTTACAATATAGTACAGTAATTAAGCTAGTATGATAACACAGATAAATGGAACAGAATAGAGAACCCAGAAACACATCCACACTAATTTGTTCAATTGATTTTTGAAAGTTATCAAATCAGTTCAGTGGAGGAAGGATAGCCTTTTAAACAAATAGTGCAGGAGCAATTGACATCCATGGGCAAAATAAGTGAATTTTGACCTAAACATCACACTGTATATAAAGACTAATTCAACAAGGATCACAGACTTAAAGTGTAAAACTATGAAACTTGTAGAACAAAAGCCACAGGAGAAAATCTTCATGGTCTAGGGCTCAACAAACTGTTCTTAGACTCGATAACCACAAACATGATCCATAAAAGGAAAAACTATTAATCGTATTTCATCAAAATAATGAAGTTTGTTCTATGAAAGATCCTATTAATATGAGCTACAAACTAGAGAAATTATTTGCAAAGTACATATCTGAAAATTATTTTATTTCTTTATTTTTTGGAGGCTAATTACAATATTGTATTGGTTTTGCCATACATTGACATGAATCTGCCACGGGTGCACATGTGTTCTCCATCCTGAACCCCCCTCCCACCTCCCTCCCCATCCCATCCCTCTGGGTCATCCCAGTGCACCAGCCCCGAGCACCCTGTATCATGCATCAAACCTGGACTGGCGATCCGTTTCACATATGATAATATACATGTTTCAATGCCATTCTCCCAAACCATCCCACCTCGCCCTCTCCCACAGAGTCCAAAAGACTGTTCTATACATCTGTGAAAAGGATTTTTATCCAGAATATATAAAGAACTCTGAAAACTCAAACAATCCTGTTAGAAAATGGACAGAAGATATAAACAAACTTTTCACTAAAGAGGATATACAGATGACACATAACACATGAAAAGATATTCAACATCATTAGTCATCAGGAAAGTGCAAATCACAGCCACAGTCTGATATTACTACACACCTATCACTTCAGTTCAGTTACTCAGTCGTGTCTGACTCTTTGCGATCCCATGGACTGCAGCATGCCAGGCTTCCCTGTCCATCACCAATTCCCAAAGCTTGCTCAAACTCATGTCCATTGAGTCAGTGATGCCATCCAACCATCTCATCCTCTGTTGTCCCCTTCTCCTCCTGCCCCCAATCCCTCCCAGCATCAGGGTCTTTTCCAATGAGTCCGTTCTTCGCATGAGGTGGCCAAAGTACTGGAGTTTCAGCTTCAGCATTAGTCCTTTCAATGAATATTCAGGACCAATTTCCTTTAGGATGGACTGGTTGGATCTCCTTGCAGTCTAAGGGAATCTCAAGAGTCTTCTCCAACACCACAATTCAAAAGCATCAATTCTTCAATGCTCAGCTTTCTTTATAGTCCAACTCTCACATCCATACATGACCACTGGAAAAAACATAGCTTTGACACACCTATCAGAACAGCTAAAATAAAAAATATTGATACCAAATGCTGGAGAGGATGCAGAGAAACTGGATCATTCATATGTGTATTCTTCAACATATTAATGTTTAAATTAACTGTAGGACATATGTGCCATGGAATCTCAGCAATAAAAAGAAATAGGGTATCTGTTCATGTAATAACTTGGATGAATACGTCTTAAAGAGTTATATACTGTACGATTGTTTATATAATACTAATGAAATGACAAACTGTATAGTGATGGAGGACAGTTAGTGGGTGCCACAGGGGTTAGAAAACGGGGTAGATAGAAGGTAAGTATGAATGCACAGGGAGCAGCTGGAAGGATCCTTGTGATCGTACAGTTCTGACCTTATCGGTTGATTCATGAACCTACACATGTGATAGAATTGCAAACAACTCAATCCACAGACATATACAAACAAATGATTACAGGTAAAGCTGGGGATATCTAGGCAGGGTCAATGGTTCATGGGCAGTATTGGTGCCATGGTTGTGGTATTGTACTACAGTTTTATTAGCTGTTCCCACTTTGGGAAACTGGGTAAAGTATGCATGGTGTATCACTGCATGATTTCTTACAATTGCATGTGACTCTACAATGATCTCAAAATACAAAGTTCAATTAAAAAAAAAAAAAAAAACAATTGGGGCCTTGAATATTTTTCCAGAAGCTGAACTATGGAATCTGGCTCATTTGCGGGCATGAAACTAGTTGGCCATCTGACTACAGAGTAGATAGTTATGAAGAACAGTAACTCTCCCAACTTGGGGATACAGTCCCTTTGGGAGCCTGTAATAATCCAAAGAGGTATTGTTCACCTTCTTGAAATTCTCAATGACCAAATGTAATTGAAAATCACTTTCATGAAATAACAAACATTTGCTATATAAATCTTCATCTTGGAGAACCACACTAGAAAATCAAAATAGGGTATCTCTAACCTCTCCATACCCTAGCCCTTCCAAAAGAGGAATCACCAGCCTGATCATTCTTCATACAGTCAATGTCTGAGATCTGAATGGGCCTGTTAAGTCTGTATAGTGAACAGCTGTCACCCCTAACCCTGGGCAACCAGAAGGCTCAGACCATTGAGAAACGCTGAGGGGGAATGAGAGGCTGTGGACGATTGGCTGCAAACCCCATTCCATTGCTTGGCCAAGGGCTCCAAACGGATACGCCACCTTAAGATTCAACATCTTCCTTAAGAGGAGCTTAGAGGGTTTTTATGATCTTTTCCTAAAAGCTCTTTTCCTGCTTGTTCTTCAGACCTGGAACATCTTGAACTTATCACTTGCTTTGATCAAAGAGAAACCTCATTTCACAGAGGAGTAAACAAACAGTGGGGAAAGCACATTTCCCCTTAATAGTAGTTTTTTTTTTCTTTAGTGACTCAAATTTAATCTTGGCAACATTGGCTTTTTTTTTTTTTTTAAAGTCCTCACAAATTTTTTGTCTGCAAAAGAGATCATTTGGAAGTTTGCTTTGGTTTTATGATTTAATATCTAAATTACTAAATTGGCCAGGTTAAAAACCTTGACCTTCCGTAAGGTTTTAGGTTCTGAGGCAAGAATACTGGAGTGTGTAACCATTCACTTCTCCATGGGATCTTCCCGACCCAAGGATCAAACCTGGGTCTCCTGCATTGCAGGCAGATTCTTTACTATCTGAGCCACCAGGGAAACGCCTATATCAGGATTCCCCCCAAACTCCCTCATGCTGCCCCTTTGTAGTTACACCCCCCCCAAACCCTGGCAACCACTGATGTGTTTCCCATCACTGTAGTTTTCTCTCTTTGAGAAAGTCATAGAAATGGAATCATACAGTAGAGAACTTTAAAACTGGCTTCTCTCAGCATCATGTCTTCAGGATTCATCACATTGGTGTATCTATCAGTAGTTCATTTAAGATCCTTTTTTACTTAAGAATTACTCCCCAATTTCATTAGTTTTCTAAGCAGGCTTTCTAGTAGTGTAGCAACAGTATAATCTATATGCAATGAAATCACCTTTGGTAAAATGACTGACAGTTACTAAGGTTTTTCTTATCCAGTTCTTCATCCGTTTCTGCTGATAAAAAAAGCAGAAGAGGCAAGAAGTAGATAATAATTTCTAAACAAGCATCATAGAGTTCTAAAACCAGCAAGCAGCACCCTTGACTGCCTGAACTGTTCTCAAACCACTTCTCTCACCACTTGAGAAACCTACCAGGACAGCAGTGGCCCTCTAGACACATGCCTCCTGCGCAGAAGCCTTCCTGTTGATTCTCGAGCCAGCTTCACACAGAAGAATGAGTACAATTGTCTAGAAAGTCACATCCCCATCACCACCCATCCACGGATCGCACCCATACCCCCTGATGACACCCACATCCCCTGCAGTGAAATCATGGAGTTTCAACCACTGGACTGTCAGGGAAGTCCCTAAGGTGACTTTTTAAGGAATTCTTGAACTGCCCTCCTGAGGAACCCCAAATGTCTTTTACTAAAGATTTGTCATAGCAGAAACTTCTACCATTAGAATCACTCATTTAGGCTAAGGAGTTCCAGAAGACCTCTCTTTAAAAAATGCAAACGTGTCACATAGGAGGATATCCCGTTATGAAGTTGGGCCCTGAAGGGCTTAAACAAAACCTTCTGATCTGAGGCAGAGGCCAGATTTGGAGTGGAGCTCAGTGCTAAGACCTGGGACCCCAGCTTAAATTAGAGGTGAGGTCAGATGACTCTACAGGGCCAAGTGGCAGTGGTGTAACAAGCAGGACTTTATGAGGCCTTCCCAGGAGAGCTCTTCCCCCATGTCCTCTGCTTTAGCTCCTCTCTGAAGTACCTAGATGATAGGATTTGATGCAGATTTCCTCAGTTGTTTTGCAGATGTGAAAGTTCAGTTCAGTCGCTCAGTCGTGTCCGACTCTTTGCGACTCTGTGAATCACAGCACACTAGGCCTCCCTGTCCATCACCAACTCCCGGAGTTTACTCAAACTCATGTCCATCGAGTCAGTGATGCCATCCAGCCATCTCATCCTCTGTCGTCCCCTTCTCCTCCTGCCCCCAATCCCTCCCAGCACCAGAGTCTTTTCCAATGAGTCAACTCTTCGCATGAGGTGGCCAAAGTACTGGAGTTTCAGCTTTAGCATCAGTCTTTCCAATGAACACCCAGAACTGATCTCCTTTAGAATGGACTGGTTGGATCTCCATGCAGTCCAAGGGACTCTCAAAGTCTTCCCCAACACCACAGTTCAAAAGCATCAATTCTTCGGCACACAGCTTTCTTCACAGTCCAACTCTCACATCCATACATGAGCACTGGAAAAACCATAGCCTTGACTAGACGGACCTTTGTTGGCAAAGTAATGTCTCTGCTTTTGAATATGCTATCTAGATTGTTCATAACTTTCCTTCCAAGGAGTAAGTGTCTTAATTTCATGGCTGCAATCACCATCTACAGTGATTTTGGAGCCCAAAAAAATAAAGTCTGACACTGTTTCCACTGTTTCCCCATCTATTTCCCATGAAGTGATGGGATCACATGACATGATCTTAGTTTTCTGAATATTGAGCTTTAGGCCAACTTTTTCACTCTCCTCTTTCACCTTCATCAAGAGGCTTTTTAGTTCCTCTTCACTTTCTGCCATAAGGGTGGTGTCATCTGCATATCCGAAGTTATTTATATTTCTCCCAGCAATCTTGATTCCAGCTTGTGCTTCTTCCAGCCCAGCGTTTCTCATGATGTACTCTGCATATCAGTTAAATAAGCAGGGTGACAATATACAGCCTTGACGTACTCCTTTTCACACAGATGTGAAAACCCCCCACCAAATTGAAAATGTTAAGTACTTGACGATCAGGAGCACATAGCCCCAGGCCTCCCGGAGCCTAAGGACTTAATCCCTGTGACACTATCCTCTTCCCTAGCCATCAGAGAATCCTGTGTGAGTTGATCACATACCTGTCGACCCCGTGCCCCACCTGACTTTTTAAAAGTGCTTTGTAGAAACCCTTTAGAGAGCTCAAGGCTTTTTCGAGCAGGAGCCACCCGCCCCCTGGCATGGCCCTGCAGTAAACCTTTCCCTATTCCAAACTCCACCTTTTCAGTTTGTTTAACCTCACTGTCAGGTGCACGAACTTGCATTAACAGCAGGAGACACTGGGACCCAGGGAAGTGGGCTGAAAAGGGGTGGGGAGAATGTGTCAAAAGAGGCAGTGGGACATGCTAAGAACAAACATTGCCTGTGTCCTCAGTACAGCCAGGTCATGCCCTGGTGGCCCCACTCTGGAGTCAGATCGCTAGATGCTGTGTTTGCTTCTGTCTTATCTATCTACTAAGTCAATATGAAGTCGAAGCTCTGAAACCCAATTCAATAAGAGTGTTTATGAATCCAGTGTACTTAGCCAGTGTGGAGGAGGAAGCCACCTTCCGACTGCAGGAGGGCTTTCCTTTTTTATTCAGTTTCCCTTTCTTTTATGTTTATAGTCTTTTCTCCTTCTCCCCAAAGGCACGTCACTCTGAAAGTCCTGCTTGTATTAATAAAAGCAACTCGATGGCCAAGTATCAGAGACTCTAGGTGGAGGGTAAACCAACTCATTTCCTGTGAGGGAGGGAACTCAGCCTCGAGTGGTCAGACTTACCCCGAACTGAGGGCAGTAGGACGACCCTTGCACACCCATTTAGCAAGCCAGGGCCCCCTTAGCCTGGGGTTAGCTGGGGCCTTGGTCTTCTTCACCACTGTTATTTTACAACCTCTTGCTCCACGCAGACACGTACAACTAATGAAGTAACTGTTGGCACGTCTGCCAGTAACACAGCTCATTTCTGTTGATTAGTCATAGACCAACAATCAGTAAATTGGTAGATTGCACTTGAGCTGACACATTTTCGGTCTAACGGTTCATAAAACAGAGGGCCACTTATTTTATGTATATATAAGTGGCTCTTAGTGCATCAAAAGGATGTTTAAAACAACAAAGGAATAGTCAAAAGCGCAGTTTATCATCTTGGTAACATTCAACGGCAGCCCTTGGTTAAATAAGCAAAGCAGCACACAGGCAGAGGGTGGAAGCGCTGGGGCAAGCGCAGGCTCCTTCCTAAGGGCTTCTGGCCATGATACCTAGGGCTCTAGGCAGGTGTGCTGAGGGGCTGCCCAGGGAGCAGGAGAACTGAGTTGCAAGATGGTTCAAACCTTTGCAAAGAAAGAATCGCAGAGACAGTGCTTTCTGAGAAAGAGCAGAAATAAAGTAGACCTAGGAAGGTAGTTGGGCGTCCCTGGTGACTCAGTGGTAAAGAATCCGCCTGCCAATGCAGGAGGTGCAGGTTCAACCCCTGGGTCAGGATGATCTTCTGGAGACTAAAATTGCAATCCACTCCAGCATTCTTGCCTGGGAAATCGCATGGACAGAGAAGCCTGGCGGGCTACAGTACACGAGGTCTCAAAGAGTCAGACATGACTTAGCTACTCAACAGCAGGAAGCTAGTTAAGTGTTTGAGACCCAAATGCCAATGGAAAAAGCTCTGCATCTTTAGAGCTGATGCAATTGGAGCCTTTCATGTTGAGGCATGACCATTTACAGCTGGGCCACAATCTCCCCTACATTTCTGTTCATCTGATTTTCAATTTCAGTTGTTCATTCTCTATACCCAGCCCCACTGTGGGACTGCGCACTAATTATCTCATGGTGGTGATACCATCTGCTGAAAAGGCTGGCAGCTGAGCCATTACCATCTCCCTGCCTCTACCTGCCCTGGTACATGAACCAGAAGGCAGTGTACTGTCCCCTGTGCCCTACTCAGGGGACTGACTCAGCCTCACAGATTGAAGCAGAAACTGAGAACTTGACCCATTCTCCAGACTGGAGCCTTTGCCTATGATGTTTAATACTGAAGTTGGGGGACTCAGCCTGTGTGGTGAAATATTTGGATAAACTACCTTCCTGTGTGGGTCCATGCACCTGTGATTGATTCATGGGCCTAGGTCTGATCTACATGAACAAGGGAATTTCTTGACCACCACTTTTACCTCTCTCCCTGGCCACCTGGACACAATTAAAAGCCATCTGGTCACAAGAGGGTTGAGGGTGTAGACAAGACTGAATAATCCAATCCTTGACCCTGGGAAAAGAACTGAAAGGATCTGATGTATACACAAATCAGTTGTACCATCTTTTTGTAGAAATGGCAGCATGATCTTTCTTTGTAATCCCACTCAAAGTATTTTTAAACTTCAGACTAGGAGTGAGGAATCCAGGCGTTGACACTGGTAAATTGTTGCAAGCAGGCAGCATGGAAGAAGGTGGACAGGGCATACGGTCCCTAGTCTAATCTCCCCCTGCCCATGAAGTTCTGAAAGTTTGGTGAGAATAGTTGGTGAGTTAGAATAATAATTAAGCATATATTCTTTTATATATGTTAAAATACTCTTAATGCTTATGACAACTGTGAGGGATGTTACAGAGAGAGGAACATATTCACTGTCTCCTCAAAAGTTAGCAGGGACAGGGAATAAGTCTTGATTTTTTTAAGTTATTCTTTATTTTTACTTATTTTTAATTTTATTTTTATTGGAGTAGAAAATCTTGATTTGACCAGAGAAAAAAGGTGGTTTGTTTTCCCCTTTTGAGCCATTGATTTGATCTCCAGGGAACACAGCCTTACTGTTGCACGGCTGGGCACGGACATTAGTAGCAAGAAGCCAATCACATTTTTTTCCTTTTGACTCTCCTTTTCTTTTACTGATCATATTTTGTGATTGTTCAGGTTCCTTGGATTTTTTCCCCTGTTATCATTAGCTTGTAAAAGAATGTAGTCAGCTTCCCCCATTTGTATGAATGTAGGAGAATATTAATACAGCTACAAGAAGAGCAGAGATAAGCCAGAAGTCAAAGAATCAGAGTGTTCCAGCCAGAGGAGCCAGAGAAACAACTGAGACCAGCCCTTCACTTGTTTATGTGTTTTTTGTTGTTGTTGTTGTTTTTTATTTTGTTTTGTTTTGTTTTTTTGCCGCTCTTCCCTCATAGCTCAGTTGGTAAAGAAACTGCCTGCAATGCAGGAGACCTGCGTTCAATCCCTGGGTTGGGAAGATCCCTTGGAGAAGGGAAAGGCTACCTACTCCAGTATTCTGGCCTGGAGAATTCCACGAACTGTATAGTCCATGGGGTTGCAAATAATGGGACACGACTGAGCGACTCACTTCCACTTTCACTGTTCAGTATGTGGGATCTCAGTTCCCCTTCCAGGGATTGACCCCCTGCAGTGGTAGCTCGGAGTCTTAACCACTGGACCACCAGGGAAGTCCCAGCCCTTCACTTTCACCGTGGGGAAACAGAGGCCCCGAGAGGGAAGGTGGGTCATAATTCCCATTTCTGTCCTCTTTCCGGAATGTGATATATGATTTTAGTGCTCCATACTTTCCTTTCTGATGATAGTTTGTAAAAGTTATTATTAGGCACTCCTGGGGCACAAAGCCAATTAGGTTAAGGAGTGGTACAGAGCTGTATGATGGTAGGAAACCTAGACCCAAAGTAAACATTCCCCCTGGACCATCAGATCTGGAGTTGGCGCTCGTTTGTGTTGTGTTGGCATTCCCCTAGGTACTAGGTACTATCCTTGGCCTGATTGTCTCCTGTTGGGTTGGCCAAAAGTTTCATTTGGGTTTTCTGTAAAATGTTACTGCAATTCTTAGGCTGTTCTACCTGTCTCAGCGGATAACTCATCCCTTCTCTAGGTCAACACCCACCTTGTCACCTGTCCATCTCTTTACAAATCTCTGCTCTTCCCTTACACCCTGCTGTACTTGTAACCGCAACAAAACCTCTGTTTTGTTTGAATAAAAACAAGCAAAAATCTTTTCAACCTATGTCTCCCTGCCCTCCAAGCCTTGCCAGCCAAGCCTCTTGAAAGAATGGTTTGTATTTGATGTTCGAAGTCCTTCCTTCTCATTCACCCCAGTGCCAAACTCAACGGGCACCTTTTAATTCTTTATTTTACAGGATCTTGCTCTGCAGCATTTCTCACTGGATTTGTCTGCCTGAAACTCTTTTTCCTGACTTTTCTTCTGTGGATTCTTCTACTCCTCTGTCCCTCAAGGATCTTAATCGATAGTAGTTATATCTTGGGTTCATACCCAGCTTACATCTCCTTCACTGCAGTACTTCCCAAACCCATAATCTCTCAGGAAGGGATGGTAAAGCCCCCGACACAGTCAATAGGTCTAGTGATGGCTCTCTAATGGGAGGTGGATACCATACCTGTGGGAGTCCTTCTTTCTCCCCCAGAATGCAGTGAGATAAAGGAAGCATACGGCAGGGAACTCGGGTGAGGGGTCACACCGACTCAGACGCTGACCCTATGGTTGTGATTGTGTGAGTGGATGAGTGACTAGAAGGCACTTCCGGGCAGAGGAGGCAGCGTGAGAAATAAAGGCAACTCTGCCTGAGAAACAGGGAAGAGATCCTGAAACAGGGAGGGGTACAGAGGAGCAGACAGAGGAGCAGAGGGGGAAGCATGGTGAGAGGAACAGGAGGGAGATGGGACTGAGGAGAGGAAGCATGGGAGAGGGCACCCAGGGGAGTTCTGACTCTCTGTGAGGGGCTGTGGTGATGGCTGCACTACATTTCCTCGTGACTTCCTGTATCCTTGTAATGACTCTCTCTTTTCACTACCTTATTTTAGTGGGGTTTTGTTTCTTGCCACTTTTATCCTAAGGTACCTCTTCTTTTGTGGTGCTGGAGAAGACTCTTGAGAGTCCCTTGGACTGCAAGAAGATCAAATCAGTCAATCCTAAAGGAAATCAACCCTGAAAATTCATTGGAAGGACTGATGCTGAAGCTGAAGCTCAAGCTTCAATACTTGGGCCACCTGATGTGAAGAGCCAACTCACTGGAAAAGACCCTGATGCTGGGAAAGATTGAAGGCAGGAGGAGAAGGGGACGACAGAAGACGAAATGGTTGGATGGCAACACCGACTCAATAGGCATGAACTTGGACAAACTCCGGGAGATAGTGGAGGATAGAGGAGCCTGGCGTGCTGGGATCCATGAGGTCTCAAAGAATCAGACATGACTTAGCGACTGAACAACAACAATCTCTTCTTCCACCACTTCCTCAACCTCACCCTGAGTGATCTCCTCCACTCTTTTTTCAGTTTAAAATGTTTTTATTTGATGCATATAGTTTTTTTCTTTTTAAAAAAGCATACCAAAGGCTTATACAAAAAAAAAAAAAAAAGGCTTATACAAAGGGATAAGCAGAAGACCCTATGCCCACCCCTTTCATGCTTCCCAAAAGCAATCTCTCTTTGAAGTATTCCTTATGGTGTTTACCTCAGTCATTGAAAAGAATATGATTATCCCACTGTTTCTTTGTTTTTTTTCCAATAAAATATACATTGCACAGATTTACCATTTCGACTATTTTATGTGTACAGTGGTATTAAGCACAGTTGTGTTGTGGTACAGTCATCACCACAAGCCATCTACAGAAGTTTTTCATTCTCTCAAACTGAACTTCTGTATCCAGTAAACAATAACTTCTCATTCCCTTCCTGCCCAGCCCCTGGTAATGACTCTTCTAGGTCATGTCACTATAAATTTTATTCTAGGTACATCATATAAATGGAATCATACAATATTTGTCCTCTGTTGTCACACTTATTTCACTTAGCAAATGTCTTCCAGGGTTGTCTATGTTGTCATATATATCAGAATTTCATTCCTTTTTAAAGGTTGAAACATATTCTATTTTGTACACATACAACATCATATTTTATTTATCTTTTCATTCATTGATGGACATTTGATCTATTTCCATCTTTGGCTATTATGAATGTGCTGCTGTGAACTCAAGTGTATAATATCTGTTTGAGCCTCTGCTATCATTTTTTTGGGATATATATATATATCTCCAGAAATGGAATTATTGGATCATATGGTAATTCAGTGTTTGCTTTTCTGAGGAGCACTGTGTTGTTTTCCACATTCTACTGTTTTCTTATCAAACACTTTTTAAACATCATTTACTGATTTTGTGTTATGGTAGCTGAAGATCCATCCACTCTTGAAGTATTCTCTAGGCCTTGTGTGCTGATGACTTTCCATCTATATTTCCAACCCTCACTTTCCCTTGAGCTTCAGGCTTATATTATCCAAATGCTTGCTGGACATCTCCATGTGGATGTTAAGCTCAGCGTATGCAGAGCATAATTAAAATGCTTGCCCCTGGTCCTTCCCAGACTTTCTCTTCCTCTGGTTATTATACTGCCCCTTCATCAGTGAATGTCACTAATGTCTACCTAATAACTCAAACAAGAAACCTGTAGAGGGGTGGGAAGGGGTGGGTGGGAGGGAGATTCAAGAAGTAGGAGATATATGTATACTAATAGCTGATTTACTTTGTTGTAAGGCATAAACTAACACAACATTGTAAAGCAATTATCCTTCAATAATAATAATAACAAAGAAACTTGGAGGTTATCACAAATTGTTCCTGGACCTTACCATCCAATGGCTCGCCAAGACCTCCAGATTTTACCTCTGAAATATTTCTAAACTCCGTTCTCTTTTCTTCTTACTCACTGTCACTGCCCTAGTTGAGATCTTCATCATCTATTGATTGAACCACTTGCAGCAGCCTCCTCCTAACTTGTCTCCCTGCCTCCATTCTTGCCCTCATTTAATTCTATTGTAAACTGACCTAGGCCAGTTTAGCCTCTAGCACCATCAGGTACTTTTCAGTGAATATCAGTAGTTTCCAATGTCTAGAATTATCTGTGGGTTGTAGTCTTCATCCCTCAGGGCCTCCATACCGGCTGGTATGTTCCACTGAAAACAGGACTTCGACCCAATTCTGCCAAGCATACATTTATTAGCAGTTGGGCATAGTCCTACAACCTGTCCTCATAAGCTCCAGGAAGCCCCACGCAGGAAAGGTTCATTTGAAGCACATTTAGCAATTCTCCAGCAATATCATTTTAGCTAAACTTCTGGTCAAATCAGGCAGCAGACTCATCCATCAGGTGTCAGGAGCCAGGACCGAATGGATTTCTAGACCTAGAATGTCACTCTGGAAGTACCAGTGTTTTAGGCCCCCTTGATGCAACGGCAGACAAAAGCAACAGTCCATAAATCTGGAACACTACTTATTTAACAAGTGAAAGTCTATTTCTACCATCCTGTATGTAATGAGCAAACCCTCTAGTGTCGATTTAGGTAGAGTGGTTGAAGCTTTCCAGTAGCTGCTTCTGGAGCATGAACTCATAATTAGAGCCCTTCAGATGCAAACTAAGCACTGCTAGAATGTGTTCCTCTTTGAGGTGCTTCAGACAGTAACTGTCCTTAGAGTTTATCTATATGTTCATGTATATGTATAGGGGTGTGTGTATCTTGCATTGTCTGTGCTGAGGTTTTTGTTGTTGTTTTGTTTTTTGGCTGCATGGCATGTGGGATCTTATTTCGCCAACCAAGGATCAAACCTACAGCCCCTGCAGTGGAAGCGAAGTCTTAACCTCTGGATCACCAGGGAAGTCCCTGTGCTGAGTCAAGGTAAATTTCAGGCTATATAACAAATCTATCCTCCCCATGGACATCTGTCCATATTGTTCCCCTGCATAAAACCCTTCCCTTTCATGGTTCCCTGTTGTCTATAAAATCAAGTCCAAACTCTTTCAAGTGACATGCAAGGCCTTGCCAGACAACCCCCTACCACTTTCTTTTCTGTACTTTACACTCTAGTCTAGAATTACCAAGTCACTTGTAGTGAAGCCCCACCCATGATGCTCTCCCCACCTGCCTAGCCCACCTTTGCTCTTTCCTTCACCTGGCTAATACTCACTCACCCTCTATGACTCAATTCAGGCAATTAACCCTTTAAAGAAGTCTTCCCTGGAACCTGATGGAGTTAAGCACACAGCTGGACACAACTGAAGCAACTTATAGCACTTATATATGCCAGGAACTATTCTAAGCACTTTTCAACCTCAAAACAACTCTGTGAATTAGGTTCTATTATTATCCCTCTTTTTGGATAAGGAAACTGAGGCAGATGAAGGTTTAACTTGTCCAAGTTCACATAATTGATGAGTGGCAAGTATCACTTCAAACCCAGGCTGTCTGGCTGCAGAGTCTGTGTGTATAGAAATCCATAAGCGATGCTCTGTGTTTTCATAGCACCATATACATACCTCTATCTCAGCATTTAGTATAGTAGTTTGAAGTTCCTTCTTTGAGTATGTGCCTGCGGCTTTGCCATCAGGACCTTAAAGCTTAATAGTCTCTGAAGTATGGTGTAGGGTTAGATCATGAAGTTTGGAATTAGCCATACCTGGGGTTGAGTCCCACCTCTGCTCTGTACTAAGCTGTCTAACCTTACTCAACCTTTCCATGCTTCCTTTTCCTTATCTGTAAAGTGAGAATAAGAATACCTCATGGGGCAATGGAAAAACTGAAATGAGATGATATGTCTAAAGCACCTAGCACAGGGTCTGACATAGCTTTAAAAAAAAAAAGAAAAACTCTTGGTAATGCTTGACTATTACAAATAGTTATTATCTCCACATCTCTACCAACTGGCACAGTGCCTGAAAAACAAACATTTGAGAAATACTTGTTGAACTGAACTATTATGGAAATCAGTAGACTGACATAGATATCTGAAGTATATCTTGTGTGTACGACTTCAGAATTGCTCCCCTGTAGTTAAAACAGGATGTGCCATCTCACTTTGCTAGGGAACTTATGAGTTTTACCTCCAAAGGATAGATAGCCCTGGAACTCTCCAGGCATATAATGAACAAGCGTATCATTCTGGTCCTTGCAACCATTAGTTTTATTGTAGCTGAAGCTCAAATAGGATAGCTCATCACCTTGAAGTGAGTCTTGTTATCCTAAGTCATCTCATCATCTTTCAAACTGAAAAGAGAACTCCATTTCATTTCCTTTTCTTAGAAAAGGCTTCAGGACTTCCCTGATGGTCCAGTAGATAAGAATCTGCCTGCCAATGCAGGGGACGTGGATTTGATCTCTGGTCCTGGAAGATCCCACATGCTGCAGGGCAACTAAGCGCAAGCACTTCAACTAGTGAAGCCTGCATGCTCTAGAGCCCATGTTCTGTAACAAGAGAAGCCACCGCAATGAGAAGCCCGCACACCACAACTAGAGAAAGCCCGCGTGCAGCAATGAAAACCCAGTACAGCTAACAAATTAAAATGAAAAAGACCAAGAGATTCAGAACTCCCCAGGGCTATCCATTCTTATCAAATCTCTGACCTTTTGGGGTTCTGAAATTCCTATGTAAATTTCCTTCCCAGTATCCCAGAGATTTGAATTGTTGATGAAAAAATTCAATAGTCAATCTATGAACAGAATGGAAATTTTTTAAAATTTTATTTTATTTTTAAACTTTACATAATTGTATTAGTTTTGCCAAATATCAAAAAGAATGGAAATTTTTAAGCCAACCTGAAGATTATAACCTGGGAGACAATCTCTCTCAGAGAACTCAGAACTGTTCTGCCAATTAGAGGTCAAAGAACAGTTATATCCATTTTTGAGACAAAGGGTTATACATCAGATATTGATGGTTTACATAATTCAGATGTGTACCTATAAAGTACTGGGTTACTGTGACCCCTTACAGTGTTAAAAAGGAATATTATCCCCTAAAGGAGTTATCGAGTAATATGTCATCATGACCCCTTACAAGATGAAGAAGGAATGTTGGTCTCCTAAAAAGTGATTTTGCCAGCATTAAGACAGAATATTATCTCCTAAAGGAGTTATCCAGTAATATGTCATCATGACCTCTTTCAAGATTAAGAAAGAATGTTGGTCTCCTTAGAAGTGATCTTGCCCACACCGGGAGAACATTGTTCTTTACGGTTGAACAGGTATTTCTGCCACTGGGGAGATCCGGTTGGTGCATAATGCACACTAGATGTGAGGGAGGAGGTCAGAAGGCAGAGAAAAATTTTATGTTTATGCTTTTCTTTACTTGCCTTAAAATGTGAATTTTTATTTCATCAGTATTAATCCTGGTCATAACCTAAAATCTTACAGTTTGATTAAATCTCTGATTGTTACACTATCATTTTTCTCTTTTTTAGAAGAACCTCACCCATTAACACAAAAAATGTGCAACTAACTGAGGATTCTGGATGCTTAGATGCTAAAGGAATAATCCTGGAGTGTGGGTTTGGTCAGAGCAGGCTGCCCGAAGAAGGTCTCCAGGCAGATGGTGAAGAGTTGGTAGATTTCTGATGGCAGGGGCTTCCCAAGTTGAGGAAAAGGCGTTGGGCATGAGTCAGAGACCATAGAGCGTGTAATAAACTAGAGGTGAGGCTAGCAGTTTTATGCTTAGAGCAAAACCTGGGATTCCCCTCTCTTTTTCTGTCCAGATGATCAGAAATAAATCCTGGAGGGTCCAGAAACACAGAGATCAGAAATGTTCATCTCTAGAAAAGTGCACTGGGCCAGACATGAGGAGATGCGGTCTCTCATTCTGGTTCTACCACCAGTTTGTCCCATAATGGCGGGCAGGTCATATATACCCATTTTAGACCATTTTCTTGACAGTTAATTAGAGATAGATATGTAATCAGACTGTCACACAGAGCTGGTGGGAGGATTCAGTGGAAACTTACAAATATCCGTCAGATATAAGTTACTGAGATACTATTATGAAAATGTAGATACCACAGGAAGAGAGACCACTTTCAGCCTTGCAATCTTGCATGTTATTGAATAATAAATGCCAGCTGCTCAGAGACTCCAAGAAATAGGTGTCAGGTGCACTGAAGATAAAGGATTCTTTTTAACAAATGAAGAAACCAAAGTTCAGAGAGGTTAAATCACTCCTCAGTTATTGAGCAGGAACTGTGCTAAAGCCAAATGTGAACTACTTCACTGCTTTGTTTTCAGAGCCTGAAAACCTAGTTGGATTCCTTTGGCAGGCCCTTTAAGAGGGAGAATTGGTGGGAATTTCAGGAATAGTGGAGAACTAATGAGGGCAGTATTTTGGAGGTTGGCAGCTGATCTCAGATACAGGTAGCTTAATCTTTTTGTGTGCCTTAATCCACTCTGACCCCTAGAACTAGAGGTTCATAGACCTCTAGTACGTATGACGGAGAAGGCAGTGGCAACCCACTCCAGTACTCTTGCCTGGAAAACCCCATGGATGGAGGAGCCTGGTGTGCTGCAGTCCATGGGGTTGCTAAGAGTCGGGCAGGACTGAACGACTTCACGTTCACTTTTCACTGTCATTCATTGGAGAAGGAAATGGCAACCCACTCCAGTGTTCTTGCCTGGAGAATCCCAGGGACAGGGGAGCCTGGTGGGCAGCCGTCTATGGGGTCGCACAGTCGGACACGACTGAAGTGACTTAGCAGCAGCAGCAGTATGTATGAACTATGTATCACTCCTTTTGAGCCTCACTTAGAAGAAGGAACTGGCAGTTGATAACACTGAAAAGAGTGGCAATATCCCTTTAAATCAGTAAGTATTTCTGAAGTGAGGACTCGGCAGAGAGAAAGCAAGTGAAAGGAAAGCGAGCTGGCGTGGAGAAGTCTGCATTCCAGTGGCTCAATGAGCATAGTGGGAATTCAGGTCTATACAAGAGAGCCTGTCCATGGCACTAGTGGTGAGAGGGAGAAAGACAGAGACATCTTCATTATCTTCCAAAACAGAGTTGTACAGTTCTGGAAGACCTTCGGGCCACTCCATGAAGACACTGGTATAGATCCTCTTTCCATTCTCTCTGGCCTCTTTAGCCAACACTCAACATGAATATCATGAGAGGTTGCTGACTGTCTTTCTAGAAACATAGTTAACCAGTTTCTTCATGCTATTTCAAAATCTGAAAGTAGAAATTCTAAACTTTATAACCATCTAAAAAAGAATTTAGGGCAATCTTATGACATTGTTGTGGAGGTTCCAGGCTTCCTCTTGTAATGCATGGAAGGTTTTAAAGCAACTGTTCTCTTTGACTAGCTCAAAAAATCCTCTTTCCTCCATCTCCTGTTTTTTTAAGATTTTTTTTTATGTGGACCATTTTTATAGTCTTCCTGAGCACCACAATGAAAAGCAGCCCCTGCTCACCACAACTAGAGAAAGCCTGAGCACAGCAATGAAAAAACCCAGTGCAACCAAAAATAAAAATAAATAAATTATCTTTTAAAAAAATATTGGGAAAGTCCAGAGGAACTGGCAGTGGAAATATAAGCCAGTCATGGGTATATCATGACAATGGCAATAGCAAGTACAAAGAACCTAAGGTGGGCTTCACTGATGCATGTTTTCCAGATGTGGCCTCAGTGAGGACTCCACCACACTGAGAAACTGGTAGCATTAGCCCAAGGTTTCTTGGTGGCTCAGTCAGTAAAGAATCTGCCTGCAATATGGAAGACCTGGGTTCAGTCCCTGGGTTGGAAAGATCCCCTGGAGGAAGGCATGGCAACCCACTCCAGTATTCTTGCCTGGAGAATCCCCATGGACAGAGGAGCCTAGCAGGCTACAGTCCATAGGGTTGCAAAGAGTTGGACACGACTGAGCACAGCACACAATATTGCTTCTGTTTTATGTTCTTTGGGTTTTTTGGATGGAAGGCATGTGGGATCTTCACTCCCCATCTAGGGATTGAACCTGCACCTGCTGCACCACTGGGGAAGTCCCTCTCCATCTCCTTGAATCTAGTCTGCACATCTGAGAGAATTCTGATTATACTTTACATGACATTGGCATCTGCTCCTATCACTTCATGGCAAATAGAAGGGGAAAAGGTGGAAGCAGTGACAGATTTTGTTTTGTTGGGCTCCAATCACTGCAGACGGTGACTGCAGCCATGAAATTAAAGGATGCTTGCTCCCTTGGAAGGAAAGCTATGAGATAGCTAGACAAGGTATTAGAAAGCAGAGACATCACTTTGCTGACAAAAGTCCATGTAGTCAAAGCTATGGTTTTTCCAGTAGTGTACAGATGTGAGAGTTGGGCCGTAAAGAAGGTTGAGTGCCAAAGAATTGATACTTTCGAATTGTGTTGCTGAAGACTCTTGAGAGTCCTTTGGACAACAAGATCAAACCAGTCAATCCTAAAGGAAATCAACCCTGAATATTCACTGGAAGGACTGATGCTGAAGCTGAAGCTCCAATACTTTGGCCACCTGATGTAAAGAACTGACTCATTGGAAAAGACCCTGATGCTGGGAAAGACTGAGGGTGGGAGGAGAATGGGACGACAGAGAATGACATGGTTGGATGGCATCACCAACTCTATAGACATAAGTCTGAGTAAACTCCAGGAGTTGGTGATAGACATGGAGGCCTGGCGTGCTGCAGTCCATGGGGTCTCAAAAAGTAGGACACAACTTAGGGACTAAGCCACAACAACACTGGTGCACCATAACACTGGTGCCCAAGGGCCATTCCCATAGCAAAATCCCACCTTTTACACCTGTGTTAAATGAAGGGGTTGGTGGAAGTTCAAATCCATGTTAACATATGACTTTAATCGGAGACTGAAGATGACCCCTTGTTAATAATTTGGCATATGAATCATTTAAAAAACAAAACACTTTTGTTGTGGTGAAGATAGGTGCTAGAATTCACCCTCATCACCTCATCCTGAACGTACATTTTACATAAAATTACTCAGATTTTCTAACAAGTTTAATAGTATGCTGTTATAACATAATTGCAATATTATACCAGAAGTATTATCAATGCTAAGTACTCTCCAATTTAGAATACATGAATAAATTCTCTAAAACTCTTGGGAAGAGTATCCATTTTCCCAGCTAAATAATCTTTAAGTTCAAAAGGTAAAAGAAATATTTCTTCTTATATGGAAAATGGATATATATGGGAGTAGAGTTTTGATAAGCATTTGTGAATTCCCTGCTGGTAGATTTAAAAACCTCCTTGGCAAGCTCAGCTCAGTGCTCTTTGATGACTTAGAGGGGTGGGATGGGGGTGGGTAGGAGGGAGGCTGAAGAGGGAGGGGATATATGTATACTTATAGCTGATTCACGGTGTTGTATAGCAGAAACTAACACAACATTGTAAAGCAATTATCCCCTAATTAAAATTTTTTAAAAATGCCTCCTTGGTGACCTCATGGCAACTAGGGATACTATGCCCATTTCTACCTAGGGGCCAAAGTAGAGTGTCTGAAGAATTATGTATCCATTAAGGTAACATTAATTTTGTCATTTCAACATACAGCATCCAAGGTCACCCTGGATGCTGATAACCAGCCAATAGGTGGGAAAAACAGAAAGAGTAGAGAAGGGAGGTGAGCTTTTTAGATTGGCCTGAATGTCACCCACACCCCTTCCACCAGCATTCCATTGGCAAGGACTTGTCAGGAAGGCCCCACCTAAATGCAAAGGAAACTGAGAAATGGTAGTTCTTGTCTGTGGAGCCACTTCCCAGTCACATCTCAGGAATGATGGAAGGACAATATAGATATTTGGAGGCTACCTAAGTGACTTTGTCGAAGTTGTACTGTGGTAGTAACTAAGTTCTTACCTCAACTCCAAACTCTGCTTTGTAATGCCGGCAGTAAGGCACTATGAGCCACATTTCTGCTTTGTTGGCCAACTGTATGTTGTTGTTGTTGTTCAGTTGCTCAGTTGTGTCTGACTCTTTGAGACCTCATGGACGCCAGGCTTCCTTGTCAATCACTATCTCCCAGAGTTTGTTTAAATTCATGCCCATTGAGTCCATGATGCCATCCAACCATCTCATCCTCTGTCGCCCCCTTCTCCTCCTGCCCTCAATGTTTCCCAGCATCAGGGTCTTTTCAAATGAGTCAGCTCTTCACATCAGGTGGCCAAAGTATTGGAGCTTCAGCTTGAGCATCAGTCCTTCCAATGACTATTCAGGACTGATTCCCTCTAGGATGGACTGGATTGGATCTCCTTGCAGTCCAAGGGACTCTCAAGAGTCTTCTCCAACACCACAGTTCAAAAGCATCGATTCTTCAGCGCTCAGTCTTCTTTATGGTCCAACTCTCACATCCCTTCTTGACTACTGGAAAAACTGTAGCTTTGTTAGGTTCTGCCAATAGGGGGCAGTAGAAGGAGACCGCAAAGCTGGAGAAGGTAGAGACTTCCTGCCTATTTGCTTGCGGTGGATTTTCCTGTCTGTGGTTCCTGTACCACTGCAGCCTTGTGTGTTCACCCTGCAAACAGCAGTGCCTTCCTGTAGCGTCAGCTGAATCTGGTTGCAGTTTTTCCAACACTTGGAAGAATCTGCCTCATCATGTCTGCTCAGAGACACTACCAACAATCTGTCCCCCCTCTTCAGAAGTCTTGGTTCCAGCAACACAGGCACCTTCCTCCAAATTCAGACATCTTGGCATCAGTTGGCAAGTACCCCCTTTTCAGAAGCCTGAGGTTTAGCTCCAGGGAGCCCCTCTCCCAAGTTCTAG
Source organism: Bos mutus (assembly GCF_027580195.1). Classification (NCBI taxonomy): domain Eukaryota; kingdom Metazoa; phylum Chordata; class Mammalia; order Artiodactyla; family Bovidae; genus Bos; species Bos mutus. The sequence continues at coordinate 29,086,059 of NC_091646.1, read as the reverse complement.
TAATTACAAACTCTTCTCTTCCCACACCCCTGAAGCTCCAGGGTGATAGCTGCTCCCTGCAGTTTTTACCTTTGTGGCACCTTAGAGGAACACTATCCAATAGAAAAATAATGTGAATGCTAGTTTTTAATTTTCTAGTGGCCACGTTAAAAAAGTTTTTTTAAATGGTGAAATTAATTTTAATGATGTATCGTGTATATCAATCTGATCTGCTTTCATTTCAGTATATGATCACTGTAAAATTATTAATGAGATATTTTTATATGAAGTTTTTGAAATCTGGTGTGTCTTTTATACTTACAGCACATTTCAATGTGGAGGATAAATTTCACCAGGAATATTTGATCTATACTTAGATTTCATAAAATTTACAGTTGAAAATATAGATTCACCAAATCAAGTTGTTCCAAACATAGGTCAAAGTTTTCTAATAATTTAATTGAGTATCAATTTGTAATTTTTATTTGGAAATAACTGTGCCTCTACTTAATTGTATTGTGCCAATTAATTGTTTTGACAATGACTCTAATTATGGAAAATATTACTGATGAGGGACGCTAGATGGTCAGTATATGCAACCTCTCTGTAGTATTTTCTGTTTTTTTTTTTTTTTTTTTTGCAATTTCTTGTGAAGGCACAGTTGAGTTTTAAGAGTTCTTGACATATTCTGTATACAAATCCTTTGTTAGAGATGTGATTTACTAATGTATTTTCCCAGTCCATAGCTTGTCTTTTTATCTTCCTAACAGGGTATTTCACAGAGCAAAGTTTTTCATTCTGAGGAAGTTCAATGTATTGATTTTTTTTCCTTTTATATATTGTGCTTTTAGTGTCATGTGTAAGAACTCTTCGCCTAATGCTAGGTCATGAATATTTTCTGCTATGTTTTCTTCTAAAATTATATAATTTTATATTTAAATCTGTGACCCAGTTTGAGTCAATTTATATGTAAGGTATGAGGTTTAGGTCTAGTCTTCTTATTATATTTAATACCTTTGCCTATGGATGTCCATAAAAGAAAGATTGAAGCAGGAGGAAAAGGGGGTGACAGAAGATGAAATGGTTGGATGGCATCAGTGACTCAATGGACACGAGTTTGAGTAAACTCTGGGAAGTCCCTGTAATACACCTTAAAATCAGGTAGTGTAAACCATTTGAATGTGTTCTTTCCTCAAAGTTGCTTTGACAGTTCTCAGTCATTTCCATTTACATATGAATTTTCAAATCAACTTGTCAGTTTCTATAAAAGTTCCTATTGGGAACTTGAAAGGGATTGTATTAAATCTGTAAATCAATATGGGAAGAATTGTTGTCTGAACAATATTGAGTCTTCTGACCCATGAATAGGTATAAATCACTTTTTAGATTTTCTTTAGTTTCTCCCATCAAAGCTTTATCGTTTTCAGCATACAAGTTTTGCACATCTTTTCTTGCCCAAATGCTTTGACCAAAACCTTTCAGTTCAGTTCAGTTCAGTCGCTCAGTCGTGTCCGGCTGTTTGCGACCCCGTGAATCGCAGCATGCTAGACCTCCCTGTCCATCACCAACTCCCAGAGTTCAGTGAGACTCAAGTCCATCGAGTCAGTGATGCCATCCAGCCATCTCATCCTCTGTCGTCCCCTTCTCCTCCTGCCCCCAATCCCTCCCAGCATCAGAGATTTTTCCAATGAGTCAACTCTTCGCATGAGGTGGCCAAAGTACTGGAGTTTCAGCTTTAGCCTCATTCCTTCCAAAGAAATCCCAGGGCTGATCTCCTTCAGAATGGATTGGTTGGATCTCCTTGCAGTCCAAGGGACTCTCAAGAGTCTTCTCCAACAGTTCAAAAGCATCAATTCTTCGGCGCTCAGCCTTCTTCACAGTCCAACTCTCACATCCATACATGACCACAGGAAAAACCATAGCCTTGACTAGATGGACCTTTGTTGGCAAAGTAATGTCTCTGCTTTTTAATATGCTGTTTAAGTTGGTCATAACTTTTCTTCCAAGGAGTAAGCATCTTTTAATTTCATGGCTGCAGTCACCATCTGCAATGATTTGGGGGCCCAAAAAAATAAAGTCTGACACTGTTTCCACTGTTCCCCCATCTATTTCCCATGAAGTGATGGGACCAGATGACATGATCTTCCTTTTCTGAATGTTGAGCTTTAAGCCAATTTTTTCACTCTCCTCTTTCACCTTCATCAAGAGGCTTTTTAGTTCCTCTTCACTTTCTGCCGTAAGGGTGGTGTCATCTGCATATCTGAGGTTATTGATATTTCTCCCAGCAATCTTGATTCCAGCTTGTGCTTCTTCCAGCCCAGCATTTCTCATGATGTACTCTGCATATCAGTTAAATAAGCAGGGTGACAATATACAGCCTTGACGTACTCCTTTTCCTATTTGGAACCAGAACCTTTAGTCAGTGCTAATATAAACAGTGAGAATGGACATCTTGATTTATTACTGATCTTCTTATAGAGGAAGAACTCAGTCTTTCAACATTAAGTATGATGTTAGGTATAGGTTCTTCATAGATGCTCTTTATCAGGTTGATGAAGTTCCTTTCTATTGCTAGCTTGCTGAGAGTTATTATCAGTAATGGATGAAAGAGCTGAGAAATGGAGGCTTTAGACCTCACCCTACCTTAGTCAGAGTTGTTCTGTTTTATGTTTTAAGTGTGGATTTTCTCTGTGAAATGTGTTTACAAAATGAATTCAACTCCTAGTAAGAGAAAAATGTTTGAATAACACTACCTTATACAATAGGCAAATGTATTAGTCAGGCAAATTCTATTAGTCCAGAAAAATAGAACCAATAAGATAGATAGATATGTGTGTGTGTGTAATATAATATAATGAAGAATTGGTTCACAATATTATGGAAGTAAGAAGTCACAAGATCTGCTGTCTGCAAACTGGAGGCTCAGGAAAGCCAGTGGTATAATTCTTAGAAAATGGATGAAGTCCAGTCCAAGTCCGAAGGCCTGAGAACCAGGGAAGCCAGTGCTGTAAATCTCAGTACAAGGGCAGAAGATCAATGTCCCAGCTCAGGCAAGCATACAAGAAGCAAAAGGGATGAATGCCTCCTTCTACCTGGTGTTCTATTCAGGCCCTTGATGGATTTGATGATGCCCACATTGGGGAGGGCAGTCTACTTTCCTGAGTCCACCAATTCAAATGTTAATCTCATCCAGAAACACCCTCATAGACACACCCCAAAATGATGTTTAATCTGAGTACCCCTTAGGTCAGTCAAGTTTACACATAAATTAAATCATCACAGTAAGTTATTGGAAAATTGAATATAGATTTTTAAAATTTCAGGATGCTAGGGGCTGGTGCACAGGGATGACCCAGAGGGATGGTACGGGGAGGGAGGTGGGAGGGGGTTCAGGATGGGGAACACGTGTACACCCGTGGTGGATTCATGTTGATGTATGGCAAAACCAATACAATATTGTAAAGTAATTAGCCTCCAGTTTAAATAAATTTATATTTAAAAATAATAATACATTTTCCAATGAACTAGGAACACATAGGGAAATCTTTTGAAAGACTATTCCTACATCCTTTGTAAAATCTAAAGGATTCTGAGGCCATGCTTGAAAATGCAGGTTCTGGGAATTCCCTGGTGATCCAGTGGTTAGGACTGTGTACTTTCACTGCCTAAGGCATGGGTTCAGTCCTGGGTTGGGGAACTAAGATCTTGCAAGAAGTGTGGTACGGCCAAAACAAACAAACAAAAGCCAACAAAAAACCCCACTGATTCTCAGCCTCTTAAGTAGAGTTCTAAGACTGAGAGGGAACTTTCCAGAGAAGATTGCTCTCACCTTCCACCCCCAGGAATGGTAGTGCTAGAGAGAAGATGTGGCAAGTCTAGAGAAGACATCTCTCACTGTTCTATATCTTACCAACAAGACAGAAGTTCTGCACAGCCTTGGAGTCCCTTGGGATCACAGACTGCTTGAGGGCAGGAACTGTATTACGTTCTTTTCTGTAGCTCCTCCAGCTGTCTCTCACAGTTCTTTAAACATCTCATGTGCTCAATGGATAAATGGTACATGAGCAAATATTTTTTTCCATCCTACCATCTCTTGCCCCTTCGTTTTTGAGCTCACTGGGCCCAGCTCTAGACAGACCTGTGAAACAGATCAAGTTTGCCTCTGGTGCCCTTTGCTGAGCAGGTGGTCCTGTCTCCTGAGTGCCCATTGTGTCCTCTGACTCACCATGGTTTCACTGTCAAATCCCAGAAAGGCCTGTTCTTCCTAGGCAGCATCACATACCTCACCTGAGCTTCCTCATTATGTGTTCCTTATCTTGCATTCTTCAAAGGTTTCACAAAATTAGGGTTAGGCCACCTGGCCAATGAGCATTACAGAGAAGAGAGCCTTCAAACTCTTGCCTCAACATGCAACTTGGGTATCCATAGTACTTTCCTCCATCTCTCATCTTCTTTAAGCACTGAGCCCACCCATGGTGAGCAGTACTTACCCACCTCCTAAGCCCCCTTTTCTCTCTCTGAGGACAGTTTTGTGTGATCCTGGGGTTGTTTGTTTTTTAAGGTCAGGTAAGCCTCAAGAATAGAGCAAGCCCTGCTTGGATCAGTGTATCTTTGTTATTTGTTGGGAAAATAAGGTATTCATCATACTGAATGACACTGTCTTTAATTAAAATGACCTGTGATCACAATGTATTGATTACTTTTCCTCTGAAATTCATAAACTGACTTTGAAAACAATTCCAAAGAAGGAATTACAAAAGGTTTTGAGCAATAGAAGCTTCCCAGGGCAGTATCTTTGAAAGACTAGTTCATTTATATGTTTAAGTTAAAAATGTGTTTAGAGAAAACTCAAATATTTCTCTTAAAAATTATTGAACATCTACTCTAGGGAACAGAGTGTGCTATTTAGAGGTTAAGAGCATTACTCTGGAGCTGGACTGCTTGGGTTCTAATCCTGTGTCTGTACCTAAGTTACCTGTATAGTCTTGGACAAGTTACTCAACCTGTTGTTTCCTCATTTGTAAAATCAGGATAGTCCTTCCCACGTAGGGTCACTGTGACAAATCAGTTGAGTTAATCACATAAAGTGCTTAGAATGCAGGACCTGGTACATAGTAAGGGCTTATTTTCTTGGGCTCCAAAATCACTGCAGATGGTGACTGCAGCCACAAAATTAAAAGACACTGGCTCCTTCGAAGAAAAGCTATGACAAACCTAGACAGCATATTAAAAAGCAGAGACATCACTTTGACGACAAAAATCTGTCTAGTTAAAGCTATGGTTTTTCCAGTAGTCAGTCACGTATGGATGTGAGAGTTGGACCATAAAGAAGGCTGAGCACTGAAGAATCAATGCTTTCGAATTGTAGTGTTGGAGAAGACTCTTGAGAGTCCCTTGGACTACAAGGAGATCAAACCAGTGAATCCTAAAGGAAATCAACCCTGAATATTCATTGGAAGGACTGATGCTGAAGCTGAAGGTCCAATACTTTGGCCACCTGATGCGAAGGACTGACTCATTGGAAAAGATTCTGATGCTGGGAAAGATTGAAAGCAAGAAGAGCAGTGGGTGACAGAGGATAAGATGGTTGGATGGCATCATCAACTCAATGGACATGAGTTTGAGCAGACTCTGGGAGATAGTGATGGACAAAGGAGCCTGGCGTGCTGCAGTCCATGGGGTCACAAAGAGTTGGACACAACTTAGCGGCTGAACAACAACACATAGTAAGGGCATCATATTATGATTATTATCATCATAACAATGTTTGAGGCATTGTGTTAGAAAACACTTAAGGTAATACTTAAAAGGCATATCCCTACCTTCAGGAAGTTCACAGTCTAATAGGAAATACGATGTATAATTTGTCATAATAAAATCTGATGGGTGCTCTCAGAAATGCCAATGGTCATGATGGGAGGAGCAGCTGACACGAAGAGGGCTCTAGTAGGGAGAACATCTCAGTACAGTTCTATAAAGCACCAAACACCCTCCACTTCATTCAGAACATTGTGTCCTGAGAATAGGAGTGTCAGTACAACCAGATGCTTGATATTCATAGTAGTGATGAGAACAGAAGGACCTGAGAGTAGAGATCACACTTTTTACTAAAATGCTTCCCCCTTTAAAAAAAAAAAAAAAGAATGGTTTGCAGTGTCAGTCCCTGTGAAAGTATTTAGTGCTCGTCCCTTCACTCCGAATAGAAACCTGTCTGGACAGAGAATTCATAGACTCTATCATCAATATGTCTCTCTGTTTACAGTTCCCGTTTCAAAAACTGACATACAGTATCGCTCTGATCCTGAAAGAATTGAATAATCTGGAAGAATTTGCCATTTTACCCAGAGAGTTTAGTGATTTACTCTGGATTAGAATTGCATCAAAATTTAAGAATAGTAACATTAAATAATGAGATAATTTACACTTGAGGAGTGCATTGTTTCATTACTGTATCATTTTTTATGGTGCAGAAATTAGTTTTTTCAATTAAAATATTGGTTGCCTTTTTTTTAAGCCAGAGTTTCCCCCTCTCAGAAATAGTTATGAAGATGACAATTTGTGTTGCAATCAGTTATTTTGTATGATTCATGAAGAAACACTTTAAAAATAACTTTGTAATAAAGATGGAAAACTGTTTCTTCACGATTGTGATTCATCATAATTATTTTTGAACATTTGGTAAATCCTATTTCTGGGAATTTTAAGAAGTGCTTGAAAACTCTCTCAAAGCCTGCTTAAGGCTCTCATTTATGAATTCTGCAGAAGCTTCACTTTGTGAAGAAATGGGCTTGAGGTCGTAAGCATAGTATGAGACAGTGTGGTTAGATGTTTCTGCCCTCTCCTCATCTTTTCAGTTTCTCTTCTGAGAATTGGAAAGTCAAAGGATTATTTGGGGGAATTAAAGTAATTGCAAAGAAAAAGAGCACAGGCCTGAAACCTTTCCAAAATGGCATGTTCTGTGCTTCTGGGCCCAAGGGGCAAGCAGTGGGTGGGGTATGTACTGAAAGGTTTCTCTTTCACAAGAGAGAAAGGTGAGATTTCCATACCAATTCTTAAGAGAACTGTGATGGAGCCACAGATGTGTTTTCTTAAGAAAGGGAGAGAGAATATGGCAGTCGTAACTGGAGCCTCCACATGCTATACTTGGCGTTTGTTCCAGATTTGCTTGGTTGCACTGAATTTCCTGCTTAAAGTTTGTAATTACTATTTGGAGAATGGGCAACATACCATTCCAAGTTGTACAGAATGAGCATACAGCTGTCTTCTTCATTTTCCTCCAAAGGCTATTTCCTCCAAACAGTTGGTCCTAAAGTGAAGGATTTTATTCTGCTCTGTGGCTCATAGAGTAGAGCAATCATAAAGTGTATTGATGTTGGCCAGAAAATCTGCATTCTGAGCATGTGTGCGATTAACACCCTTATTGGATACAAACGATGCCAAGAGTTTCCAACCTTACCTGGAACTTCCTAAGGGTAGTGAAAATGAATTTTTCACCAACTAGGGCTGCTTTAATTCCTGGTGCACTACTTTTTTTATTTATCTTATTTATTTTTGCCTGTGCTGGGTCTTTGTTGCTGCCTGGGCTTTCTCTAATTGCAAGGAGTGGGGGCTTCTCTTATTGCGGAGCACAGGCTCTAGGGCCCTCGGGCTTCAGTAGTTGCAGCACATGGGCTCAGGAATTGCAGCTCCTGGGCTCTAGAGCATGGGCTCAATAGTTGCAACAGTAGACTTAAATGCTCTGCTGTATGTGGGATGTTCCCAGATCAGGGATCAAACCCTTGTCTCCTGCACACCGGCAGATGGATTCTTTACCACTGAGCCACCAGGAAAGCTATATTGCTTTTATTTTTTTTAATCTATTAATTTAACTATAGTTGATCAATAATATTGTATTAGCTTCAGGTGTATAGCTTCAGATTCTTTTTCATTATAGGTTATTATAAGATATTTAATATAGTTCTCTGTGCTATACAGCGAATCCTGTTGTTTATTTTACGTACGTTAATGTGTATCTATTAGTTCCATACTAATTTATCCCTCCCCTACTCTTTCCCCTTTGGTAACCATAAGTTTGTTTTCTATGTCTTTGAGTCTGTTTCTGTCCTGTAAATAAGTTGATTTGTTTTTTTTTTTACATTCCACATATGTATTTGTCTTTCTCTGCCTGACTTATTTCACTTAGTATGATATGTGTATGGAAGTATTTCATTTTTCTTGTGGTTGAGTTATATTCCATTATACATATGTGTGTGTGTATATACACATATATACCACATCTTCTTTATCTGTTCACCTGTCGATGAACACTAAGGTGTCCATGTCTTTACTATTGTAAATGGTGCTGCAGTGAACACTGAGGTGCATGTATCTTTTTGAATTAGAGTCTTCATCTTTTCCAGACATATGCCCAGGAGTGGGATTGCTAGATATGGTAGTTCTATTTTTAGTTTTTAAAGAGACCTCCAGACTGTTTTCCATAGTGGCTGTACCAGTTTACATTCTCACAGTGTAGAAGGGTTTCCCTTTCTCTATACCCTCTCTAGCACTTATTATTTATAGGCTTTTTGATAATAGCCATTCTGACCAGTGTGAGGTGCTACCTCATAGTTTTGATATTCATTTTCTCTAATAATTAGCAATGTTAAGCATCTTTTCATGTGCCTCTTGGCCATCTGTATGTTGTCTTTAGAGAAATCTCTAATTAGGTTGGATTTCGTGACTTTATTCTGATGTAGAGAATGTGGCAAAATAATGGGATGGCACTTCTGTGATTAGGTTACAGAAGATTGTGACTGCCATCCCACTGGCACCCTCTTTTGCCCTCTTACTTTAATGAAGCTTGATGCCATATCTCCACGTGCTGTATGGGGAGACCCACATCCAGAGACTCAAGGAAGCCTGTGGCCAACAGCTTATGAGGAGCTGAATCCTTTGTCCAACAGTGTATGAAAAACGGAATCCTGCGAACAACCATGTGACTGAACTTGGAAGCAGATCCTTCCCTTCAGGTGAAGCAGCATCCCTGGCCAGTGCCTTGATTGCAGGCTTGTGAGAGGCCCTGAAGCAGATGACCTAGCTAAGCCATGCCTGGATTCCTGAAAGTGTGTTTTAAGCAGCTAAGTTTTGGGAGTAATTGGTTATACTACATACTAACTAATACACCTTCCAGGAGATAGCCACTGTCCTAAGTGTGCTATCATCCTCATGTGTGTTAGTCACTCAGTTGTGTCTGACTCTTTATGACCCCATGGGATGCAGCCTGCCAGGCTCCTCTGTCCATGGGATTTCCCAAGCAAGAATACTAGAGGGGGTTGCCATTTCCTTCTCCAGGGTATCTTCCTGACCCAGGGATTGAACTTAGGTCTCCTGCATTGCAGGCAGATTCTTTACCATCTGAGCCACCAGGGAAAATTGTAACATTCCCATGCTGCTACTGCTGCTAAGTCGCTTCAGTCGTGTCTGACTCTGTGCGACCCCATAGACGGCAGCCCACCAGGCTCCCCCGTCCCTGGGATTCTCCAGGCAAGAACACTGGAGTGGGTTGCCATTTCCTTCTCCAATGCATGAAAGTGAAAAGAGAAAGTGAAGTCGTTCAGTCGTGTCCGACTCTTAGCGACCCCATGGACTGCAGCCTACCAGGCTCCTCCACCCATGGGATTTTCCAGGCAAGAGTACTGGAGTGGGGTGCCATTGCCTTCTCCAAACATTCCCATACATGTGTTTGTATATATGCTACATTTGTATGTATCATTTCTATGTATACCTGTACACACATTATATATATATATATATGCATATATATATACACATTATATATATGTAGTATGTATATACATTATATGTATATAGAGTATATACATGTAATACAATTACTTTTACAATTAAGAACATGTAATACAATTACCATATAGATATATGTGTATATATATATTGTTGTTCAGTCACTCAGTCATGTCCGACTCTTTGCAACCCTGTGGACTGCAGCATGCCAGGCTTCACTGTTCTTCATCTCTCAGAGTTTGCTCAAACTCATGTCCATTGATTTGGTGATGCCATCCAACCATCTCATCCTCTGTTGTCCACTTCTCCTCCTGCCCTCAATCTTTCCCAGCATCAGGGTCTTTTCCACTGAGTTGGCTCTTTGCATCAGGTGACCAAAGTATTGGTGCTTCAGCTTCAGTATTAGCCCTTTCAGTGAATATTCAGAGTTACAGTATTACCCTTATACCAAAACCAAAGATATCACAAGGAAAGAAAATTATAGATTATTATCTTTTATGACTATAGGTACAAAAATCCTCAACAAAATGCTAGCAAACTGAATCTAACAACATATAAAAGAGTTATGGAGAAGGAAATGGCAACCCACTCCAGTACTCTTGCCTGGAAAATCCCATGGACTGAGGAGCCTGGTAGGCTACAGTCCATGGGGTCAAAAAGAGTCGGACACGACTGAGTGACTTCACTTCACTTATGCACTATGAAAAGTGGGATTTATCCTAGGAATATACAGTTGGTTTAACATCTGAAAATAAATTAATGTAGTATATTGTAATGATTGAATAAAAAAGAATCACATGATCATCTCAATAGATTAAAAAAAAAAGAATTTGACAAAATCCAATAGCCTTTTATGATAGAAACACTCAACAAACTAGAGATAGAAAAGAACTTCCTCACCTTGACAAAGGACTTCTATGACCCACAGCTAATCTACTTAATGGTGAAAGTATAGGTGCTTTATACCCTTACACTTAGAAACAAAACAATGTCTGCAGCTCAACAATTTAATGGAATTCTATCCAGAGAAAGTAGGTGGGAAAAAAGAAATAAAAGGCAGCCGCATTGGAAAGGGAAAAGTAACATTATCTCTATTTGCAGATGACATGATCTTGTATGTAGAAAATCTCAAGGAATCTGCAAAGAAAACAAAACACCTACTATAAGTAATTAAAAAGTTCAGCATGATTGCAGAATACACGATCAATATACAATAATCAATTGTGTGTCTGTATACTTACAATGAACAATCCAAGAAGATTACAAATTTAATTTACAGTAGCATCAAAAAGAATGAAATATTTAGGAATAAAGCTAAGAGAAGGAATATACAACTTATACTCTGAAAATTACAAGACTACTGAGATAAATTATTTGGGAACACATTCTATGCTCATGGATTGGAAGACAATATTATTAAGATGGCAGTTCTTTCCAAATTGATCTATGGATTTGATGCAATCTATATAAGAATCTCAGCTGGCTTCTCTTTAGCAAATGGCAAGCTGATTTTAAAATTCACAAGGAATTGCACGTGGCCCAGAATAGTCAAAGGAATCTTGAAAACGAAGAACAGGGAGGGGACATATGAATACCTATGGCTGATTCATGTTGATGTTTGGCAGAAACCAACACAATTCTGTAAAGTGTTTATCCTTCAATTAAAAAAAAAATAAATCCAACAATCTCTTCCAAGAATTGAAGAATATCTTCCTTCCAAGAGAAAGGAAAATATATGCCCACAAAAAACCTTGTGTATAGCAGCATTATTCATAATAACCAAAAGGTAGGTATGTGTGTGTGTGCTCAATAGTTCAGTCCTCTCCGACTCTTTGTGACCCCATGGACTGTAGCCTGCCAGGCTCCTCTGTCCATGGAATTTTCCAAGCGAGAACACTGGAGTGGGTTGTCATATCCTACTCCAGGGGATCCTACTGACCCAGGGATTGAACCTGTGTCTCTTGCGTCTCCTTCATTGGCAGGTGGATTCTTTACTACTGGTGCCACCTGGGAAGCCCCAAATCCAAATGTCCATTAACTGATGAAGGCATAAAGTGCTATATCCATACGATGGAATATTGTTTGGCCATAAAAGGAACAAAGTGCTTACTGATACAGGCTACAACATGGATGCATCTTGTAAGACATTATACTGAGTCGAAGAAGCCAGTTACAAAAGACCACATGTTATATGATTCCATTTATTTGAAATGTCCAGAATAAGGAAGTCTATAGACAGAAAGTAGATTGGTAGTTGCTTAGGGCTGGAGGGAATAGGGAATAGAAAACTAAAGGCTATGAGATTTCTTTCTGAGGTGATGAAAATGTTCTAACATTAGTGATGATCACACATGTTGGTGAATAGACTAAAAACCATTGAATTGTATAATTGAAATGGATGAATGTGAATTATAATTAATTATAATGTTTATGGATATGAATTATATCTCAATAAAGTTGTTTTAAAAATAAGCTAGTCATTCATAGGGCTCATCTCATTTGCTTTCCATCTCTCTAGGATCACTGTTCTTTGTTGCCTAATATATAGTGTCTTGAAAATTGTTGCTTCATATTGTCTGGATTTTTTTCTTTCGGTTGTTTCATGCAGGAGGGTATGTACAAATTCTACTGTGCTGTCTTAGCTAGATGTAGCAATATCCCTATTTTTTAATTGAGGAAACTGAGGCCAAAAGCAGCTAACTGGCTTACCAAAGTTCATACTAGTGGCAGAATCGGGTCTATAACCAGGATTTCCTGATCTCTCAATCTGAAGTTGAAACAGGATTGTTTCTCACCTCTGCAGCTTCTAGGGCAACTTGAGAGCTGAAGGTTAGTTACCTAGTCCAAGTGAATGTCTGGGCCTTGTGGATCCCTAAAACGTACGATCAGATCTCTGCCTTCCCTTCAATCAGCAAGTATTTACTGCACACCTGTGTGCATTTTCCACAGTTTATTGTGATCCACACAGTCAAAGGCTTTGGCATAGTCAATAAAGCAGAAATAGATGTTTTTCTGGAACTCTCTTGCTTTTTCGATGATCCATCAGATGTCAGCAATTTGATCTCTGGTTCCTCTGCCTTTTCTAAAACCAGCTTAAACATCTGGAAGTTCACGGTTCACATATTGCTGAAGCCTGGCTTGGAGAATTTTAAGCATCACTTTATTAGCATGTGAGATGAGTGCAATTGTGCAGTAGTTTGAGCATTCTTTGGCATTGCCTTTCTTTGGGACTGAAATGAAAGTGGACCTTTTCCAGTCCTGTGGCCACTGCTGAGTTTTCCAAATTTGCTGGCATATTGAGTGCAGGACTTTCACAGCATCATCTTTCAGGATTTGAAGTAGCTCAACTGGAATTCCATCACCTCCACTAGCAACAGTTAGCAACAGAAGCAACAGTTAGAACTGGACATGGAACAACAGACTGGTTCCAAATAGGAAAAGGAGTACGTCGAGGCTGTATATTGTCACCCTGCTTATTTGACATATGCAGAGTACATCATGAGAAACACTGGGCTGGAAGAAGCACAAGCTGGAATCAAGATTGCCAAGAGAAATATCAATAACCTCAGATATGCAGATGACACCACCCTTATGGCAGAAAGTGAAGAACTAAAGAGCCTCTTGATGAAAGTGAAAGAGGAGAGTGAAAAAGTTGGCTTAAAGCTCAACATTCAGAAGACTAAGATCATGGCACCTGGTCCCATCACTTCATGGGAAATAGATGGGGAAACAGTGGAAACAGTGTCAGACTTTATTTTTCTGGGCTCCAAAATCACTGCAGATGGTGATTGCAGCCATGAAATTAAAAGATGCTTACTCCTCGGAAGGAAAGTTATGACCAACCTAAACAGCATATTAAAAAGCAGAGACATCACTTTGCAACAAAGGTCCGTCTAGTCAAAGCTATGGTTTTTCCAGTAGTCATGTATGGATGTGAGAGTTGGACTATAAAGAAAGCTGAGTGCCAAAGAATTTATGCTTTTGAACTGTGGTGCTGGAGAAGACTCTTGAGAGTCCCTTGAACTGCAAGGAGATCCAACCAGTCCATCCTAAAGTAGATCAGTCCTGGGTGTTCATTGGAAGGACTGATGTTGAAGCTAAAACTCCAATACTTTGGCTACCTGATGCGAAGAGCTGACTCATTTGAAAATACCCTGATGCTGAGAAAGATTGAGGGCAGGAGCAGAGGGGGACAACAGAGGATGAGATGGTTGGATGGCATCACCGACTTGATGGACATGGGTTTGAATAGACTCCGGGAGTTGGTGATGGACAGGGAGGCCTGGTGTGCTGCGATTCATGGGGTCGCAAAGAGTCGGACACGACTGAGCGACTGAACTGAACTGACTGTGTGCATTACATTTTGGGAGACATTCCTGGGCACAGAAAAGCAGGGACTACCATCTCTTGACTCACCAAGAGGTTCACCATCTCTTTGGGAGAAAAGGCCGTACATGAAATATCTCTATGATTCAAACACATTTACCTATAATATAACGAATGACTCACTCAACTGTGCAGCCAGGAGAGGTAGGAGGAGTCACTGTGTGAGGGCTTTTCTCAGGGAAGTCTTCCAAGAGGATGGAGTACTTGAGTTTCAGAAGAAGGTAGCATCCCCTGACTGAGCGAGGCCAGAAAGGCAGGATGTTGTGTTAAAGTGCACATGACGTCTCAGAGTCTCCTTGGCTATAATAAAAGCCTGAGTCTTGGGGTGGGGGAAGGAAGGGGATGTTATTATAGGAAAACAAGTGTCTTCTCAGGTCATGAAAAGCTGGTTTGTCCACTTGAAGTTACAGGACAAATGTTCCAGACCCTAGCTATTCAGCCATTCTCTAAGCATCTACTGAGCACTTACTATTTACTGGGAGTTGTGCTGGGGGCTGGAGATTGACAGATGTCCAGGATTTGTGACTTGCCCTAATTCATGGTCTAGAGGGGAAGACACTTGGACTTCAATGACAGATTTCCTTAAAGGAAGGTGCTAGCTTTCCCCACCCCACTCCCTGTTGGTCAACAGAAGTGGCCACATCCTTTCCCTTTGCAGATCCATCATCAGGGTTGGGAGAGGAGAAACGAGGAAAGGACCAGGGTCACAACAGCTGGAAGAGGTCTCTGCTTCCTGGCGGGCATGGCAGGGCACACTCCCTGATCAATCCTGAGCTCTGCTTTACAGCTCGGCCCCAAACTCAACCCTCCAGGAAGCCTTCTCTTCTGTATCTGCTCCCCCTGCGACCCCCACAGGCTCTCCTGATTGCACTGAGATGTATGGACACTGTTTGGCTCCCCTGGAAAAGCACAGGCCCTTTAGGGGGACGGTCCAGACATTCTTCAAGTTTGCGACACCCCCCACGGGGTCTGCACAGGTAGGTGTCTGTTGACTGAATCATGGGGCTTTTGAATCCGTCTCACTGTCAATGGTGCTTCTCTTCTACCTGCCCAGGCCTGGCTGTCTCCAGAGGGTCTTCCCGCCCTCTTCCCATCTCGCTTTGGCTCCTCTGCAAGGCCTCCTGGGAGGTTTCCACACCTGTGGCCAGGTGTGATGCTCGTGCTGCTGTGGTGGTGGGTACAACGAGGGCCTGCGCCCCCAGGTGAGGCCCAACCCACCACGGCCACAGGGAGTGACTTGTGCTGTCACTGGCCTCCTAGACCACGTGTCACGGCCAGACCGGGCTGTGGGTGCTCACCGAAGAGAAGCACACACACAGGGGTGCCATCTCCTTAGGAGAGACGAAAGCCCTGAGGTAAAGAGCACAGGGTGCTGAGTCCCAGCCCCTCCTCTGTTCACGGAAGCCTCGGGAGGGCAGGGAACCAGCAGGCCTGCGGGAGTCTCTGGACTCGACCTGGCCTGCACATCTCAAGGGGGTCACTGCCCAGGCCTGTGGCCTGGAGCCTACCCCCACCCCTGGGAGTGGGGTGGAGTGTCAGGGCTCCATCCTTCCTGCTGAGCAGAAGTTCGGCCCTGCGGGGCCCTGCTCCTGGCTGAGTTGTCACTGCCAATGGCCCCTTTTCACTCACAGCCTCCCCTAGCTTGTGGGGTTTGAAGCAAGAATAATTGTGTCATCTCACTGTCTAGGTGGAGAGGGTCCCGCCATTCATAGACACTGCTCCTCCCCCGTCCCCTCCATGCCTCAGGATAGGCATATTGCCTGGTGGGCTTTTTCCATAAACTGTACATTCACCTCTTCATTTTCCCTCTTCCTGCTGGCTTTATAACAAAGAATTGCACTTCCCCCAACCAAAAAAAAAAGTCTTAGCCAGTACAAGTGTCTGAGAGAGAACCAAACATTCCCATACATCTTGGTCGGCAGTTTAAGTCTGATAACACCGTGCTCAGCAACTACAGAACAGGGACATATGCCCTGCTGAGCAAACAGTTGGGTTTCAAGGCAAATCCCTAATATCTATGAGCATCTTATGGAGTCAGAAACCCACTTGACCCAACATTCATGACAGAGTGGTTTTTCACAATTTAAAGGAATATTTGTTTAAAGAGATTCCAAAGTTATTGAATCTGAGTGACTATGCATTTGCTTGTTCTCTTCCCCTGGGTTTTCAGATAGGTGTTTGTAGAAAGAAAGTGACTCATTCTATCCCATAGCTAATTTGTGGCTAAGCCTAGGACTTGGGCTCACTCTTTCTGAGTCCAGGACTCTTCATCTGAGCCTCCCTGGAATTTGGTCAGGGTTTGCTTCCAGGTTGAGGTTTAAACACTAAGTGGAATGGAAGGAAAAGAAAATGTCTTGAAGCTCAGAGGTGTGAAGGCTTAGGACATTGACAACCAATTAAAAACTCAGATAAAATGCCTCTAAGAGGATTATATGCTGCAGAGCAGTCAGTGGGGAAACAGGACTTGAGTTCCTGCAAGGGGATTTATACATAAAGATCTAGGGATTCGTCTAACAGCATATTTGGGAGGAGTGAACAGGAGATGTCAGGGTGGAAAGTCAGAGTCCTGATAAGATACTTTCTGGCTCTGGGACCTGGTACAAATTATTTCACCTTCTTCAGCCTCTGCTGCTCATCTCAAATGAAGGAATGATGCTAATACCAGAGTTATTCCCAGTCAATTGAGGTCATCCCATCAGTCCCTACATCTGCTCCATGTTATCCTAAATGTCTTTTGAACCCCCCACTTCTCTCTGTCCTTGTGGTTCCTTCTTTAGTTCATCTTTCTACCTGGTCTGCCCCAGGCTGCATCCTTTACATTCTGCTCTACACACTGCAGCCAAAGAGATCTATCTTTCTAAAACTCAAAGCCAGTTACATGGTGAATCTGCTTAAAACCCTTCAATAGCTTCTTATTACTCTCAGGATAAGACCCAAATCCTGGCCCTGGTCTACAAGGCCCTTCATTTTTTGGCACCTGTCTATCTCTCCAGGCTTATCTCACACTGCTCCTCTCTCTTAAGTTCCAGGCTCAAGCCACAATAAACTAGTAGCTGTTCCCCAATGAGGCAGCCTCTCTCACCTCCAGCCTTTGCATAGCTTTTACTTCTAGCTAGAACACTCAGCCCGCTCCAGCACCCTGTCCTCCCCCTAACCCTGTAGTCCTGTGGAATCCAATATCCATTCCACCCACCTGGGAAGTCCTCTCCCAGTCTGACCTGCTCCTTCTCTGTGCTCCCCAGCATCCCATGCTTCTGACTCCTTGGCACTCCTGGCCCTGATTGAAATGACCTTTTGCCTTGTTTTCTCCGACTCAGCTCTGCAGGATTGTGACTTATCATCATTATGTTTCCAGCAAAGACAAGTTGAATGAACAATGTATGTTGAAATGATTCATAAACTACAACTTGCTACACCAGTGTTAATAAGTATTATGTAATATTACAGTGTTCAGGTTGGTTAATATTGTTGGCCTACTCACCCATTTTATAATAACTAATATCAGATTTCAGTTACATCATCCTGGTCCCTTATTATGCCCAATACTAATAAAGGTTACCATTTATTGAGCAGCTAATCTAGGCTAGATTCTGTGGTGAGATTTTAGATGTGATTGCATTTATTCCTGATTATATTAGGTTGGCCAGAAAGTTCATTCAGGTTTTTACAGAAAAACTCAAATGAACTTTCTGGCTAATCCAATAGCAAGCTAGGTGCTATTATAAACATTATTCCCATATTTCAGATGAAAAAAGTAAGGCAAGCTCAAAGAGGTTAATTAGCTTTCCCAATATCAAATAACCAGATTTTGAATCCAGAAACTTTGAGTTCATGATCCAAACCCTGGTTCTAATCATCGCTCAGTTCTGCCAGAGTTTCAGATAAGGACACTATCAACAGAGTGAGAAGCAGCCCATGGAATGGGAGAAAATATTTACAAATCACATATTTGAGAGGGGATTAATATCCAGAATACACAGAAAACACTTAAAACTCAATAACAAACAACCCAGTTTTTTTCATTCTTTTTTTAAATTGAGATATAGTTGATATACATTATATGTTACAGATGTACAATACAGTGATTCACAATTTTTACTAATTATTCTTCATTTATAGTTATTATAAAATATTGGCTATATTCCCTATGTTGTATTATATATGTCCTTGTAGCTTATTTTATACCTAATAGTTTGTGCCCCTTAATCCCCTACTCCTATGTTGCCCTTCCTCCTTTCCCTTTCCTCACTGGTATCCACTAGTTTATATCTGTGAATCTGCTTTTTTTGGTTATATTCACTAGTTGGTATTTTTTAGATTCCACATATAAGTGAGATCATACAGTACTCATTTTTCTCTGTCTGACTTATTTCACTTATCACAATACCCTCTAATTCCATCCACCTTGTTGCAAATGGCAAAATTTCATTCAGCCACATACAATCTTATTTTAAAATAGGAAAACACTTAATAGACAAGTCTTCTAAGAAGATATACAAATGGCCAATAAGCACATGGAAAGATGCTCAAATCACTAATCACTGCTGCTGCTGCTGCTGCTAAGTCACTTCAGTTGTGTCTGACTCTGTGCGACCCCTTAGACAGCTGCCCACCAGGCTTCCCCATCCCTGTGATTCTCCAGGCAAGAATACTGGAGTGGGTTGCTGTTTCCTTCTCTAATGCGTGAAAGTGAAAAGTGAAAGTGAAGTCGCTCAGTCGAGTCCGACTCTTAGCGACCCCATGGACTGCAGCCTACCAGGCTCCTCCACGGTGGGATTTTCCAGGCAAGAGTACTGGAGTGGGGTGCCATTGCCTTCTCCCACTAATCACTAGGTAAACACAAATCAAAATTGCAATGCTATGCTACCTCACACCCCCTAGGGTGGCTATTATAAAAAAGAAAACAACAGAAAATAACAAATGTTGGCAAGGTATGGAGCAATTGGAACCCTTATGCATTGCTGGTAGGAGCCACTGTGGAAAATAGTATAGTGGATCCTCAAAAACATTAAAAATAGAATTACTGTACATCCAGCAATTCCACTTCTAGGTATATATATCCAAAGGAAGTAAAAGCAGGGTCTGGAAGAGATATTTGATACTTGTGTTCATAGCAGTATTATTTACAACAGTCAAAATGTGGAAATAATCCAAGTGTCCACTGATGGATAAATGAATATACATACAACAGATTATTTTTTGGCCTTTAAAAGGAAGAAAATTTTGACACATGCTACAACATGAATAAACAATGTGGTCATTATACTAAGTGAAATAAGCCAATCCCAAAAGGACAAATACCACAGGATTCCACTTATTTGAGATACTGAGAGTTGTCAAATTCACAGAGACAGAAAGTCAAATGGTGGTTTCCAGGGCTGGAGGGAGTGGGGAATGGGGTGGTTATTTAATGAGGACAGAGTTCTGGCTTTGCAAAATGAAAAAAATGTTCTGGAGATGGGTGGTGGCAATGGTTGCATAAGGATATGAATGAACTTAATACTGAACTGTATGCCTAAAAATAACTAAAATGGTCAATTTTGCATTTTGTATATTTTACCACAATTTGTAAAAGAAGATCCAAGCCTTAATTTTAACCATTTCCCAGTCCTGCCCAAGGCTTCTGATATTTTCCTTCTGATGAATGCTTGCTGCTTTCCCTCCAGATAACCTCCCTTTTCTTTCTTTTTCCTCCTGACACTAGACTGCTCTCTACCAAGATCTCCAGAGCCTCACATCGGTCAGTGCCCCCAAAGAGGCAGAGTCCAGCTTCAGGCCTCTAGCCTTCTCTCTTTTGGGGAAGAAAATACCTCTACTCTGAAGGCAGCCAGCACATATTTTACTCACAACAGTCAGCAGATGGCTGTGGATCCCAGGAATCACATCAGGACAAAGCTCGCTGTGCATTTTCCATCACTGGTAGCTATCCCAACAGTGACGTGGGGCATCGTTATTAATAGGTGAAGGACAAAGAGAGAGGGGAAGTGGCTTGGGTTGAGTCACACAGCAAAGTTAGAACTCCCAACTCCCAGCAACTGGCCTCATCCTGGGCTCTATCCCGCACACCTGGCAGCTCCAGAGACTTTCTCCTTTTCGTACTCTGGGCCATGAACTCTCTGGTTAACCAAGAGGGTCCAACTTGTCTTGCAGAGAAATGAAGCAAAATCTTCCTTGGGACGGTATATTGTGGTCTTCCTGTTTCTATTGATTGGCAGGAAACTGAGTGCCCCCTACTTACTGAATGACCTTGAACACATCATTGCAAGTCCCTGGACCCTCAGGTTTCCCTTCAGTAAAGTGTAGAAAAGAGTTATTGGTGCCTACCCCAGAGAAGCTGTGGATGAGCTAGGGAGAGGATCGGTGTACCCTTATCCAATTTATTCTGCATTATCCTTTACACGGGTGAACTTCCCGGCTGAGCATAATCACATGGGTGGGCTTTAAAAATACAAATTCCTGGGCCTTGACCAACCTGGCTTACTTGGATTTCTTCTCTGTTCTCCTGGCCAAGTGGCCCCCAGTATGAAGGGAACCCCCTCGAGTTGAGCAGTGGGGTGGTCTTTAACCTTTCTGTTTAAATCCTCTCGACTCAGCTTAAAGGAACCTTTGCTAGGACATGGGAGACATTGCGTTCTGTTTCAAGCTCCCCCTTGGACTCCCTGTTCTCCCAATTTTGGCACTTCTCACATACTGCTTGTTATTTTTACTTAACTGTTTCAAATCTTTGCCTCTTATTTCCTCAGTTAGCTATCAGAGGATAAAAACAGTGTCCTGCCCTTCTCTTCTTGACCCCCCAAAATGCCAGCTCCATTAGCACCTAGTACCTCTTCAATAAATATTTGTTGAATGGCAGATCTTGTAATTCGGAAATCTGAAATCATTTCTTATTTATTTGGGAGGGGTTCTGTGTCCTTTGGAAGCTTTCTGGTCACATGGAAAGAACTTTAAACAAAGAGGCAAGAGCCCTAGCTTCCAATCTTGGCACTGTCACAAACTCCCATTGTGACCTGCAACAAGTCGCCTGCCTTCTCTAGCCCTCGGTCCCTCACTTGAGAAACCAGGACTGATATATAAGTTTCTTTCAGCTCTGGATTTTTTTCACTACTGTGGTTAGCCAGGGGCAGCCTTTGTCGTGTCAACGTCTTTAATGTCCACCATGCCTTACTTTTTTTTTTTTTTCCTGTAAGAACTATGTCATTGATGGATCACTCCCAGTTTATAAAATGAGAAACTCAACTAAAGAACAAGTAAATGCTTTGGCCAAGCTTCCACCCCTAATGTGTGTGTGTGGGGAGGGGATGCGGGGCAGGGGTTGCTCATTCCTCACTGCAGCTCCCTGGCTAGGGCTGGATTCTTCCCTTCCAGAGCTGTTACCAGTCTTTCCCAAGTGTAGGACTGCCCACCCTCTTTGTGAACAATCCAGGGCAAAGGTGTGACATAGACCAGCTGGGTTTCCTCTTGTCCCTCTGCTCACTGCTATCTAGGGCCAGAATGTCCACTGCAATGTTCAGTACAATCTGTTTCCGTGTTGTTCCCTGAGGAGGAGATGAAGGACATGAGGCCAGTCCTTGCCCCCTAGCCAGCCTGGGGAAAGCTGTGCTACCATATGTAAGGGAAGACCTGGGAGCCAAGTGCCTGGTTCAGAGAAGATGCTCAACAAATTTGTTAAAAGAGGTGAAAACTGTCAACGTTTTAACTTTTTAATTTTAAGGAAGGGAAAGCCTTTCTTCAATGAAATCATCCCCGAAGCTCACTAGGTGAAACTGGTGAATGCCCAGTTGCCCCAGTTGAGGGGAGCTGGAGTCAAGCCCTGCCTGCTCTCTCCTCTGGGCCCCAGAGAGGATCCTCAGAGCTCAGGTGGGAAACTTGCTGTGAGTAAGCTGAAAAGAAGGGACAGATCAATTCGTGGGCTTTTTCCTGGTTAACCTTAGCTAGGAGGGGATCCTGGCCAAAAAAAATAAAATAAAATTGGAAGTTTGAAGGATCCAGCCCTCTAAAGAGAATATTCGCATCTGAAAAAGAGTCATCCATTTCTCCTCTCCTTAGCGTCATCAAGTTCTAGGAACTTCAGTTATTAAGGGCAGAGGAAAAGAAGTTTTGAGTAGATTTGTTTAAGTTGGTTCACCAATGAATATCAATGGAATTGTTTAAACAAAGAAGGAAAGAGAAGCATTGTGGTAATGTTTTCCAGTGTTTAATAGAAACCCATTTGGTGTCATCCTGCAGGCAGTCTTGATTTGAAAATACAATGTAAAACTCTCATGGAGTCTGGTGAGTGGATGGTTCTGCCTTTTGCACCATTGCTCCCTGTAGTTTGAACAATCCTAACTTCATGGTTAGCCATGGGCACCCACAGCTGCCCAGAGGGGCTACCTAATGAGAGCATCTCTATTCCAAGTCTGCAGGCCTGCCTGACTTGGCCTTCTCCTTGTCTCTCCACCCATGACAGGTAAGGGAGGGAAGCCAACTCAGGGGATGCTGACTTGTCAAGGTCCAGGGAACAAAGCACACCCCAAATCTGCATCCGGAAGACAATTTTGGATAACCAATATCTAGTTTTAAAACTTGTCAAAGAGATATGATTCTTGAATTAAGAGGTTTCCATTATTATCCATCTCATGGCCCTTTCATATGAATCTTTTTACCTGCCCCACAGACTATCCCACCTCACAGGTGCCAAAAGAGGCAGGCAGATAATTAATACTGGGAATCCTGCTACAGACTGTGTCCTCCACCTGAATTCATATGTTGAAACATAATCCCCCATGTGATGGTATTTAGAGATGCAGCCTTTGAGAGGTGATTAGGTCATGAGGCTGGAGCCCTCATGAATGTGATGCGTGCACTTAGGAAAGACCTCACAGAGATCCTTGCCCTTTCCACCATGTGAAGTTAGCACAAAGAACTGGCTTGAGTCAGGACAATGATTCTTACCAGACGGTGGATCTGCCAGCACTTTGATCTTGGACTTCCCAGCCTCCATAAATGAATTTCTCTATAAGAAATACTTCTTTTATTTGTAAACCACCCAGTCTATGACATTGTGTAATAGCAGCCTGAACAGACTAAGATGGACCCCATTGAATAACAGGGGAAACTGAAAGATAAAAGGAGCTCCCCTTAGACAGCAAGTCAAGAGGAGCCCCAGATTCTCCACAATTGCCTGGCACAGACTTCTCCTCTGCCTCCTGGCCAGTCCCCTGACTTCCCTAGCTTCAAAATCTGGCTCAAGCCTGACCTTGAAAAAGAAGACAGCCATCTAATCACCTGCCCTTCCACCAGTACTGCTGACTTCACCCCCTTGTCCAAGCCACCACCTCCTATAGCATCTGGACTAGTCTTTTGTACTTAATTAGTTGAGTTGGGTATCATGACATCTAGTCTTAGGATAGAAGGCACTCAAGGTTCAAGGGGAACTTGGTCATTAGGACCAAGAGCTTGTCAAGGTAAGACCTTGTGGGAGGACTGGCTCAAAGTCTCACATCAAGTTATGACAAAACCAGGGCTGCTAGCCAAGTTTTCCTATGTGTGCCTTCTTGGCTATATCCTGAGTTCCTCGGTTTCTTTTCTTGGTCCCCTCCTGCTATGTGCCCGTGTCCCTTCTCCCCTTTGACCCTCTCCCCCTGAACTGTCTCAGAGGGAGACTCTAAGGATTGCTACACAGTACCTGTTCTCTGGGACCTTGGGGTTGACTCAAGGGGGATTAAAGAGTGGAAACAGACATAGCCTGGATGGATCCTGTGGTTCTTAGCTCCGCAACATAACCTGTCATTCTTGACATTGGTTCAGAAGCCAAAACGTTGCCTCTCAGAGTCTTAGATCACTTACCCAAGGTCATTCAGCTCAGAAACGGCCATAGCAGAAGCCCATTGTATGTCCTCAGGCCTATGGGACAGCACTCTTCCCCAGACACCGCTCCAGGCAATATCCAGGGCACGATGACTCCCGAGGCCCACTGAGCCAGAAGCGAGCCCAGACCCCCACCTCCCTGCTCGGTGTAGCGGGACCCCAGGGGAAGTGCGTTATTCCTTTAAGTCTCTGAGCCTGTCTGCTTATTTGTGCTTTTGGCTCCCTTCCGAAGTGTGGGGGCGGGAGGGAGACACAGTGTGGGCGGTTCACTCTGGCCTTCTGCAAGTAAGCGGGGCACCCTCGACACAGTAAGCCAAGCACTTAGGCTGTGCGCAGCCCCCTGTCCCCCCACCCCACCCCACTGTGACGTGCCAGTGTCAGAACTCTCCGTTCTGGAGCAACGGACCTGGAGGCAGCTGAGCCGGCCGCTGGAGCGCGCCGGGACTCGCAGACTTTCTCCTGAGCCGCGCTCTGGGTTCCTGTCTTCCCCTCGCGGTTCTCCCACGCCCCCAGAATACCCACTGACCCAGCAGGCCTTGTGCTCGCGGCCGCGCCCATCCAGCCGGTGGCCCCCAGGGCCTGGGCGCCGGCCGCCCGCCCAGGCGCAGGTTCCATCGCTGGAGGGGAGAGAGGTGAAGAAGCAGGGCGCGCGGGGGGCCTCCTCCCGGTCCGGGCCGGCTAGCGCATCTTCTCCGCTTGTTCTTTCCGCTCCGCGAGCGCAGCCAAAGTGCTGAGCCCGCCGGGCCCGCTGCTCGGAGTCACTCGCAGCACAGGAGACCAAGCGCCCTCGGATAACCACACTTACTACCTTTGGGGGATTCCCTGGGGAAGGTGGCCGGGGACCCCGCATGAGAGGAGCTGGGGCAGGGACCCAGGTGAAGGGCTGCCCCGAACACTCCCAAGGTGCTTCCGTTCGCAGACAGCCGCTGTCGCCCCTGGGAGCGCAAACCTCCTAAGAACCTAAAGACCTGGAGGACTGTGCTTCTCGAGCGGGGAGGGGGCAGTTAGTGAGCGGCTGGCGGAGACCTGTTTGCTGACGGCTTTGGAGGTGGGATGGAGTAGGGTTTGGAGACGGAGAAGCCCAAGAGTAGACACTGGTGCTTTTTGTTGTTGTTGTTTCTTCTTCTTCTTCACTTTTCCAAAAAGCAACCACATCGCGAGGGGAGAAATAAGACAGAGTGTAAACACAAACAACCGCAAAAAGAAGCCAAGAAAAGCGAAGCCAAAAGAAGCAAGCGCAACACTGTTACAAAACTGTCTGGTTTTGTAACAATCGCCCCGCCGCCGGCCAATGAGCGGCGAGGCGGCGCATCACGTGGTGCCGTTTTATATAACACTTTGCTGAGACAAGACAGTTATTAGGCGGCGCGGGGCGGCCGGCATGGAGCTCGCGGAGGCGCGGCAGGGACCGGCGCGCGGCAGAGCGGCGGCGGTGGCAGCCCCGATTCCCTCCAGCCGCCGCTCCCAGCTCCGCGTTCCCGGCTCCTAGACGCCTCTTCTCCACGCGTGTCCCTCTCCCTATGGATTCATTTCAGGCTGGACAGATGCTGAGCTTGCCCGCCGAGCTCGGCAGCAACAACTTAGAGCTGGAGGAACCGGCAGCATCAGCGGCCCGCGGAGACACGGGCCCCCACCCGGAGGCGGCTGCAGAAGGCCCCGCACCTCTACCGACTCGGCCGCCAGAGCAGGAGCAGCCTCCGAGGGCCTCGACGCCGGAGTGCAAAGTCCTGCTCACGCAGGCCGACGCCCTGGCGTCTGGGGGGCGCCTCCGAGAAGCCCTCGAGGTGTACCGACAGCTCTCCGAGCGGCAGCAGTTGGTGGCCGAGCAGCTGGAGCAGCTGGTGCGCTGCCTGGCCGAGAACGTCCCGCAAGCCGAGGAGCCGGCGCCGGAGCTCCCAGACGGGAGCCGCGCTGGGAGCTGCGCGCTGGCGGCGGAAGAAGCAAGGGCGGTGACAGCCGCCGAGGCCACCGAGGTGTGGGATGGCTTCAAGTGCCGGAAGTGCCATGGATTTCTCTCAGACCCCGTGTCCTTGTCCTGCGGCCACACCTTTTGTAAACTGTGCCTGGAACGCGGGCGGGCAGCCGATCGGCGCTGTGCGCTCTGCGGCGTCAAACTCTCCGCGTTGATGGTGACCACCGGGCGGGCGCGCGGGACCCGGCGGGCTGGGCAGCAGGCGCCGCCGCCGCTGCGGGTCAACGTGGTGCTCAGTGGCCTCCTTGGCAAGTTGTTCCCGGGCCCAGCTCGGGCGTCGCAACTCCGGCACGAGGGCAACCGGCTGTACCGCGAGCGCCAGGTGGAGGCGGCCCTGCTGAAGTACAACGAGGCAGTTAGGCTGGGTGAGCCCACCGTACCGCCGGGGCCGGGGCGGGCCGGGGCTGGATCCGGGAGGGGAGCTGAGGGTGACTCCGGCGGAGGAGGGCGCGCAGACCGTGGGATGGACCGCGACTGGAGTGGGGGCGGGGAACTCTGGAGTTCCCTCTCCGACTTTTTCTCTGTGTCTGCCCCTTTTCTGGGTCTCTGTATGTCTCCCTGCTCTTCGTCTTATGTCTCCTGTGAGCTCGTGTGTTCCTGCGTGTCTCAGTCCCTGCTTCTCTTTGTGTCACTCTGTTTCCTCTGTCTTTTCCTTTCTCTCCGCATCTTTGTCACTCTGGCTCTTGGTTGGTGTCACCGTCTCTGTTTCTCGGGCTCGCCTTCTCCTTCTCCCTCTGCGTGCCCCAGCCCCTCTTACACCTGCCCGCACCTTGCAAATCGGGAGGTGAACTTCGCACCCTTCCCACTGGCGCGCCGGGGCCCCTGCGCTCCAGACTGCCGGGGATGTTCTGTCGGCGCCTGTGTCTGCCGCTCCCTCCCGGTCCGGGGCCGCCCTGCCGGCCGGGAGTTGTCCCTTCCGGGGCCGCGGTGGGGTGGGTCCGGCATGGAATTAGGTCAGGAGAGCACTGGTTGCATAAGGGCCGCGAGCGGCCCGGGCCGGGCGGCCCCTCCTCCGCGCGGGCGGGCGGGATTGTGTAACGGCTGAGGTAACCGAAGTGGGCCACGCTCGCCTCGGAAACCATCCCGGGAGCGTGTGCGGGCGGGGGGGGGGGGCGGCGGGCAGGAGCTCTCGCGCCCCGCTGCCCTGTGACTCATTGTCACCGCTTCCTATCACACGATCCTCGGCTGAAATAGATGCCCTCCCCGTACCCCCTCCCGCGCCGCCTGCCCGCAGCCTGCGCCCTCGCTTCGAACCCTAGCCCTCCAGCCCAGAGGGCGACGGGCCAGGCGACGGCTCAGGGATCCCTGAGGACACTGGACTGACTGCCAAGGGGACCGCCTCTGCCCAGCTTTTCCGTGCCGCCTGAGGATGGGTGGGTGGGCTCTGTGGCCTCAAGGGCAAAGTGGGCAGCCCCACGCCGCTGGCCGCACTAGGGCGCCTGAGTTCCCTTAGGCAACGACTACCCCAACCCCCCACGTCTGGACCCAGGAAGTGGCCGCCCAGCGACGAGCGACGGGTATTGCCCAGCTCGGGCCGGCTGCCAGGAGCTCAGCGGTGGGGCGCGGTGTCTGGCGAGGCGTGCCAGAGGAAAGGCGACAGGGTTGGGCAGACAGGGTTCTGGGATCCGAGGGTGCCCTGAGCCCTGCTTGGACGGTGAAGGAGGGGATGGGCTGCAGTCTCCACGTGTTGAATCTTCACCCGAGCTTGCAACAGGTAATGGGGGAGGGGGAAGAAAGAAGGTGGACTGGGGAACACTGGCACCCCCCAACCCCCGACCCATGTGCCCAAGCAGAGCACCTTGTCAGCTGCCACCAGTGTGGCTTGTGCTGCAGGAAATGAACAGAGGAGGCTGTAAACTCTTAACTGATGTCTTCAGAGCAAGTAATGGGCACCCACGCAAACCTTCTGCACACTCCTGGGGGAAAACAACAACAAAGCCTGTTCCCACAGCAGAAGCTGGAGCCCAGTCTGTAGGGAAGAGCAGGGCAGTATGAAGGAGACAGGTAGAGCCTGCTGAAGCCCAGATCTCAAAGGAAGGTTCCATTCCTGATCGAATCCAGGTCTCCGGCATTGCCGGCAGATTCTTTACCAGCTGAGCCATAAGGAAAGCCCCAGCTGCCCCTTAAGAGCCAGGAAAGCCCTTTCCTTCCCTCTTCCTCCTCTGTCTTGGTTACTGTCATCACTTTTCCCTGGGGGTTCATCCTTGGACCACCAGAGAATCCAGGGGCCTCCCCAGCAAAGAGTATCGTTGTGCTAGAAAGTGGCCAGTCTCTCTTTCTATTATTTTAAGTGCTATACTGTACTTCAGAAAAAAAGGAACCTGTCTCTTATCCCAGATTCAAAGTCTGTCAAGGTAGCAATGACTCTACCAGCTAGCTAGGCTTTGAGCAGATGCCTTCAGCTCTCAAACTTGATTTTCCTTGAAGATTGGGTTGCTTGAACCAGATGATCTCTAAAGGCCTTTCCAGCCCTGGGTCTACCGATTTAGAGTATTGATGAGAGCCAACCTCACTTTATTCCCAGAAGCCTTGTTCCAGCCCATTCATATCTGCCCATCTATAATGAGATGATGGAGCCTTGCAAATGCATTTCTGTTTTCTTAAGAGAAACTTCATATGTGTTGGGGTTTGTAGACAAAGATGTTGATGATAAGACTAACTTGGACTTGTCTTCCTGGTGGCAAGAATGGGGATCACATCCAGCCACCACCTTCTCCCTCTTCCCTGGCCTGTTTCCTTGTGGGCAATACCTCACTCAGAAGCTAGGCTGCCAGTTCCTAGCCACAGCCATGAAGCAGGGCGCCAGAATTTGCTCTGTGTCAGAATTGCTAATCACTACTGACCCCACAGGCCCTCTAAGGAACTGCTTGAGAGAGGGGGGATAATGACTTCTTTACAGTTGGGAAAGCTCAGACCCAGAGTGGCTGGGGGTGTGGTAGGCAGGGCAATACTAGGGCTGGAGATTAAGTTTACTCTTTGGGGTCTTTACTAGAGAAGTCCTAGATAACTTGCCATTTTGCTCAAGGTTTTTTTTCCTCTCATTTTGGCAGCTCCAAATGACCATTTGCTTTACAGCAACCGGTCTCAAATTTATTTCACCTTGGAGTCTCATGAGGACGCATTGCATGATGCCGAAATAGCATGTAAGCTCCGCCCCATGGGGTTTAAGGTGAGTGTGGGATGAGAAGGATGGGAAGGAACTGTAGTGAGGACAGGAAGTGGCAGGGAGGACTGCCACTGGGGGTGGGGGGAAGCGGTGGGTAGGGGCACTAGAGCGCACTCAGAGCAGGGGAAAGGCTCTTCACAGGAGCTGGTGGGGGGAGTCCCTTGACAAAGGGTGACTTAGGGGTCTGCGAGAGAGGTGAGTTCTGTCCCAATTTGATCTTAGACTGATGACTTGCAAAGCAGCCTGGAATTTGTGATTCTTTAGAACTTGAACTTGGGAGCCAGACTGCCCGAGTTTCTGTCCTAGCCCTGCTACTTTTACTAGCTGTGTGGCCTTGGCCAAATTACTTAACCTCCTTGTGCTTCATCTCCTCACCTATAAAATGAAGATATTCAAAGCATCTACTTAACAGGGGGAGACTACCTGTTGTGAGGACTACATGAGCTAATGCAGGCAGATACTTAGAACAATGCCCGGCATATAGCATTGTATGTATTTGCCAACATCAGCATCATCACCATTATTTTCCCATGACACTAGAGAGAGGAGGGGAAGAGAAACATTGCAGTTTGGTTCTGCCATCTTAAGTCCTTAATGTAGTCAGTCAGCCTGCTGCTTTCCCTAAACATGTAGGTCACATGAGGGTGTGGGGTGGGAGTGGGGAGGGGAGAAAGACAGGTTCAGCCTCTCTCAAGATGCCAGGATGCACAATGTCACTTCCTGCATCTGTGTCCGGCCTCCCTCAGGACTAGCCTTCAGCCACATGTCTATAGTTGGTTTAGAAGATTAGATTTGAGCCTGGACTCTATACCTGCAAGCTGAGTGACCATGGGGAAGTCACTTCACTCTCAGAACCCTAGACGTCCTTGTTTGCAAAACATAGATCTTGCTCTCTGCCGTAATCACCTTGCAGGGGGGCAGTGCTGGTTCCAGGTCAGCTTGACCAAGAGTCTGTTCTGTGAACCATAACATTGGGTTTTGGTGTAGTGCTCTCTCTACGCAGCCCCAGGATGATGTCCCAGGATGATGTCCTCTGAAACCCACTTCATCCAAGGCCAAGTCCATAATCCCTTATCTGAATCCCATAGGGCTGGATATGTTCAGAATCCAGAATGTTTCCAATTTCACTAAGACCAGGTATCAGCTCTGGACAGTGCCCCATAGTCAAACACAATAATATTTCTGCAGCATATTACATGAAAATTCACACTAAGTGGGAAGAAGACTGTAACACATATCGTTTTAGATCAAGATTTGCCACCTAATGACTTTTGATGTCAAGCCTATGAAAATGTTGGATTATCAGCCTTTTTTTTGGATTTGGGGAACTTCAGATAAAACACTGGGGAGCTGCATACTGGGGTCATTAATGTCAGAGTGAATCTCATACTCTTTCATAAGAAAGTTTTCATGCGTGATGATAGATTAGTATATCCTCTTTCCCAAGGAACACATTTACGGTTTATTCAAACTCATCAATGTCTTAACCAAAAGGAACTTCACTGGGAGTATTTCAGGCCTTGTAGCAGTGCAGGCCAGTGAGCTACCTGGGGTTAAGAGGACGTCTCTTGTAACTGTTTTTGCTCCCATTCTAAACCATATTGGGGCAGGGACCTCGATAGTGCAGTGGGAAACAGGGCTAAGTAAGCAGTGGACCATTTTGGATGAAATGGGAAAAGTGACTTACCCAGTGAAGGAAGAGTTGGTGAAAATATTAAACAGAAGTTCATTTTCCCTAAGTGCTGGGTTAAGCAGAGAGGCAGTGATGATAGAACTTTATGGACTTGGGAATTGAAGGAAGACTGGAACTGATGCTTCTGATTCAAAGCCACTTCACACCCCAGTTTATGGATTTCCCACCATTTCTTTATGCAACGCTCCTATGAGAGGTGTTCACTTCATTCATCCCTATTCCAGCCACCCAGCCAGGGCTGGAACTCTCCTGCAAGCGTGACAACTGAGCTGGCTGCCCTGAGCAGGTGGAGTATATGGGTTGCTACTTGGTGTGATTGGTCAGATCCCCAAAACTGCCAGTCTCCCAGCACTTAACACCCTCTAGCCACCTTGAAATGTCAGGCAGGCCTTTCTCCAGAGGGCTCTGGCAAGCACTGCTGGGAGCATCCAGCTCCAGAAGGAGGGGGAGGGCACAATTCGAGGAGAGGCCCCCAAGAGGCTTGGAGCAGGGGCCACTGCTCAAGAAGGCAGATTCTGGCTGGCTCCTGTAAGCCAGGCCCAAGCCAGGAGGCACCAGGGCCCACAGAGGCATGTCTGAAGGGGAGGTCCATGTATTAGAGTGCCCAGCAGCCACAACCCGGATTGTTGCCTTCCCTAAGTTAGACTCGGGGTCAGCATGTAGGCAAAGGCCTGGGGAGCAGGCCACTGAGGGGCAGCCTCTAAGCCAAGCTGCCAGGCATGGAGAGAAGACAACCCTCTTCTCACTTCTCTTCTTTCTCCCCCATCTTCCCCAGGATGCTCCTCTCCTACCCTTTAAGGGTTCTCCCCCAGGGCAGTTTGACTTGGACCCTGAGAAACACTAAAATTTCTTATATGATTTCAAGATGTGGTGAGGGAGCAGACATGAGCTGAGTTCACTGGAGCCAAAGCATTTGTGCAGCCCCTGGTTAGCGTTCAGAAGGGCTTGGTGGGGAAGCTCCCAGTGCTAGTTCCAGCTTTGCCACTAGCTGCCTTCAAGGTCTTAGAGAGGTCACATGGCTTGGCTCACTTGGGCCTCCTCTAATAAGTGATCACTGAGTGTGGGTGGTCACTCAGCCAGTAACATGGACTAGGTCTCTGCTTGACAGACTGGTTAACAGGAAGGCCCATCCAGGCAGGTCCTGAAAGCTGGTTAGTGTGACCTCAGATGGGAGTTCTTGCTACATCTGATGCCTCCTCCAATACAATCGTGGGGCAGGGGGTGGGGGGTGGTGGTAGTATGGCACAGTGGTTGTGAATCTGGTCTTCTATATCAGTCATTCCCAGGCTGTCAATCTGATTCCACAATTTTCCAGCCAGGTTACTTCAGGCAAGTCACTTCTCTGGGTCTCAGTTTTATTTTCTTGAAAATGGGCTTCAGAACAATTGCCTACACCAGCAGTCCTCAACCTATTTGGCACCAGGGACTGGTTTCATGGAAGACAAATTTTACACAGATGTTGGGGGGTGTGGGGGGAGATGGTTTGGGAATGGTTCAAGTGCACTACATTTATTATGCTGCCACTGATCTGACAGGAGAAGGAGCTCAGGCAGAAATGGATGAAGCTTTGCTTGCTCGCCTGCCGCTCACCTCCTAATGTGTGGCCCAGTTCCTAACAGGCCACAGACTGGTACCGGTACAGTGGCCTAGGGGTTGGAGAGCCCTGGCTTACACAATAAGGCTGTGGATAACATAGTCCTTTTAAAGCCCTCACATGACAGTGAACACCCAGGAAGTAATTTAGCTGATGTTATGAATGATAGCAATGTCAAGAGGTGGAGAAGAATGGGACTGAATGTTCATGTTTTCTTCCAGGCACACTTCAGAAAAGCGCAAGCCTTAGCCACCCTTGGCAAGGTGGAGGAAGCGCTAAGAGAGTTTCTATATTGTGTATCCCTCGATGGAAGGAACAAAAGAGCAAGAGCTGAAGCCCAAAGGGTGAGTTGAGATGACGTCAGGTCCAGCTGCCCAGTGGGCTTCCAGCCCTCTGTCCTCTCCAGGGCAGGGAGTGAGGGAACTGTGCTCCCTAGGGTTGGGGGTCCAGAGTGGATGGTTTCCTGGGTTAAGGGGACAGGAGCAAGACACAGGTGCCAGTTGATGACCCAGAAACACCATCCTTTTGGCACGTACAATCAGATTGAGCAGTTCCTACATTTCTGTAGGAGCCTGTGAGGAATGTGCTTGATTCTTTGACTCAGGGTCTGGGTGGTCAGTAAGAATACAAACAAACAAAAAAAATAAAACCAAATAAGTTAACGTGGAGATGGAGGCCCACGGAGGAGACTCCAGCTGTTGGCCAGAGATCCCGGGTGTGAGGCAGTTTTAGAACTTTCCTTGGGCTGAGTCACAGCTTCACCAGCCACACAGGGTGGCCAGCTCCTCACAAGGGGTGTTGGGTCCCATCTGCCTTGCCATATGCAGAACTCCAACCTTCAGCTTCTTTGCTAGAAATGAAACACATATGTGATATAAGTTGGGGACCATTACACTATAATCCAATCATCCCAACTCTTGAGTCGCTGGAGGATGTGGTTGTTATTTTTTTTTTTAACTGCATGAGATACTAGGCACATTAGTGAATGCTCAAGCATCCTCAATTCGTAGACTTTGTTGCTTATTGTTCTGCAGTGTGCTCTCTCAGTGTCTGGCTCGTTGGCCTGGCAATGGGATGTTGACAGTCAGTGGGGACTTCTGCTATGCTTGTGCCCCACCCCCTGTTCACCACCGCGCCCTAGGTGCCTCTGTCCCAGGGTGCTTTGGCAGAGCAGTGGATGAAGAAAGGGAGCAAGAGACAGGACTGGTTTCTGAAGGCTCCAGAAAGGAATCTTCAGCAAAATCATTGAACTAGGGGCAGCTGAGCACCGGAGGTTCTGGGAAGTTACTTTGGGCTGGTTAGTAGGAGCTAACCAGCTGTTGGCTGGTGGCAGAGAATTGCTCCAAGCTGTGGACCCTTCCCCAAATCTTAACTGTAGTCCACAGTGTGAGTAATAGTAATAATGACTAGCATTTATTGAGCGTTTCTTGTGCACTGGGCACTGTTCTGTGGACTTTATGGGGAAGCTATAATTAAATCCCCACAACGTCCCTATGAGAGTAGGTACTATCATTTATCCCTACGTTACGGATGAAACAGATGAGGAAGCTGAGGCTTGGTGCCTTTCCTGAGGTCATGAACCTAATGATCGGTGGAAGAGCAACCAAACCCAGCTCCTCCTGCTTCCAGAGTCTGCCTTGTGAGCTGCTCCACTATCCTACTGGCCCGGGAGGCTGAGTCAGGAGTCTCAGCACCCACTGCTGAGACTGGGGAGAGGAGCAGTGGGGTTATCCAGCTCTGGGATGTATGCACAAAGGTGCTTAGAAGAACAGAGTATGCAAAGACCAACAGAGGCAGGTGTGGATCCGGGAGAGAGTGATTTCTTTACTCTCATTTGTCCATTTCCCAGTTGGCCTGAGAGGCTCTTGGTGTCATCATTTGGGTTGATCCTCTTTCCCACCCACTTTATAGACCACCTAGTATCATTTCCCAGGTGGCTGAGTGGTAAAGAATCGGCCTGCCAATGCAGGAGATGCAGGTTCGATCCCTGGGTTGGGAAGATTCCCTGGAGGAGACATGACAACCCACTCCAGTATTCTTGCCTGGGGAATCCTATGGACAGAGGAGCCTAACAGGCTACAGCCCATGGGATCAAGAAGAGTTGGACACGACTGAAACGACTTAGCATGTAAGCATGCATGCAGTGTCATTTCCACAGCTGCCTTAATGGGATTGGGCAAGAACTGTGCTAAGCTCTGGAGACCCAAAGAGGCATAAGCCACAGTCTCAGGCCTCCAGGACCTTACACTCTTGCACCGGTTCTATAATGTGATATAAATGCCAGATAATACAATCGAACATTTGCCTGTGATGAGTGTTCCAGAGTTCTGAAGCTAAGGTGAGAATTTAGAGGCGAATTTCGACGGCGGGAGGTGAGGACATGGCACTTAGTTAGGAACGCTGAGGACCCTCTGTGCTTGTTTGCTGGGTTGTTCCCCTCTCCAGGGATAAAGATGTGACAGAGATGGTCCAGGTTCACTTGCCATGAATTAGCTGCCCTTGTCACTTACAGGCCTGGGTTTCTTTTTAATGTTTGTCTTTACTTCAGATTCTTTTTGGACTTCTTGGCCCACTTGGGCCTTTTCAAGGCTGACGCTGAAGTGAAGTTGACTTCCATTTTCACTGAGAGTTGACCCCAACTTTTGTTTTCCAAAGCCACTGGGAAGGCCTTCAATGAGGTCTTAGGTAGCGGAAGAGGAAGCTCAGTGCTGCTGTTCCTTTGCCTGGTTTCCTTCGAGCTTCCCTCTCTGCCTCTCTTCCCCTCCCACCACACTCTGCCCTCGTATCCTTGTACCTGGGGGTTTCCCTATGGCTTGCTACTTCTCTCTGGGGGAGAATTCCAGGGGGGAGTGCTTCAGAGGTGGTTCCTGGTGGGTCACTCAGAGCCCCCTGAGAGCCCAGTTTGGCTCCAGTAAAGGAGGAGTCTCTGAAAGCTGGCGTTTACAGCCCTGGTCAGTGTGAGAACCTCCCATCTCATTCCTACACCAACTTAGAATTGGAAGGAAACAGAGACATCTGTCATCTGGGGACTTTGGGCCTGAACCCTAGGCATCTCTCTGGGCCCTAGGATGGCTAGTGTCTTAACTCAGTTCCGTCCAGTGTGATGAGTATTTACTGGACATTAGTCGTGTGCCCTCCAGAAACAGAGCATCTGTAGAGAGCAAGACTTACATTTGCGATGCAATTTGAGGCTAACACCAGACTGGGGAGGGTGAGGGACTATCTTCTGGTGCAGTTGAGAACACAGAATGATGGGAGAGATCAGGGAGACTGGAGGAAGAGAAGATGGGAGACCTGGAGCTGAGCCTTGAAGGATGAGCAAGGCTTAGCCACGTGGAAAGTGCTGGCATCAGAAGAAACATCATGAGGAACTGCTGGGGCCCAGTAAGGAAAGAAATCAAACTGGAGAGAGTTTGATCCCAGTTTCGGTCAGATTCCCCTGATCAGTTAATACCCTGTTCCCTAGAGGAAGGCGTAGGGCACCCTTTAGTTGGTCTCAGCAGAAAACATGTGAATATATTTTAGAAGCAAGTGACCTGCCTTCCTGGGTTATGTGTTACATACAAAAATACCTATGTATACAGATAATTGGCACTTTACCACAGGAGAGAACTGAAGCAAGGATGCGGGCGGTTGATGGGGCAGCCTCCACTAGATCATGCGTCTTTGACTCCCAGTCCCTTCTGGATCTTTTATCTGCCCCACCCCCATCCCCAGCTTATCCAGTTGCAAAGGAAGCCAACCATAGACTAGACCAGCCTGCCGCCCCCCACCTCCACCCCAATCATTGAAGTGACTTGACATTCTCTGGAAAGTGAAGGCTAGAAAGTAGGAAGAGAGGCTGGGAGAAGAGGGAAGAAGACTTGGCTCTGCTTTTACAAACACATCACTGCTGAAGGGATTCAAGATCCAGGGCTGATGGTCGGGGAGGAGAGGCAGGACAGGCAGACAGGGAGGGAAGAAATACAGAGGAACCTTGGCGACATTTGTTGCCTTCTACCCAGGGGGGCATCTCGGACACGACTCCAGGTCCCCCAGCTGATGTTGGGCTCCTGCCTTCTCCTCGGCCTCTTTCCTCCTAGACAGGTTTTGAAATCCCCCTGCAGATCTTTCTGTGGAAGGGTAGCAGCGGAGTGGTGTAACTGGCTAGGGAGACAAAGGCAGATCTGTAGTGCCTTTTCAAAATTCAGATTCCTGGCCACACTTCAGACCCAGGGGAGCCAGGCATGGGAACTTGGAACCTGGAAGTCTCATAAACTTCCCAGGTGATTCTGATGAGCCGAAGGAGGATCCCTGCCCCACTGTGTTGGGGTCTTTGGTCCAAGGCTTCCTCCCTGGGGTTTTGCCCCACAAGCTGTACCCTTTGTCCCTTCCCGCCCTCCCACCCCTGCCCTTCACCCAAGCACCTGTAGAAACTTAAGTAGTGAAGTCTTCTGTTTTATGTCCCAGCTTCTCCTTAGTTTCTTTACACCATCATTCCCGGGGGCCTCTCAGGAACATTCTCCCGATATACTGAAGCTGTTGGCACCTCACCTTAGATTAAAGGAACACGTAGAGTCATTGGCTACTGAAGGCACCATCCATAATCTACCAAAGTTGTCACAGGTAAAACTCCACTCACCCAGCTCGCTCCTGACGCTTCGTTTGGCTGTTTTGTGGGCAAACATGGAGAGTAAGCCCTCACCCTCCTACTTTGTTTGGTTCCCGAGAAAGAAGAAATAGAGTTGCTAGTGGCTGTCTTCTTTGCTGAAAGGCTATTTAAAGATAAAACTGGATTTCAGGCAGGGGCCCAGGTTGATGATTTATTATGTTCAATTTTCAATTCTTTATCAGGTCCAGTTGAGAGAGGTGACAGAACTAGAAAGGCCCACTTCCCCAGGAGCCATTCGGTTGGGGTGAGCTTAGGGGCAGAGCCTGGGAAGAGGGCCTGACAGCCCCTCCTGTCCTACTTTTTGTTTGTTCAAGCTGCTGGTCTTTGAGTACCAGCTGAGTTCCTTGTGCAAAGACATCTCCATTTGATCCCCAAGTGGAGGTCATTTCATATTCCTGCACTGTGTCTTACACGTAAGTAGACTTCCAGCACATATGTGGAGCCGGGGAGAGGGAAGCAACTTAGAAAGTGTTAACTTTCTGGGATTTGAGTCTTTGAAAACCATGGTCTCCAGGCCCCAACTTTCCAGCAGAGGGCAAGTGGGCAGAAGCTGGGGCTCAGAAGCACAGATATGTAGACAGAGGCAGGCTCTGAAGATCTAGGCAGCTCAAAGCATCCGCCTGCCTGCTGTCCATGCCCTGTGTTCCTCCCGTGTGAGCCCTAGGCTCTCCATGGCTTCTTGGTTCTCTGACAGGTGAAAATCTTATATTTCCCTGACCTCTTTCCCTGCTCTGGAGAATGAACAAAATGCAGTGCCTGACTCAAAAAGGCTGGGTGGTGGGGGCGGGGGGGGGGTGATGGGCAGAACTTAGAGTATATCCTGAAATCAAAGCAGTGCTACATGCTAAGTCACTCAGTCGTGTCCAACTCTTTGCGACCCCATGGACTGTAGCCAGCCAGTCTCCTCTGTCCATGGGATCCCTCCTGGGGATCTTCCCCACCCAGGGATCAAAGCTGCATCTCTTATGTCTCCTGCATTGGCAGGCGGGTTCTTTACCACTAGCACCACCTACATTTCAATACTTCTTTGAGATCATTATTACCGAATTGAGAACCATAATACTGAACCCAAGTGCCTGGAGTGACTTCTAATTGCAGCCCAATTAGAAATGAAGAAAAAAAGCACCCCTGGCTTTCTTGTATGACGAAGCTGAGGACTAGGGACTGGGTTTCTACCCAAACTTTGCCTTGCAAAGCACTGTTCTGTGTAGACTCTGACAAGGGCTCATGGAAAGCTGAGGATGCGGCAGTGCCATAGTGCTGATAAAACCCTGAACTCCCCAGGTTAGAGACTCAGAAAAGTCTTTTCCTCCTCACCTCATCATTTTCTCCCAGCTGTGCACTCCCCATTTTTCATCTATCTACCAGGGTTTTTTTTTTTTTTTTTTTTTGGAGTTGGAGGGAACACAACAATCTGAACATTTTGACCCATACACTTTGAATGTAGAGAGAGGGGTTCTCCACATAAAACTGCATAAACACTTTGTCATTGGATTTTTTTTTTCTCCTGGACAAAAATTCTTGAAAAGGCTAGAGATGTTATTGATCATTTTG
Source organism: Bos mutus (assembly GCF_027580195.1). Lineage (NCBI taxonomy): Eukaryota > Metazoa > Chordata > Mammalia > Artiodactyla > Bovidae > Bos > Bos mutus. The sequence goes on along the minus strand of NC_091646.1, from coordinate 29,047,435 downwards.
CCAGATGATCTTGTCTCTTTTTCAGACTTTTTGCCCAAAATCTAGTGAAAGGATTCATTTGTTCCTAGTTCCTTTGACCAGTATAACATAGCTCTGGAGTGTGAGGGCATTTGGTAGGCCTGTGAACACACCTGCACCAGAACCTTCCCGAAAGTTCTTTGGAAGCTGGATGTGGGACTGGAGGATGGCTGGGAATGGCAGTGAGGGTGAGAGGAAGGGCCGAGTGGCAGGATCTACCCTCACTGCACTGCATGCCTTGGTGTCCCTCAGGTGGTGACTGGGACTGACTGGAGAGGAGTGGAGACCGGCACTGCACTTGGCATCCTGCCTTCACTGCTGCCCAAGGACTGTCTCCCTGCATGCCTTACTCTGCCCCATCTGGGCCTTCTGTGCCCTATGACTGCTGCCCAGTTAAGCTACCTGTCCTCTACATGGTCAGGACTGGGCAGTGTTTTCTCCTCGTCCCTTCTGGAGACAATTATCAGAGGACAATGTTGGGCCCCAGTAGATTCTGATGTTTGGCTCTTTCTTCCTCCAGGAAACGCCCGAGCGCCCACATTGTTCCAGTCAGGAGGGGGCAGCAGCCAGGGGCCAGGGGGGCAGCCTGATGAACCCAGTCACAGTGACAGGGGATGGGCCGCAGGACCACACGGAAGACTCGGTTGGAGCAGAGGAGGAGAAGGGGGTCGCTGCCTCTTCCCAAGCTGCCTCCATTAAGACTGGCAAATGCCAGGAGAAGAAAAGGAAGCACTGCCAAATTGAACCCCAAGACCCAGAGAGGCCTAATAAAGCGTCTAAGCCAGGTGCAGACTCTACCCAGGGAGTTGGGGGCTTGGAAGGGAGCCCGGGCTCAGCAGTGTGTGGAGGCTTCTACCCTCCACACGATGGCTCCTCTGCTCTGCCACTTCTAGGGTGGCTGTGGGGTTTCTGTGAGAGCAAGCAGTTCCTAGCATCCTGCCGGTACCCCATATGAATTATAAGGGAAAGCCAGGGCTTATGGGCAAGCATAGTGTCAAGTAATGACATCTCACGCCCTTGATGGTGTCACTTCCTTCCAGGGCAGCCTCTCTGCACCCCCTTCCCCATTCTGGGGAAGTCAGACCCGGGCAGTTCCATCACGCCTCATCCTGCTCGTTCCCAGTCATGTCCCAGTAGGTAGGCATCTGAGAAGCAGCAGCTGCAGCTTGGTATCTTTCCAAGAGTGGCTGCCAGTGCCAAGATTCAGTGTCAGCTATGAAGGCCTGGCTCAGTCCGTGGAGTCGTTGCAGCTGTTTGTCAAGAGTGAGGTGCCTGTTCCATTTAAATGAAGCCCCCCCAGGGCTCCCAGACAATCCCTGACCTACACATTTCTTTCTTTGGGGCTGCTGGAAGCCTCCACATGCCTGTATCAGGGTACCCCATTCTCAGTGGCTCACTTGGCCACTAAATCAATTCTCAGGGAGGTGATGAGAGTGGCTGACTGAAAAAAAATATTTGGGTTCTTTGGCCTTAGAAGTGCTGTCTTGTGACACCAAGGTTGGTTCCCCTCTGACTTCTGCTCTCTACATCACAGATCCTTCCACTGACCCCAGGGCCAGGCCTGCGCTCAGTGTCCCGCTGGCATCTTTTGACGCCTCTGACCTTGAATGCTCCCTCTGTATGAGGTATGTGAGGTGCCCTGTCGCTTACTGCCTGAGAGGTCTTCCCCTCTGGTGTCTGCACCTCTCTGCTAGTGACCTATGGCTTGGTTGGTTAGCACAGAAAAGCATGCTTCTAACAAAATGGAAGTCACGTTGACTGTCACACGGGTGAGCTTGTGTCCCTTGTTTACGGATCACATGCCCCGCACTCCTGCCTTGGAAATACCTAGAGAGCACGAAGGAAACTGTCTACTCAGAAGTCAAACGGACAGTCCACAGGCTGGATGTCTTTTGTTCAGGCCTCATGGGATTTGGGAGGTTGTTGTTAAGGTGAATGTTTAGAGACAGGACACTCACTCCAGTTGGTCATGGCCCCCCTCCCTTGGCCACTGCCTTCCTCACACATTCGCATCACTTTCCTGGCCTCTATTTAAGTTTGGGACCCTGGAACTAATTTCTGCTGGCTACTAGATCAAGATCTCAAAGCATGAGTGCCAGTGTCAGCCTCACAGGCCTATTCTCTGGAAGCCAAGGAGAGGGCTGGACTCATTTTTGGTCTATACCTGCCTGCGCAGTGGTCAGTAGTGGGCATGTACGACTTGGCTAAGAGTCTCTCCTCCACCTACTGCCACACTGTCTCAACTTTCTCAGATCTCTAGAGATACATGCCTCCCCCCACCCCCACCCCGCAACATATACAAATAGGAAACTGCTGCAGTCGTGGTCTGCAAAAACAAATGACTTTCACTTGTTTCATTTCACAACCCTGGCTTTGTGGCTAAGAGGAGGTCTCCAAAAACAGATGGCCTGGGTTTCCACCCAGGCTGTGCCACTTATTGGCTGTTTGACCTGGAGCAAGTGACTTTCTCCACCACTGTTTTCTCATCAGTAAAACAGAGAACAGTGGTACCTGTTCTATGGTGTTGTTATGATTAATTGCAAAAATCTATTTGAGACACTTAGAAGAGTGCCTGACATATAGTCAGTACTCAGTAAATGTTAACTTTTTTTTCTAGACCAGAGGTTCTTTAGCTTTAGGTCCATTGACCCCTGAGGGGGTTCTGTGGATGGATTCTAGTAGATCTAGGAATTCCCTGATGTTATATGTAAAAGTATGTGTGTGTGTGTAAGAGAGAGAGAGAGAGTTTTCCAGGACAAGGTCCACAGCTTTCAGTAGATTCTCAAATGTGCCTTCCCCTTGGCAAAAGAGCTTTAAAAGGAGGCTGAGATATTTGCACAAAAGTTGTTAAGATGACTGAACCAAGACAAGAGATGTCAAGGAAAATCTTTTGGTCCATCACATGGATGGATGCAGCCAACGGAGGCCCCTCAGATGTCTTCTTGCCCTTTACAAGTACATATGCCTTCCATGTCAATCCCAGGCATTTGTCACTGCTCAAAGTGACTTTTCTTGTCCTCTGAATAAAAATGAGTAAGGCAGCTGTTACCTGAACACGTACTTTTCCTTTTTTTCTCTCTCTCTCAAAAAAAAAAAAAAAAAAGAATTGTCAGATTTGCTTGTAAGCTCAGACAGACTTGATAAGGAATGTAGCAGCACTTGAAGCAAGCCCTGCATATATTGTCAGAGCTCTAGGTGGAGTGGGTTATACCAGCTGTATAACCCGGTCCCTTGTGCCCCCTCCCCATCACAACGATGTAGCAGGTGGGTCAAGTCAGAGCCAAGGTGTGAGACAGACAAGCTCTGCTTTCCAAGCTGAGGTGTGGGCCCCCACAGGTAATGCCATTATGGTGTTCAGGCAGTGATGAGAGCCAGGGTCTTTCAGATGTCAGACTTTGATAGACTTGATTCAGCTTATCCTCCTGGACACGCCTCCCGACATCCCGGGGATGCAAAATCAAACATGCAGACTCATCCTGTTTGTGTTTTCCCTGAGGGCTAAGAATTCTGAGGTTGAAGTTCTTTTGTTCCCTTCCGTCTGCTTTCTCCCTTTCATCTTGTTTGTCCCTGATCTCAACAGGGGGCTTCAGAGAAGGGTTAGTAATTTGGTCCAAGAAATAAACACCAAGAGGATAAGACCCCCTTCGAGTTTGCTCACTCTGAGTTGAAAAGCCATTATTTCCCTTATCCTGCCCCTCTGTTCTAAATGAGACTTCAAAGCAGAAACCCATCTTTGCCTGGAGCAGCTATTGTATGGGCTGCTGAGTTACACGGGGGACACTCGGGAGCTGCTTGATGGTGAAAAAAAACCTGCCAAGTCTAGAGAACATTTCTGATCTCAAGGCTCTTAAATCTGGAGCCCTAGTTCAGAAACATGTGGTTCCCCTTCCAGCAGGGCTTGTCTCCAAGTCAGAAATCGTATGTTGACAGAGGCCATTTCAGATACATGCTTTAGTTTGAATTATTGCAGTCTTGAAAAAGTTCCTGTTTCCTGTAGTGTTTTTATTTTTCTAATCATGATTAGAATTATTCGTAGGTTCTGTCATGACTGTCCTGTGTCTTTGGTGGAGAGAGTTTATGGTGAGAGATATTTTCAAGCAATCTGCCAGGTCATGAAACTACACATGTGTACCTCCTGTGCAGGTTTCAAGAATAAAATCCAATGCCGTGGTGCTGTCTTGGTTGAAGACGAGTTAGAGTAGGAATTGATCTGTTGTGAGTCTAGAGAGAAAATCAGGAGTTGCTTATAAATTCCTCAGGGGAAAATGGTGGAAAGAGTGAATGGAACAACCGTTGAAGGGTGAGCTAAAGAGAAACTTCCCAGTCTCCGAGTCCCCCTTGCTGGACGGAACAAGATCTGCTGGGGGAAGTTGCTCTCTGATTCCAACACCTCAGAACTCTCCTCCTCCGTCTTTAATGACTGCCAGTCCTCCCTTGAGATTTACCTGCTCCGGATACCCTTGCCCTGGGGTCACCTCTGGGCCTGCTGTGGAGCAGGAATGCTGGATATTTGAACCAGTTACCTAATGGCCCAGTGGCCCCTTTGTCCATTGAAATGAAAAGCTTTATATTTAACCTAGTTTGAGCTGCTCAAGTAGCTGGGTGTTATGGAGTCAGTTCACTGCTCTCTCTCTCTCTCCCTCCCTCCACCCCTTCCCTCCTCCTTGTTCCCCCTTTGCTCTCATTTGATAGCCACACAAGAGCACAATACAAGGATGTAACTGGTGGGAAAAGATAGCTATTTCCAGACAAGCCAAACATTTTATCCGGGCTGACATCTAACTGAAAGCATTTATTATTACTATTGTTTACTCCATCACCCTGACAATGTAAAATGCTTTCTTGTGAGAAAATCTGGCCCTACACTGATTTATAAATCCCTCCCTGAAGTCTTTTCTGAAATCATTCTAAAGTGATAAATAAAAGGGAGAGGAATTTGAGTATATATTTCTAACTCTATGTCTATATAGAGTTTCTCTCTCGCTCTCTCTGGTGGTGGGGAAGGGAAGGGAGAGAGACAGAGAAGGAGAAAAGGGTGTGTTTGTGTGTGAGTGTGTATCTACATGTACATGGATGGTGTTTGTTCCAAGATCTAGATTCACACACAGTCGTCTCTGTGTCATCTAGTGGAGAAGGAAGATGGGCTTGAGAATCACATGTGACTTCACATCCCAAGTGCTGCTATTTACTAGCTAGCTGTGTGGCCTTGGGCAAGTTATTTAACTTGCCTGAGCCAATTTCCTCCATAGTAAAATAGAGCTAATCCAATTAACTACTGCCTATGACTATATAAAGCTAATTGATATGAAAAACAGCAATGCACACATTCCTGATAGCAAGAGAAATGCATTCCATCTGTTCCCAGTCTCTTTACTCAGTCAGCCTGAATAGAAGTGGGTTGAGTATTGAAAGATGATACATTCTAAGCATCTGAACCTTGAATTATTTCAGAGCAATAATTATGCAGCATCTGTGGCAGCATTCTTGTTTGCGACCACTCGAATCAGGGGCATTTTAATCATAGCTCTTGGTAAGAGTTGCTGTATCCTTTTGTGTCTGCTACATTCATCTGCTCATTAAATGTCAGTAGTTATTGCAATTAACTGGCCAGCTATATCATTATTATTTGTATGTGGATTACATTCTTCAGTGAACAAAAGGCCCAATTTTGAAATTCTCAGGAAAAAATAGTTTTACAGATACAGGTTCATCAATCAGTCTTCATCATTAATGTCATCGAATAATGTATAAAAGGCATTCAGATTAACAGGTTTCAAATTACTGAGGAAATGAGATCGTCTGTCTTGGCTGCTTCTAGTAGTTAGATCACAGCAGTGGTTCACAAAGTCAGCCTGCAAGTCACAGTCTTGAGAAATACTTTAAATTGTGAAATAGATACACTGGGAAAGTACATAAAAATAGGAATGGATTCTCATAAAATACTGTAAAGAGGCTACTCATGCAATCCCTTTCAGCCCAAGAAAGAAAACGTTAATTACCAGGACTCCGGAAGCTGCCCATATGTCACTTCTAAATCACCACCCCCTCCGCCACTGCCCCTAAAATCACTATCTTGAATTTTATCTCTTCTTTTTTTAAAAAAAAAAAAAGTCTTACCACTCTTGTGTGTATCTCTAAATAGTGCAATTTCATTTTTTCCTGTTTAAAAATACTTAATGTAAGTTGAATTATCCAGAATGGACTCTTTTGTTGTAACTTCTTTTCCTCGGGATGAAGATTTATCCATGTTATTGCACGTTGGTGAAATTTGTTCATTTTCACTAGTGTATAGTGTGCCATTGTATGAATCTAACAAAATCAGTTATATTCTAGATGGATATTTGGGTTGTTTGTAGTTTAGGGCTATTACAGACAATGCTACTATGAACAGTTTTTATGTCTACTAGTGTATATATGTGTGTGTTAGTTGCTCAGTCATGTCTGACTCTTTGTGAACCCATGGACTGCAGCCTGCTGAGCTCCTCTGTCCGTGGAATTCTCCAGGCAAGAATATACTGGAGTGGGTAGAAGATTCCCTTTTCCAGGGAATCTTCCCAACCAAGGATCGAACCCAGATCTCCTGCATTGCAGCCATTGCCGCATTCTTTACTGTCTGAGCCACCAAGGAAGTGTATATATAACTCTCCCCATTTTCTGTGGGTTATCTCTCTTTTTCTTACTGACTTGTAGGAGCTCTACGTATGTTCTAAATGTAAATCCTTCATTAGTCACCTTGTTGCAAATATCTTCTCCCACTCTGTGACTTGCCTTTTTGCTCTCTTAATGGCACCTTTCTTTTTTTTTTTTTTTTCCTGTTAATGGCCTTTAGTTTTTAATTTGGTTTTTAAATTTTTATCAAAGTTGTACATGCATATAGTTTAAGGAAGAAAGCCATTCTATGAGGCTTATTAAATAAAGACATTTTTCAACATGAAAGGTCTCTTAATGACATCTTTCAATACACTAACAAGTTCTTAAATTTAGTATGGTAACAATGATCAATCTTTTCATTTACAGTTAGCATTTGTGTGTGTGTGTGTGTTGTTTAGGAAATCTTTTTTCCCCTTGAGGTCATACAGATATTCTATCTTGTATTCTAAGAGCTTTACTCTTTGTCTTTCACATTCATTTTTACAGCCCACATGGTGTTGCTTTTTGTGTACGGTATGAGAATCAGTCCAACTTCTTTGCCCCCTACGGATAGCCAACTATCCCAAATAGCACTTATTGAGGATTCTATTTATGTGTGGAAAATCTTCTCTCTGTTTTGAAGTGCCACAGTTTTAAAAATCAAGAATCTGGGTCTGAATCTATTTCTGGGTTTTGTATTCTATTCTACAGATCTGTTTGTTCCTGTGCTAGTCTTACTGCTTTTCAATCAGTACTGTTTTATAATAAATTCTCATGTCTGGTAGAGCAAGTTCTCCCACGTTGCTGCTCTTCAAAAGTGTCTTGGCTCTTCTTGGCACTTTGCCTTGCCTTATGAAGTTTAGAAATCAACTTGCCAAGTTCCACAAAAACAAACAAGTGAAATAACCCATTGGGGTCTTGCATTGGGACTTAGTTAGGTCTTCTTTTACTTTCAATGAAATGTTTGCAGTTTCTTACAATAGAGATCTCATGAACTTTTGTTAGATTTATTCCTGGGCACTTGATTTTCTTTTTCATTTTTTGGTTGTCTTTTTGAAAAGATTTTTATTGGAGCATAATTGATTTACAACGTTATGTTAATTTCAACAGCAAAGTGGATCAGTTATACGTATACATATATCCACTCTTTTAAAAATTCTTTTCCCATATAGGCCATTCTAGAGTATTAAGTAGAGTTCCCTCTGCTATACAGTAGGTCCTTGAACACTGTGTGCTGTGTCACTTCAGTCGTGGTCCGACTCTTTGTGACCCTCTGGACTGTAGCCTGCCAGGCTCCTCTGTCCGTGGGATTTTCCAGGCAAAAATACTGGAGTGGGTTGCCACTCCTCCAGGGAATCTTGTGACCCAGGGATAGAACTCATGTCTCCTGCATCTTCTGCATTGGCAAGTGGGTTCTTTACCACTAGTGCCACCTGAGAAGCCCCCGGTAGGTCCTTGCTGCTGCTGCTGCTGCTGTGTCACTTCAGTCAGGTCCGACTCTGTGTGACCCCATAGACAGCAGCCCACCAGGCTCCCCTGTCCCCGGGATTCTCCAGGCAAGAACACTGGGGTGGGTTGCCATTTCCTTCTCCAAGGCATGAAAGTGAAAAGGGAAAGTGAAGTCACTCAGTCGTGTCCGACTCTTAGCGACCCCATGGACTGCAGCCCACCAGGCTCCTCCGTCCATGGGATTTTCCAGGCAAGAGTACTGGAGTGGGCTGCCATCGCCTTCTCTGCAGTAGGTCCTTATTAGTTATCAATTTTGTATATAGTACTATGTATATGTCAATCCGAATCTCCCTCCCCACCTTACCCCCTGGTAACCATAATTTTGTTCTCTATGTCTGTGACTCTATTTCTGTTTTTTGAATAAGTTCATTTCTACTTTTTTTTTAGATTCCACATTTAAGCGATACCATATTTGTCTTTGTCTGACTTCACTCATGGGCACTTGATTTTCAAAAGCAATTGTAAATGTCATCTTTAAAAAAATCTATTCTCTCACGCTTCTTGTTGGTATGTAGAACTACAGTTGTGTGTATGTGTATTTGTCTAGCATTCTTGCTAATTATCTCAATTCCTATTAATTTTAATAATCATTCTAAGATTCTTTTAGATTTTCTAAGTTCATCATCATACCATTTATGAATAACAACAGCTTTTTTTCCTTTTCAGTTTTCAGACTTTTTTTTTATCCCTTGCCTTAGTACACTGGTTAGGACCTCCATTAAAGATCTTTTTTTGAAACTTAATTTTACTTTTTGCCCAATTTAGTAACTAAAATGTATTAACTCAGTTAGATACATTAACTACTTTTTAAACACATTGATACTATTTAAAAAGTAGAAAACAGTAAATATATGAAAAACTTCTTCCCAGGTCCAGACCTTTCTTGGCTTGTTAAAAATAACAAATCTCTTGAATTGCAAACTTTATCAAGTGAGACTTTGCCATGTCTGTGTTTTTAAAGTTCCACAGGGGACTCTGATAATTAGGTTTAGAGACCAATGGAGATTTGTCCATGCAGAGGTTAGTAGGATTGTGTAATTCAGTGACTCCCAACTCTGGCTGCACATTAAAACCACCCAGGGAGCTTTAAAAATCCTTATGCCTGGCTCTTACCCTGGACCAACTGATCTGAATCTCTGTAGGTGAGGTCCAGCCTCTATAGTTTTTAAAAGTTCCCCAGGTGATGGGGGAGGGTGGTCTAGGGAGAAGCAAGAGGGAGGGTTTGCCCAGGGACACAAGGAGACATTTGGGGGTGACAAGTATGTTGATTATCTTGATCTTGGAGATGGTTTCATAGGTGTGTACATGTGTCAACACTTATCAAATTGTACACTTTAAGTATGTGCAATTTATTGCACGTCAATAATATATCTAAAAAGCTACTTAAAGAAAAAACAATCCACATGATTCTCAAATACAGCAACGGTTGAGAATTATTGTTCTAATAGAAAGGGCATACGGCTGGAAGGGGAAGTTGGAAAGACTTTCATCTGCCAACAGTTGGCTGTGTACCCTTAGATAAGCGACTTCATTCACTCTGGATCTGTTTCATTCTGGCTGGTGAGCTCGATGTTTTCTCAAGTACTTTTCAGCTCTGATGTTTTGATTCTTTTGCTCGCCTGGCTGTGTGGCCAGGCTGCTGGTGCACCTCCTGGCCACACGAGGGGGCTGTGCAGCTTGCAGCCTCTTCCTCTCAACTGAACACTCTAGTGAGGTCAAAATAAGCTGTTCTGGCGTCTTTCCCTTCTTTCTGTCCTCTTGGAGAGTGCGAGCTCCACTTCTGAAGCATCATCTTCAGCTGCCTCCATCCAGTGGTCCTGCTGCAGGTGAGATTTTCATTAAGCAAAATAAATCCACGAATCTCTGAATGTACAGAACAGCTTTTTAAAAGAGGCTCAGATTGCTTTGAAAAAAATAGCCAGTTCCTGCAAAGCAATTAAAATAGGATCTAATTAGAGAATATGTATGTATACACATGTATCTATGTATGTGTCTGTCTGTCTATTAATAAGCATAGTAATAATCTTACTCTACTGCCCCTGGGTAAACGGTCCATCCATGTAAAAGGCAGTATGTTTGTTACAGGTGCAATTTGGAGATCCTTCAGACTGTAAACATTGTTTAGATGAAAAATGGAATCAAGGTTAGCAAATAAACCTAGTCTTTCCCATTTAATATTATATGAAGTGCTTAAATATGGTAGTGTGTGTATTTATCTCTGTGTCTCTTTATCTATGTGTTTACGTATATCCAGGTGAACAGGTTGGCTAAGTATTTTAGAATGGAATCTAATCAGATACTCTGGGCATTCATCTTCATTTTTCTGGGACCTGACAGGGAAAAAATCTAGATGCTCTGGAAGAGACTGACTAGAACTAATGTTATAAAATGATCTAGCTATGTCCTAAATTTTAATAAATGCATTATTTGATGCATTTAAATCCAGCTCAGAAATAAAAAGCAAATGGTTTTCTAAAGTGTAAGGGATTGTTTTTTAAAAAGGAAAAAGAACCCCCCTCTTACTCCCACGCATAGACTTTCTCAAATAATACTGTAAAAACCTTAACATTCAATAGCTCTGTCTTTTATGTTTGGTTTGATTACAATTTTCTTCCATTTTGATTCCTAAATTTCAGATTATTCTACGAACCAGTCACAACACCCTGTGGGCACACCTTTTGCTTAAAATGCCTTGAAAGATGTCTAGATCACAATGCGAAGTGTCCACTGTGCAAAGACGGTCTTTCCCAGGTAAAACGTTGTTTCTTTCTTGATCGGGTTAGTTTATTTGGAATTGGGCATGAAGACAGTATCCTATTGGATCCCAAGCCACTGCACTGTGCTAGAGCAAAACACCCCTTCAGACCATCAATTTCTCCTGTCTTAGAGCCACCCCTCCTCTCTCCACAAAGTCCTCCAGAGAAATGAGGCAACAGCTAGCTTTTTATGAACTGCTAGCAGTGAGATCAATCTGTGTTGGAAACAAAAATATCAAAATGATAATAAACATGAATCAAAGTGGTGATAAACACAGATCAAATTGATGATAAACATGGATCTTGGTTCTAATCCCATCATGGCCCCTGATTCACTGGCCTTGGCTCATTCATCTATGAGCTCCAGTGTTCCTTTATCATCAGTGTTTATTCCATAGTTTGAAGAGATCACCCCCAGGTCCCCAGGAAAACCTCACAGCCCTTCATTGTGGTCCTTGTCCCTCTCCTCAGCTGCCTCCTTTATTATTAGCAGGTATTTGTGTGCTTGAAAATCTCTGGGGCTTCCAGGTCCTCTAAAATGAATCACACAAACAGCCACCTTTGCTTTTCAAGTGGATTTGCTGTAATTTTCTATAGCACAAGAAGATCTGGGAATCCGTCTTGTCACCCCTCTCCCCCTGCCAGGGACTTGTTTGCCACATTTTACAATTAGTATTCATGTTCCTTGACCCCTGTCATCCCTGAGGAGAAGCTGGAGATGATGCAAGACTCTCTCTTGGTGAATGTAGATCCAGAGAAGTCACATGTTGAGCTTTCCCAGCACCCCACCATTTAGACTAAGGGAAGGAAGTGAGATAATCACCCAGGATAGCCCTGAGGGTGTGTGTTGGGATGGGGGGAGGGTCAGTGTCATGTCTGGCCTGGGTAAAGAGGGGGGATTGCTGTACTGATTGTAGGTGAGAAGCCCATGGCTGTTATACTTAAATAATGCATTCGTGTTGTGGGAACATTACAACATTCAGAACAGCAGAAAGAAGGAAAATACACTGTTGACATTTTAATATGTGCCTTTCCTGGGTTTTTGTTTTAGCATCAGCAGAGATGTCACCTCCTTTTTGGATAGGCTACCTTCTGAGCCATTGCTTTCTCCCAAAGACTGGGCAAGCCTTTGATTTTCCTTCAGCCAGGCAATGCCAGTGGCTAAGAAGGCATCCTGGAAGCAGAGGCTGTGGGATCCTGGACTTAAGGGCTAGAAGTTATTTCCACCTGTCTCTGGGTATTCACCTGGGGTCATACTTGCACCATTTTCCAGAGAGAGAAATATCTTATTCCGATCATGTTCACTGCGGAATAGACAGACGTTGGCAAAGGGGAAAATGTCTGAAGCCTGCAGTGTTATACTCAGGAGCTCCCCCTGCTGGGTCTGTGTGGGTAGTTTCCATAACCAGCAATTCTCTGCAGATGTTGTCATCCCCATTGTCTGGTTCATGCTGTTAAAACCCACTCCTTACAGCTCCTTGGATATGCATAGACTAGGGGTGTTTGGGATAAGAGTAATAGTGACAGTTGAGCCTGAGTTAGGTTCTGAAATCAGGGTTTATAACGTGAATTTAATGATATCTAGATGTTATAATAAAAAAAAAATGGGAAATGAAATCACCAGTATTTAGTTTATTTTAAAAATACTTAAGTTAGAGGAGAAAAATAGTTATAATATATAGACTCAAAATATCCAGAAGCCAAGCACTGAGAGTGTGGCAGGGCAGGAAAGGATGAATGATTTTTAAATTGCTTTTTAGTTCCCTGAACCATTTGACCACGGACTTGCAGCATATCTCAAGTGGAGAACATTCTGGGAGCTTATAAACACAATAATCAGAAAAAAGGAAAGGAAAGGATTGTCTCCCTTAATTGACAAGAAACATGATCATAATCAATTTCAGTGTTTTAGGAAGGCTATGGCATTTTTAAAACTTCAATGCAGGTGTTTTTCCTTGTTAAAATATTTGTTCTAATTATAAAAGTAATTCATTGCATGTGTTTTTTTAAGGTAAACTCTAACCTCCAGAGATTATATACATTATGATCATATGAGCTGCCAATGTGTCTATCCACGTTACTCCAGTATGTTGGTCACTGAAATGTTCTACTGATTACATCAGCAATGCTTTGTATTTCTCTGATGACTGCATAATATCTAACTGCCTTGTTCCCCATGTAGTGCTTGGCATCAAGAAAGTACAGCAAAAACGTCATAATGGAAGAGCTAATAGCTAAATTCCTTCCAGAAGAACTCAAGGAACGAAGGAGGCTTTATGAAGAGGAAATGGAAGAACTTTCTAAGTATGCACACTGCTGTTTTCAGTTTCATTCACGCCAGCTCATAGAACTGAAAGTGCACATATCTTCCCCATTTAATGATACCATGCTGATAGCTTGAAATTGGCCACAGTGAGAGTGTTGACACCGTGAAAATTGGCAAATGCAGTAACAAGGACTTCCCCTCCCCACCCCTAGAAAGCTGATTGTTCATTTACCAGCTCACCACTGAAGAAACTTAAGTCAAACCACTGACCAGGTTATTGGCACTAGTAGCTGGGTGTCATGGGCAGGATTAGATTGGAATAAGTTATCAGAGGAACTGAATGAAGTATAGTTGACCCTTAAACAACATGGATTTGAATCATGCAGTTCTACTTATATGTGGATTTTTTTCAGTAGTAAATACTGCAGTACTGCATGATCCAATGTGTGGTTGGTCAGATCCATGGATGCTGAACCGTGGATAAAGATCAATGAAAGTGAAAGCCACTCAGTTGTGTCCAACTCTTTCTGACCCCATGGACTATACAGTCCGTGGAATTCTCCAGGCCAGCATACCGGAGTGGGTAGCTGTTCCCTTCTCCAGGGGATCTTCCCAACCCAAGGATTGAACCCAGGTCTCCTGCATTGTGGGCAGATTCTTTACCAGCTGAGCCACCAGGGAAGCATGGATAAACAGAACTGGCTCTAAGTTACATGCTGATTTTCAACTGTGCAGAGGGTCAGTCCCTGTAACCCCCGAGTTGTTCAAGGGTCAGCTATATTCTGAAGACAGTCTTCAGATACATAAGGAGGTTCTATGAGGTTAAGAACTTTGATGTCAGTCAGACCTGGGCTTGGGACACAGTTTTGCCACAAAGTGAGTAGACTTCATGACCATAGACAAGCCACTTAATGTCTTTGGGCCTCAGTTTCCTCATCTGTAACTTGGGGATAATAGTAGTTCCTACCTCAAGGACTCATTATGAGGATCAAATGAGCTGGTGCAGAATAAGCACTTAATAAAAGTAATGGTAAGAATGCTTCTGGTTATTATGATTCCTCTTCCATCACAGGTGTTGTGAGAGGTAGCGAGTAGGGGTGAGATGGAAGTAGGGCTCCAAACTCTCTGCCTCAGGTAGCAGAAAAAGCAGCGTGAAGTCACTAATTTCTGCCTCTCGTACTGCTGCCCACTCATCTCCCCATTCCAGGTGGAATTCTTACAGTGTTCTGAGGATGAAGTTCCCGAGGAGGCTGTTCTGGGTTTATGCCCACCCCATAGAAAACATTGTTAAACTGAAACCAGTTCGTTTGCACCTCTCCCTTTGACTAACATGTTTCCCTGGGAAGCCAGAAGTGCAGTCCTTCTTTTCTCATTGACATATTAGATCTACTGCAGGAGTCTTTATCTTTCTTTCTGATATTAAGTTCACCTTGAATCTTTCTGAACCCTCTTCTCATGTATCATTTAATGTCTTATTAATAAAAACTGGAATTTACTGGGGATATTCCTTTAGGGGAATCAAATTTAATCCTTTTGAGATTTGGGCAGACAATCTTATATTTGTTGGCAGGTTTAGGTTCAGATGTCCCTTGGATTTACTGGACAAACAGAACTGTGATCGGGAGGAGCTGGCCTGGTTGGTGGTTCTCCATCAGGCTGTGTCTGAATCTTCATGGGCACAGATTGAGAGGCAGACTCGTAGGTCTTGATTTCAGAGCCACTGCACCAGAGTCTCTGGGAGGGCGAGGTGCAGTGGCCAGGTTGTCTGTGTTTAAGGTCCTCCAGTGACTCCAATGCACAGGAGCATTTGAGCATCACTGGGCTATATTACTTTTGCCTCTCTACTGCTCCCTCCTCCCAGCTGGACCTGCCATGCACATCCTCTGGGAGCTTTGCAAATGGGAGATGCTCACAGGGATCTTGCAGAGATTTCCCCACCATCCCTCTGGAGAGCTGGGTTCACTTTTACCACCAGTGCCCTTCCCCATACTGCCAGCAAGACACCTGGAGAGATTGTTTGGAGTGGAGAGTATGAAAGAAAGAAAAATATGAGGTATAACTATCATCGACAATGTTAAGGTACTAGACAACTTCATTACCCAAATTAGAATGTATAGAATATCCATTTTAATCATAGCCCTTAGGCTAACCTGTGCATCAGGTAATGGGACTCAGCCTACAGCATCAGATGCATTTTACTATTTTTTATCAGCTGTCCACACTTTATGCCTCCTTGTCTTCCTGTGGGGGATCCACATGGTGAAATTCGACCAGCCTTTCTCTGTTCTGCTCCCATGCTGTGAGATCCATGTCATTTGCTCTTCCTGACAGCTTAAATAAGAACGTGCCTATTTTCGTGTGCACCATGGCCTACCCCACGGTTCCTTGTCCCCTGCACATCTTTGAGCCTTGCTACCGTCTGATGATCCGTAGATGCATTGAGACAGGCACACGACAGTTTGGCATGTGCCTTGGAGATCCTGTCAAAGGGTAAGCGAGGAATTAGGTGCGTCAAGGGAGGTTGGGTGGAAAGGATTTGTGGTCTTACTTCGGGGCCCTTCCAGGTGCGTTTGTAAGGATCAGGATCCCTCTGGCCCCTAGTTTTATCATGTAAGAGGCTGCCTATTTAAAGGGACCCCAGGATCAACCTTTTGTTAAATGGCTGATACATATTCTAAAACTTGTTTTATAAGAGTATGAGCCCTGGAATTAAACTGCCTGGGTTCATATTGTGGCTCCAGCCTTGGAGGAAGTTTGACTTCGGGCAAATAACTCAACCTTTCTGTGACTCCGTTTCCTTATCTGTAGGATGTGTACAATAATAGTGCCGACTTCTCTGGTTTGTTGGAAGGACTGGGGAGTTAATAATGCTCATAGAGTACTGCTGCTGCTGCTGCTGAGTCGCTTCAGTCGTGTCCGACTCTGTGCGACCCCAGAGACGGCAGCCCAGCAGGCTCCCCCGTCCCTGGGATTCTCCAGGCAAGAAGACTGGAGTGGGTTGCCATTTCCTTCTCCAGTGCATGAAAGTGAAAGTGAAAGTGAAGTCGTGTCCGACTCTTAGTGACCCCATAGACTGTAGCCTACCAGGCTCCTCCGTCCATGGGATGTCCCAGGCAACAGTACTGGAGTGGGTTGCCAGTGCCTTCTCTGATAAAGTACTGAGTACAGCACAATAAACGGTAACAGTTACACATTAAGATCAGTTTTCACACAAGCATTGCCTGTGGTGTTATTGCAGCCATAGACCCTGGGACAGACAAGAAGGCAGAAGTCCCTCAAGACACAACATGGGGTATAGAGATGGAGTGGGGATAGCGGGCAAGGGAAACAGCTTATCGAGAATTTACTTTCATAACTCCATTCCCTCTAAACAGGTTTGCAGAATATGGCTGCATCCTAGAGATCAGAAATGTTCAGTTCTTTGCTGATGGCCGCTCAGTGGTCGACAGCATAGGCAAGAGGCGCTTCAAGGTCCTCCATCAGGGCCAGCGGGATGGTTACAACACAGCTGACATCGAATACATTGAAGACCAAAAGGTGAGGGTGGCCGGTGCCAAGAATTCTGAAGCCAGGCTCTCCATGTAGCTTGGCAGATCAAGATGATTGCAGGAGGATTTCTCGGCACTGATGGGAGCCTGGGGATTTCTTCCCCATCTGCTGCAGCCACACTGAATGCTGCCGGGTTGCAGTTCAATTGTGGAGCACCAGTGCACAGCCGTGTCCAGCCTTCCCCTGCTTACTTGCTGAGTTGTATCTGTGCATGAAAGGTTCCGAGCCAGATCAACCCTGCAGCCCATTCACACTGGAATTGGGTCTCTGCCAGGGATACCAAGATCTGGAGCTCGATCTACATGTGTGTGTGTGTGTGTGTGTGTGTGTGTGTATGTATATATATATATTTGATTTATTTATCTTTTACAACTTTTTCCTTTGAGACAATTGTAGATTCACGTGCACATTTCTATTTTTAAACATGCAATGTGGCCAAGAGCCCTTCCCGATAATCCATCATTCCATAAGGGAGAAAGAGGACATGTCCAGTTAATCCTGGGTTTTCTGAATTAATGGGTAAATTATCGCATAATCATTGATATTTATATTCACTACATAGTACAAGAGTAATAAACATTTGCTCAATGAATAAATGTATTTGCCTTGGAAGATAGAGTTGCATGCTGAGACACAGACACATTCATGTCCCTCTTCCCAGGGAGCAATGGGAAAGCAGATGTCAAAAATGAAAAGGAGAGAGGTGTGAACCAGCACAACCTAGCTGAACAGCACGCATCCACTCAGGCCAGTTTGCATCGCTAGTTTTCTATATGTCTGGCTGTTTCAGCTCATTTACCCAGCTGAACCTTTCTCCAATCCACCACCCTCAGCAGTATTTCCACACAGTCCATCATCCAGCTGAAGAGCCTTTCACACATCACACAGCAGACAACCAGAAGGGTGAGCCTTCCCAGAGGGTGGCAGGAGGGATGCTCAAAGAGCCACGTGTCAAAACGGGTTCTAGGTGTGATGGAGAAGCTACAGAACACTTCATTCTACTTTGGTACTTTCAGGTTCAAGGAGAGGATTGTGCTGAGCTCATGGGATTACATAGCTGTGTTTATGAGCAAGCGTCATCATGGTTCCATTCCCTCAAATCATCTCTGAAGAACCGGATACTCAATCATTTTGGCCCAATGCCAGAGAAGGATGCTGATCCCCAGGTATATGAAAATGCCTTTTTGTAATCAGTCATTCCCGCCAGATAAGAGAGCCTGGGTTTTGTGATTAGATGGGTGTGTGCTTTCCATCCAGCAAATTTAGTGTAGAGGGGAAGATGGATCCAAATTGGTCTCATTTGGCTAGGCAATGGGCATCATGGTTAAGAACAAAAGGACCCCAAGTCAGACTTGGGGTAACTAAAGTAAAGCAGTAGGAATTTGGATCAAAGACAGGTTTTGAGAGATTAGTTAGGTGAGAGGATGGGAACACAGGCACCATCAACAGAAAAGTCTTTCATGGGAGTCCAGATGCCCACTGTGGTGATGTGTTAGGGTGACAGGAATCACAAAAGGCCAGGCCTAAAAGAAGGGGATCTAGGGAAACTGAGACCAAAGGCTGCCATGTCTCAGGGGCTTCAGAACTCTCTTCCTGGTTGCTCTCTTCCCCATTGCTCAGGGCCAGCCACCTTTCAGGCTCCAGCTGCAGGACCACAGAAACTTTCCATACCCAGCTCCCTCGAAGCTTAGCCCTGGAGGTCTAGACCCTTATCATTGTCCTTGTTATGGATGAGCAAGTTTCCTGAGAAAACTGACCCAATCCTTAAATCTACCCTTTTCTCTACTATAAAAGAGCTCACTAGATTCTAACAGATCAGTCTATTTCCTGGAGGGATAGGTCCATGTGAGAGATCCAGCTACAGATCAGAAAAAAGCTCCCCAGGAAAGTGACGGTAGCTAATTTTCCTTAAGCTTTCCATGCCTAGTGTAAATCAGGGAATACTGTCTCTCTAGGACAAGATTGGAGGTGTTGTAGTCAAATATTAATATTTTCACACCATCACCTTTCCACATTCTGAGCTAGCTTCTGCAATATCATCCCCATAACTTCCTTGATTCTTGACTTATACTCATTGTTGACTCTGTCACAGTAGTTAAATAGAGTATGTAGGTTCTGACATCCATGCTAAAAGATTGATCCTCCTTACATCTAGCTATGTGACCTTGGGCAAGTCCTTTCCCTTCTGTCAACTTTCCCCCCATCTCTGAAATGAGGGAGGTAGACGACGAGGTCTCTAAAGTTCCTTCTTCCTCTTGCCTTCTGAGGCTGTAAAACACCAATCTCTTCCCTAATGGGCTGAAGTGTCTTGTTTTCTCCAGACCACAAATGTGGCTCCTTCCCCCTATTCAAAGGCATCATGAATGTTGGAGGGAGAAGGGCAGTTAATGCTTCCCAGTGATCAGGCTCCTGGCTCTGGGCCAGTGTGACTCATGATTATGACAGAGCTCTGAGAAAGCTCACGATCAAGTTGAATATTCCCCTTCATCTTCTGGAAAGCATTCTCCCCCAGTCAGGCAGAAGATAGAGATCAGTAATGGTGACAGCATCTTCCATAAAAGAAAACACAGATGCCACAGAGCGATTCATAAGGGCTCAGTGACACAGAAAGCTGAAATCTTGGGTTCTGTTTCATTTCTTATGAGGACTGTTAACATGTTGCTTTGGCGGCAGCAGCAGAAAAAAAAAAAAATCACATCTAGTTTGAGCAATTCAATTCTATAAGCCCCAGTGGTGCCATTAATAAGAATGTTCTAAGGCTCCAGAGGGGGTTTCTTAGAAACTGCCACATGTATTAACATCAGCTTAAGTATCTTTCTTAATGATCTTGGGAAATACAGTTCAGGATATGTCAATCTAACATTCAGAACTTATCAGAGGAGGGAGGAGATGTTACAGACTGCAGTGAGGGACAAAAAGAATCCAAATGAATCTAGAGACATAGAGAAGCAAAGAGGAAGCAAGGGTTGGGAGAAAATTAGGTGACCAATTTGGAGGCAAATAATCCCATGTGTAGATGGTTTGACCAGAATGTGGTTCTCTGCAGTCCTAAAGCCAACCTTCCCAAGGATGTGGGCAGGAAGCTCATTTGGGGCTTAGCAGGAAATAAGTTGGGTTTCCCTGGTGGCTCAGTGGTAAAGAATCCACCTGCAACTCAGGAGACATGAGTTTGATCCCTGTGTGGGGAAGAATCACTGGTGAAGGAAATGGCAACCCACTCCAGTATTCTTGCCTGGAAAATTCTATGGACACTGGAGCCTGGAGGGGTTGCAAAAGAGTCAGACATGACTGAGCAACTAAACAATAACAAACAAGAAAATAAGTCATCAATGCCTACAATGTGTGCCTGGGCCACTGCTGACAGAATTTTGGTGCAGGATTTCTGTGGGGTGGGAAAGCTCTTTATCGAGGAAACCTGGGGTGGAATATATTTCCATGTGACTGTGTTTTGCAATTGGAATTTTTGCAAAGTTTTCCTTTGGGACTGTGAACCATTGGCTCTGGTTTTTGGGGAGAAGCTAACTGTGGCCCATATAGTGACCTGGCATATGTAGACTCTTGCCTTCAGCCAGAAACAGGGAAAGGAAGGGAGGTAAGAGACACACAAAGCCTAAGAAGCCATAAGAACTGAAGGCTCACATGCTTTGCATACCAGGCCAAAGGGCCTAAACAGAATCTAAGAGGTGGAAGAGGCTCAATAGTCATCTCTCAGTCTCCACGGGGGATTGGTTCCAGGAGGCCCCTTCTATAAAGTGATGCAGAGCAATGAGTACAACCAGCCGTCTGCATCTACAGGTTTCACGTCTGCAGATTCAGCCAACCAATGTCAATCTGTAGTTGGTTGAGTCTGTGGATATGGAGGGCTGACTGCAGTAGCTAGTTCAGCTCATGAATTCACACTGGCTAGAAGGTATGGGGTATTTGTTAAGGTATCAATGTGTCTGCTTTAACCACTACCAAAAATAACTGTAGTGTAAACTAGATAGAGAGCAAAAGTCATAGAGATGGGGAGCTAGGGCAGCCGTATTCCGTGAGATCTTCAGACACCCAGGCTCATTCCTGACAAAGCTCTACCCTCCTGTAACTGCTGCCCTCATCCTCCTGAGTGAAGAAAGTGATCATCACTATGTCCACACTCTGGCCAGGGGAAAGGGAGAAAAAGATGAAGGCGAGGGCACATGCCCCTTTCCCAGAGAATGACCCAGAAGTTATACGCATCAATGCCTCTTACATCTCATTAGCCAGGATTTTGTCTTATGGCTGCAAGGGAGACTGAGCAATGTAGCTTCCCCCCCTCGGCCCCAGTGGCTGTATGCCCAGCTAAGCTAAAGGGAAATAGATATTGGGGATGGGGTGTAATTAGCAGTCTCTGCCATACACAGAAGCAGTTCCACCTGGATTGTTTCCTGGCAGCTTTGGAAGCCTGCAGACTGGGATCGCCTCTGTGGGACTAGGATGAACCCATGCCATTTCTCTGTTGCAGATCAACCCGAATGGCCCGGCCTGGTGCTGGTGGACGCTAGCGGTTCTTCCACTGGAAAGCCGAGCTCAGCTCCCGTTCCTAGCAATGAGGTCCCTGAAGGATCGGCTGAATGGTATTCGGCGAGTCCTGGCCTTTATATCCCGAAACCAGAACTAGTGAGTGGGTAGCTGAAAAGGAGCCCCACGCTCCCCCACCACTGCGGGGGAGTCATCTTGTAAATATATCTAATTGCAATAACATCTTAGAAGGAAGTATCAAACAGAATCACTCTCCTGCTATTGATCACAGAGAAATTAAGTGAAAAGACCAGAAAAATGTGATCTGTTTGCAACTTTCTTTCTGAAGATGCTTCTTGACATGCTGCACAACTACATGCACAGCAGAGGTTGTTTAAGAGCCCAGAAGAAAAAAAAATTTTTTGATTTTGACATAAAATTTTCTCAAAGTTTAAAGTGGTTTTGCTTTAATTTTCTGTCTTTCATAGAGGAATGACTGTGTGGTTGAAATGTGATACCCAGTTCCTAATCATGTTGTTACATTATCTTACTGACTTTTGAGATCTCATTCCAAATGTTTTAAGATTTTATATAGCATTGTGTAAAATAATGTTCATAGTTCTTTCTGTTTTAATAATTTATTTTTTGCACTACAATATCTTTTTTCCCCTACATGTGTGTTTGTAACTATTTAAGTGTGCATTACTGAAAAATACTGCTTTATTTATTGCTGTGGTTTACCATGTACCTAGGGGGAAGTAACAATACTAGAAATGTGTGATTTTTGCTTTAATGGTTTGTGCTACATGTGACCCCAGTTCTTGAACCATTTCAGTATCTATCCAATTGGATGCTTAAAGTTCAGCATCATGCTAAGATCATCTATCTTTACAGATTCTATTTTGCTTTCAATTTGAATGCAACAGTAGAAAACACTTATGGGATTCGGCATAGGTTATGGAATAAGCCAGGGTGCAATAAAAATAATCCATTTGCTATGGAGGTAGGATGAAGGAATTATTTTTCTGGACTCAAGAGATGAATTAGAGGAGTATATTTTATTACAATCTCCCAGATGCATTTATTTCAGCAATCTAATTATATCTTAATTTCTCTCCAATTCAGTTAGAATGGGACGGCAGGAGAATATGTAACTCTTCAGAGGTGATGGTTTTCAGTCTGGCATGTCACAGCCATGCCCAGTTAGCCTCCATACCCCGCCTCTTGTCAGTCAGGGTTGTGAGGATCATGGCCTGGCTAGCATGTGTGGAAACACTGGATGAGGATGGTTCATTATTGAAAGTGTAAAGAAACCAGGAAAAAAAGATGTAGAACCCTTTTAAAAAAAAACTCTCAAACTACCTTTTTGCTTTTTAAGTCTTTTCAAAGGAAGCAGACAGTTAATCCATTATTTTATATAAACATGATCTTCCCTCCTTGTTGTGATGGGCTAAAGATTTCAACACAGGGGAGGAACAGTGATAAGAGGGTAAGAGTGAGGTCTTGTTTAGCTTGCTTGGTGCAGTTTGGTTTCTTTAGTGCCAGGACAACCTGAAAACAGGAGTGTTATAACAACCAAGTGAAAAGATTAGGGCAGGGAAGAAATGAATTGTGTTATTCCTACCTTCACGTAAGTAATCCCCCATGTGACTCTGGACAGCTGTGATGCTTGACTCATGTGCAGCCCGTCCAGTCTGTTCCCGTGAGAGGTTATTGCCGCAAGTAATCAGCCTGACTTCTTCCGTTACCACCTGTGGCCAGAAACACAAAAGGGAGAATGAGTTGATCCAGGCAACAGAAAAGAGATTCATGTAAGCAGAAACCAAATAACCTCTTCTGCACTTTCTTAACGAACACCGTGTTGTCAGAACATTGTGGTCCCAGGTTGGGTGTTTGGAGCCCAACTGGGCCAGTAAAAAATGGAAGTATAGGAGTGATTACTGCCCACGCAAACTCTCCCAGGCTCAGGGAGGAGGAAATGAAAGGCTCGCGTTCGCACCTGGTGCCCAACCAGATGGTCAGAATACAGTCCTAGGACAATAGTTTCCTATTATCTAGCATAAATGCAGCAGAGGGTCATAAATGTCTCTGATGCTAGATGTGTTACTTTTGTGATTTCAGTTTTTCTGAGAACCAGTTTGTCATCTAGCAAATGGTGATGATGAATACTGCATGTAGGGTTGTTATTAATACAACATTAAGTGAGATAATATACATACATCACTTAGCATAGTGCCTAGCACGTAGGAGTCATTCAACAAGTAACTGCTATGATTAGATTATTCATAGTTACAGAATATCATCAGGGGCTACATTTCCATAAAACCCTGCCTTTACATACAATACCCATTTCCAACCCCTTTACAATTGGTTGAGGGAATTCACACCCCTGATTTTCAGACCATAACTTGATGATTTACATGTAATTCTTTTGGGGGTCAAGTCTGTTTGGGAAAGTGAAAAGACTGGAAAACAAGTGAGGGTTAGAAATAAGGGGGAAATCCCATGCCAGCAAATTTCCCCTCTTTCAAGAGGACTAAAAAGTAGTGTTGTTTGGAGGTCTAGAATTTCTGGTAAAATGGAATCCTTAAATTCTAACTCCATAGAATAACCAACTCATCACTGCTTGCTCTCCAAAATGTATAAAATTCCACATCATAGGATATTTCACATTGATGAGTGAGGACTAACTGTAGCAATAGATCTTGGCTAGGCCGATATGCACTTGCTTCCCAGTACCCTTGGTACACATTTGGATTGTTTTATAGCAAGCTTTTGTTTCAGTAGTGGTGGGAGGCAAGGTGCAAAGCTAAGCCTTGACTTTCTTTGATATGTACTTGAATGGGGTAATCAATTGGACATGACTATTTTGCTGCTTGTGAATTGATTTTGCTGCAAAGCTTAAGAATAAAGAGCATACACAGTAAAAACATAAAATTAAATCTAGGCCAGAAGGACAAGACTTCCCCCTTGGTAGTCAGTGCCATTTATTCAGCTAGTTTATTGTGATTCACCTAGTCTTTTCCTAGTAGGTTATTTTCCCTGTGTGTGTGTGTGTGTGTGTGTGTGTGTGTGTATAAAGATGTATATAGGTGTATATAGATGTGCATATATATGTGTGTGTGTGTTTGTGTGTGTGTGTGTACTTGTGTATATATATATTAGGTACCAAGCAGACATTATGCCTTTCTGCTTTGTACTGTACTATTATTGCTGCTAGCTAATAACCAGCAAAATGTAGAAAATGAAAAATGATAAAAGCTAATTTTCTGTAGATAACTTGGAGAAAAGAGTGCTTGCCCCCTCTGTAGCGGGGTAGAGAACGGACTATGTCAACAATTCGCCTTTTGTGAAGGACGACTGCACCTAGCCCACTGCTGCGTAGCACTCTGGGGCTAGCCAAATCACCGCGCGTGTGGCGCTTCCAGTTCGGCTTGTGGAGCTGGACTGGGTTCAGATAGTCCCCTGTGACTGGGTGTTGCAGCGGTGGAGCTCTGAGGCTGGTTCACAGCACCCAGAGGTCTCTCACTGCCAATAGATCACATACTGTTGATGGACTGGAACCCGTTGGGGACTATGTTTCCCTTCACCAACTCCTTTTCCAAGATGGGAGTGTTATTCAGGGACTCGTTCCTTGAGTTCCTAACATGTTGACTTTGCATCCATTTCTGTTTCCCAAAGCAGAATCATAGCAGAGATGTGCAATCGAGATGCAAATAGAAGGCATCCCAAATAAGAGAAAAGGACAGATTTTCAGCCCATTCTTGGGCATGAGGAATGAGGTTTTGATTTGATCGAAGACAGTTCTGAGAAGCAGCCGGCTGCATGGCCTGCAATTTGTGGCCTTTTCTGAGTGCAAGAAAGAAGGAAAAGGAGCCAAGTCAAATGTATGCATTTGGTTCCTCTTAGAATGATAGCTCCCACTGTTCAACTATTTAATAATCTGGATTATGCACAACCAGAGGTGAAATGAAGACATTTCCCCTTACAAATGGGTGTTTTCAAATGCGCTAAGTTAACCTTGAGAGAGAAGTGCCTGTAATCTCTGTTCCTGGTCTCATTTTAAAGCTTTTGCTTCGTGATTGTGTAGCCGTTTAAAACCTTGTCGCAGCAAATGTGATTAACAAGTTTACAAAGCAACACTGTAGCTTATGCTTCATTTTAAAAGTTGCTTGACATTTATCTATAGTCAAAGCAATGATAATAAACAACAACAAAATCAAAGGAGAGCAAATAGTTCAGTGTGGCTTCATAGGCTTTACCTTAGATAAACTAGTTCCATCATTTTATGCAGTTCTTGGTAATGCCAGGATTAAAATATCAAGCAAGCCATTTAAACAGTGGCAAATGTGTCTTTGTGTTTGTAATTCCCATTGTTTGTTAAGCAGCCATTTTACTCTTGCATTGTAATGACCCAAACGGGGAATAAATATAATGCTTCTTTTTTTTCTTCCCATATTGCTATTCAACTACCTCTATATGCTTGTTGTCTCTTTAGGGTCTTCTTTCCTCTAAATCTATACAAATGAAGTTTCAGCTCATCTATGTTGTAATAACAATGTGATAGAGACAGTCTCTGTGAAAGCTTGTTGTTCATTTAAAAATGTTTCCCATACTGTAGGGCAAGAATTGCCCCAATGACTTCAGTATTTTTTTGTCAGAAGCTGAATTGAAAACGATAAGAACATCGATTTTGTTCTTGTTCCTATTGGTTGTAATACATTTGACTGGAAGACGTTTCAAGGAAATAGACATTATGTATGTGACAGCGAGGCAGGTGTGAACTGATTAAACTAATTGTTTAAAAATGCACCAGAAAAGCTTGTTGTTACTAATTATGTTGAAACTTTTTGCTAATAACCTGCCACTACTTTGTCAATCCGTTCATATATTGGGTTTGTTTAAAGCAGAGCACAATACCTAGTATATTTTCTTTGGCATGATAAAATGTTCATGAAAGCAAATTACATGTTTTTATTTCGATTCAATGGTGTCTCAACAACACGCTGAAGCTAAGGCCCACAGCATGAGCCGTTTGACAGGAAAACTGGTCAAATTGGCTAGGACAGTGAGTGATGTTGACTGAGCTGACACTGGCGTAAGAGCTTCAGTAACATCTCACCTCCTTTAGCATATGGGTGTTAGTCTCATGCCATTGAGGACTTTACACAGGTTCCATTTTACCGCTGAAGAAAAAAAAAAACATAGGAGTAGAACAATTAAAAAACTGATAGAAAACTCCACTTGGGCCTGACCTTGTTCTTTGTAACAGAATCTTTCTGGTAATTGAGAAAAATCCGAACTCCTACCAGCCAGGTCCCGGAGGGAATGCTTGGTTCTGTTGGACATGGCCCTTCTATGCCTCATTTGCTGCTGTCTGGTTCTCATGAGATAGAGCACACACAGGCCAAAGGCACAGTCTTCCCTTCAAGGCAGGGCTTCTGCCCAGAATGCCACCTAATTCTCTCTGGAGAACAGGATTGAATCATCTAAAAAGAAGGTCTTGTTCGATCAAAGCCAAAGCCAACATTTCTGCTTTCTGTCTTCTGGGATCCACCCTTTGAGTTCCCCACGGCCAAAGATGCCTCCCTAGAAGGAACTCCTGGTCTCAAAACAAAACAGGAGCCAGAGAAGGGATGGACAAATGCCCTCAACCCACAGGCTCCCAGATGTTTAAACTTTCCTGTCCCCTCTTATGTTCTATGATTTCCTCACTCCTAGGAGGGACTGGGGTGGGATGGGAAAGAGCTGATGTCAATACTCTCCATATTGCTTTCCAGGCAATGCAGAAACTTCCCAGCAAGACTTGTCCATGGTCAGCCCACTGCAGAGCCATGCCCTGGTCAAGGCAGAGGAGGGGGAGGCCCCAAGGAGCCCTGCTCTAGATCTCAGAGTTCACCTCTCCCACCCTTTCCAGTTTTCTGCTACTGATCTCCCCGTTTCAATTGATCCTCACATTGACTGGTCAGTCATGTTTACTGTCCAGACATGTATGACCCAATGTCATGGTTGCATTACAAAGTCCTAAAAAACCCTTTCCTCTACTTAGTGAAGTGCTTCCCACTAGCCCCCCTGCAGAACACCACCTACCTCTCAATAAGTCAATATCAACAATTTCTGGATACCACAAGTGCAACAAAATTAAGTCCCCAAATAGCTTACTTAACAGAAGTCAAGTTTTGCTATAAAATCTTGCTTCTCTTGGCTTTTAGAGGTGCTTTATGGGACCATCCAACACAGTCACAGGAAAAGGGGAGATCACTGACCCTTTGGACCATGTGCTTCTCCTACAAGCTCCAGTGAGCACTTTCATAAGAGCACCAGGGCTGAGGGTTGGGAGAGCATGAAGTCTACAAGGATGAGTTCCAGCTGGAGGGAGGGAAAGAGGAAAAGGCTAATCATGACAACTCACGTGACTTCCTTTTACTGCCTTCTGAGAAGAACTTCATGCATCCTCTTCTCATGGTGACTGGATTTGATCTTCCATCCTGGTTGGGGATGCCACTTATGCCCAAACCAAGACTGAAGTCATGTCTTGAGGAAGCACAAGTCATGTTCTTACACCCTTAGATGTTCAAAGGCCCAACTAACATACACTGAGTGTTCCCAGCATGCCAGGCTCTTTTCTAGGTTTTCAAATATTTAGCTTCTCATGAGATCTTCACTCTAATCTGTGAAGTAGATCGCTAGTCCCATGTTATAGGTAGTAAACTGTAGCACAGCCTGGTTACAGTACTTGCCTAGGGTCATACAGATGAAAACCTGGGCAATCTGATTCCAGAGCCCTCGACCTTCATCGCTTTTGTGAGCTCCCCCCACAGGGTGCCACAGACTCACCTGGTGGACACTTGGTTGGGGAACCTGCAGAAAGGGTGATAGCAACATTTTCTGTGCGAGCAGCGCCCCTTGACCAATAATGAACGACATGCGGAGTGTTGTGCTCCACATTATCGTGTTTAGTCCTGAGGTGGGTCCTGTTATCATCCCTGTTCTACAGAGGAGGATGCTGCACTTCAGAAAAAGAATGCAACTTGTTGAAGGCCATGCAGCTGACCTTGGGATCCAGGCTGTCTGACTCCACAGTCCTTAGACTGCTTTTCATGAACTCTGCCACTCTCATTTCTCAGGCCTCACATTTCCTATATTCTGACAGCTGCCCCCCACCCCCCACCAAAAGACATCTGTCTTCCTATTGGAAGACCAGAAGCAAGAGATTTCAGGTTGGTTCTTAGGTCCAATAATCCCATCAAGTGCCTGGTCTGTTTCCATCTTTCCCAAATGTTTTTGTTTTGTTTTGTTTGTCTTTTGTGTTGGTTTTTGGCTGCACTGGGTGTTCATTGCTGTGCGTGGGCTACTCTCGTTGCAGTGCATGGGCTACTCATTGCATTTGCTTCTTGTTGCAGAGCACTGGCTCCAGAGCACGGGCTCAGTAGTTATGGCTGGCAAATAGGCTTAGTTGCTCCATGGCATGTGGAATCTTTCTGGACAAAGGATTGAACCCATGTCCCCTGCATTGGCAAGTGGATTCTTAACCACTGGACCACCAGGGAAGTCCATCCTAAATGTTTTTAAAGCCTCATCATTAATGAAACAACTTCGAAAAGAAGGCTGTCTACCTCATCCTTCCCGCTGGGAGCCAGGTGCCAAAAGGGGTGGGGTTTTGTCGGCCATCCATAATACAGGACTATAAATCCACAGATGAAAGGATTTTTTTTTTAAGTTGAAAAAGGTGTTTTGCATTCTCCTTAGAATAGCCTGTGACATCTTACCGGTTCCCTCATTAATTGTAAGTTAAACACAATCTTTGTGTTTGAAAAATAGATAAGTGAAAAGGGGATGGATCTTCTGATGCTCACATCTCCTTCAAAGTTCAGATGGAAGGGTATTCACCAGAGGCCTTTCCACCTATAGGAATTGGCAGCAAAACAGAGGCTCAGCTACAGTGGTAATTCTTAGTCCAGGTCCTGCAAGGGCAGGACAAGTATTTTCAGGACACATTATATGCCAGGCACTGGGCTACAGAGAAGAACACAACATATCTGTGCCCTTGAGAGGCTCACAGCCTAGAGAAGAAAATGCAGGGTATTACATAGATACACAGAGCATTACTTTCTTCAAAGGAAAAGCACCTAATTTTGCTTGGGGAGGTATTCAGGGAAGGCTTCTTGGAGGAGGTGATATAGAAGCTGAATCCTAAAGAATGAGAAGTTTTCCAGAGGAAAGTATGGAGAGGGATTGAAGAACATTCCAGGCAGAAGAAACACATGAAAAAAAATCTATTAAGTTCATAAAGAGAGCATCAGCCAATGGTGTGTAATATTGTGAGCAGTTCAGTCCAACAGAGCACAGGATCCAAGGCCTGGCAATTCCTGACAGGGGAGCAGGCCCCAGTGTCTCACACTTTTGTTTTATCCTGATTGAAAGCACCAGCCACTGTCTGGGGAGACCTGTGCAGTGAACTTCTGGGAGAAGGAGGTGGGCTAGCATGGGAGAGCCCAGCCTACCGGCCAAGTCAGGGTTCATGGGGTAACTGCCATGGGAGCCGCTTCAGCACAGCCTGACTCCTGCTGTTGAGCCCGGGAGCCCTGTTATGATCCAGACGAGAGAAAGAGAAGCTGGGATGGTTGTGGGAGGGACATGCTTTGGGGAGTGGTTGAAACCTTCAGAAGTGGGGAGGCCATGGTAGGGTAGGGAAAGAAAGGAGTTGGCTGGGCTGGAGTGAAGGGTTGTGCTTTATAAGATCTGGAGGCTTTAGCGCAATGGACCCAGATGAGTCTTCTCACCTTGATCAACCAGACATAAACGGGGCCCCTATAGTGGGGCACTAGAGCTGCCTTATTGACCTCATGAAAGACAACTGTTAAGATTTCAGAAATTTTACAAGCTGGTTGTTAAACATGGCCATTATTTTTAAATGAGTTGTATAAACTTACAATTAAATAAATTATGTTAAAAACAAAGTAATGGATACTCCAAGTTTATCACTTCCTAATTGTTGTACTACTTTTCACTCTCATTCATGCTGTTGAAGTTATTGAGCCCTCCCGCATGTGTAGGTGGAAATGCTATATCACAGTACGCCACTCACTGAGCACCTCTCGTTCAGTGACATCAGGTTGGTAGCTGAAACCAGCCATGGTGGGAGATGTACAGCACACTAGAAATTAGGGCTTCTCTTCCAGAGAACAGGTTGCTACATTTTTACCAGCACAGCACCAACTCTGGGTCATTTTCCTTTGTCCATCTCTCAACTTACCCCCAATGCCAATAGCTGTTTTCAGGAAACAGCAATCCTGAAAACTAGCATGTGTGGACATGCAAAGTGTTAGGAGTCCAGATTTCTGGTGGACTCAGATAATTTATTCGTGCTTTAAGAGAGGTCTTGGGGGGATGCCAAGATGGTGTGATTGACAAGACATTTTCAGACCAACCTTTTCAACCACTGTTGAGATGGACATAATAGACAACAATCCCTTCTATGCTTTTCTTTAAGATCATCCCTCAACATCCACCCCCTTCAAACCACAAGCCTGAAACTATTCTCCTGGCCTAGGATTTCAGTGGAATTAAACAGTTGATTCTTCATCATTCATCTCACTAAGATGGATTGACAAGTCCTTAGCCCAGGTGTTCCCAGCTGGAGAGGTTCATAATAATAACAATACCAGTAGCAGGTAATATATATTGAGTGCTTACTATGTACCAGGTAGTGCTCTTTAGTGCTCACAGCAATCCTGGAAGGCAAATACCATTACCATCCTCATGTTATAGAAGAGGAAACTGAGGCTCAGAGAGGTTAAGGAACCTGTGCACAGAGCACTCAAGCCATGGAGGGAGCTAGGGATCCAAGCAGTCGGCTTCCAGATTGCTCCTTTCTCATCATGGAGGGGACCTTGGTCCCATCAAAGCTGTCTTCATGGTTCTTCCCTTGGCTTGGCCGGGACCCCTCCACTCCTCTCTCTGACCAGACTGTATTCTCTCCCTGTTCATTGAGGGATGGCACACCTCGGGGCTTATATGTATGGCTGAATTTGACCATTAAGTGAGAAAATCACAGAAGCTGAGAAAGTCCCAGACTGTTTGCATTTTATGATTCTTCCAGTGTATTACAACAAAAAAAAAAATATGAGGAAATACCAAAGATAAGGTTACAAAATTTGTAGTAACACATTCACACATTTAATACAGAGAAACGTAATGCAATATAATTTTGTGAGTCATGAGAGAAGTGGGGCATTTGTCCAATGAGGATAGTTTAAAGATTAAAAAGTTCTAAGAATCTGTCGCACAGCAATATGAACATAGTTAACACAACTGAACTTTACACTTAAAGTTGAATAAGATGGTATATTTTATGTTAAATGCTTTTTACTGCAATTAAAAAAATTATAGCAAGTATATGAAAAAAATGAGGAAAAGTCAAAGATAAGGTTATAAAATTTGTGGTAACACATTCATATATTAAATTACAGAGCAGTTTAATACAGTATGACTTTGCTATTCACAGGCTAAATCCAGTATTTATATAGAAATTTATTTGTATTGCACTGTATGTAGTGTCGAGTGAATTCACTTTCCCTTTTCACTTTCATGCATTGGAGAAGGAAATGGCAACCCACTCCAGTGTTCTTGCCTGGAGAATCCCAGGGACGGGGGAGGCTGGTGGGTTGTGGTCTACGGGGTCGCACAGAGTCGGACACGACTGAAGTGACTTAGCAGTATGTAGTGTCATCTGAAAATGGGACACAAGCTTTAAGCTATATGGCGAATATTGTGCTTATCCAGACCTATCAATGAAACTCTGTGAATGTATGAAAAATAGCCTAGTTGTGAGATAACCCCAAACACTGAGGTTGGTCGTGAATGTAAGGCCTTGATCAAATGGCTTTCCTAGTTGCCCCGGCCATGTTTTGTCCTGATCTGACATAAGGCTTCTGGCAGCAGAGGACCTCTCACAAGTGCTGTCAATTTCACACGCAGTTTCATAGCTCTGACCTATACTGTAGCTTCCAGAGGGACCCCACAAGCTTGAAAGTCCTTCCAGGCCAAGACAACCTCTTCTTAACTTTTTTGATCATTCAAACACAAAGTTTAACCTTATTTCATCATTCTTTTTTTAAAAAAAGTTTAAAAATTGAAGTATAGTTGATTTATTGACACAATTTAGTGTTAGCTTCTGGCATACAGTAAAGTTATCCAGCTTGAATAACTGGATGTATATTCATTTTCAGATACTTTCCCATTATACTTTATTATAAAATGTTGAATATAATTTCCTGTGCTATACAGAAGGACTTTGTTGTTTCATCATTCTTTATATTTCTGTATGTCACAGGTCATCACCTTTATTGTGTTACAAGTGCAGAACATTATGTGTCTGCTCTCTAGAAAAAGGCACACACACTATTTTGAATATACTTTGCATATATGCAGTCTACAGATCTCCTCCGGATCAGTGAAGCCCATTCATGTGCTCTCTGTGGAAGAACTTTCTACATGCTAAAGTCCACACTAATAGTATTTGTTTGGGGTCACCAAAGTTAACATGAAAGCCCCATAATATTTCAGGGATGTGATGCTGGTTCAGCATATCAGCACAACATGCTAAATTTGAACTTGAGCTAAACTCCCAACTTTCACAGTCTGACCAGTTTAGAGACTGCCCCCAACACCCTCCTCTGACTTAGTCTCCCCAGCATGCTGATTATTTGGCTACAGCCTAGAATTAACCCAGAAAACAAGCAAACATAAATACTCATGGGCTCTCTCTGGGGCCATTCTGTGTAAATAGAAAATGTATATAAGTCATTCTGCCTTTGAGAATCTGCTGAAAGCCATATACATAGGCACATATATTTGCAGACTCGTAGACCCCCTTGACATGCACTTATGGACCTTCCTGCTCTATATATTCTCTGGCTCCTGATCTGGGCCTTTCTTGAAATAGTTTTTCTCCGATTCTAGAGTCTAAGCTAAAGACAACTGGACATTCAGTTCCTGGTTTCCCCTCTGTTTTATTCATCTGGTAGTTTTTGTCCTTGCCTGCTTCCCTACCTCCACACACCCAAGTGCTCCCATCTTGGATCCATAGTTATGTTTCCATTCACTTTCCCTCCTTTACACTTTTGGCCATTATTTTCTGAGGCTCACACCATGCTGTTCTGGCCTTTTGGTTTCAGTGCCTCTTTTCCCCAATAGCCTCTGAACACTGCATGCCTGGCTCAGCTCAAGGTTCCCAGCATCTCACACAAATGGACTTTGCCTTATTCTCCTGAAGAGTTTCATTATGGCTTCTCAATATATATTTGCATTTTGATTATAATTCTCATCAATTTTGGCTTTGCCAAAATAAAAACAAGACCCACACCTCAGGAAGCCATGTTGATATACTTTTTTAAGAGTCCTGTTTTGGCTCCCCTTCTTTCCTTCACTGGCTTCCACCATTCAAAAACCCACATTTGCCAGGAGTAGCTTTACACTTTCCACTTTCCACATGTCTTCCATCCCTTAGCTGTGAGGTTAAAGCCTAGACCATTCTGCCTATTTGGCTAAAGAAAAGAGGCCCTAAGATTGAGCCCAGAGATGTATATGTGGGGAGTTCACAAATAAAACGACCTAATTTTACTCTCTTGAAATATAATTTTAGCTAGATTACTTATATTAATAGCCATCCATTGGGGAAAATTAATGACTATCAATTTACAAAACAGGATTATGAAGTTTTGCAAAATAAGCATTAGATAGACAAACTCTTGCCTTAACATGCCTCCTTGACCTCGAAGAACCTTGCACAAAGAAAAAGTGTATTTCTGATCATGAAAACATGGCTTCTTTACCTAAACTTTTTTAGCTTCCCAGTGGTACATACACGGGGCTTCCCAGAATCACCTGCCAATGCAGGAGATGTGGGTTCAATCCCTGAGTCCAGAAGATTCCCTGGAGTAGGACATGGCAACCCACTCCAGGGTTCTTGCCTGGTGAATCCCATAGACAGAGGACCCTGGTGGGCTACAGTCCATGGAGTCACAGAGAGTCGGACACGACTGAGTGACTGAGCACACGTGGTGCATGTACACTGTGATCCCTTCAAGGGCAGCAGGACCACACTCTAAATCGTTTTCTTTAGAACTTCTGTTGAGGAACATGAGAGTCAAATCTTCCTAGATATCTCCACCCCTCTGGTCCTTGGGACATGCACTGATATTCACAGAAGAAGTAGCTGCCATTAGAGGATGGAATTTAAAGTTCAATAGTTTATCTAAAAGAAAAGCAGATCAGGAGATTTAAGAACTCCAGATCTTTTCATCTGAGTAAGTGCCCCACAAAGCTTGTGGGGACCTCAACAGAAGACTAGTAGAGAAAGATATGTAGCTGGCATTAGACAAGATTGTGAGAGGGGAAGACAACCTGGTTTGGCCCTAGAAGGGTCAAGGGGATGGAGTAACGAGCCATTCCAAACTAATAGTGCCCAAGGCAGGGTGGCAAATCCAGGGAAATAAGCATTTGTTTATTTGGGATTGGGGTCCACACTAATGGCCTCATTTTGACTGTGTCTGACTCTATGCGATCCCATGGACTATAGCCCGCCAGGCTCCTCTGTCCTTGGAATTCTCCAGGCCAGAATACTGGAGTGGAGTAGCTGTTCCCTCCTCCAGGGGAGCTTTCCAATCAGGGATCGAACCCGGGTTTTTCACATTACAAGCAGATTCTACCCATCTGAGCCACCAGGGAAGCACTTAATTACCTACTTAAAGGTAATTTCTTTAATAATAAGCATTTGTTCCAGATGATTTCCCTGGCAGTCCAGTCGTGAGGACTCCACGCTTCCACTGCTGGGGTCACAGGTTCGATCTCTGCTCAGGGAACTAAGATCCCATAAGTTGCATGACCCAATCAAATTTAAAAAAAAAAAAAATCTAAAAACAGAACAAATATCTGTCCCTGTTGCAAGCTGAACTGTGTCCCCTGCAAAATTCATAAGCTGAAGAAGCCCTAACCCACCACCCCGTACCTCAGAATGCAACTGTATTTGGGGAGAGTGCCTTTAAAGAAGTAATGAAGTAAAAATGAGGCCACTAGGGTAGACCCCAATCCCATCTGACCAGCGTTCCTATAAGAAAAGGAAGAGACGCACCAGGACACAGTGAGAAGGCAGTCATCTGAAAAAGCTAAGGAGAGAAGCCTCAGGAGAGCCAGACCTGCTGACACCTTGATCTTGGACTCAGCCTCCAGAACAGTGAGAGAATAAATTTCTGTTGTTTAATTCACCCATATATGTTATTTTGTTCTGATAGCCCTAGCAAATGAATACCCTCCCCCGCCTCCTTTTTTTAACTTTCTAGACTCTGAAGCTCCTTCTAATATTTGGGGGAAGTCCTCATTGATGAGGGCTTCCCTGGTAGCTCAGCTGGTCTACCTGCAATGCAGGAGACCCTGGTTCAATTCCTGGGTTGGGAAGATCCCCTAGAGAAGGGATAGGCTACCCACTCCAGTATTGTGGCCTGGAGAATTCCATGGACAGGGTGGGCTACAGTCCATGGGGTCGCAAAGAGTTGGACTCGACTGAGTGACTTTCACTTTCACTCACTGATGAGTACTGGGGAAGGCAGAGCCTCTCTAGCAGCAGCAATAGTTGGAGTTCAATGTTGAGAGCATTAAGGGGCCAGGCTGCAGTGTCTAGTACCCATGGAAGATGACTGTAGGAATGTCCTGGGCTGGCTAGCTCTCCCCCAGGGATTCTGTGAGCTACCAAGAACCTATAAATAAGTACTGAATACATTTTCTCCCTTAAATCAGAGGTGGTTTCTGTGGCTTATAATTAAGACCAGTGACCACTACGATTCAGGTCTACATCTATATCCTGAGAGTAAATCAACCACAAGTGTTTCTAGGTGTCAGGGACATTCAAAGTTGGATCGGTGATGGCCTCAGTGTTCCCAGGATTGAGGCAATTTCTTTTGTTGTTGTTGTTGTTGTTGTTGCATTGCTCCACATGCAGGACCCTAGTTCCCTGACCAGAAATCAAGCCCATGTACCCTAGAGTGGAAGCTCAGAGTCTGAACCACTGGACTGCCAGGGAAGTCCCCCAGGATTGAGGCAATTTTGAGCAGTGCTCCAACCATCAGAGACACTTGCAAGAGGAACACTTTTCTCTTTTCTCTTTCCTACTTCCTTTGGTCCTTGTTTGTATTACTACTCATCCTTAGCCCAATGCTTTGGCTAGGTCACTAGACTCCACAGACATTGTTCAGCCCTAGGGCCCTTGGGAGTAAGGAAGCTGTGAGCCCTGCTCAATCTGGGCTGTCTTGGGAGTGAAAGTTGCCTTAGAATGCATCCCCTTCCGCCCCATCTCAGCCCTGCTTGGACTCAGACATGAAGACTAGTAAATAAGGATAATACAACATTATTTCTGTGTAAACTTTGATTCTCTATTACTTTGGAACCAAACATTAGCCTGAGACAGCATGGCAGCTCTAGAATCTGTATAAAGGAAGAATATCTGGCTTCCCTGGTGGCTCAGACAGTAGAGTCTGCCTGCAATGCAGGAGATGCAGGTTTGATCCCTGGGTTGGGAAGATTCCCCTAGAGAAGGGATGGCAGCCCACTCCAGTATTTTTGCCTGGGAAATCCCATGAACAGAGGAACCTGGTGGGCTACATCCCTGGGGTCGCATACAGTTGGACACAACTGAATGATTAACACACATTAAGGCCACAAAAAGTGGGAGATGGTGACGTGGGCCAAGACAGAGGGGCACTCAGTGTGGCCCTAAGTTTGCTAAGTTTCTTCAGTTGTGTCTGACTCTGTTAGACCCCCATAAACTGTAGCCTGCCAGGCTCCTCTGTCCATCGAATTCTCCAGTCAAGAATACTGGAGTGGGTTGCCACGCCCTCCTCCAGGAGACCCTCTCGACCCAGGGATCGAACTCCTATCTCTTATGTCTCCTGCATTTGGCATGTGGGTTCTTTACCACTGAGCCACCAGGGAAGCCCTTTTAATACTTTACCGAATATTTAAAAATATAGGTTGTCCTTATGAAAGAAGGCTTTTCATATTTTTATTTGAGAGTAACTTTGAGAGACAGATGGATTTAAGGGGGTGTATATGGCTCTCTCAAGCTACTCATTGGTGGCCCCACTGCTGGACAGGAGGCACCTATGGCCCCCAACCTTATGTCAGAGGGCAGTTATTCAGCCCCAAGTTCAATTTTTGCTCTAAGGACTTATGCTATTCCTCAGCCACCTGCCTGGGGCATGACTTCTGGTCTGGCCCCTTACCTCTGCTCATTGGTCTCCCAGGCACAGGATTCAGGGGTTTCATGGCCTAATGCCTTGGGCCTAGAACATACTGTCAGCTGATCATTTTTCAGTGTGACCTCAGGCTTGCCAGACTTCCATACCTCCAACTCTCTTTTCCATATCTTATCAATTCCCTGGCTTTTCCTCTTCCACTCCAGCCAGTGGAGTCTGGACATGACAATGAAGTCAGTCTTTTGGCAAGAGCATGCACAATTGGGGTAATTTTCAGCTTGTTATTTCTCCCTTGGGGGAACTCAATAGGATTATTTGATTGAAAATGTAAAAATACAAAACAAAACCCAAACCCAAGAGACAAATTGACTTTGTCTGAGGTAGAAGGCTTTCGAGCATTCACCAGTGTGAAAGAACACATTATGCTTAAAATATACCCAATCCCTCATTGGATAGTTGACTTAACTTTGTTTTAACATTTTATTAGGGGGAGAAAAGGTCAGTGGAGCAAAAGTTTCTATAGCAACCTGGCAGCCGCACCTCTTGTAACCTATGAAATCATTAAATTATGAGGTGCAACTAGGTCAGAGAAGGGCCTTATGGGAATTGGCTGACCAATGGTTATATAACTGGAATAAGTGAAGGTTACAGCCCACTCAACAAGGAGGAGACAAGTAGGTATTTACAAATGTCTGAGGCTGTGTCATATGGCCCTATTGTCAGGAAGGCCTTCAATTCTGAGTGGGGAGTGGAGGTTGGGAGGATATATATTGTGTACATGTCTTCAGGATGAGGTGGGGTTGGGGAGAGTGCCTTAAAGAGTGGGAGGACAAAGAACAAAAAGCAGAAAGCCTAAAGCTTAATTCTGAAAAGCCTGGTGCTACTCAGACTAGGTAATCCCTGCTAGTCTGGTTCCTTGGCAAGAACGGGCAGGCCTCCTTTTTTTTTTTTTTTTTTTGCAGGGGTGGGGTGGGGGTAGAGATGACTACAAGCCAGATGTATTGGGTTGGTCAAAAAATTCATTGCGGTTTGTGCAGACATACCTGAACAAACTTTTTGGCCAGCCCAATACTTGCCTGTAAAGTGATGTGTGGGCAAGAAAACACAGGAAGATCAGGATAGTAGGTACCAAAAAAACCAAGAAACAACAACAACAAAAGACCTAGCCTTGGGAACTTGAGAGTTTTCCAAGGTTAAAAGGGCTAAGCTGCCCAGTAGACACGTTCCCTGCAGCCCTCATTCTCCCCATTCCACGATCTATGACAACAACTGGAAATTTCCATTTATACTTGCTCGTGTCAGGTAGAAAATTGATGATTAATACAGAGACTGCTGGAAGTGAATACCCACCATTAGTGGCTTTGATCTCAGCGACACCTCTGCAAACCAGATCAACCCACTGTCATTTAATGTGGGGGAACTGCAGAGCCTTACATAAGGCAGCTATTTTATTTTTGCACCTGAGGATGAGAACGGGGTTTAGCTTAGAGAAATTTGTTTCCAGTCTGGTCAGACGATGAAGGAGAGAGAGAGATACATTCTATTTCCTCAGCATCCCGTGGGAGGAATGTCTGTCACCTGATCAACCAGAGGGGCCGGGGTCTCACCTACCATGTAAATGCTGAGAGATGAATCTGGGTGGGGGGGGGCACTGCTCAGTTCCTGGAACC
The DNA here is from genome assembly GCF_027580195.1 of Bos mutus. NCBI lineage: Eukaryota > Metazoa > Chordata > Mammalia > Artiodactyla > Bovidae > Bos > Bos mutus. The sequence goes on along the minus strand of NC_091646.1, from coordinate 29,008,308 downwards.
TGGAAATTGATTCTTTGTCAGCTTCTCTTGTGTCTCAGAACCCACCTCTACCCGCCCCATCCCCCAAACAGCACACCCAGGCATCTTATTTGTGTCTTTGATCACATTTGTCTGAGAGAAGGTAGGTGTGGGAAGCGGAAGAATGTTGAAGTCCGTGGGAGTGGCGGAAAGGCAGGTCAGTTTGGGATAACAGCCAGCATCACAGCACTCATGTGTTGGCTCCAATACTAAAGTCCAGGGCCATTTCCAAGTTGCTGAGTGACCTTCAGTCTTCTATGAGTCACAGCTGCAGCTGAGTCATAGGCAGGAGAGAGACTGTGCTTTCTGATGATAAGCCTTGTCCTTATCCCCTCCCTATATTCTTCCTCGTTACCCGAGGAAGGGGCTGTGTCTTCTATTATCATTATGACAAATGTCATGATGGCTTTGGAGTCACAGAGACCTGTCATTTACCACATATAGAAGACTTCCTCTGTCTGAGGATTAATTTCCCGAGGATGATTGTGAAGTTTAAATGAGATCAATCATCCAGAGAAATGTTCAGAGTCCTTGTCACACATAAGTACCGAATGAGTGTGAGTCATTAAGTCATTCCCCCAAATTATTTTGGAAATATTTTTGGAAATTCCTCTATTATGAACTTGCTTACTGAGAATCCTTTCCTCAGAACCTCATCACCCTGGAGGAAGAGGTAGGGATACAATCTAACTTCTCACTCCTGAAAGTGAAGGACCGACCCTAAACATGTGTTGACCACAGCAAAAGACACATACCCCACAAAACTGTGCATGAAACAACATATGGGCTTGTCTTTGTGCCTTCCTTGTACATGATAAGGAGTCAATTATGCATTAACTACCTTCCACTTCTTAGATTTTTGTGAGGGGAGTGGTGCCCCAGATTTCCCCACATTTATGCTGATGGAATGGTTTGTCCAGTTCATATGGAAACATGATGCTGTTCCTCACTGTCAGTAAAACTTGTCCTTTGGCCACCTGGGTGCCCCCTGGGTTCTATGGATACTTGACATCCCTTGTAGGTGTCCCTTGGATGCCCTGACAACACACTCAACCAATGGAACTGACCAGCACTCAGATTGAAAGTGTCAATATTTTGCTAGTTTCTTTCTCTGGAAACAGCACATTCATCGAGATATTTCCTTCTAAACTTCTTTATCTTTTTGTTGTTTTTTCTTTATGTTTTGCCCCCAGAGAAAAGGAAGTCTACAAGTGAGCTTCTATCAAATGTTGCTTAGTCTTTTCTACAACAGGTGCAGAAACATAATTTCAGGACTGGGTGTGCTTTTAATATCCCCCCACTAAAAAAAATCAGTAGGGACCAATTTCCCACATAGCCTTTCAATCCCAGATGACAACCATGAGAAATCTACATGCTTCCAGACTCTGGAGAGAGCTTTTTTTTTTTTTTTTTTCCAGGAACAAATTTGCAGTAATGATTCATCCACACAAAGCCAAAGGCATGTTCAGTGCTATGTTTTCATTGTTCCAGACACAGTCATCAAAGAACTACTGTATGGGTGCCTCTGAAGCACTCCCATTTGTTCCAAATGTAAAAGGTAGAGGCACATAAATGTCAATGATCAGGTGTGGGCTCCACAACCTCGTTTGGCAGGCTCATGACACACTCCTGGCCTGTGCCACCTTCTCCTGTAGGTTTCTGCACGGCTTGCACTGTCATCCCCTCGTCATGACAGACTACAGCCATGGGCAGAAAAGAGCTGCAGCACAGCTGAGAAGCCTGTACAGATTTTCCTCTAATCATCTACTTACTTTGGAGCTAGTAGGAGACAGAGAGAGTGGACTTTTTGTCATAGGGGAGTTATAGAATTATCGTGAAATGATATTTACAATTGGACAGGCCCTTAGAAATCATCTAGTCCAATGTCTTTATTTTTCACAAGTGAACCAACTAAGGTCCAGAGAGAGTTTTGTCATTTTCCCAAGGCCATTACAGCAATTTAATAGCAGAATCAGAACTAGAATCCAGGACTCTTGCCATCCAGTTCAGTGCTCTTTCTGGAACAGCATGTACTTTCCACTGTAATGGCATTTGTTTTACCTTAGACAATAACAGCTAATACTTTTTGACCATTTCTTACGTGCCAGGAATTATGCTAAGTACTTGAGTACATTATTGTATTCAATCCACAAAACAACACTAAGAGGTCGGGATTTATATTTTCCTAACTTTATAAGACAAAGAGATGGAAGCTTTGAAATGTGAAGTAATTGAGCCAAGGTTACACATCATACCATAAAACTCTTAATATTTAATTTACTAAACTAACTAATCTAATCCAAGAAGAAAAGTACTCAGACTACAGGGGATATTTACATTGACCATACTCTACAAGGCAGAATGTCAGAAGTTATTTGTACATTTGTTTGGTTGTATCCTGAGTCTGTAGTTTTCTGCATTAATACTTACAAAACTATTTCTAGGAGGTTCTTCTCCCTTCTGAATGCTCTCACTGATATTCACCACTATGATGAGCCTTTGCAAATGTGCACACGTTGCAATGAAAAGGGGAAGGTAAAATGGAAGAATTAAAATATTGATTGAATTGTTTGCAAAGAATACATCCATTTATTCCATTTGTTTTTTCCAGTTATTCATAAATCTCACATTGAATTTTGTTAGAATAAAGCCAAGTGAATAAGTCACTTGAGGTAATGGATCTATCCTCTCTGTTTGTACCTATCAGGCTTTCCCCCCACAAAATATCTTCATACACACATCCTACCCTCCTCCTCTGCAACTGAGCACTAGGTACCCTCTGTATCACCCAGATAAACCATAAAGAACACTTTGAAGCAACTCATTTAATCTCTTATATGAGCAAAAGTCCGCAAGGGAAACCATGCTGGAATGTACAGTCTATGAGGCCCTGTTTTACTATTTATTGAATACCTCCTTCAGTTTCCATTCAAATCACCATGACACTGTCCAGACATTCTATTGTTTCTTGGAAGTAGAGTTTGAGCTAGTGCATGGAGTTGGTAATCTGTAGAGTTGGACTTTAGTCTCAGTTATCCTTTCAGAGGCCTTCCCAGGTGGTGCTAGTGGTGAAGAATCTGCCTGCCTAGGCAGGAGGTGTAAGTGACCTGAATTCGATTCCTGGGTTGGGAAGATCCCCTGGAGGAGGGCATGGCAACCCACTCCAGTATTCTTGCCTGAAAAATCCCATGGACAGAGGAGCCTAGTGGGCTATAGTCTATGGAGTCGCAAAGAGTCAGACACAATTGAGCGACTGAACTGAACCGAACTTAATATTATGTTAGTTTCAGGTGTACAACATGAGGAGTCAATATTTTTTATATTTTTTAAAGTTATTATAAAATAGTGGCTATATTTACCTGTGCTGTACAATCTATCCTTATCTTTTATTTATTTTATACATAGTAGTTAATCCCCTACCCTTATCTTGTTCCTCCTCCCTTCCTTCTCCCCACTGGTAACCAGTAGTTTTTTCTCTGTACATCTAAGTCCATTTCTGTTATGAGGAAATAAAATTATTTTTAAAACAAGAAAAATTTTAAACATAAAATTATCTCTTTGTTTGGGCCACTACTCCTTCCTCTTTGGCTTCCCAAGTGGCTCAGTGGTAAAGAATCTACCTGCAATGCAGGTGATGTGGGTTAGATTCCTGGGTCGGGAAGATCTCCTAGAGAAGGAAACGGCAACCCACTCCAGTATTCTTGCCTGGGAAATCCCATGGACAGAGGAGCCTGGCAGTCTACAATCTATGGGGTCACAAAAGAGTTGGACAAGACTAGTGACTAAACAACAGCAAATCTGTATTATACATTAATTAGAATGGCACTCCACTCCAGTACTCTTGCCTGGGAAATCCTATGGACGGAGGACCCTGGTAGGCTACAGTCCATGGGGTCGCGAGGAGTCAGACACAACTGAACGACTTCACTTTCACTTTTCACTTTCATGCATTGGAAAAGGAAATGGCAACCCACTCCAGTGTTCTTGCCTGGAGAATCCCAGGGACGGGGGAGCCTGGTGGGCTGCCATCTATGGGGTCACACAGAGTCAGACACGACTGAAGCGACTTAGCAGCAGCAGCAGATCCTCACTGAGGACACTGGAAGACCTGCTCACCAGGAAATAAAAAAACAAAGTAATTCTTTGGGAGATAACACTTCCTGTAAGGGGTCACGATGACCCACTACCCACCCACTGGACAGGTTACACTGTCAAGATGCTACTTTGAGGTAAAACATTTTGATGCATTATCCTTTGTCCCCCAAAGTTATATAACTGTGCTTTGACCTCAGACCTTTCTGAAAGACTGTCTCCTGGGTTATAATCCTCAGGTTGGCTTGGATAAAATTTTCCATTTCTTTATTAGATTGACTGTTGATTAATTTTTTCCAGTGACAGTTATATTCATCTGTTTTTTATATTTTAGATTCCACATATAAGCGCTAACATAGAGTATTGTCTTTCTCTGTCCAACTTATGTCACTTTACATAATGAGATTATTATCTGTAAAAAGATTAAGTAAAAATTTAGCTATTTTTTCCAGATATTTTTTTAATAGTTAGATTAAGGAAAAAAATTTGACAGTGTATTATGTAAGCATGTTTTTTTCAACGTAGAGTAGGCACATAAAATAAAACTAAAATATTTCTATGCAGGAACACCTTGCCAATAAACAATTATTCTGTATGCACTTTTGATTTTCTGGTCTAGATATTATTTTGATACTGGTGACACTGTTGAAAAGTGACTATGCTAAACACAAGGGAAAAACAAATGGGACAATATTAAAAAACTGAAAATCAACCCAAAACTTTACTAGTTTACACTGAAATAAATCACACTAAAATTAATTTAAATTACTTAAAGTTAAAAGGCCATAGAGTCATTATCCATAAAAGATAAATTAACACTTATTTTATAACAAATGAAATTAAAATCTATAAAATATGCAAAATATTTTGTATTTTAGACTCAATAAACTTTAGTTTTTACTGTGTGATATTCTTTTTCTATGAGTTTACCTTACTATTTTTATGATTTTAAAATATTTATGATTTTGAAGGTAGCATATACTCAGCATTGATCGCACTGATTGCTGAGGAAGGCTTCCTTATCTCTCCTTGATGCTGACTCTGAAACTCCAATACTTCGGCCACCTCATGAGAAGAGTTGACTCATTGGAAAAGACCCTGATGCTGGGAGGGATAGGGGGCAGGAGGAGAAGGGGACGACAGAGGATGAGATGGCTGGATGGCATCACCAACTCAATAGACATGAGTTTGGGTAAACTCTGGGAGTTGGTGATGGACAGGGAGGCCTGGCATGCTGCGATTCATGGGGTCACAAAGAGTCGGACATGACTGAGCGACTGAACTGAACTGATACTCATCATAGAAAATACACTACTATATATAAAATAGATAACTAATGAGAACCTACAAGGAACTCTGCTTGGTGCTCTGTGGTGACTTAAATGGGAACAAAACCCAAAAAAGAGGGAATATATGTATACTTACGGCTGATTCACTTTGCTGTACATCAGAAACTAACACAGTGTAAAGCCACTATACTCCAATAAAAATAAAAAGTAAAAAAAAAACCCACAAAATAAAAAGAATAAACAAGGAAAGTTATAAAAAATAAAGGAGTTTCTGCAATATATGATAACACTGATGAACCTTGAAGATGTTGTTGTTCAGTCGCTGAGTCGTGTCCCACTCTTTGCGACCCCATGGACTGCAGCACATGAGGCTCCTGTGTCCTTCACTATCTCCCTGAGTTTGTTTAAACTCATGTCCATTGAGTCGGTGATGCCATTCAACCATCTTGTCCTCTGTTGTCCCCTTCTCCTCCTGACCTCAATCTTTCCCAGCATCAGGATCTTTTCCAATGAGTCAGCTGTTTGCATCAGGTAGCCAAAGTATTGGAGCTTAAGCTTTGGCATCAGTCTTTCCAATGAATAGTCAAGATTGATTTCCTTGGATTGACTGGTTTGATCTCCTTGCAGTCCAAGGGACTCTCAAGAGTCTTCTCCAACATCACAGTTCAAAAGCAGCAATTCTTCAGTGCGCAGCCTTATTTAAGGTTCAACTGTCACATCCATACATGACTACTAGAAAAACCATAGCTTTGACTATACAGACCTTCAAAGGTCTGTGCTTTTGAATATGTTATCTAGGTAGGTCATAGCTTTTCTTCCAAGGAGTAAGCATCTTTTAATTGCATGGCTGCAGTCACCATCTGCAGTGAGTTTGAAGCCCAAGAAAATAAAATCTTTGTCACTGTTTCCATTGTTTCCCCATCTATTTGCCATGAAATGATGGGACCAGATGCCATGATTTTCGTTTTTTGAATGTTGAGTTTTAAGCCAGCTTTTTCACTCTCCTCTTTCACTTTCATCAAGAGGCTCTTTAGTTCCTCTTTGCTTTCTGTCATAGCCGTGGTGTCATCTACATATCTGAGGTTATTGATATTTCTCCCGGCAATCTGGATTCCAGCTTGTGCTTCATCCAGCCCAGCGTTTCTCATGATGTGCTCTGCATAGAAGTTAAATAAAAAGGGTGACAATATACAGCTTTGATGTACTCCTTTCCTAATTTTGAACCAGTCTGTGTTCCATGTCTGATTCTAACTGTTGCTTCTCAACCTGCGTACAAGGTTTCTTAGGAGGCAGGTAAGGTGGTCTGGTATTCCCATAATGAAGACATTTTGCTAAGTGAGATAAGCTAGTCACAGAAAGACAAATACTGCATGATTCCACTTATATGAAGTATCTAAAAAAGTCAAGTTCATACAATCAAACCGTGGAATGATGGCTCCCAGGGGTTTAGAGGAGGGGAACATGAGAAATTACTAATTAATTGGCATAAAGTTTCAGTTAAACAAGTCGAATAAGTTCTAGAGATCTGTTGTATAAGATTTCACCTGTAGTCAACGGTAACATATTACACATTTAAACATTTTCTAAGGTAAATCTCATGTTTAGTGTTCTCACAACAATAAAATAAAATTGCTTTAAAATTTTTAAAAATTTGAAAAAAATCATGTTAATAGCCATGCTGGAAAGAAGTTTTCACTTTTAGTTCATTATGGACATCTTACTATTATACTAAAGAAAATTATACTGTGATCAGAAACTGGGCATACAAAATAACTACACTATATGGAATCCTGTGTGTAATATATTTAAAAAACTGAAACCACAGAGACATGCATGGGAACAAAGTATACAAATTGTTCTCTATAAAAATAAGTATATGACCAAAATACATGACACCTACCAGAATAACTAAAAAATATATAGTGACGATGAAGGTGAAAGTGAATTCCATCACTTGTGACAGGTGTGGGTTTGCAGATGCCACTGATGTAGGAATTCTCCTTGGCAACTCTTCCAATCAGAAGTTGCAAGCCTTTGCACACTTGTGATTTTGTGGTTTTTTCTAATCTAAGAAAATTCATATTTGATGAAATGTGCAGATAGCTGCTTGGCGACATTTCTCAGGAGAACTAGGATTACAGTAAACAGTGAACATTTTAACATTGTTTTTGTGAGATCCTTGGTTGGCTACAGTGGTCTTAAAGGAGCACTGCATTATCCCCTCAAAATTAATTAATTATCCCAATTCATTTTATACTAAAGTCAATCAAAGCATGAAATGCTCCCCTCTCCAAAAAAAAGCCCTTTGCTCTAAAGCATATTTTACCCTCTCTTCTTTCTCTACAAAGCCATCCTGGACTCACTTGACACATGGTGAGCTTCCTGTGAGAATTCCTCATGCATTTATGGGGCAAGTTCAGGTAGCTTTCAAAGAACCATGTAATTAGCACACTCTTCCATATTCTTATTTGATTTGTCAATGATTTGCTGTCTCTTAAATCAGATGGTACACTCCTTGAGAATAAGGTTAGCATGAAATACTTACACCACCTTGTCCACCCTCTCAGTGGGTTAGGAAAGTTTGGAACCAAAGAAATCTTCAACAACACTTGAGAATATACTTTGGAATATCATCAACATAAAGTTGATGTTCCTCTAAAGCATTAAAAATAGCTACAAGATGGTTCCTGCATGAGCATTAGTTAACAAATTATGTTGGGTTTTGTATTTAACCACCCTGAAGTGTGGACCTGTCTCCCCGTAAGCAGATATTACAGAGAAAAAGCAGCTGTGGCTGAAAGTCTTGTTGGGAAGTGAAAAGACACTGCACAGGTGTTGGTGTAGGAACAACAGCAGATAGAAGCTGAGTCACCTCTGTAACAAGCGTGATCAGGACAAAAGGAAGTATGATGCACACTGGATTGTGGGGTTGTGATTTGTTACTAAAAGTAGTCTTTCTCTGTCTCCACAGTGCCTGCAATTGCTTCTGTCATTTCGTTTATCATGCTGTGTTGTATTGTGAATGTTTCAGACGTTTCTTGGATGTGTCTGGGGAATTCTTGAAATGAAACTGAGTGGCAGACCTTCATCCATAGACTTCAGTAATTTTAGTGATGATATCAATGTCCTCTAGCAAAAGACTCCCGGGAACATACATATACTGATCAAGCTCTACAGGAGACCCAGGTTTGATTCCTGGGTCAGGAAGATCCCCTGGAGAAGGAAATGGCAACTCACTTCAGTATTCTTGCCTGGAGAATTCCATGGACAGAGGGACCTTGCAGGCTACAGTCCATGGGGTCATAAGAGTCAGACATGATTTAGGGACTTAACCACCACTAGCCAAAGACTCCCAGGAACACACATACAAAGTGGGTTTGTCACTTAGTGAGAATCTACACCACGGAGAACTGTGAGGCATCTCAAGAAAAAAAGGGCGCCGAACAAACTTATTCTAGGCTTTGAGCTTTGGTTGAGTGACTTGGGGGAGGGTCAAAGGAATCTGTGGTTCAGTCTGGGTTGGGTGCCATCAGAAAACAGAGCTGTCCTGTGATTGAGTATCTTAGTCAATTTTATCAAGGGTGGGGGACAGACTAGAATGAGACTAATTGATAAAGAAGCAGTGGTCACTCATATTAGTCAGGAAGGAGAAATATTCAGTCATTTCTGTGGTTTGGACAATGTTCGTATTTTGTCTGGGTTCAGACATTATGGAGTAGTCTTGATTTGTCTTGATCCATCATAGTTGCAGAGTTGCCTGATCTGATACTGATAATTTGGGGGGCTCGACAGAACACCAAGCTTTAGTTTGGTGTTGCTACTAGTGCCAGGCCAGCACCTACCAACACCAAGGCCAACTGATAGTACTAGGCTAGCTCTTGGATGTTAGGAGATGTTTCTCTTTTTAGTTTGGTGTTTTACCAACAGGCCATGTGAAAGGGGGCTTCCTTAAATGCATTTCAAAGAGGTCTGACCTCCCCCTCCACCCTACAGACATTTCTGTCTCTAAACCCATGTTCTTTTGCCCCGACTGCATTGCTCTAGCTCCATCTACTCACCCCCTGGCATATTTCTGGGGCCTATTTCAAGTCCTACATTTTCCATAAAGTCATCTCTGATCACTCCACTCCAAAGGACTTTCTTCTGCTCTGATCTTGGTGCTTTTATTGTTTAGTCTACCTGATTGGCACTTTTAGGGTCTAACACTACATGCAATCCATGTATGTAATGATAAGAGGTAACATGTACTGTTAAAAGATCTTCTACTGCAAGAGACTTACCTCTCCAACTGAAACCTAAACTGTTTGAGGGTAGGGATCATAGGCTGAAAACTCATGTTTTTTATGTTTCAGGTTCTGTTTCAAGTTTTTGCATATGTTAATTCATTTCGTACAAGTCTACAAAGTAAGCACTATTATGATCTCCATTTTTCAGGTGAAAACAAAATACCTATTATTAACCCTCTGTTACCCACCCCCCACCCCTTCCCCATCCAGTTAACTAAGAGGCTGGTTAATGATGGATAGCAAAAGGCAGGGGAGTGGTGTGTGGAGATTTTCTCCCCAAATACTTTTCAAGTATAACTCACTTTACATAATACATGCTCTTAAAAACAACATTAATAAAACCATGTTTGCTTAAACAGAAGAGTAACCACTACTATGCAGATTATCAAAGCATTGTGAGGGCTTATGAAGATAGATCAATGCAATTTGGCGTGTGGTATCTCCTTAGACTTTCACAATGCTACTCTTATCCTCATTTTACAGGTAAAGAAACCATGCTGCATATATATGGAATTTAGAAAGATGGTAGCAATAACCCTGTATACAAGACAGCAAAAGAGACACTGATGTATAGAACAGTCTTTTGGACTCTGTGGGAGAGGGAGAGGGTGGGATGATTTGGGAGAATGGCATTGAAATATGTATAATATCATATATGAAACGAGTCGCCAGTCCAGGTTCGATGCATGATACTGGATGCTTGGGGCTGGTGCACTGGGATGACCCAGAGGGATGGATGGGGAGGGAGGAGGGAGGAGGGTTCAGGATGGGGAACACATGTATACCTCTGGGCAGATTCATGTTGATATATGGCAAAACCAATACAATATTGTAAAGTTAAATAAAATAAAATAAAAAAAAAAAACATGCTGCAGAGTGGTTCCCAGAAAGAAAAAGAGGAAGAGAAGACAAAAAAGGTTAAAAAAAAGAAGAGAAAGAAAAGTGGATGTACAGATTCAATGCAAGTTCTATTAAAATTCCAATGACATTTTTCATGGAAATAAGACAAATAGTCCAATCATATGGAATCACAAATAGCCAAAGCAATCCTGAGAAAGAACAAAATAAAAGGCATCACACTTCCTGATCTCCAACTATATTGCAAAGCTATAGTAATCAAAATAACATGGCACTGGCATAAAACAGACAAATAGATCAATGGAATAGAAATAGAGGCCAGAAATAAACCAACCTGTATACAGTCAACTAATACTTGACAAGGGAGCCAACAATACTCAATGGGGAAAGGATGGTCTCTTCAATAAAAGGTAATGGGAGAACTAGATATCCACATGAAGAAGAATAAAAGTAGACTCCTATCTTACACAGCTCACAAACATTAAGTCAAAATGGATTAAAGGCTTAAATATAAAATCTGAAACTGTAAAACTCCAAGAATAAAACGTAAGGTAAAAGCACCTTCACATTAGTCTTGGCAGTGATTCTTTTTTTGTATAAAACACCAAAAGCACAAACAACAAAACCAAAAATTAATAAGTAGGACAATATCAACAAGTAGGGCTTCCCAGGTGATGCTGTGGTAAAGAACCCGCCTGCCAATGCAGGAGCCAAAAAAGACATTGGATTCGATCCCCAGGTGGGGAAGATGCCCTGGAGAAGGAATGGCGACCCACTCTAGGATTCTTGCCTGGACAATGGTATGGGCAGAGGAACCTGGCAAGCTACAGTCCAAGGGATTGAAAAGAGTTGGACACGACTGAGCACACACACACACAAGATGACATCAAACTTTTAGTGCTTCTGCACAGCAAAAGAAATAATAACAAATGAAAAGGCAACCTACAGAGTGGGAGAAAATATTTGAAAGCCATATATGTGTAAGGAGTTAATATCCAAATATATAAGGAACTCAATAGCAAAAATCAAATAATCCAATTTAAAAAAAGGCAAAGGACCTGAATAGACATTTTTTTTCTAGGAAACACATCTAAATTGCTAATGGGTATATGAAAAGATGCTCAACATCACTAATAATCAGGGAAACACAAATCAAAAACACAATGAAATACCATCTAACATATGATAGAGTGGCTAACATCAAAAAGATAACAAATAGCAAGTGTTATTTAAGGATGTGGAGTGCAGTGTGCCTCTGTGCACTGTTGATAGGATTGTAAATTGATACAGCCACTATACAATACAGTATGGAGGGTCTTCAAAATATAAAAAATATAATAAAGCCATCATGTGATTCAGCAATCCTACGTCTGCTACTGCTACTGCTGCTAAGTCGCTTCAGTCGTGTCCAACTCTGTGCGACCCCATAGACAGCAGCCCACCAGGCTCCGCCATCCCTGGGATTCTCCAGGCAAGAACACTGGAGTGGGTTGCCATTTCCTTCTCCAATGCTTGAAAGTGAAAAGTGAAAGTGAAGTCACTCAGTCGTGTCCGACTCTTAGCGACCCCATGGACTGCAGCCCACCAGGCTCCTCCATCCATGGGATTTTCCAGGCAAGAGTACTGGAGTGGGGTGCCACTGCCTTCTCCCAATCCTACCTCTGGTTGGGTATATCTGAAGAAAGTGAAGTCACTATCTGGAAGAGATTTCTGTACACCACACCTATGTTCACTGCAGCGTTGTTCACAATAACTAAAACATGAAAACAACCAAAATGCCCATAGATGGATGAATGGACAAAGAAAATGTGATATTCACACACACACACACACACACACACACACACACACACACACACGCACACAGAGGAATATTATTTAGCCATAAAAAAGGAAATTCTGTCATTTATGACAATACAGATGGATGGACATTGAAGGCATTATGCTAAGTGAAATAAGTCAGATAGTGAAAGACAAATACCATATTGTCTCACTTATATGTAGTATTTTTAAAAAGTCAAACTTACAGAAACAAAGTGGAGAAGGCAATGGCAACCCACTCCAGTAATCTTGCCTCGAAAATCCCAGGGACGGCAGAGCCTGGTAGGCTGCCGTCCATGGGGTCACACAGAGTCGGACACGACTGAAGTGACTTAGCAGCAGCAGCAGCATAGAAACAGAGTAGAATGGTGGTTGCCAGGGACTGGGGACTGGGGACTGAGGACTGGGGAAAATGGGAAGATATTGGTCAAAGCATACACAGTTTCCATTATAAGATGAGTAAATTCTGGCTATGTAGGGTACAAGGTGGTGGCTATAGTTAACAATGTTGTATTAAATACTTGAAGGTTGTTTAGAGGATAGATCTTAAATGTTCTCAGAAACAGTGGTAGCTATGTGATGTGATAAAGGTATTAACTAACTTTATTGTAGTAGTCATTTCACAACATATACATGTATCAAATCATCATGTTGAGCACCTTAAATTTATGCAATGTTATGTGTCAATTGTATCTCAATAAAGGTGGGCAGGGGGAAGGAAAATGGAGGGCAGAAGTGAGAGAATGGTGCTGGAGCTTTGTAAGGGCAGGTTAGGAGAGGTGAGGAAAGGTTGGGTAGGGTTTGTTTTTTTCTTTTATTGTGAACCTGAAAGGACAAGGAAAAGAAACCAGGACTAGAACTTTCCTGGAGGCACTGTCAAGCCAACACTCCTCGAATAAGATCTGAGGTAAGAGTTGCCAACAAACACCCAAAACAAATCTGCCTATAGCAGAGCCCCATCTCTACTCCAAAACACAGTCCCACTGCTCCACCCAGTGGCAATCTTGAGATAGTGCCTAAAGGATATCTACCAGAGCCACTCAGATTACATCAGAAACTTGACATTGCAGGGAGGAGTGCCCATGTTACTATTCTTTTTTTTTTTTTTTTTAACTTTACATAATTGTATTAGTTTTGCCAAATATCAAAATGAATCTGCCACAGTTATACACGTGTTCCCCATCCTGAACCCTCCTCCCTCCTCCCTCCCCATACCATCCCTCTGGGTCATCCCAGTGCACTAGCCCCAAGCATCCAGTATCGTGCATCGAACCTGGACTGGCATCTCGTTTCATACATGATATTTTACATGTTTCAATGCCAATCTCCCAAATCTTCCCACCCTCTCCCTCTCCCACAGAGTCCATAAGACTGTTCTATACATCAGTGTCTCTTTTGCTGTCTCGTACACAGGGTTATTGTTACCATCTTTCTAAATTCCATATATGTGCGTTAGTATACTGTATTGGTGTTTTTCTTTCTGGCTTACTTCACTCTGTATAATAGGCTCCAGTTTCATCCACTTCATTAGGACTGATTCAAATGTATTCTTTTTAATGGCTGAGTAATACTCCATTGTGTATATGTACCACTGCTTTCTTATCCATTCATCTGCTGATGGACATCTAGGTTGCTTCCATGTCCTGGCTATTATAAACAGTGCTGCGATGAACATTAGGGTACACGTGTCTCTTTCCCTTCTGGTTTCCTCAGTGTGTATGCCCAGCAGTGGGACTGCTGGATCATAAGGCAGTTCTATTTCCAGTTTTTTAAGGAATCTCCACACTGTTCTCCATAGTGGCTGTACTAGTTTGCATTCCCACCAACAGTGTAAGAGGGTTCCCTTTTCTCCACACCCTCTCCAGCATTTATTACTTGTAGACTTTTGGATCGCAGCCATTCTGACTGGTGTGAAATGGTACCTCATAGTGGTTTTGATTTGCATTTCTCTGATAATGAGTGATGTTGAGCATCTTTTCATGTGTTTGTTAGCCATCTGTATGTCTTCTTTGGAGAAATGTCTATTTAGTTCTTTGGCCCATTTTTTGATTGGGTCATTTGTTTTTCTGGAATTGAGCTGTAGGAGTTGCTTGTATATTTTTGAGATTAGTTGTTTGTCAGTTGCTTCATTTGCTATTATTTTCTCCCATTCTGAAGGCTGTCTTTTCACCTTGCTAATAGTTTCCTTTGATGTGCAGAAGCTTTTAAGGTTAATTAGGTCCCATTTTCTTTTTTAATCCTCAGGGACTCTGATGTGCTGCTGCATTTGAGAATGGCTGGCCAAATTTGCACTTTCCCTATGACATAGAGACTTCCTGGTGCCAGCTGGAATGGCAGGTGGCACCTAGGCAAGGTGCTAATGTAGGCTATCACTTTGTTTTTTCCATTCTCTCATCAGGAGTTTAATTCTTTCTCATCAACTGCCATTTCTCAGTGAACGCTATGTATTGGGTGCTGGGAATACAACACTGCACAAGACAAATAAGGCTTCTGTCTTACAGTGAGCTTATAGTGAGGAAGACAAGCAAATCTGTACAGATGGCAATAAGCTCTATGAAGGAAAAGGACATGGTGTTGAGACAGAAAGCAACTGAGGTAAGAGAAGACCTCTTTGATGAGGTGACACTGAACTGAGACATGGAGGATAAGAAGTCAATTATACCCCAAATAGCCAAAGCAATCTTGAGAAAAAAGAACAAAGCTGGAGGAATTAGGCTTCCTGACTTCAGACCATACCACAAAGTTATAGTAATCAAACCACCATAGTACTGGCACAAAAACAGACACATAGGTCAACAGAACAGGACAGAAAGCCCAGAAATAAAACCACATACCTATAGGCAATTAATCTATGACAAAGGAGGCGAGAATATACAATGGAGAAAAAACAGTCTCTTCAATAAGTGGTGCTGGGAAAACTGGACAGCTACATGTGAAAGAACAAAATTAAAACATTTCTTCATACCACATACAAATACAAACTCAAAATAGGTTAAAGGCTTAAATGGAAGACCTAAAACTATAAAACTCCTAAAAGAGAACATAGGCAAAATACTCTGACATAAATCACACCAAGATGGTTTTTGACCCACCTCATAGAGTAATGAAAATAAAAGCAAAAATAAACAAGTGGGATCTATTTAAATTTAAAAGCTTTTGCATAGCAAAGGAAACCATAAACAACATGAAATGACAACCCTCAGAATAGGAGAATACATTTGTAAATTATATGACTGATTAAAGACTTCCCTGGTGGCTCAGACCGTAAACACCTCTGCTTACAATGAGGGAGACCCAGGTTCGATCCCTGGGTCGGGAAGATCCCCTGGAGAAGGAAATGGCAACCCACTCCAGTACTCTTGCCTGGAAAATCCCATGGATGGAGGAGCCTGGTAGGGCTCCTACCAGTCCATGGGGTCGCAAAGAGTCAGACACAACTGAACGACTTCACTTCACTTCACTTCATGACTGATAAGGGGTTAACATCCAGTATACATAAACAGCTCATATAACTTAATATCAAAACAACAAACAGCCTGATTAAAAAATGGGCACAACTTTTGCAGCAACATGGATGGACCTAGATAATATCATACTAAGTGAAGTAAGTAATATAGAGACAAATATTATATGATATCACTTATGCATGAAATCTAAGATATAATACAAATGAATCTATAAACAAAACAGAAATAGATTCACAGACATAAAAAATAAACTTACAGTTACCAAAGGAGAAAGGAAGGGAGGGACAAATTAGGAATATGGGAATAACAAACTACTATACATAAAATACATAGGCAACAAGGATTTACTGTATGGCACAGGGCACTATAGTCAATATCTTGTAATAATTTCTAATGGAAAATAATCTGAAAAATGTATACACATAACTGGTTCACTTTGTTATATACATGAAACTAACACAATACTGTAAATCAGCTATATTTCAATTTAAAGAAAAATAACAAAATATGGACAGAAGACCTGAATAGACATTTTTCCAAAGAAGACAAACAGATGGCTAGCAGGCACATGAGAAGATGTTCAACATTACTAATCATGCTGTTGCTGCTGCTGCTGCTAAGTCGCTTCAGTCGTGTCCGACTCTGTGCGACCCCAAAGACGACAGCCCACAAGACTCCCCCGTCCCTGGGATTCTCCAGGCAAGAACACTGGAGTGGGTTGCCATTTCCTTCTCCAATGCATGAAGGTGAAAAGTGAAAGTGAAGTCGCTCAGTCGTGTCTGACTCTTAGCGACCCCATGGACTGCAGCCTACCAGGCTCCTCCGTCCATGGGATTTTCCAGGCAAGAATACTGGAGTGGGGTGCCATTGCCTTCTCTGTTACTAATCATGAGAGAAATGCAAATCCAAGCCACAATGAGCTATCACTATACACTTGTCAGAATGATTATCCCCATAAGAACACAAATAACAAGTGTCGGCAAGGATGTGGAGAAAAGGGAACCCATGTATGCTTTTGGTGGGAAGGTAAATTGTATGGACAGCTGTGACTAAAGGATCAAAAAGGATAAGAATTAGAAAAGTGATCCATGACTTTGACCAGATGGTGATCATTGAGGATTAGAAGAAGAGGACCAGACTGGAAAAATAAGAGTGTGGAATTTTTGAAGTTGAGATTTTTGGAACTAATATCGATTTTCATTAAGAAGGTCTGGGACCCTAGGCATGGCACCAGGAATGAGCGACTAAGGTAGAGTAGATGACAAATCATGTGAAATGAGGAAGCTAAGACACAGAGGGGGCTGGCTGTTGTGTGGTGTAGTTGTCAAAGATTTGAGGTGGAGAGGAAGTGTAGTAAGGTTGCCAGGCAGTTGTGTTTTTTAAAGATTTACTTATGTATTTTATTTTTTGGCTGTGCTCAGTCTTTGTTGCTGCATGTGGCTTTCTCTAGTTGTGGTCAGCGAGGGCTACTCTTTGTTGCCATGTGTGGGCTTCTCATTGCGGTAGTTTCTCTTGCTGTGGAGCACAGACTCTAGGTGCCCAGGTTTCAATAGTTGTAACACATGATCTCAGCAGTTGTGGCACGTGGGATCAGTAGTTGTGGCACACAGGCTTAGTAGCTCCGTGGCATGTGGAATCTTCCCAGACCAGGGATCGAACAGTGTCCCTTGCATTGCAAGGTGGATTCTTAACCACTGGACCACCAGGGAAGCCCCAGGCAGTCTTGAGTGTGCTCGTGATCATAACTTTGTGGTCAGCCCAGCCATACAATTTTTAGTATTTTCAGCTGCTTCAGTACAGACAGAGAAGCATGTGGTTCAAGTAGTACTGCAGATTGCCTAGTGAATATGATAGGGAGCTAAGAGGAGAAAGGAAATGGACTAACAAGGTAGAGTGTATTGGTTTCCTACTGCTGATGTAACAAATTACCACTAACCTAGTGACTTTAAAGTACAAGTTTTTTTATCTTACAGTTCTGGAAGTCAGAAGTCCAAAATGTGTTTTACAAGGCTAAAATCAAGGTGTCAGCAGGTTTGCATTCGTTCAGGAGACTCTGGGAGCAAATCTGTATCGTTGCCTTTTCTCTTAATAGCTTCTAGAAGCTCCCTGTGTTCCTTTGCTTATAGCCCCTCCTACATCTTAAAAGCCAGCAACATTGGGCTGAGTCTTTCTCATGCTGCCATCTCTCCAGTTCTCTCTTCCAATCCTCTCTTCCACTTTGAGGGAAACTTGTGATTGCACTGGGCTCATCTGCCTAAACCAGGATAATCTCCTTTTTTTCTAAGGTCAGCTGATTAGCAACCCTAATTCCATTTTAACCTCAATTTCTCTTTGCCATATAATCTAAAATATTCACAGGATTTCAGGGATTAGGATGTGGACATCTTTGTGGGAGGCATCATTCTCCCTACAAAGTGATATGATGATATCAATGCACGGACTCTGTACTGGGTAAGGAGACAAATGGAGGAAACAGTGGGCAGATGAAAAGTGAAACAGTGGTGCAATCAATGAATTGGAGAAGCAATATGATGAGCTTGAAGAACTGTAGCACTAGAGCAGAAATTTTCAAAATGATGTAGCTTCTGATGATGACAAAGGCTAGGGTAGCATCACATCATAGAGGTGAGAATCTGATGTAGAATTGTAGAAAAGACCAGATAAAGCAGTCATGAGATCTTGGCGTGGATGAGCTAGAGGGTGAACTCCAGGATGGCTCTTGCTGGTCCAGGTGTCCATATGGTGGAGGGAGCTCCCAGGAATGGCTGTCACCGGTGTCTATGTTCCCAGGCGAGCTACAGTTGTTTTTTGCCCTCCGGGACACTCTCTAAGATCAGTAGAAATGTAGAATTACAAATCAAAAGCACACCTCAGAGAAACAAGAAGCAGCTGATGCATTTCAGAGGTGTTTTGCAGAAACCAGACCCCTCTCAAATGGAGAGTGGTGAGTGGTAAGCACACAGCCCACATTTGGACTGGAGCCTGGACATTGGTAATGATAAACCCTGTGGCCTCACCTGGTTACCTCACCACCCACTGATCAGAGAACTGTGCATAAGGTGATCACATTCCCCGTGATCCTCTCCCTCACCTTGCCTTTAAACCCCTTCCCTGAGAGCCATCAGGGAATTCAGGTCTTTCTAGCATTAGCTGCCCCTTACTCTTTGCTCAGTACCTTGAAGTAACTGCTGTGCTTGCCTTCACCACACATACCTAAAAAGGATGTAATGGAAGTGAAAGTCTAGGGTGTGCAACGGGTCATCCAAGTGGATGTTAAAGTCACCAAGAATGATGAACGAGCTTCAGCCTAGGGAGGACAACTGAGCCTTGAGGAGAAAGTGTAAACCCCACAAGCTGGGGGGTCACTGCCAATGGCCCCTTTTCACTCACAGGCAGTGACAACTCGGCCAGGACCAGGACCCCTCAGGGCCGAACTTCTGCTCAGCAGAAAGGATGGAGCCCTGACACTCCACCCCACTCCCAGGGGTGGGGGTAGGCTCCAGGCCACAGGCCTGGGCAGTGACCCCCTTGAGATGTGCAGGCCAGGTCGAGTTCAGAGACTCCCGCAGGCCTGCTGGTTCCCTGCCCTCCCACGGCTTCCGTGAACAGAGGAGGGGCTGGGACTCAGCACCCTGTGCTCTTTACCTCAGGGCTTTCGTCTCTCCTAAGGAGATGGCACCCCTGTGTGTGTGCTTCTCTTCGGTGAGCACCCACAGCCCGGTCTGGCCGTGACACGTGGTCTAAGAGGCCAGTGACAGCACAAGTCACTCCCTGTGGCCGTGGGGTTGGGGCCTCACCTGGGGGCGCAGGCCCTCGTTGTACGCACCACCACAGCAGCACGAGCATCACACCTGGCCACAGGTGTGGAAACCTCCCAGGAGGCCTTGCAGAGGAGCCAAAGCGAGATGGGAAGAGGGCGGGAAGACCCTCTGGAGACAGCCAGGCCTGGGCAGGTAGAAGAGAAGCACCACTGACAGTGAGACGGATTCAAAAGCCCTGGGTTCAGTCAACAGACACCTACCTGTGCAGACCCCGTGGGGGTCTTGAAGAAGGTCTGGAGGGCCTGTGCTTTTCCAGGGGAGCCAAACAGTGTCCACACATCTCAGTGCAACCAGGAGAGCCTGTGGGGGTTGCAGGGGGAGCAGATACAGATGAGAAGGCTTCCTGGAGGGGTGAGTTTGGGGCCGGGCTGTAAAGCAGAACTCAGGACTGGTCAGGGAGTGTGCTCTGCCATGCCCGCCAGGAAGCAGAGACCTCTTCCAGCTGTTGTTGTCCTGGGTCCTTCCCCTGTTTCTCCTCTCCCTACCCTGATGATGGATCTGCAAAGGGAAAGGATGTGGCCACTTCTGTTGACCAACAGGGAGTGGGGCGGGGAAAGCGAGCACCTTCCCTTAAAAAAATCGGAAACCCCAGATTGTGCCAACTTCCTGACTTGGAGAAGATTAGAAGTCATGGCTGAGACGGACAGTAGGCAGCAACCAAACACCAGTGATAGGGGATTGGATATCCTGGTTGGGTTTGCAGCCACAGGAAGGCTCAGGCAGAGGAACGAGGCCCTGGAGACTGACCCGTGGACTTCTGGGACACACACTTGCCATGAAGAGAGTCCCAGGTCAGAGATAAGAAGAGATATCCATCAGTTTTGCTTTACGTATTTCCTAAAGGGACACCTTGGAGAAGGCAATGGCACCCCACTCCAATACTCTTGCCTGGAAAATCCTATGGATGGAGGAGCCTGGTAGGCTGCAGTCCATGGGGTCGCTAAGAGTCGGATACGACTGAGCGAGTTCACTTTCACTTTTCACTTCCATGCATTGGAGAAGGAAATGGCAACCCACTCCAGTGTTCTTGCCTGGAGAATCCCAGGGTCGGGGGAGCATAGTGGGCTGCCATCTATGGGGTCACACAGAGTCGGACGTGACTGAAGTGACTTAGCAGCAGCAGCAAAGGGATACCTGCTCAGCATTTTCCTTTCTTCTTTGTTTGCTGGTGCAAATTAGTTCTCCTCCCAGGAATCTGGACCCAATGCCAACCTCATAGGGAGATAGCTTGTTGCAGCTGCCAAAGCACCACCTCCTCCAGGATCCTCTATACTCCCATCATTTCATAGTCACAGGTTTTCATTGGAAACAGCTTGCTCCATGACAATAGCTTTCTCCATGGCAAGCCTGGTGCCCCATCCCACCTCCCTACACAGAGAAGAGGCTCTAGGTGCACAATCTGTTACCAGAGACTTCCTCATTGACAGCAGACATCCTGTTGTGTTTCTGCCCTACTGATAAGTGGAGGAATCAACAGGAGAGGATGTGATTGAGTATAAATAGAATCTTGACAAATATATCAGAACAGCAACACTGTGCACAGCTGGGAGGGCCCAGCTTCCAGAGGTCTCAGCCAACCCCTCTAGCAAGGGCCCAGGAATGATGATGGGGGATACAGTAGGATGGGGACTGTGGACAGTTCTGCTTTGTTTGAGTTTTATGTGTCGAACATAAACTGATACAAATGACAGTTCTAATGGCACATGGCATTGGTACATTGGAAGATACCCAATAAATTTGGTAGATGTGTAAATGTATGATTTGATGAATAAAACTGATGAGTTTGAGTAGGAGGCAAAAAAGATAGGAGGGCACTGCACTAAGTGAGAGGGGAAAGGATTAATGGCACAAAGAGAAATATGCCTTTATGTAGAAGACATTCTTAGTAATAATTTTAGTAGGAATAATTAATTATTAGTAGCAGTCATTATTGGAGAAGGAAATGGCAACCCACTCCAGTGTTCTTGCCTGGAGAATCCCAGGGACAGGGGAGCCTGGTGGGCTGCCGTCTATGGGGTCACACAGAGTCGGACACGACTGAAGTGACTTAGCAGCAGCAGCAGCAGCAGTCATTATGACCTCAATCTGTTTTCCAGGCCTATCTGCCACTCTGCCCATCCTGGAGCCATTTCATTCCCTGGACAGGTACACATGCACACACACACATCTCTTCTACTATGCAGGCTATTTCCTTTCCATGCAGAGACGTCCTTCCCTCATTCTTCCTCTTTCCCTGCCATCCTTCATTGCTAGGTAAACTCCTAGAGATCCTTCAGGATCCAGGTGAAATGTCTCCCCTTGAGTACCTTCCCAGTTAATTATTCTACTTCTTTCCATTCCCCTTTTGTCCTCCCCTTTTTCCTTCCCCTCTTTCCTTTCCCCTCCCAATTAATCATTCTCTCTCCCATACTTCCATAGCACTTTGGGTTCATCCCTGTTTTAGCACTTGTCACTTGGGTCATTATTGTCCAAGTGTCTGTCTTCCCCTCTAGACCGCGAACTAGAGCAAGTCATTAGTCTTAGGCATCTGTGAGAGAGGCCTCCCTAGCACAACCCCGAGTATATAGATGGGTACTCAATACTTGCCTGGTGAGTGAATGGCTAGTATCTGTAGTGTATGTTCTATAACTTCATGGGTCAACAGATATTAATATTGTTGGGTTTTTGTTTATTTAAGGAGTCAAGCTAAATTGTTGTTTTTACATCGTGTTTCTGGTACTCTCTTCATGTATGAGTTTTATGAAGGGCAGAGTGCATTGGACTGGATTTTTCTTAACAAATCCATATAACTATAGCCAGGCTTCTTGTCTCTGATTGTAAGAAGCAGAGAAACTTTCTGATGAACTGGAAGTGGTGAAGCAGTGTGCTCATTCATGAATAAAATACTTATCTTTGCCAGCTATTTATTGACAGCAAAATATCACAAAGAGAAATTGAAGAAACCACTGTCACTATACAAAGGCCCACATACCCCTCAAGCTTTTCTACCAGTGGATATTCACTACCAAAAATGTTGCCAGTGATTTCTCTGAATTCCTTGAATGAATTTTATTTAGTTGCTCTGTGTCCACTTCATATTGAGTATCACAGAGATTTGACTCTGATGTTAAGCTATGTAGCTGTTTATTGTTAAATCAGAGTGAGCAGTAAGGGACATGAAGGTAGCTTAGACCCCAAATGAAAGATCACCTTTCACTGTATGGACAGAGGCACTGGTTTTGCATCATATATCCTATATTGGTACTACTGTTCCTTATGTGTGAATTAGTCACTAGTGACTCAGCTCTGAAATGCTTAGTCACAGTAACCTTTGTCATTTCACAGCCACAGTTTTTTATTGGCAGCTTCCTAATGAGCTCATCTTTGGGGTGACAAGTGGCAGAGCTATGACTTTTCTTTAAGAAATTTGAGAGATATAGTCAGTCAACATTTTTATTTACTTTGAGAGAGACTTCAGTTTCGAGGCCTGCCTGAGGTTTTCCTGGTAGTATCAATACTTGCATTGTCTAACAAAATATGTCAAAAATTTCATACTTGTCATCCAATGAATTTGGCAATAACAGAATTGGGCAGACTAGGACTGAGAGGTTGGTGACTGCAGTTTATAATGACTGAAGAATTAGTATCTGTGAACAATCTGCATGTAACTACTCTGGGTTGAATGTTTTTGAAGAAGTTGAAAAAGCACTTAGTATAACCTGAAGTGGAATCTGTTAAGATGTTACAAACGATGGTGTTAAAAATATGAGTGGAGAAGAAGACTTAGTGAACAAATATACAACATTTGTGAAAATATAAGGTCTTTAACTCTTTGGGTTATTCATTATATTATTTATCAGCAGTCACATTGCAGACAATATTTGAATCTCTCATGTGTTATTAAACTGACAGTGTTAATGAGGAACACCATTCACTCTCATGAACTTAACCATCATGGTTCTGTGAACTTTTGTGAGAAATAGAAGTTGGATATCCTGAATTTCTACCACTCTGTGTGTGTATGTCCATGTGTATGTGATTTTTTAAGCTCATGGTGGAGATTGAAATATTTTTGATTGAGAACATCTCCCTCAATTACCATTTAACACTGAATGGATTTGGAAATTAGCTTTTGTTCCAGGTTTGATAATATTTCTTAATGAACTAAACCTAAAATTACAAAGCAAACAGTGCTTATATTAAAAAACATATTGTGGTAAAGTCATTTCAATGACAATTAACATTATTTGAATCAAAGTAATGTCAGACTGCTTTATAATCTTCAGATGCTTTCAAAAGTTAAATTAAGGGAGCTCTCTGCTGCTGCTGCTGCTAAGTCGCTTCAGTCGTGTCCGACTCTGTGTGACCCCATAGACGGCAGCCCACCAGGCTTCCCTGTCCCTGGGATTCTCCAGGCAAGAACACTGGAGTGGGTTGCCATTTCCTTCTCCAATGCATGAAAGTGAAAAGTGAAAGTGAAGTCGCTCAGTCATGTCCGACTCTGGCGACCCCATGGACTGCAGCCTACCAGGCTCCTCTGTCCATGGGATTTTCCAGGCAAGAGTACTGGAGTGGGGTGCCATTGCCTTCTCCAAAGGGCGCTCTCTATTCACATACAAATTTACAGTAGATATATGTTCAAGCTCATATTATAATTCCAGCAGCTTTTTTTCAGTCCTCTATGCAAGTACAAGGGCTTCCCTTATAGCTCTGTTGGGAAAGAATATGCCTGCAATGCAGGAGACCCGGGTTTTATTCCTGGGTTGGAAAGATCTCCGGGGAAGGAAATGGCAACCCACTCCAGTATTCTTACTGGGAGAATCTCATGGACAGAGGAGCCTGGCATGCTACAGTCCATGGGGTCACAAGAGTCAGACACGACTTAGCGACTAACCCACCACCACCACCACCATGCAAGTACAAAGAAAATTCCATATTTCAGATCCACTAAACTGTGCAGTTGAGGAGCTTCCACATAAACTTCAAATGAAAGTGATTACTCTGCAGTGTAATGACATGCTAAAAGGCAAATATCAAAAGAACCTAATAGAATTCTATAATTTTCTTCCAAATAATGAATATGCTAAATTAAAATCATATGCTTGTGGATTGATACCAGTATTTAGAAGTACCTGTCTCATGGCCTGATATCAGTACTTGCCAATATCTGTGTGAAAAGACATTTGCAAAGGTGGTATGTAAAACTTCATTACAGAACAGATGAACATATGCAGTTTTGATGACAGAGAACACTTTGATCTTCAGTTAAGCAAAACTATATTCTGCCAAAAGAATTTCATTCTTCTCACTAATAGACCTATATTATTTAAACATTGTAAGCAATTATTAATATTTTTTAGTTTCAGCAACATTTGTGGACATTTGTTGTGGACTTCTGTTATGTAAGTACCTGCATAATAACCATCTTGATTTTACCTTTGAGCACCTCCAAGCCCCAAATGTTAACTCTCTGCCTTTTACAGAAGTTTCCTCAGCCCATGTTATCGATATATTGTACCATTGTGGATTTTTTGGACAATCGTAAAACTAAAAGGACAGGGACTTAAATGTAAGCTAGAACCAAACCCAGGGCGTCAAAAGAACCAGGAGACGATTGTGAACAATTCTACAATCTAAGTGCCTTGATTGTTCATTGGACACAGGGCACGTCAATCCTCACTTGTCAGCAAATGAGCTCAGAGCTCGTGACGTGAGGGCACGTCCTATTGGCTACTCTTCTGGCCCCGCCCCTCCTCTGTGACCTAGGGGAATCTTTTGTGTCAGGCCTGGCTCCACTGCCGTCTGAGGCCCAGCTTTCGGTGGGACGCTCCCGCCGTTGGCTGCCTACCCTCCCTGTCGTGGGGCCTCCTGTCGTCCTCTCAGTGGCCGCCTCGTCCCATCCTGCCACCCTCAGCCTCCCCTCAGGGCAGCCACTTCAGGCGCCACCACCTGTGCTGTTGCCGTCATCACCCGCCCAATTGAGGTAACTGCCCAGTGCCATGTCCACCACGAGGGGTGGAGATCCAGGCCCTGATGGGCAGGAAGGCCCAGAAGGCATGGCTGGGGTGCAGGCCGGATCGTCCAGAGCCCACGAAGGTGTGGACCGCAACTCCGGGCCTCGCAGGGGTGATGCCGTGGCTGGGGCGGGCGGAATCGCCGTGTCCTCAGGAGGCCCAAGGGAGGCGGCCCTGGAGGGCGGGAGCGCTGAGGAGGGGGAAGAGGAGGCAGGGAGCCTGGACCTCACGGTGGAAGCGCACCACTTTCCCATGGCTGGCTTTCGCTTAACGTTGCTGGACCTGGTGCGCTCCGTGCTGAACCGCATCTACTACAACGACTACATCCTCATCTGGCCCCACAACGGCCACATGTCGGCCCAGCACCGGGCCCGGCAGCACTCATCCAATCAAGGCTCGGCCGCGGTTCCCGAGTTCTCTGAGCCCCTGGTGTCGTCGGATGGACCGGGGGAGGGGCCGGCGGGGAAGGCCCCAGCCCAGGAGGTGGAGGAGGCGGAGGAAGCCGAGGAAGCTTCTTTATGGGAGACAGCCGCCGAGGAGTCCGAGGAGTCCAGCTTGTGGGAAATGGCGCAGGAGCCGGCTGCCCCTGAGGGTGAGCCTTCAGGAGGGCGGGGAGGGGTGGTTGGGGTGGACGGGGACACTGGCATCTGCAGGCCGGGTCTGGGGACCAGGGATCCCGAGAAGGGGGGCAGGCTCAGAGGAGGGCCTTGGGAAGGGAGGCTGGGAGTCAGGGCCTCCTTGAATCGAAGGCCAGAGGGGCCCAGTAGAAGCCCAACTCCATAACGACCTCTCTGGTTTGGGGCGGGGGAGGAAGGAAATAAGCTTCCCTCTGCCAACCCTGGTAAGAGGTCTGAGATGATCGGTCGGTGCCAGTTATAAGCCCACAGGTGAAGATCAGTGAAAGCAGGTGTTTGGGAGGGAGCTTGAGAGGACATGGAAGAGAACAAGCAAGTGGCATACCTCATATTTGGTTCATAGCTTTTAAAAATGGCAAGATTCTTGGAAAGTTGATCCAAAAATACTATGAACTGATACAGGAGCACTTGATCAAAATGAAGTTTCAGGGGGTTGAGGAACTAATGAGCTTCACTATAGAATTTGTCATTGAGGCGAAACATATTTTGGTGAGAAAGTTCTGACCAAAACATATAGAATGCATCAGACCCAGAGGATTCTGATCTTTGGCCAGAAGTAATCAGTAGCACAGGGTGACAGATTTACTAGAGAAGAAATAATGTGATTGTGAAAATGATCAAGCAGCAGCAAAGTGAGGGCCATGGAAGTATTGTATCCACCAGAAGGAAGGCCCCCAGTTACTCTTTTCTTAGTTGCTCCTATCCTCCTGCTTCTCCTGAGGGTAGAGTTCTGGATGTCTGTTGCTATTCCTTATGAGTTGGGATTTTTTTTTTTTTTCCTGTGAACCTCTGATCCTAAAGTCTGTATTATTCTTCACTAAAGAAATAGCCAAGCACCAGGATGAGAACTCCAAAAAAGAGGTCCAAGACACTGAAAGTGAGGGGAAAGAAGAGAAGTATAACAAAAAACAAGAAGAACCAGAAAAGAATCTGGACCCAGCAAAGGACAAGCCCAGAAAATCCAGGTATCTGTGTATAGCTTTGAAAATAACCCAGCTATTCCCAGGCATTTACAAATTTTGTTTTTGCTTTTTAATTCTCCCAGTAAATTAAGAAAAAGTTTGTTTAAAATTAGTTCAGCAATTCAAATTTGCCTACTTAATGTTTATAGAACACTCATGCACCTAGTCACCCCACTCCAGTACTCTTGCCTGGAAAATCCCATGGATGGAGGAGCGTGGTAGGCTGCAGTCCATGGGGTTGCTAAGAGTCGGACACGACTGAGCGACTTCACTTTGACTTTTCACTTTCATGCATTGGAGAAGGAAATGGCAACCCACTCCAGTATTCTTGCCTGGAGAATCCCAGGGACGGGGAAGCCTGGTGGGCTGCCGTCTATGGGGTCACACAGAGTCGGACACGACTGAAGCGGCTTAGTAGCAGCAGCAGCGTGCACCTAGTAATATAAAGTGCATTATGTACTGAAATATACTTCATGGCTCCTCATTTATTTTTATGAGGTCTTTTGTCCTCTACCTGTAAGACTACTAACAAGTTGTAAATGTATCAATACCTAAGACCAGTATTTGTTTAGTAAACAGTTACTAGAAGCATCAGTGAAAGTAACTGGGCTTTGCACTAGTAGAGTGTTTATTTCTTGACCACAGAAGTGGAGTCTCCTGCACTAAGAGATGACATCTTTTAGAATGTGACTACTTACAAATAGCAAAAAGTTCAGAATTTCAAGTAGGGACCACATTTAGTGATTAATAGCTAAACATTTGTTCAGTTGTAGATTTTTAAATTTTATGTGACAGTTAAAAGAAGAGCAACTTTGTCATAGTATGACTGTTGCTTATCACTGAGCTGATAATGAAGGTACAAGATATATCTTGTCTTTAATGATTAACATTTTTTCCCTCATTTTCATAATGGTGTATTTCAAAACAGCCTCTTTCTCATATGGTAGATATGGAAACTGAGGGTCTGGGAGAGTAAGGGAGTATCATCTGTGGACTGAGCACAGACTTCTAAGGTGATAAGAGTGATTTAAGTCCCAGAATAGCCTCTCAAAGGGAAAAAACATTTATGGTGTTGGGCAAGAGGAGACAATGTTGGTAGGATCACATAATTGAAGCCATCAGGTTGTACATGCACCAATATCTATGATGCAGGTTACAAGAGGAAAATATGTTTTTCTTCCCTACTTGTTGAGATAACAGCCCTCAGATATAGATAGCAGCAAAGATAGATAGGGCCAACTGTTTTCTTAGATTAAGAAAGTCTCTGGTGCTGGTTAATGCTGAATAATTGTTCATTTTCTCTCATTTCATCCTGCAGTTTGGAAGACTAGAAAGATGGAGAAAGAAGGATCCTGATTTTCAGGGTTTTCATTTTGCAGAAGCCCATGGGAATGTTATTAATGCTGATTCCATCCCAAAATTCATTTCCCTAAAAGTGATATCCAACAACATGACTTCTTTCATCTACAGATATGTTTGAGAGTGTTTGTTCTAGTTAAAAATAAGTTTGTTTTACATTAATAAACTTAAGTGCAGGCAGATTTTGTTTAGATAAATAATCCTGACTCAAATCTCTTTCCCTCTTGTTTGACCCACTTTACTTTCATTGGAAGGCATCACTTTCCACCATTTGGTAAGCTTGCTTTAAATTCTTTATTGCAGCCCCAAATAAATTGAAATATCAAGTTTAAAACAATTTTTGTAAAGACAGAAATGGAGATCAAGCCTTTAGAACTGAGCTTGTTTACTACATTAGTCACTAGCCACGTGTGGTTGTGGAACATTCAAAAGGTGGCTAACCTGAGTTGAAATCTGCTGCAAGTGTAAAAAAATAATGTAAAGTCTCATTAATAACTAATTACACATTGAAATGATAATTTAGTATTAAATATAGCATTAAAATGACTTTCTCCAGTTTCTTTTTACTTTTTAACTATGGCTACTAGAACATTTAAAATTATACATGACTTGTGTTATATGTGTATTTCACAGTACTGGGTGCTTTTGAAGGAAACCTGATGGATGGCCCAGCTAGCCTGGAGGCCAGATGGTGCTGCTGAACCTGAGCCCAGAGGCTGATCTGGAGCACTGGTTCTCAGAGTTTGGTCCTTAGAATGGCATTATCAGCATCACTCAGGAATTCTTAATCTTCACCCAAGACCTGTGAATCAGAAACTCTGGGAGTGGGGCCCAGTGTTTTAACAAGCCCTCCAGGGGATTCTGACGCAGCTAAGGTTTGAAAAGTGCTGGTTGAGAGCCACAGGGGGAGAAGTTGAGATCCATCTATGGTAGGACCAGCCTTCGTTCACTGGCTTGGGGATGCTGGAGAAAAATTGAATAGGACGGTAGTGGCTGAACTGGGGAGGAAATTAGGATTCACAGGGGCTGAGACACAGAGAGGCTGTGTATAGGAGATGGCTTCTCTGGTGGCTCAGATGGTAAAGAATCTGCCTGCAATGCAGAAGACCCAGGTTCTATCCCTGGGTTGGAAAGATCCCTGGAGAAGGGCATGGCACTCCAGTATTCTTGCCTGGAGAATTCCATGGATAGAGGAGCCTGGAAGGCTACAGTGCATGGGGTCGCAAAGAGTTGGACACGACTGAATGACTAACACTTCCAGAAAAATATCCAAGGGACAGAGCTGGTTTCAGAAGGTCACAGACAAGATACCAGGTATATGAAGTCTAAGAGAACATTCACTCACCAGGTACGGATGGTGGATATAGACACAGAGTAAAAGGCAATGCCTGTGAGGATGTGTGTGTGTACTCAAGCATGCAGAAAGGCATGCAGTGGAAAGATAAACACTGCATTTAGGATGGTGGCTGCCCCTTGGGGAAAGAAAAGGATGGTGATCCTATTGGGGAGGGATCCACAGTGGGCTTCAACTATATTTGTAATATTACATTTCTTAAGCTGGGTGGTGAGTACATAGATGTCAACAGTATTATTCTCTATACCTTTTGTAGGTCTAAAATATTTCATAATTAAAAATGAGTGAAATAGAGGAAAGGGAGAGAATAAGCTTGATATCTAGACTCTGTTTAAGAGGGAAAAAAGGATAAGTCACATTTGATCAGAGGATCAGAGAAGGGGATGGGCCTGGGGACCTGAGACTAGACAGGCTCATTTCTGCATTTAATTAAAGCTTCCTAAGTGCTCTCTTGGTAACATTGATACCTTCTCTCATATTCTGTGGTAGCACATCTTATATTACAACTTATATTAGCATTTTTAATTGAGGTAAAGTTCACTTAAAATCAACCATTTAAAAGTGAACAATTCAATGACATTGACAATTTTGTGCAACCACATCTTTAGTTCTGAGCATTTTCATCACCCCCAAATTCTGTACCTATTAAGCAGTCAATTCACCATTTCCTCACCCTCCAATTCTCTGGCAGCCACCAATCTGCTTTCTATATCAATGAACACCTATTCTGGACATTTCCTATAAACAAAACCATACAATATGTGAACTTGTGTGTCTGGCTTCTTTCACTTAGCATAAGGTTTTTAAGGCTCATCTACATAGTAGAGTGTATCAGCATTTAATTTTAGGGCTGAAAAATATTTCTGTTGTATGTATATACCACAGTTTGTTTATCCATTCCTTTTGTTGGTAGACATTTGCATTGTTTCCACCTTTTGATTATTGTGAATAGTATTTCCAAGTATTTGTACATGATTTACATATGTGTGTATCTCCTGCCCCCAGCTCACATCCCCATGACTGTGATTCTGAATGGTTGGGGCCTTAAAACGTTTTATCTTTCCCAAAGTCCTAGGCACTGAGTTGTCCACTTAGTAGGTGCTCCACTAATATCTGTCAAAGTAAACTCACCATTATTTTTTGTCAATGCTGATGTTTTAAAATGTGCAGGTCAACCACATGGTGAGACAGAAGGCAAAGCACTCCCTGTCACCATTATTTCAACTGAAAGGGCAGGTCAACTAGTACAATTTGAGGCCCTTCAACCTGGTTCTGATTTGTTAGTATTTCTGCGGTGCTAGTTGTTAAAACAGTATTGCTTCCAGGCCCAGGCAGAGATATCTCTGTCTTGAGCTCTAAGTGTTAGAGGGCCACTTTGGTCCTCTTCCAGCCACACCCCTCCCGCCAGGGCCAGGAGCCCAGCCCATGGGAACAAGGGCTGTGTCCCTGCTAGCCCATGCTCCAGGTACCTGGCAGCCCTGAACAGTCCCTAGCCTGCTTCCAGGGCCCGTGTGCTCCTCTTAGACCTGTCCTGGGGAGGGCTGACTGCACTCACTGCTGGGGTGGGTGCTCCCAGGCCCAAGGAGGGGTTGTAGGCCCAGAAGGGGATGCGGCCTGGCCTAGGAGCCAGGGCATGGGTGGGGGAAGGGAAGGAGGGCAGCTCTTCCCACGCCATCAGGGCAGAACTTAGAGGAGTCTGAGAATACTAAATCCCAACCTGGCCTTTCAGCTCATTAGGAAGGTACATTTGTCATGGAAGGAGATACAACTTATTTAATGGTTTATCATTTGATTTGAACATTTCAAATATTTTTAGACATGTGGATCCCTAACTAAACTCTTTTTTTGAACCTTGCAAATAGGACATGGCTTGTTCTAGAAGCTCATCTTGCAGGAAGACTCAGACCTAGTCCCTGAGCCAGGCTGCAGTATAACCTCCATCTTGTCCCCTCTACTCGCCTGTCTGCATTTTCTCTCCCACCCATCTCTTTGCTCCTCATGTGTTTACACATATGAAAACCCCCTCTTTAGTAGTACCACTCCCTCATATAGACGCCCACCTGGAGGCCATCAGCTTGGTCAGGCACACCTGCATAGGGGTCCTTTCTGCTCCACACAACCTCTCAAGATCATTTGCTCTTCTGACAACCCTTGGGTCTAAATTGTCAATAACCTATTTAATTTCCCTCCCTATGTGACAGACAGAGACAGACTATAGAACAAGCTTTATTGAATTTATTTGCTTTGCATACAGCAGAAATCAAGAATACTAAAAGAAGCTGAAAACTTATCAAAATGTACCTTTATGCATTAAAAAAGACTTAACCTCTTAAAACATATTTTTTTGTTGTTAACTGTGAAAAAGAAATTGTTAATGGAGAGTTCTTACAGTGAGAATAACCTAATTATGGTCCAGCCTGAGAAAAGGGAGGTGTAACAGTTAACCTACCAGGATTACCTGGGTAAAGGCATCTACCTTAATGAACTGTTCACTATGGAAATACAACAGAAATCAAACCCAATCAATCAATCAAAAACCTAGCATTATCAAAAAGGCAAAAATATAGTATAAGGAAAAGTACTTGTTTTATAGAGAAAATGCAAAATCCAGCAAATGATTGTACAGTATCACATTATACCATCATCAGGAAAACCAAGCACCAAGGGTTGAAATTACCTCTGCCACCCTATAGCCCCTGAAATTTTCTTGCATAAGGCAGCATCCTACTCAGAAATTAAAGGCACAGTTACATCTAGGGCTGCATTTCTGTTTAAACAAAGTAGCTCCATGGTGACAGAGGCAGATACCATGAAAGGTGTAATACTAAGACACTTCTGGGTTCCCTGAGAAAATGAGCTAGGTACTGTCCAGGCATCCAGAAGGAGCTCTCCGTTAGTGGTGTGTGTGTGTGTGTGTGTGTGTGTGTGTGTGTGTGTGGCAGGTTGGGGGGGAGTGGAATGGAGGGCAAGGACTTGGAGTGAGTGGTTCACTGGGGAGGTGGGAGCTGTCCAGCCTAGTGAGTGTTGGGTGTGTGTGCCTCTAGGAATGAGGGCAGGGAAAGGCTAATTCAATCACTCCAGGCTTCCAGTTAGCAGAAAGACCTGTTCTGTGGCTTTGAGAATTCAATCTTGCTTTGAGCCCAAATCTTGTGAAACAGAGGCTGCTGAGGGAAAGCAACAAGAAACTGGGCTACTGGGAGCCTGGGCATAAGACAGTGTCCAGGAGCCTCAGACTTCCTTCGTGGAAGGATTCCCATCTGCTTGATTAAAAGCACAGCTTTTGGCCTCTGCTGTGCTGTGCTGTGCTTAGTTGTTCAATTGTGTTTGACTCTTTGTGACCCCATGGACTGTTGCCCACCAGGCTCCTCTGTCCATGGGATTTCCCAGGCAAGAATACTGGAGTGTGCTGCCATGCCCTCCTCCAGGGGATCTTCCTGACCCAGGGATCAAACCCAGGTCTCCTGCATTGCAGGCAGATTCTTTATTGTCTGAGTCACCAGGGAAGCCCCCATCTGCAGAATTTTGAATTTTAAGAGGGCCTTAAGTGCTTTACAAATAGGATGTGTATGACATGCACTATGCTTCTGAGCAACTAGACAGGACCACAATAGCACTGGTGTAAGAGGTCAAACATTGGAGGGCTAAGCCCTCAGGGGAGTATGATAGTCCCCAAGGAATGTTATGCCTCATAGGAAGGTGCTCACAGCTGCCAGACTTGCGACAGGTTGACATGCGGCATGTGCAAAGAGAGCTCTGTGTAAGTTGCAGGGCTTGGGGGCCCTCAGGGATACAAACAAGGTGTTTCAAAGGGCAATGGACAGACTGGGGAGCTGGCTGTGCAAATTTTTTCTTGGAAACCCAGAATTTTCACTTCTATCAATACCACCTCTTCTTTAGGAGGCTTTACAAAGTCAGAGCAACAAGGAAAGAACTGAAGCATTTAATTAGGCTCATAAAACATATAAGCCAATCCTTGGACCAGATCATCTGGATATTTCCATTAGAGTGAATTTATTTGATCAAGGGAAATGCCCACCTCTTAGTTGCTCCAACAAAATGTTTTCGCTTTTTCCCTTCTACAGTCTATGGTCCAAAGTTAAAGATTTCTCAATTCAACAGAAGTGCAAACATTTTACATAGTTTTTATAAAGGAAATGCTGGGTTTTCAGATGCTGGCAGTGACTGTACTGAAGGTTGGGCATTCATGGCATCTATTTAATTCAAATAATTATTAGCTTTAATGCCCATTTTAAGGCTCTTATGCTTAATAAAAATGGCTACTGTAAATAATTCACTACATGGCATTAATATAGCTATTGGCAATTATAATTTGAAATGCTGATACTCCACCCAGGAGCGGCTTATTGCATCGTTTCTGCTATATGGCTCCATGCCTCAGCTTTCTTC
Organism: Bos mutus; assembly: GCF_027580195.1. Lineage (NCBI taxonomy): Eukaryota > Metazoa > Chordata > Mammalia > Artiodactyla > Bovidae > Bos > Bos mutus. Next base: position 28,973,946 of record NC_091646.1, on the reverse strand, counting down.
TTGGCCAGGGAGAACCAGACTGGTTCAGCTGGCTCAACCGGCTGTGGTAGCATGGCTGGAAGTGTAGCAGACCTGGTTTCTTTTTCCATCGAAGGTACTTGAACTATCTTCTCATCTTCAAATCCAACTGGAACCAAACCATAGAAAATAACACATAAGCAGTAAGAAGCCCCAGAGATACTGAAGTATGTTTATGGGATGCAATAAAAATTTTCCTCCTTTTAGGTTTCCTCTGGTTTCTAAAAGTCAGTGCATGGGCAATGCTATAGGGTGGTATGTGAAAGGAGTAATGTCAATATGGCTAGAACCACAGAGGCCTGGACATTGGAAGGCCTGAGAATAAATACCTGCAGCTGTAACTGCCAATCTTTGGGTCGTCATTATTGGACTGTCTTACACTTTTGAACTGAGACCAGAGCGGAAACATGTTATATGGTATCCATTCAGTTTTTAAAATTTCAAATAAGGTAACATTGTTTTTGTTTTGCCAATCCCTTATGTTGTATGAAATCACTGTTGATGACTCAATAGGTCCACCCAAGAAAAGTCTATGCTAAATAACATTATATCAACTGCTCCTACTGAGCAGACTACCTCGCTATGCCCCAGTTCTACAAGTACCTCCTTCCTCATCCTGCTTTACGGTTGATTGACTTAGCGGCTTAGAGTCAGCCAGTGGTTCTCAACTCTGGTCACATATTAGAACCACCTAGGGTCTCTTTAAAAATACAAATGCACATGCTATTTCATGAACTAACTGAATTAGAATCTCCAGCAATGGATCCAAGACCATATATAATTTTTTAAAAATCACATCAGGTGATTCTAACACATAGTGAGAGTTGAAAACCACTTGATAAGAGTACCATGCCCATGAGAGGCTATTCACTTGACCTGCTGTGCTGCTATATCATGGCCAGACAGTGGATTCCTAAATTCCTAGTCTAATTTCTTCATGAGATAGACTAAGGAAGAGAACAAAGATGACGCAGTATAAACCTATCCTCCCCTCTCCCTGCTCCTTCTAGAAAAAAAAAAAAAAATCCCTCTGACACATAACTGTACTGGTGAGACCCCATTCGATTTTATCACAGCACAGTGTTTTTCTCAGCTTTCAACATGCCCCACCTCTCATACCCCTGCTCAGAATATGGAGGGGTGAAACAAGCGTTTTAAATAGTTTTTAAAATTCCAATACTATTGGGCATTTATACAAGATTATTTTTCACAGTTTCACTGGGAATGTAGAGGGTGAGAAAATACCACTTTGCTGTGAACTAGAAAGTGGCTTGGTATTCTCTCCTTTTGAATACCAGCCACAGGAACCTTCTAGTGCATGATCACAATTTTGTTCCTATACAGATTCCTTGATGGGGTAAAAGACTGAAAGGACCTCTGAAAGTTACACACTGGACTGACTTATATTAGTCATAATAGTTGGATTTTCCTAAAACAAGCTAATATCTGTATCTAATGGAAGTACCATGAGAGAATCACAAGCTGATTTGGGGGAAGAGACACGTATTGCCTGAGTTTGAAATGGGAAGTTTCACATTCTATGAGAGCTCTTCTGGGAGTCGAGGGATAGGGTGTTTTTTTGTTTTTGTTTTTGTTTTACCTGTTTTGGTAGACTTTGGAGGCTTTGTTGGTGCCATCTTCTCTTGTCTCTTGACATCAGAAGTGGGAACCATTCTTGGTTGGCTTTCACTTACAAGGCCAGTTCTCTTTAATACAAAAATGAAAAGAGAAAGATCTTATAAGTCCTGATATGAAAATAGCAAATTACTTAGTCAGATCATAGGTACATGTCCAATCCTGGGTATTATAAGTTCAACATTAACCAAAAAGAAAGAGAGAGAGGTAAGGAAGGAAAGAGCACAGAAAGCACCTAGGTTTAGAATTTAGGATCACAAAATCTAAGCTGGTTCAACTTTATCACCTTTCTGAGCTGTGAGAAAAGGTTATCTAATCATATAAACAGTGTAAACAGGTTAACATGAGAATTACTTAGCCCGATTACAACCTTTTCTCTAGCAGTTTACCAGCACTTAACAGAAAGCTAACTGAAATGTGGTGGTTGCAAACAAATCTTATCAATTAATTGGGTTCCATAGATTTCTACACAACAAAACTTGTTTACATTTTGTGTTCATGCCATGATATAACTATAGGTCTTTTCAAAATGGTACAGTTTAAGCTTTCCAAATTAACCTCACCACAACTGATCTAAATTAATTAGTTTACATATCTTAGTGTATTTCCCTCTGACAAAACTTTAACCAAGGTAGACTTTTCTACTTGTATGATCCTGCTCCCATAAAAATAATAATGATGAAATGAAAAGATCTTTAAAGCAAAAAGTGAAAACAGATTTTCACATGATTCTTCAACAAATTCTTTAAGCACTTAAAAGTATAAGAACCTAGACATCTCTTGTTATGTGAACTTCATTGAGTTTTCTTGAGGCTGACAAGAGGGGTCCTCATTCTAAAACTTCCAAAGACATTGCAAATGGGACATTAAAAGCAAGACGTCATCCTATCATGTTCTGATCCATTAGCCTAGTTAATCACATAATTTCACTTTTAATCTATAGGAAGGTGCCAGACCAAACCAAATCAATATGTGGAAGCTTGAACATCAAACATTACCTTTATTTACATAAAGGTAAATCATTATGTACTGATAATGGAAAGGTGCCCAGAAATAAAATGTTAAGTGAAAAAAACATAGTTTAATTCCACTCATATTTTCTTAAATGCATATACATATTTAGAGGCTAAAATATTTGTAAGAATAGTTATTCAACTCACCCCAGTGGTGACCTTTGGGATTTTCTTATATCTACTTATGCCTCAACCAATTTGGAGGAATCCTATTCTAGAATATTTAGAACAGGATTTGATTTATAGAATCTTCTCTATGCACCACTTTTCACAAATCCTTTAGGAACATAAAGTGGGGGCACCTTTCTATGAGTACAAACCAAGTCTTTCCCCTCCAAAGTCCCTTTGCCTTGATTAATGCACCCAAGGAAGTGAGGAACTATTAGGCAAAATTCCTAACACCAGCTTAATCAATTGGCTCCAATGACCTTTTGGAGTGTTTTGGAGGCTGCTCGAGGTCCTACTCCATGTCTGGGTTCTTTCCTCTCAGCCTTGGCTGCAGCTCTACTCTTGGGTCTTGGCTCTTTGGGAGGAATGTTGGCCTGGAAGCTCCCCTGCTCCTGCTTTATCGCGGTTATCCAAGCTGCCTCTGAGGTGGCATACTCTGACCGTCGACCAGGAGCTTTTCCTGAGAAAGGAATGAAAGAAAGTAGAACTAAAGTGAGGCAGGCTGGGTCTTGAGACTGACTGGGACCTACCTACAATAATGTCTCAAATGGGATCCTTGTTAACTGCCAAATGAAAATAAACAACATATAGAGAGGGGCCCCATTCTTTAGTGCCTTCCCCACAACTTCAAAGTTTGTCAACTGTCCTCTTCCTGGTCCCTTTCCCTCCCTTGTCCATCTCTCTTTCTATCCCCAGTTCACGTAGGACAATGGTTTCCAAGTGAGCTAGAGAAGTTCCTAGGAGGCCAGATGATTAGGCCACTGATGTCATTTCTCTAACTCCAAGGAAAATCTTATTGCATCTGTTACTTCATGGTCTCTAATGAAAGTGTGTGGTTATGGATATGGTTATAGGCATGTACAAGACTATGTGATGATAATTCTGAAGGTACAAAGGCTTGGAGAGGAATAAATGCTCAAAAAGTCACCTAGCTCTTGATTCTTAGACATTTCAGGTGAGTTAAGAAGCTGTGGAAGTACAAACATTTACAATAAGTTAAGACTTCAAGCTGAGAGTCTGAATATAGTGCTCTATTAATGAGTTGGCTTCAAAAATACACATGGGGGACTTCCCTGGAGGTCCAGTGCTTAAGACTCCATATTTCCACTACAGCAGGTTTGATCTCTGCTCAGGGAACTAAAATCCCACATGCTGAGTAGCAAAAAAAAAAAACAAAAAAGTAAACAATAAAAAGGTACGTGGTGTTCAAGGGAGCATAATACATGTAAAGGTATTTTGAGAAAGGCATAAAATCCCATCTGCATGTATATGGGGTAAGAGGGGTGGGGAGATGGTTACGTGTCCATTACAGAATATGGACAAATGTCCAAAGGAGACCCCATTGGGAAAGAGAAGACTTCAAGTTAACCATCTCCAAATCTATTCATCTAGAATAGAGCATTATTCTGCCCCTAAATCCCCAAACCAGCCCTATCAAAGCCACAAGGCAATGGGCAAGGCTAGAACAGACTTCCTCCCATTCAAGACTTTGCTTTCTGGTTCTTCTCTCCTCTTGATACCTGCTGCCCATCTGGGAAGATAAAGACTCACCTGGAATCCTGTAACCAGGTTGCTTCTTGGCCATCCTTTCAGATTTGGGCCTCCTCTGTTGCTTCTCTGCCAAGTCAGATACTGTGGTGAGGTTTTGCATGGTGCCCAGGGCCCCCTTGGAAGCCCTTCTGATTGGCTGGGCTGTACCTACAGAGGATGAAATTGAGCCCAAGGAGGGTGAAGAAAGCTTGGTAAAACCTTGTTTCTTACCCTTATACTTCTGTGAGGAAGAGGTTCTTCTCAGTCGGACTCCAAAAAGCTTTTCAACATCAGCCCCATTGTTGGATGAATCTGAATAGCTGTTATTTTGATCATCACTCTCAGGAACTTCCTCCTGAGAGGAACTGCTTCCAGAAGTGGGCGCTTGCAAGAAAGGAGCAGTGGCCAGCATGGGCTTGGTAGGGGCAGTCGTGACGTTCTTAGAGAGGTCTTCAGAGCTTTGGCTGGGTTTCTTGATTCTGCTTGGAGAAGCCAGATCTCTGGGTAGAGACCAGCAGCTAGGATCACTCTCCAAAATGGTTCCCTCAGCGGCAGCACTCACGGGACTTGGATAAACCTGTTGCTGATGTTCAGGGTCTGCAGGAGCCTGAAAAATTTGTTTGGGAGGCAGATGCTGCTCAGAACGGCTCCGCTTCACAGGTGCACTCACTGGGCCTGTTGAGAGCGTCAGTAGCTGAAACTCAGCTCCATCTTCAGCAGAGCTCTCAGAAGCTGACGAGGTTTCCTGCTGGTACTCAGGCTTCCCCAGTGTCTGGGCAAGATGTCTGGGAGGCAGCTGCTCTTTAAAACTGCTCGGCTTCGCAGGAGCACTCTCTGAATGGGAGAGGACTTCTTGCAGGCCTTTGGGCTTCCCTAAGCTTGGTAAAAGGCTTTTCATGGGCGCTTGCTTCAAAGAAATGGCTCCCTCAACACTGGTACTCTCCCAGCCTGAGGAAACTTGCTGCTCGACTTTCGGCTTCAATGATTTGGAAGGTGGATTTGAAGATGAAGGATCCATGTGAGTTCCCTCCTCTGTAGCAGGCCTCTCTGAAAAGACATGCTGTGCCATATACTTCACAAATGACTGAGAAGGACGCTTGACAATCACCGATTTCTTAGGTATGACTTCTTTATTGGCCATGCTCTCTAGACGTGAGGACATCTCCAGAACTTTTGACTTTTTAAGCACTCGTCTGGGATATACGGAAGGCAGTGGCCTTCCAGAAATGCCCACTTTGGCAGCAGCACTCTCAAAACTCGATGATATTTGCTGGACTTTCTGTCTCACGATGGAGTAGGGATGTTTGTCAGGCAGCAGCTCAGTAGATGCATCCCCTTCAGTGTCGACACTCTCTGGACCTTCAGAGATTGCTTGTTTGACTCCTGCTCTCATTGAGGCCTGAGAAGTCCCTCTGGGAGGCAGCGGCTCTATGATAATGCTCCACTCGAAGGCAGCACTCTCTGGACCTTCAGAGGCTGGTTGCTCAAACATGGGGATCTCCCAGGACTGCTGGATGGTGGATCTGGGAGGCACAGGCACCCCTGGACTGCTCCACTCTGTGGGAGCACTCACAGACTCCAGTGGAATGGTCTGTGGCTGGAATTTAGACTTCACCGAGGGCTGGGGAGGTGGCACCTCCACAATGCTGCCCTCCTTAACAGCAGTGCTCTCCAAGGTTTTCTGGGCTCGAGGATTTGTCAAGGACTGGGGAGAATATTTGGGGAGCAATTTCTCCACCAGACTGATCTTCTGAGCAACAGAACCCTCCAAACCTGCAAATACACTCTGTTCAGCTTCACAATAAGTCACAGAGACTTGTTGCTGGGCTAGAGCTCTCTTTGGGGGCTGAGAATGATGCTTGGCAAGCAGTGGCTTCATAGAAATGCTCTTCTCAACCACAGTGCTTTCTGCACCCATGGAGTCTTGGTACTCAACTGCTGGCCTCTCCGCAGGCTGGGAAGGATGTGGGAAAGTGAGCAAGTGTGCAGGTGTGGTCTTCTCAACATCGGGGCTCTCTGGATGTACAGAGCTTTCTTGCTGAGCTGCTGGTTTCAATGAAGGCTGAGAAGGATGTCTCGGAGGCAGCACGCCGGCAGAAGTCATCGTTTTAAGTGTTATCACTCCTGAATCCAAGGAGACTGGTGGCTCAACTTTTCGCCTCCTCAGGCGCTTAGAATTCACTCTGGGAGGCAGTGGCTCCATGGAAATGCCCCACTCCATGGCCACGCTCTGTGGGCTTGTGGACGCGTGTTGCTCGAATTGAGGGCTCATCCAGGACTGGAAAGTGTCCCCGGGAGGCACCTGCCACTCAGAAGCACCCTGCACTTCAGGTATGGTCTTTGAAGCCAGGGAGACTTCTTTTGTGTCACTGGCACTGTTGTACTTCTCCACATGGCTATTTGATCCCGTGCAGACTTTGTCTTCAGGCTCTCCCACAGCCCAAGAAGCACACGTGGGAGTCGGTGGCTCATTAGAACCACTCATCTGTCCCAAGGAAGCCAATTTTGTGAAGACTTCTTGGCCATCTTTGGACTTGCTCAGGGGCTGGAGAGAGGGTGTGGGAGCCTGGTGCTGTCCAAAATCACTGCCCTCTTTGGAAGTGCTCTTGGAATCAGAGAAGATAGCTGTGGCTTTGGACTTCCCCGAGGACTGTGAAGAATACGTAGGGGCCTGCTGCTGCTCGAGACTGCTCAGCTCCACAGCTGAACCTTTTGATTCTGGGAAGATGTCTTCATTCCTGTGCATCTTGGACGGTAGGGAAGAATGTCCAGGAGCCAGCTGTTGCTCAGAATCACCGCCCTCCTCTGAAGTGCTCTTGGAATCTGCGATGATGACTTCAGCTTTTGACTTCCCGAAGGACCCTGAAAGGCTTCTGGGAGGTGGTCTCCCGGCACAAAGGGTTCCCTCCACCAAGGCACTCACGCTCCTGGAGATCCTTGCTGTTAAGGCCTGTAGAACACTTCTGGGAGGCTTTTCTTTGAGGGTCTCTTGAGCGGACTTCATTTTAAATTGGACACTTTTCACATCAAAGCCAGAAGCTTCTTCCTTTTCTGGCTGGCTCTGAGAAGCCTCCATAAACATCTGACTGTACACTGCCACCGAGAGAGCATCTTGGGGTGTAGATGGCCTTGCCACATGTGATAGAGCAGCCCTGGCTTCTGGCTTCTTGGCTCCAGAAGTCCCATCTTCATGGGATGGTGACAGACCACCCACCACGGGCTCTTCCATGTCTTCAGGCTTGAGTTGTGATACTGATGCTTTTCTGGTTTCAAAATCTGCATCAGCAATTCCCCTTCCTGGGTCATCTTTACCTGACAGCAGCTCCTGAGGAGTAGTGCTCTCTGTCTGTGGTGTTGTGGGCTGCTCCATGACTTGCTTCTCCAAGGACAGTTGCCAGAAATGGCAATCCCTGGCGTTCTTATCAGCAGGTGGGGACCCAGCTCCATCACTTAGGCCAAGCACTCCAGTGGATTGTTTAAAGCTTCTTCCTTTGGATCCACACTCACTCATTCCTGAAGTACTTGAGCTTTTCTTTCCACGGCGTTTCATGTATGCTGCTGGAAATGGGTAACTCTGACTCTCAGTAGCATCTGTGTTTGTAGCCGGATCCATTGTCTTCTGTTTAGCAATCTCAGTCTTGTTGCTCTGTTCCTGGCTTGAGGCACCTGTACCAAACGGAAGGAAAGGAAAAATGTGTTCTTTTGATTTTCTAAAATAAGAATACTCTGCCTTGTCCCAATGGGTACCTATTTGCTATTGAATTCCCTAGTGTGGAGAAGTAGCTACTCAAAAGATAGAGAATGACTAGGTCACTGTTAGCCTTCTGCAGTTGGAAATTTTTAAATATAAATGAAATTCAGTTTTATGAACTGATTCCAAGGTTAGCACATCACCAGCATATCAACAGTCTGTTCCACCATTAGAAGTAAGACACATCAAAAAGCAATTTTTGAACTTGTAACAACAATTACCTTTTAGGAAACTGACTGGGACAGGGTGAAAGGAAATTTTACTTCCTCCTTAGTATTTATATTTTCTACTTAATTCTACTTAATTTTAACATGATATACAGGTATTTTTATTTTTTTAAGAAAGGTGTCAACAGGGGTTATCTGCAAGGTAGGATTATGCCCTCCCACTTCTGCTTTCAACTCTCTTTATTAAAATAATCTAACATAATATACATGCAAAGAAATTCTTGAAAAGCCTTAACATTTGCACTGATCCACAGGCTTCAGGTCAAACACAAGGCAGCAGTTCTACAGGTCGGTCTTCTCTTCCCTGTAATATTACTATGTGTGTTCAGTCGTGTCCTACTCTTTGCAACCCCATGGACTCTAGCCCTCCAGGCTCCTCTGTCCATGGGATTTCCCAGGCAAGAATACTGGAGGTATGGCCTTTTACCTAACACAGGTGGCAACTATATTAAATGGGCAGTTCAAACGGAGAAACTTGGACCACATTAATATGCATCTTAAATTTTAAGCCCTCAGAAGACCAAGGATAGAGGCCTGGGCAATTCTCCATTATATAGTTCTTGTCACATAGCACTGTGCCATTAAGCTTGAGTATGTGTTTATGGGTGATGGCGAAGATATGCCAACCTGCGCTGTCTTTTTTCAGCTTCTTTTGGTCAGCTTCTTTCGGTTTGGTTGTGCTTTTCTCTTCTTCAGAAGCCACTGGGAGGCTTGGCTCCTCCTGTTTTGGTTTCACCTAGAAGAGGAAAAGACTTTGAATCAGGCTGAAATGCTCTCCACCCACCCCTGCGTGGTTGCCAAAGGAAAAAAAGCATCAGGAAAAAAAAAATCCTTGCTATCCAAATGGCTGAGTTGGGAGCATAACAATACCATTCACAATGGAAATTATTTCAGTAGTATCCATAACTTGGTGATCATTTTACCTACTGGCAGTACTTCATTTAGATTTGAAGTTTCTGGTCTCTGAGTGATACGCTGCAGGGAACTCTTGAAAACACCCCAGAAACCACTGACCTGCACTGCAAGGCCATCAACCTGATGATGGGGCTGTGGGGCCTGATAACAACCATGATATACATCTAAAGGCAAACATACAGCTCTATGTTACCACTTGAAGTGCCTTGGTAAGCAGACTCAGCTCAAAATTATTTACTTTTGAATGGATCAGGTCAGATAGACCTGGGTTCAGATCTCTGCTCCATCACGTGCTCTCCGTATATCTTGGGCAAGTTACTCTCTATATCTCTGTCCACATCTATAAATTAAGAATAAGGGGAACCCTCCTGTGGGACTTAAAGATCTAAGAAATTCCAAAGCAGGGAGCCAGTAGCAGCAGCCTCTCTGTCATAAAGGATCCTGCACACTTTTATTTTCATTCATCCATGTGTCAGGGAGAGAGGCAAAAGGAAGAAGTAGATGCCCTGACCTTGTTAGAGAGTGCTACCCAGGCCTTACCTCAATTAGGCTATGCAGAAAGAAGTCAGAAAGAAGGGTCTTGCTAAGTCTTCCTTCATCAACATTCCCTATGTGTCCAGGTTTGTGGTGAAGTGTCCAGGTGATCATGCATATACAGGACTGGATGTATATGGCCTAGTGATTGATCACCCTCTGCTTGACATTGAACCAAGGAGATTCTCTCAGTGCTACTAGAAGACCTTCCTCCTAGGCCCACCATTCTGCCAGCTGTTCTTTGATCTTATACTTTATTCTCTTACTAAAGCAAAACTGCAATGTTTAAGCTAGGGGCAACGTGATGGGGGTGAAAATAGAACTGAACTGGAAGTCAGAAGATGGGGTTCTGGTCCTACTTCTGCCATTACCAGAGTGTATGACCTTGGACATCTATTTGCGCTTTAATGTCCTTCCTGGTAAAATGCCTGTAACTATTAAATCTTTTCATCTCCTCCATCTCTGATTTATAGCCCTTTACTTATATCCCAGAGTTAGAGGCTAAAGACTCAGCCAAGTGACTCTTCCAGCTAACCGACACATTCTTTAAAATACCAAATTTTAAAAATTCTTTGTTGTTGTCATTCAGTAACTAAGTCGTGTCTGACTCTTTGTGACCCCATGGACTGTAGCATGCCAGGCTCCTCTGTCATTCACTATCTCCTAGAGTTTGCTCAAACTCATGTTTATTGAGTTGGTGATGCCATCCAACGATCTCATCCTCTGTCACCCCCTTCTCCTGACCTCAATCTTTCCCAGCATCAGGGTCTTTTCCAATGAGTCGGCTCCTCACATCAGGTGGCCAAAGTATTGGAGCTTCAGCTTCAGCATCAGTCTTTCCAATGAATAGTCAGAGTTGATTTCCTTTAGGATTGACTGGTTTGATCTACTTGCTGTCCAAGGGACTCTCTGGAGTCTTCTCCAGCACCACATTTCGAAAGCATCAATTCTTTGGTGTTCAGCATTTTTTATGGTTCAACTCTCACATCTGTACATAACTACTGGAAAAAACCTTAGCTTTGACTATATGGACTTTTGTCAGCAAAGTGATGTCTCTGCTTTTTAATACGCTGTCTAGGTTTGTCATAGCTTTTCTTCCAAGGAGCTTTTAATTTTAATTTCATGGCTGCAGTCACTCTCCACAGTGATTTTAGAGCCCAGGAAAATAAAATCTGCCACTGTTTCCATTTTTTCCCCATTATTTGCCGTGAAGGGAAATGCCAATGGGACTGAATGACATGATCTTAGTTTTTTGAAAGTTGCATTTTAAGCCAGCTTTTTCACTCCCCTCTTTCACCTTTGTCAAAGAGGTTGTTTAGTTCCTCTTTGCTTTCTGCCCTTAGTGGGTATCTCCAAGCAACTTTTTTTTTTAATTTTATTTATTTTTTAATTGAAGGATAATTGCTTTACAGAATTGTGTTGGTTTCTGCCAAACATCAACATGAATCAGCCTTCATGTATGGATATGCATATCTCCCAGCAATCTTGATTCCAGCTTGTGACTCATCTAGCCCAGCATTTCGCATGATGTACTCTGCATATAAGTTAAATAAGCAGGGTGACAATATACAGCCTTGACATACTTCTTTCCCAAATTTGAACCAGTCCATTGTTCTATGTCTGGTTCTAACTGTTGCTTCTTGACCTGCATACAGATTTCTCACGAGGCAGGTAAGGTGGTCTGGTATTTCCATCTCTTTAAGAATTTTCCACAGTTTGTTGTGATTTGCACAGTCAAAGGCTTTTGCAATCAACGAAGCAGAAGTAGATGTTTTTCTGGAATTCCCTTGCTTTTTCAGTGATCCAATGGATGTTAGCAATTTGATCTCTAGTTACTCTCCCTTTTCTAAATCTAGCTTGTACATCTGGAAGTTCTTGATTTAATTCTTAGTTTTTAGTAAAAAAATCTTTTTCAAAGGAATTACTTCCCTATCCTCCTAAACACAGATCAGGGAATATAGTCCAACTTTCTTGATGATGTGGATGAGTAGTGAACATGACCTATTACACTGGATGCTGATACAGTGTGGCCCTGATACAGGTGGCCAAGGTTCTTGATCCCTATACTAAAGGACCCCAGATAGTTTGTGTCATTTCTTTCTGCTATCAACTGTCACTTCTCTTTGGTATCAGATCTGATTTGGGTCTGTGGCCATGTTTTAAACATAATTGGCTTGCCTGAGTGTGCTAGAAAGCATAAGAACTTGGCGACCTGTATGTGACACGGAGAGGTCTTTGGAGGGGCTAATAGCTGAGTTCTGAATGCTTGGCATTGCTGGAAGCCTGACCTCCAAAGAAGTGGAACAGAGCTGCCATAACTCATGGGTCTTATCTGGTTCATAATTACACAGAATCCTGATCTGGGCTATGATTGAATGTCTTCTACAAAGAGCGCTGAGTGAATTCCCAGATACTAAGCCAGTAAGCAATTTCTTAGGACTTAGGTCACTCTTTCTGCTTTCTTCCATCCCTTTTATGTAAGTTCCCTCTACATGGAACATCCCAGGCTCTAGACACAAGTATGCTCACCTCTTTCCAGGGCTGTCAAACCTGGGACAGTGTCCTTGACTTTACCATCCCTACTTAGGGTATGGATCCCCCAAACCATACCACTTCCCTAGGAGCAGTTTGCAAAGGTTGGAACTCATCTTTTTGGGGGGTGGGGCACGAGCGCAGCTTGCAGATTCTGCTTCCCTGACTTTATATTGAACCCAGGCCACAGCAGTGAAAGTCTAGAATCCTAACCACCAGGGAACTCCTAGAACTCATATTTTCTTATATGGGAGTGTATTCCCAGGCCTCCTGAAGGACTTACAGTCACCTGGATGTTCTTCTTTTGTTTCCAGGGATCTAAAGCCATCTTGTATTGAGCAGCTGAGGAATCCAAACAGCTCTGGGTGGTGGCTGGGGTGTTGAAGCCAACAGGCACCTGGGTGCTGCTGGACAAGGAGGGCATGGCAAACGTGATCAAGGACTGTGAGCGAACCAGTCCAGACGAGGGCTCAAAGGCACTCTGGAGAGAGTAGGAAAAGAGAAATGAGTCAGCTCTGTATGCTGGCCTTGGTCTCAAAGTTAGAAATTCCTCTGGCTGAAGAAACATTCCTAGCAAACTCCTTCATGATCTGCTGTCCCTTTTTCCTACAGCTAGAGTCAAGCTTCTGGTCAATGGACCCATTGGAGGCAAGGTGCACAATTTCAACTGGTTCCCTTCCAGGTGAAAACAAGAAACAAAATGTTCAGGTTGCTCCCCTGCTTAGAATGCATTCAGGAGCTCCCCTTTGCCCTCAGGATAGGAACCCCATTATACGGAGTTCACAAGGTCAAAGGTTTTGCATGTTCTCTTGTCTTGTACCCCTCTTATATTAACAGAAGGGGCTGACTGGGGTGAGAGGCACAATCTATGTCAGTAAAACCCATCAGAGCTCAGCGATTTCTCCATAGGAGTGCTTGGAGGAAGGAAGAAATCTGGTTGGAAGAGGGTTTGTCTGAAAGCTGCATTTGCACAGACAGTACACTACCTTATATTTATGGTTTCTGGATGCAAGGCTGATGGCAGTGCCCAGAGGGATGGAGTGCGCCACCACCAACAGGGTGGGGATGGAGCCTGTCGCCTTGTCCTTGCTATGGCTGGCCTCTATGCCTCCAAACTATCTGGCCAGGGGACTCCTAGTTGGCTTCCTCTGTAGGACTTTCAAAGTAGTCTCCTCTGGGCTTCCTTTTTTTTAATTAATTTTTTTATTGAAGGATAATTGCTTTACAGCTCCGGGCTTCTTGACATGGCTTTTTCTACACCTTGAAGAGACACCCCAGAGCACCTCTTCTTTCTAAGAAGTTCCAGGTATTTGTGCTAGCAGAAGCCCCTTTGAAGTCAAGGTGATGACCCCTCTCTCTCCTGAATGTCAGTGGCAAATGATGCAGTTTAGCAGGTAGACAGAACTTCCATGTGTGTTTACTCACTAGTTCTTCCCAAACTAGCTTTATGCAGTGCTAGGGTATTTGCAGTTTTCACATCCCTTCACATTTCCCCCTGACCATTATATGTTGATCCAGTGATAACCTTAGTTACTATCTTAGCTCCCAAAATGGTTCTTTTATGGCCTGTGATTCCAACGCCTGAGGACTTAACGTAGCTAGCGGATCAGACTGCTAATACATTCAGCTCACCATCCTCTTGTTGATTCTAGGAAAGGGAGCGGAATGATAGTTATCTTTGTGGGGCCCATCACACAAAATATAGAGTGGTCCCAAGCCCTTTCTAACTTCTTTAGGTAACTGCCATCCATGAATTTATAACACCTCATCCTGACACTATTAATTTATCTTTAGCTTCTGTTATCTCTTGGAATTATGAACTTAGTACTCAGTATACAGACTAGTGGCTCTTGTTTTATTGTTCTGAATATTTTTTTTTCATGCTTCAGAGTAGTCTTAGGGTTCTGGTCTTTGGAACTGGATGGCAACATCTGTGCCCCCACTAACTTCACGTGATCCATCTCTCTACTCCCTCTCTGACTGTGGCTTTTTACCACTTTTTGTTCCAGACCCAATGTTGGTTTGCTGTTCTTCAAACATTTCTTGCATACTCTTTCCTCAAGGCATTTTCACTTGCTGTTTCTGCGTTTCCCCCATGTCAGTGTTAGCTCACTTACTCCCTTCAGGTCTGGATACAAAAGCCACCTTCTCAGTGACACTTTCCCCAGCCAACTTATTTGAAATGTTAGCCTTCTACGCTGACACGTCACAATCCCCCTCCCTTGGTTATTTTTTTCCTTCTTGGCACTTTTTATCACTGTCTAACATGCTCTATGTCTTGCCTATTTTCTTGTTTATTGTCCATATCATGCCCTCCACTGCAATATAAACTCCATAAAGAGTTTTCATCTGTTTTATTTACTATTGTATTCCTAATACCTACAACTGTGCTTAGTACACAGTAGTTGCTCAATAAATGTTTGTTGATCGGGTGAATTAATTATGTTAAAAGCTCCAAAGAGACATTGACCTTCTGAGAGGTCGTCAGAAAAAGCTGCTCTGTTCTCTGTATTATTTTAGTTATTCTTTCTGAGACTCACTAGCTCCAGCCAAAGATAGATGGAAAAAGTCTCAGCAGTCTGTGGATCTAGAAATAGAGTTGCTAGAGGATATCATGGTATTCTAGAGGATACCATGTAACCTACTTTGCATGAAAACTGACATATGATGCCTATTCAGCAAGTAAATGCACACTTAATAAAAAAACATGTTCAATTCAGTTGTCATCCCAAATTTTGTAGCATAACACTATAGGTAAAAGCACTGTTTCATGAAACACATTTTATAGCATAACAAACAAATCGGGCTCAGCAAAATTCTAGCAATTACTAGATTGAATGTATGCAGGAGATAGCTTATCTGTTCCCAATCATAGCCTAAGCCAAGAGTCCGTCAAACTTAATAATGGCCACTAGTCTCCTTATGCCTGATGGAGTGTCATTAAGGAATATTTGAGCATTCAGTCTATACACAGGCCCACAGCTACCCTCAAACCTGGACAAAAAATGAGAGTGTGAAGCCATCAAGCATCATCTCCACCTGATTATGGCACTCAAGCTCAGGCATGTGATTCAAAACAGCCCTAAGAGCATCTCTGTGGTTGGGTTTAGAATATGTACGTTGTATATATTTTACAACTTCCCTTAAATTCACCAGTGAATTAAATAAACTATTCAAATAAGCTCTTTGGAATGCTGGGCAATATTTCTCAAAATATGGTCTGGGAACCCCCGCCCCACCCCCAGTATCAGAATCACCTGGAGTGAGTGCTAAAAAAGCACTTTTACAGACACATTAAGATCTGATGAATAATACTATCAGGGGAGGGGGGCCTTAGAATAGGCTTAACAGGTTCTCCAAGTGAGTCTTCTGGGGGCTAGAGTTGTGAACCACTGTCTAGTCATCTGCCATGAAGAGAAAGGCTCCTATTTTCAAACAGAAGCACAGCAAGCTCCTAAATAATCACATCAGGTGCCTTAGAACAGGAGGCAGCCATATCTGTTCCCTCTGGGAAGCGGGGTTCCTTCTTAGGCCCTGCTTTTTCCTCCAGCCACATTAGTCAGGAGAAACCTAGAAAAGTTACCACAGGAATCAACCACAGGATTTTCCAGGCTACCCAGGAAAAACAAACTGAATCCTTTCCTGAAAGAAAACAAGTGCAGGAAATGGGACTCCCTCCTCTATTTTTCCTTTGCCACCCCTCCTGCAACCCCACTCCTCCTTCTCTGTGCTCGGAGAGCCAACACACCCAAGGTGCATATTATTCAGGAAGGCCAAGACGTTTTCATTCCTTCCCCTGTGATTTAGAGGGGAGTTAGCACAGACAGCTTCTAATTAACAGCTGGAGTGAAATGAGCTCCCTTCACCTCAACATCTGGGAGATGTGCCAGGCCTGGCAGCTACTAACCCAGAACCTTCCTGGGGAAGGAACCTGGGTCAGGACTTAGGGCAGGGGAGGGGATCCTTCAGCACTGATTGGGAGGGGTGCTGGACAGTCATATGCTGTTAGTGGGGGTAAGGAGTGCTCTTTGAACAATTAAAACACGTTTTAGCTCCTTTCCCCTTTCTGTCAAGTTTCTGAACCCTGTATAAAATTGTTCAATCAAACATGCACCCTTTTGATCATGCTTTTGATGGTTTCTTTGTCTGTTGTATGGTGCCAGGGTTTTCCCATTTTAACTATTGATAAGAAACACTTGAGTGGGGATAGAGAGAAGTTTGGCTGCTGCTTGGAATATCAAACAAATCAAGCTCAGCAAAATTCTAGCAATTTCTAGATTCAGCATGTGCAGGAGATAGCTTATCTGTTCCCAACTGTTGTATCTTAAATAATGGCATTACCTGGTGGCTATTTAGGCCAGATTTTATCAAGCCTTTGGCCTGAAAAGCTGTCACTTTAGGAAAAACCTCACTCTGAAACTATCTGGGAGGTTTTGACACTGGGATGCTAGGGAGCTAGGTTCTGTATGAGCCATTCAGCTGAAAGTAGTAAGTAGTATTTGGCAAGTAGTCTTTGGAACATCTCCAGAAGAAGCAGCAGCTCTTGGTGGGAAAAGTAGTTCTCAGTAGGAGACTTCTCTGCCATGGTACGCTCGCACAGGATATGACTGGCTGTTAGGACTTTAATTTCCCAAGTGTTTCAAAGTGCATTATGTACTCATTCCTGGGAATTCCTGTGCAGCTGCAGCCTCACTCAGAATTTCTGTTTCATAAAAGGTGTCGTGCCATTTTGCCATCCTGAAAGTTGTAGGAGGTAGAATTTCACATATCCCCTGGAGCTCCCTGCTATCTGAAGCTCCCCAGTTTCTTAAGTAGTATAGAGAATAACAACATGAACTTTGGAATCAAAAAGACCTGAATTTGAGGGCCTAGCCAAGCCATTTTTAAAACTGTTTGAGCTGAGACAAGTTACTTAACCTCTTTGAGCCTCAGTTTCTATGTCTTTAATATAGGGATAATAATAATATACACTTTAGTGTGCTGTTTTTAAAATTAGATGAAATGATACATGTGAAGTGCCTTTCACACAGGAAAGTCTGAGCAAGTATTAGCTGCTATTGTTACTGGTGGGCATTGATTGTCCAAATTTAGAGAACTGCTAGAGTCCACGTGGCTGAGTGAAAACTGGTATGAATTTGGGGAGGAGTCCTCAGTTTGAGTCCCAGCTGTATCTCTGATTGGCACTGCGGCCTTGGTCAAGTCATTTCACCTCTCTGAACCTCAGTTTTTTCCACCCAAAATGGGAATAATAGTATCTTCCCTATCTACATTTCAGAGTTTTTGAGAGAATGAAATGCACCTATATCTATGCAAAAAAACTTTGTAAGCTACAAATTTCTATGCAGCAATGGGGAAGTGGGTATTAAGCTCTCTTCTGATATATCAGAGGATTTTTAAGAATATTGTTCTGGGCTTTGGAGACCTATTTGTAAATAATAATGGTGAATTATGAAGTAAGCTATCATGGGCAAAGCAATTTGGAGACCTATTTGTAAATAATAATGGTGAATTATGAAGTAAGCCATCATGGGCAAAGCAAGAGACATGATAAGGGGAGAACCTTGCAGCAATCTAAATGAACTCTTCATTAGCCAATACAGTGGAATAACTGGAAGCTACTTAACCACCACCATGTTAAATGTTAGCAACACTTATCCTGCAATGGGACTAAAGTTTAGGCAGTTAATCAGCTCAAGCTTTAAGCACCAAAATAACTGATACAGCTCTTTCTCAAGAGTGAAAATGCATGACTTCTTTTCCATACAATTGTTTTTCTCCATAAAAAGCCATATTGAGGAAAAATATTCTACGGACTCATTGCGGAATATGAAGTTGACTCACTGAAGAAGATGAACGGGGTTGGGAAGGTAGCAGGGGTCAGGGAAGCTCTAAGTAGGAGGCTCCTCTGGTCCGAAGATGGGGAAGAAAGAGGGGGCTTTGCTAAACTGGAACTGAAAGGGACAAGGCACCCAACTCTTTACCCAAGGAAGTGTGGAAGAAGTAGTCTTAGACAACAAGGCCTTAAGGCAGTCCTTCCCATTCTGCCCCAGGGGTTTTGGAGGAAAAAGTAAGCTTTGGGTCCTTGAGAGATAACATGTATTTCCCTGTGTCACCAGTTGGAGGCAGCAGCTCAGAAAAGAAAGAAGAAAACAGCAAACTTGGAAAGACTGAGAGGGTAGTGTGTGTTAGTCACTCAGTCATGTCCGACTCTTTGTGACCCCATGGACTGTAGCACACCAGGTTCCTCTGTCCATGGAATTATCCAGGCAAGAATACTGGAATGGGTTGCCATTTCCTTCTCCAGGGGATCTTCCCAACCCAGGGATTGAACCCAGCTCTCCTGCATTGCAGGCAGACGCTTTGAGAGAATAGAGATTTGGTCATCTTTAGTCTGACTTCTCTATTTGATTTGGTTTTCTGCCTAGCTCCCTACTTGATGCTTAGTGAGAAGGCAGTCGGAGCTGGGTTTGTGGGGAGGCCTTTGGGGATATAAGAGATGGGGGTGTCATAATTTATGAGAAGCTCAGAGAAGCATCCAGGCCAGCACATCTGCTTGGGATGGTGATTAAAGCTCCTTCATGGGATGCTACTGCTGCTACTATTGCTACTGTTGCTGCCACATGCCCCCTCCTTGTATTCACCCTCCTTAACTAATAAACCAGAGCAATAACTTAGCAGAAATAGCTAAGAAACTCTCATGCTTGGGAGAGCATCAGAGATTAGAATTTCTTCCTGTAAGCCCAACATTTAACCTATAACAACTTGACTCAATTCTTGAATTTACTAATAGAGAGTTTACTACGTTAAGCAAGACAAATGTTTAGACTGATGTTAGGAAATGTTGACTATAAATAGGTTAACTCTATTCATTAATCTATAAAATATATAGTTAGCTTACTCAAAAGAAAGAGAAAACTACCTGTTTTAAAATGTTAATTTTCTTAAGTGTAATCCCCAAGGTAACCACTAAGAAAATAACTTAAAAATATATAAAGAAGGAAATGAGAAGGGAATGAAAATAGTACACTGAAAATTCTAATTAAATCCAAAATAAGGGAGGGCAGTCCTAAGATGGTAGAGGAATAGGACAGGGAGACCACTTTCTCCCCCACAAATTCATTGAAAGAACATTTGAACGCTGAGCAAATTCCACAAAACAACTTCTGAATGCTGGCAGAGGACATCAGGCACCCAGAAAGGCAGCCCATTGTCTTTGAAAGGAGGTAGGACAAAATATAAAAGATAAAAAGAGAGACAAAAGAATTAGGGATGGAGACCCATCCCAGGAAGGGAGTCTTAAAAGAGGAGAATTTTCCAAACACCAGGAAACCCTCTTACCAGCGGGTCTGTGGGGAGTTTTGGAATCTCAGAGGGCAACATAACTGGGAAGAAAAATAAATAAATAAATAAAACCCACAGATTATGTGCCTAACGGCAACTCCCAGCAGAGAAGTAGCCCAGATGCTCACATCCACCACCAGCAAGCAGGGAGCTAAACAGGGAGGCCCGGGCTGCATTGCTCAGGGTAAGGACTGGGCCTGAATGCCCTGAGGGCAATCTGAGGGAGCTAACATGAAATAGTAACCCAAACTGTGGGATAGCCAGAGAGAGAGAGAGAACTATCCTGCGAAAAGCCCTAAACTAAGGCACTGCCAGGCCCATTCACAGAGCAAAGGACTGAGCAAATCCCAGAGGAGAGCTAGCTGGCTGCAGACCAGCCCATCCCCCGCCGGAGGCAGGGAGGCAAGCAGGGGGCAGCCAGAGCTGGAAGGTGAGAGGCAAACTCGGCCCCAGAGGCGGCATTCTCTACCAAACTGCGAGCAGGCTCCCAGTTGCTAACCAAGACTTCCTGGGATTCTGGATGACTGACATCCGCCTGGAGGGTCGCAGCCACAGATCAGCTCCCCAGAAGAGACACACGACACACCTGAGACGGTGCACCTGGGAAACCAAGCGGCTGGGACGGGGGAGGCGATAGGACTCATCTCCCCACCTGGGGAGAGTGCGCTCACCAAGCACCTGGTCACCTGAGCTGCTTGGACCTGGGAAAGGCACAAAACGCAGGCCCAACTGAATCTGCACCTTTGTGGAGTACCCAAGAACCTGAACCTGAGTGGCTTAGACCTGGGCAGTGCACACAACCCAGGGCCCGCTTTAGACAGTTCCCCTGCAGAGCAACCTGGAGCCTGAGCAATGTAGACTGGGAAAGTGCACACGCTGTGAGCGAGGGCAAACCCAGTGTGGCCCAGACATTGCAAGCACTCCCCACACATGCCAGTGATATTTGTTTGCAGTGTTCCTCCCTACCCACTGAACAAGTGAGACTAAATAAGTGACCACCTTTGCCCCTTTGTGTCAGGGCAGAAATTAGACATTGAAGAGACCTGCAAACAGAAGAAGCCAAAATAAACAGAGGGAACCACTTTGGAAGTGACAGGTGCAACAGATTAAAACCCTGTAGTTAGCACCGATTACACTGGAAGGGGCCTAGAGACATTGAGCGGAGAAGGCAATGGCACCCCACTCCAGTACTCTTGCCTGGAAAATCCCATGGGTGGAGGAGCCTGGTAGGCTGCAGTCCATGGGGTCGCTAAGAGTCAGACACGACTGACCGACTTCACTATCACTTTTCACTTTCATGCATTGGAGAAGGAAATGGCAACCCACTCCAGTGTTCTTGCCTGGAGAATCCCAGGGATGGGGGAGCCTGGTGGGCTGCCATCTATGGGGTCGCTCAGAGTCGGACATGACTGAAGCGACTTAGCAGCAGCAGCAGAGACATTGAGAAGTATAAGCTGGAACAAGGAACTATCTGAAACTGAACTGACCACACACTGCCACAACAGGTGCAGAGAAATTCCTAGATATATTTTTACTATTATAATTTTTTAATTAATTTTTTTTATTTTTAAGTCCTCTATTACTCCTTTAATTTTCATTTTTATAACCTACTATTACCTTGCAAAAAAGACCCTATTTTTAAAGCAAACTTCATATATTTTTTTATAATTTTTATGATTTTGTTTTGTTTTTGTTTTTTAATATTGTATTCTTAGAGTCTAACCTCTACTCTAGATTTTTAATCTTTGCTTTTTGGTATTTTTTATCAATTTTGTACCTTTAAGAATCCAATCTTCCATATCCATTTTTACTTAGGAGTGTGATTACTGGCCCGATTACTCTCTCCCCCTTTTGACTCTCCTTTTTCTTCTCCAGGTCACCTCTATCTCCCCTCTCCCTTTTCTCTTCCCTACCCAACACTGTGAATCTCTGTGTGTGTTCCAGGCTGTGGAGAACACTTAGGGAACTGATTACTGTCTAGATCTGTCTTTCTCCTTTTGATTCCCTCTTTTGTCCTCCTGGTCACCTCTATCTCCTCCCTCCCTCTTCTCTTCTCTATGTAACTCCATGAACCTCTCTGAGGGTTCCAGACTGTGGAGAGCATATAAGGAATTGATTACTGGCTAGACTGCTCCTGCCTCTTTTGATTCCCCCTCTTCTCCTTCTGGTCACCTCTATCTCCTTCCTCCCTCTTCTCTTCTCCATGTAACTCTGTGAACCTCTCTGGGTGTCCCTCACTGTGGAGAATTTTTTCACCATTGACCTAGATATTTTATCATCAGTGCTGTATGGATGGAGAAGTCTTGAGGCTACTGTAATAATAAGACTGAAAACCAGAGGCAGGAGGCTTAAGCCCCAAACCTTTGAACACCAGAGAACTCCTGACTCCAGGGAACATTATTCGATAAGAGATCATCCAAAAGCCTCCATACCTACACTGAAACCAAGCATCACCCAAGAGCCAACAAGTTCCAGAGCAAGACATACGACACAAATTCTTCAGCAACACAGGAACTGAGCTTCAATATACAGGCTGCCCAAAGTCACACCAAACCCACAGACATCTCAAAACTCACTACTGGACACTTCATTGCACTCCAGAGAGAAGAAATCCAGCTCCACCCACCAGAACACCAATGCAAGCTTCTCTAACCAGGAAACCTTGACAAGCCACTCGTCCAACCCCACCCACAGGAGGGAACCTCTATAATAAAGAGGAACCACAAACTGCCAGAATACAGAAAGGCCACCCCAAACACAGCAATATAAACAAGATGAAAAGGCAGAGAAATATCCAGCAGGTAAAGGAACAGGATAAATGCCCACCAAACCAAACAAAAGAGGAAGAGATAGGGAGTCTACCTGAAAAAGAATTCATAATAATGATAGTAAAAATGATCCAAAATCTTGAAAACAAAATAGAGTTACAGATAAATCTGGAGACAAGGATTGAGAAAATGCAAGAAATGTTTAACAAGGACCTAGAAGAAACAAAAAAGAGTCAATCAATAATGAATAATGCAATAAATGAGATCAAAAACACTCTGGAGGGAACCAACAGTAGAGTAACAGAGACAGAAGATAGGATAATTGAGGTAGAAGATTGAATGGTAGAAATGCATTAAGCAGAGAAGAAAAAGGAATTAAATGAGGACAACCTCAGGGACCTCTGGGACAATGTTAAATGCCCCAACATTTGAATCATAGGCATCCCAGAAGAAGATAAAAAGAAAGGCCATGAGAAAACACTTGAGATAATAGTTGAAAACTTCCCTAAAATGCGGAAGGAAATAGTCACCCAAGTCCAAGAAACCCAGAGAGTCCCAAACAGGATAAACCCAAGGCAAAACACCCCAAGACACATATTAATCAAATTAACAAAGATCAAACACAAATAACAAATATTAAAAGCAGCAAGGGAAAAACAACAAATAACATACAAGGGGATTCCCATAAGGATAATAGCTGATCTTTCAATAGAAATTCTTCAGGCCAGAAGGGAATGGCAGGACATAATTAAAATGATGAAAGAAAATAACCTACAGCCCAGATTACTGTACCCAGCAAGGATCTCATTCAAATATGAAGGAGAAATCAAAAGCTTTACAGACAAGCAAAAGCTGAGAGAATTCAGCACCACCAAACCAGCTCTCCAACAAATGCTAAAGGATCTTCTCTAGACAGGAAACACAGAAAAAGTGTATAAGTTCGAACCCAAAACAACAAAGTAAATGGCAACGGGATCATACTTATCAATAATTACCTTAAATGTAAATGGGTTGAATGTCCCAACCAAAAGACAAAGACTGGCTGAATGGATACAAAAACAAGACCCCTGTATATGCTGTCTACAAGAGACCCACCTCAAAACAAGGGACACATACAGACTGAAAGTGAAGGGCTGGAAAAAGATATTTCATGCAAATGGAGACCAAAAGAAAGCAGGAGTAGCAATACTCATATCAGAAAAAATAGACTTTAAAATAAAGGCTGTGAAAAGAGACAAAGAAGGACACTACATAATGATCAAAGGATCAATCCAAGAAGAAGATATAAGAATTATAAATATATATGCACCCAACATAGGAGCACCACAATATGTAAGGCAAATGCTAACAAGTATGAAAGGGGAAATTAACAATAACACAATAATAGTGGGAGACTTTAATACCCCACTCACACCTATGGATAGATGAACTAAATAGAAAATTAACAAGGAAACACAAACTTTAAATGATACAATGGACCAGTTAGACCTAACTGATATCTATAGGACATTTCACCCCAAAACAATGAATTTCACCTTTTTCTCAAGTGTGCATGGAACCTTCTCCAGGATAGATCACATCCTGGACCATAAATCTAGGCTTGGTAAATTTTAAAAAATTGAAATCATTCCAAGCATCTTTTCTGACCACAATGCAGTAAGATTAGATGTCAATCACAGGAAAAAAAAAAAAAAACTATTAAAAATTCCAACATAGGGAGGCTGAACAACATGCTTCTGAATAACCAACAAATCACAGAAGAAATAAAAAAAGAAATCAAAATATGCATAGAAATGAATGAAAATGAAAACACAACAACCCAAAACCTATGAGACACTATAAAAGCAGTGCAAAGGGGAAGGTTCATAGCAATACAGGCTTACCTCAAGAAACAAGAAAAAAGTCAAATAAATAACCTAACTCTACACCTAAAGCAATTATAAAAGGAAGAAATGAAGAACCCCAGGGTTAGTAGAAGGAAAGAAATCTTAAAGATTTGGGCAGAAATTAATGCAAAAGAAACGAAAGACCATAGCAAAAATCAACAAAGCTAAAAGCTTGTTCTTTGAGAAGATAAATAAAAGACAAACCACTAGCCAGATTTATCAAGAAACAAAGGGAGAAGAAGAAAATCAACAAAATTAGAAATGAAAATGGAGAGGAGGAGCCAAGATGGCGGAGGAGTAGGATGGGGAGAACACTTTCTCCCCAACAAATTCATCAAAAGAGCATTTAAACGTCGAGTAAATTCCACAAAACAACTTCTGAATGCCGGCAGAGGACATCAGGCACCCAGAAAAGCAACCCAACTCTTCGAAAGGAGGTAGGAAAAAATATTAAAACCAAAAAAAAATAGAGACAAAAGAGGGAGGGATGGAGTTCTGTCCCGGGAAGGGAATCTTAAAAAGAGAGAAGTTTCCAAACACCAGGAAACCTTCTCACTGCCGAATCTGTGCCGAGCTTTGGAAGCACAGAGGGCAACATAACAGGGAGAAAAAATAAATAAACAATTAAAACTCGAAGATGGCGAGCCCTACGGTAACTCCCCCAGCGTAACTCCCCCAGCAGAGAAGCAGCGCAGACGCCTGCATCCGCCATTAGCAAGCGGGGGCTGGGCAGGGAGGCGGCGGCGCGGGCTGCATCGCTGAGAGTAAGAATCTGGCCTGAATACCCTGAGCGCTATCTGAGCGAAATAATTTGGGCTAGCAAACCAGACTGTGGGATATCTACCACGCGAAAAGCCAGCCCTAACCTAAGACCACCAGGCCCGCGCGGAACAAAGGACTGAACAGAGATAGCCAACTGCAGACCTTCCCCTCCGGTGACAGGCAGCCAGAGCCGGAAGGGGGCAATCGCAGCCCCAGAGAGACATTATCTATAAAACTGTAAGCAGGCTTCTTTGCTAACTAAAACTTCTTGGGGGTCTGGACGGTCAACATCTGCCTGAGAAGGTGTGCCGGTTTTACACCCAGATAACCGAGTGGCGGGGAGGCGATAAGTCGCAGCATTGGCGCCGCCAAACACCTCATCACCTGAGCTGCTCGGACCTGGGAAGAGCACAAAAAACAGGCCCAACTGAGTCTGCGCCTCTGAGGACGACCCAAGTGCCTGAACCTGAGCGGCTTGGACCTGGGAGGTGCATGCAGCCCAGGGCCAGCCTCGGATTGTTCCCGCGGAACAACCTAGAGTCCGAGCAGTGTGGACAGGGAGGCTACACGCGCGTGAGTGGGGCAGACCCAGTGTGGCTGAGGCACTGCGAGCCCACGCCAGTGTTATTTGTTTGCAGCATCCCTCCCTCCCCCCCCACAGCGACTGAACAAGTGAGCCTAAAAAAAAAAAAAAAAGTGTCCTCCACCATCCCCTTTGTGTCAGGGCGGAAACCAGATACTGAAGAGACTAGCAAACAAAAGAAGATATAACAGAGGGAAACGCCTTGGAAGCTACAGGCAATAGATCAAAACCCTGTGGTTACTACGGACTACATAGGAAGGGGCCTATAGATCTTGAGAAATATAAATCTGACCAAGGAACTAGCCAAAATGAACTGAACCCACAACACCCACAAAAAAAAAAAAACAAAAAAGTCCTAGATATATTTTTATTATTTTTACGATCATTCTTTCTTTCTTTTTTTTTAATTAAAAAAAAAATTTTAAGTCCTCTATTGTTCCTTTAATTTTCACTTTTATAACCTATTACTTTGCAAAAAAAAAAAAAGACCTATTTTTTTCTTTTTCAGCAAACTTCATATATATATATTTTTATAATTTTTTGACCTTGTTTTTTTTTTTTTTGTTTTGTTTTTTTTTTGATTTTTTTTTTTTTCTTTTTCTTTAACATTGTATTTTTGAAATTCCAAACTCTACTCTAGATTTTTAATTTTAAACTTTTTTTGGTATATGTTATCAATTTTGTACCTATAGTTTTTTTATATATAATTTCTGTGACTTTTTTTTCTTTTCTTCTTCTCTGTTTCTTTCTCTTCTTCTTTTATATAACATTGTATATCTGAAATTCCAAACTTTACTCTAGATTTTTAATTTATGCTTTTTGGTATTTGATATCAATTTTGTACCTGTATTTTCTTTATAATTTTTGTGACATTGTTCAATATTTGTTTGTTTGTTTTCTCTCTTTATTTTCTTCTTCTTTTTTTTTTTAACATTGTATTTTTGAAATTCCAAACTCTACTCTAGATTTTTAATTTTTGCCTCCTGGTATTAGTTATCAATTTTGTACATGTACTTTCTTTATAATTTTTGCGACCTTGTTTTTTTTTTGTTTGTTCGTTTTTTCTCTCTTTCTTTTCCTTCTTCTTTTCTTTAACATCGTATTTTTGAAATTCCAAACTCTACTCTAGATTTTTAATTTTTGCTTTCTGGTATTAGTTATCAATTTTGTACCTGTACTTTCTTTATAATTTTCAAGACCTTGTTTTGTTTTTGTTTGTTCATTTTTTCTCTCTTTCTTTTCCTTCTTCTTTTTCTTTAACATCGTATTTTTGAAATTCAAACTCTACTCTAGATTTTTAATTTTTGCTTTCTGGTATTAGTTATCAATTTTGTACCTGTACTTTCTTTATAATTTTCATGACCTTGTTTGTTTTTTTTGTTTGTTCTTTTCTCTCTTTCTTTTCCTTCTTCTTTTCTTTAACATCGTATTTTGAAATTCCAAACTCTACTCTAGATTTTTAATTTTGCTTTTATGTATTTGTTACCAATTTTGTACCTTTTAAGACCCAATCTTCAGGACCCATTTTTCACTAGGGAGCGAGATTACTGGCTTGACTGCTCTCTCTCCTTTGGACTCTCCTTTTTCTCCACCAGGTCGCCTGTGTCTCCTCCCAACCCCTCTCTACTCTACCCACCTCTGTGAATTTCTGTGTGTTTCCAGACGGTGGAGAACACTTAGGAACTGATTACTGGCTGGATCTGTCTCCCTCCTTTTCATTCCCCCTTTTATCCTTCTGGCCACCTCTGTCACCTTCCTCCTTCTTCTCTTCTCTGTATAACCCTGTGAACATCTCTGAGTGGTCCAGTTGTGGAGTGCACATAAGGAAGTGACTACTGGCTAGCCCACTATCTCCACTATTGATTCACCTCATCTCATTTGGGTCACCTCTAACTCCCTCCTCCTTCTTCTCTTCTCCATGTAACCCTGTGAACCTCTCTGAGTGACCCTCACTGTAGAGAAACTTTTCATCTTTAATGTAGATGCTTTATCAATGGTGCTGTAGAGAAGGAGAAGTTTTGAAACTACTGTAAAAATAAGACTGATAACCGGAAGCAGGAGACTAAGTCCAAACCCTGACTCCAGGGAACTCCTGACTCCAAGGAACATTAATTGACAGGAGCTCATCAAATGCCTCCATACTGACACTGAAACCAAGCACCACACAAGGGCCAATAAGTTCCAGGGCAAGACATACCAAGCAAATTCTCCAGCAACAAAGGAACACAGCCCTGAGCTTTAAGATACAGGCTGCCCAAAGTCACCCAAAAACTATAGACATCTCATAACTCATTACTGGACATTTCATTGCACTCCAGAGAGAAGAAATACAGCTCCACCCACCAGAACACCGACACAAGCTTCCCTAACCAGGAAACCTTGACAAGCCACCTGTACAAACCCACACACAGTGAGGAAACGCCACAATAAAGAGAACTCCACAAACTGCCAGAATACAGAAAGGACACCCCAAACTCAGCAATTTAAACAAGATGAAGAGACAGAGGAATACTCAGCAGATAAAAGAACAGGATAAATGCCCACCAAAACCAAACAAAAGAGGAAGAGATAGGAATCTACCTGATAAAGAATTCCGAATAATGATAGTGAAATTGATCCAAAATCTTGAAACTAAAATGGAATCACAGATAAATAGCCTGGAGACAAGGATTGAGAAGATGCAAGAAAGGTTTAACAAGGACCTAGAAGAAATAAAAAGAGTCAATATATAATGAATAATGCAATAAGTGAAATTAAAAAACACTCTGGAGGCAACAAATAGTAGAATAACAGAGGCAGAAGACAGGATTAGTGAATTAGAAGATAGAATGGTAGAAATAAATGAATCAGAGAGGATAAAAGAAAAACAATTAAAAGAAATGAGGACAATCTCAGAGACCTCCAGGACAATATTAAACGCTACAACATTCAATCATAGGGGTTCAGAAGAAGAAGACAAAAGAAAGACCATGAGAAAATACTTGAGGAGATAATAGTTGAAAACTTCAAAATGGGGAAGGAAATAATCACCAAGTCCAAGAAACCCAGAGAGTCCCAAACAGGATAAACCCAAGGAGAAACACCCCAAGACACATATTAATCAAATTAACAAGATCAAACACAAAGAACAAATATTAAAAGCAGCAAGGGAAAAACAACAAATAACACACAAGGGAATTCCCATAAGGATAACAGCTGATCTTTCAATAGAAACTCTTCAAGCCAGGAGGAATGGCAAGACATACTTAAAATGATGATGAAAGAAAATAACCTACAGCCCAGATTATTGTACCCAACAAGGATCTCATTCAAGTATGAAGGACAAATCAAAAGCTTTACAGACAAGCAAAAGCTGAGAGGAAATTCTGTACCACCAAACCAGCTCTCAACAAATACTAAAGGATATTCTCTGACAGGAAACACAAAAGCATTGTATAAACTCAACCCAAAACAATAAAGTAAATGGCAACAGGATCATACTTATCAGTAATTACCTTAAACATAAATGGGTTGAATGCCCCAGCAAAAAGACAAAGACTGGCTGAATGGATACAAAAACAAGACCCCTGTATATGCTGTCTACAAGAGACCCACCTCAAAACAAGGACACATACAGACTGAAAGTGAAGGGCTGGAAAAAAGATTTCCCATGCAAATAGGGACCAAAAGAAAGCAGGAGTAGCAATACTCATATCAGATAAAATAGACTTTAAAATAAAGGCTGTGAAAAGAGACAAAGAAGGACACTACATAATGATCAAAGGATCAATCCAAGAAGAAGATATAACAATTATAAATATATATGCACCCAACATAGGAGCACCACAGTATATAAGACAAATGCTAACAAGTATGAAAGGAGAAATTAACAATAACACAATAATAGTGGGAGACTTTAATACCCCACTCACACCTATGGATAGATCAACTAAACAGAAAATTAACAAGGAAACACAAACTTTAAATGATACAATGGACCAGTTAGACCTAATTGATATCTATAGGACATTTCATCCCAAAACAATGAATTTCACCTTTTTCTCAAGTGCATGGAACCTTCTCCAGGACAGATCACATCCTGGACCATAAATCTAGGCTTGGTAAATTTAAAAAAAACAGAAATCATTCCAAGCATCTTTTCTCTGACCACAATGCAGTAAGATTAGATGTCAATCACAGGAAAAAAAAAAAACTATTAAAAATTCCAACATAGGGAGGCTGAACAACATGCTGCTGAATAACCAACAAATCACAGAAGAAATAAAAAAAAATCAAAATATGCATAGAAATGAATGAAAATGAAAACACAACAACCCAAAACCTATGAGACACTATAAAAAGCAGTGCAAAGGGGAAGGTTCATAGCAATACAGGCTTACCTCAAGAAACAAGAAAAAGTCAAATAAATAACCTAACTCTACACCTAAAGCAACTAGAAAAGGAAGAAATGAAGAACCCCAGGGTTAGTAGAAGGAAAGAAATCTTAAAGATTAGGGCAGAAATAAATGCAAAAGAAACAAAAGACCATAGCAAAAAATCAACAAAACTAAAAAGCTTGTTCTTTGAGAAGATAAATAAAATTGACAAACCACTAGCCAGATTTATCAAGAAACAAAGGGAGAAGAAGAAAAAATCAACAAAATTAGAAATGAAAATGGAGAGAGGAGCCAAGATGGCGGAGGGAGTAGGATGGGGAGAACACTTTCTCCCAACAAATTCATCAAAAGAGCATTTAAACGTCGAGTAAATTCCATTAAAACAACTTCTGAATGCCGGCAGAGGACATCAGGCACCCAGAAAAGCAACCCAACTCTTCGAAAGGAGGTAGGAAAAAATATTAAAACCAAAAAAAGAGACAAAAGAGGGAGGGATGGAGTTCCGTCCCGGAAGGGAATCTTAAAAAGAGAGAAGTTTCCAAACACCAGAAACCTTCTCACTGCCGAATCTGTGCCGAGCTTTGGAAGCACAGAGGGCAACATAACAGGGAGAAAAATAAATAAACAATTAAAACTCGAAGATTGGCGAGCCCTACGGTAACTCCCCAGCCCCCAGCAGGAGAAGCAGCGCAGACGCCTGCATCCGCCATTAGCAAGCGGGGCTGGGCAGGGAGGCGCGGGCGGGCTGCATCGCTGAGAGTAAGAATCTGGCCTGAATACCCTGAGCGCTATCTGAGCGAAATAATTTGGGCTAGCAAACCAGACTGTGGGATATCTACCACGCGAAAGCCAGCCCTAACCTAAGACCGCCAGGCCCGGCGCACGAACAAAGGACTGAACAGAGATAGCCGGCTGCAGACCTTCCTCCGTGACAGGCAGCCAGAGCCGGAAGGGGGGCAATCGCAGCCCCAGAGAGACATTATCTATAAAACTGTAAGCAGGCTTCTTTGCTAACTAAAACTTCTTGGGGGTCTGGACGGTCAACATCTGCCTGAGAAGGTGCGCCAGTTTTACACCCAGATAACCGAGTGGCGGGAGGCGATAAGTCGTGAGCATTGGCGCCGCCAAACACCTCATCACCTGAGCTGCTCGGACCTGGGAAGAGCACAAAACGCAGGCCCAACTGAGTCTGCGCCTCTGAGGACTACCCAAGTGCCTGAACCTGAGCGGCTTGGACCTGGGAGGTGCATGCAGCCCAGGGCCAGCCTCGGATTGTTCCCAGCGGAACAACCTAGAGTCCGAGCAGTGTGGACAGGGAGGCTACACGCCGCCGTGAGCGGGGCAGACCCAGTGTGGCTGAGGCACTGCAGCCCACGCCAGTGTTATTTGTTTGCAGCATCCTCCCTCCCTCCCACAGCGACTGAACAAGTGAGCCTAAAAAAAAAAAAGTGTCCTCCACCATCCCCTTTGTGTCAGGGCGAAAAACCAGATACTGAAGAGACTAGCAAACAAAAGAAGATATAACAGAGGGAAACGCCTTGGAAGCTACAGGCAAGATCAAAACCCTGTGGTTACTACGGACTACATAGGAAGGGGCCTATAGATCTTGAGAAATATAAATCTGACCAAGGAACTAGCCAAAAATGAACTGAACCCACAACACCCACAAAAAAAAAAAAAAGTCCTAGATATATTTTTATTATTTTTACGATCATTCTTTCTTTTTTTTTAAAAAAAAATTTTTTAAGTCCTCTATTGTTCCTTTAATTTTCACTTTTATAACCTATTACTTTGCAAAAAAAAAAAAAAGACCCTATTTTTTTCTTTTTCAGCAAACTTCATATATATATATTTTATAATTTTTTGACCTTGTTTTTTTTTTTTTTTTTTGTTTTTTTTTTTGATTTTGTTTTTTCTTCTTTTCTTTAACATTGTATTTTGAAATTCCAAACTCTACTCTAGATTTTTAATTTTCGCTTTTTGGTATATGTTATCAATTTTGTACCTATAGTTTTTTTATATATAATTTCTGTGACTTTTTTTTTTCTTCTTCTCTGTTTCTTTCTCTTCTTTATATAACATTGTATATCTGAAATTCCAAACTTTACTCTAGATTTTTAATTTATGCTTTTTGGTATTTGATATCAATTTTGTACCTGTATTTTCTTTATAATTTTTTGTGACATTGTTCGTATTTGTTTGTTTGTTTTCTCTTTTTTTTTTTCTTCTTTTTTTTTTTTAACATTGTATTTTTGAAATTCCAAACTCTACTCTAGATTTTTAATTTTGCCTCCTGGTATTAGTTATCAATTTTGTACATGTACTTTCTTTATAATTTTGCACGACCTTGTTTTTTTGTTTGTTCGCTTTTTCTCTCTTTCTTTTCCTTCTTTTTTTTTTAACATCGTATTTTGAAATTCCAAACTCTACTCTAGATTTTTAATTTTTGCTTTCTGGTATTAGTTATCAATTTTGTACCTGTACTTTCTTTATAATTTTCACGACCTTGTTTGTTTTGTTTGTTCATTTTTCTCTTTCTTTCTTTTCCTTCTTCTTTTCTTAAACATCGTTTTTTGAAATTCCAAACTCTACTCTAGATTTTTAATTTTGCTTTCTGGTATTAGTTATCAATTTTGTACCTGTACTTTCTTTATAATTTTCATGACCTTGTTTGTTTTTGTTTGTTCGTTTTTTCTCTTTTCTTTTCCTTCTTTTTTTTTTAACATCGTATTTTTGAAATTCCAAACTCTACTCTAGATTTTTAATTTTTGCTTTTATGTATTTGTTACCAATTTTGTACCTTTTAAGGACCCAATCTTCAGGACCCATTTTTCACTAGGGAGCGAGATTACTGGCTTGACTGCTCTCTCTCCTTTGACTCTCCTTTTTCTCCACCAGGTCGCCTGTGTCTCCTCCCTAACCCCTCTCTACTCTACCCACCTCTGTGAATTTCTGTGTGTTCCAGACGGTGGAGAACACTTAGGAACTGATTACTGGCTGGATCTGTCTCCTCCTTTTCATTCCCCCTTTATCCTTCTGGCCACCTCTGTTACCTTCCTCCTTCTTCTCTTCTCTGTATAACCCCGTGAACATCTCTGAGTGGTCCAGTTGTGGAGTGCACATAAGGAAGTGACTACTGGCTAGCCCACTCTCTCCACTATTGATTCAACTCATCTCATTTGGGTCACCTCTAACTCCTCCTCCTTCTTCTCTTCCATGTAACCCTGTGAACCTCTCTGAGTGACCCTCACTGTAGAGAAACTTTTCATCTTTAATGTAGATGTTTTATCAATGGTGCTGTATAGAAGGAGAAGTTTTGAAACTACTGTAAAAATAAGACCGATAACCGGAAGCAGGAGACTTAAGTCCAAACCCTGACTCCAGGGAACTCCTGACTTCAAGGAACATTAATTGACAGGAGCTCATCAAATGCCTCCATACCAACACTGAAACCAAGCACCACACAAGGGCCAATAAGTTCCAGGGCAAGACATACCAAGCAAATTCTCCAGCAACAAAGGAACACAGCCCTGAACTTCAAGATATAGGCTGCCCAAAGTCACCCCCAAACTATAGACATCTCATAACTCATTACTGGACATTTCATTGCACTCCAGAGAGAAGAAATACAGCTCCACCCACCAGAACACCGACACAAGCTTCCCTAACCAGGAAACCTTGACAACCCACCTGTACAAACCCACACACAGTGAGGAAACGCCACAATAAAGAGAACTCCACAAACTGCCAGAATACAGAAAGGACACCCCAAACTCAGCAATTTAAACAAGATGAAGAGACAGAGGAATACTCAGCAGATAAAAGAACAGGATAAATGCCCACCAAACCAAACAAAAGAGGAAGAGATAGGAATCTACCTGATAAAGAATTCCGAATAATGATAGTGAAATTGATCCAAAAATCTTGAAACTAAAATGGAATCACAGATAAATAGCCTGGAGACAAGGATTGAGAAGATGCAAGAAAGGTTTAACAAGGACCTAGAAGAAATAAAAAAGAGTCAATATATAATGAATAATGCAATAAATGAAATTAAAAACACTCTGGAGGCAACAAATAGTAGAATAACAGAGGCAGAAGACAGGATTAGTGAATTAGAAGATAGAATGGTAGAAATAAATGAATCAGAGAGGATAAAAGAAAAACGAATTAAAAGAAATGAGGACAATCTCAGAGACCTCCAGGACAATATTAAACGCTACAACATTCGAATCATAGGGGTTCCAGAAGAAGAAGACAAAAAGAAAGACCATGAGAAAATACTTGAGGAGATAATAGTGGAAAACTTCCCTAAAATGGGGAAGGAAATAATCACCCAAGTCCAAGAAACCCAGAGAGTCCCAAACAGGATAAACCCAAGGTGAAACACCCCAAGACACATATTAATCAAATTAACAAAGATCAAACACAAAGAACAAATATTAAAAGCAGCAAGGGAAAAACAACAAATAACACACAAGGGAATTCCCATAAGGATAACAGCTGATCTTTCAATAGAAACTCTTCAAGCCAGGAGGGAATGGCAAGACATACTTAAAATGATGAAAGAAAATAACCTACAGCCCAGATTATTGTACCCAGCAAGGATCTCATTCAAGTATGAAGGAGAAATCAAAAGCTTTACAGACAAGCAAAAGCTGAGAAAATTCTGCACCACCAAACCAGCTCTCCAACAAATACTAAAGGATATTCTCTAGACAGGAAACACAAAAACGGGGTATAAACTCGAACCCAAAACAATAAAGTAAATGGCAACAGGATCATACTTATCAGTAATTACCTTAAACATAAATGGGTTGAATGCCCCAACCAAAAGACAAAGACTGGCTGAATGGATACAAAAACAAGACCCCTGTATATGCTGTCTACAAGAGACCCACCTCAAAACAGGGGACACATACAGACTGAAAGTGAAGGGCTGGAAAAAGATTTTTCATGCAAATAGGGACCAAAAGAAAGCAGGAGTAGCAATACTCATATCAGATAAAATAGACTTTAAAACAAAGGCTGTGAAAAGAGACAAAGAAGGACACTACATAATGATCAAAGGATCAATCCAAGAAGAAGATATAACAATTATAAATATATATGCACCCAACACGGGAGCACCACAGTACGTAAGACAAATGCTAACAAGTATGAAAGGAGAAATTAACAATAACACAATAATAGTGGGAGACTTTAATACCCCACTTACACCTATGGATAGATCAACTAAACAGAAAATTAACAAGGAAACACAAACTTTAAAACGATACAATAGACCAGTTAGACCTAATTGATATCTATAGGACATTTCATCCCAAAACAATGAATTTCACCTTTTTCTCAAGTGCACATGGAACCTTCTCCAGGATAGATCACATCCTGGGCCATAAAGCTAGCCTTGGTAAATTCAAAAAAACAGAAATCATTCCAAGCATTTTTTCTGACCACAATGCAGTAAGATTAGATCTCAATTACAGGAGAAAAACTATTAAAAATTCCAACATATGGAGGCTGAACAACACACTGCTGAATAACCAACAAATCACAGAAGAAATCAAAAAGAAATCAAAATTTGCATAGAATCGAATGAAAATGAAAACACAACAACCCAAAACCTGTGGGACACGGTAAAAGCAGTCCTAAGGGAAAGTTCATAGCAATACAGGCACACCTCAAGAAACAAGAAAAAGTCAAATAAATAACCTAACTCTACACCTAAAGCAACTAGAAAAGGAAGAAATGAAGAACCCCAGGGTTAGTAGAAGGAAAGAAATCTTAAAAATTAGAGCAGAAATAAATGCAAAAGAAACAAAAGAGACCATAGCAAAAATCAACAAAACCAAAAGCTGGTTCTTTGAAAGGATAAATAAAATTGACAAACCATTAGCCAGACTCATCAAGAAACAAGGAGAAAAATCAAATCAACAAAATTAGAAACGAAAATGGAGAGATCACAACAGACAACACAGAAATACAAAGGATCATAAGAGACTACTATCAACAATTATATGCCAATAAAATGGACAACGTGGAAGAAATGGACAAATTCTTAGAAAAGTACAACTTTCCAAAACTGGACCAGGAAGAAATAGAAAATGTTAACAGACCCATCACAAGCATGGAAATTGAAACTGTAATCAAAAATCTTCCAGCAAACAAAAGCCCAGGTCCAGACGGCTTCACAGCTGAATTCTACCAAAAATTTAGAGAAGAGCTAACACCTATCCTGCTCAAACTCTTCCAGAAAATTGCAGAGGAAGGTAAACTTCCAAACTCATTCTATGAGGCCACCATCACCCTAATACCAAAACCTGACAAAGATGCCACAAAAAAAGAAAACTACAGGCCAATATCACTGATGAACATAGATGCAAAAATCCTTAACAAAATTCTAGCAATCAGAATCCAACAACACATTAAAAGATCATACACCATGATCAAGTGGGCTTTATCCCAGGGATGCAAGGATTCTTCAATATCCGCAAATCAATCAATGTAATACACCACATTAACAAATTGAAAATAAAAACCATATGATTATCTCAATAGATGCAGAGAAAGCCTTTGACAAAATTCAACATCCATTTATGATAAAAACTCTCCAGAAAGCAGGAATAGAAGGAACATACCTCAACATAATAAAAACGCTATATATGACAAA
The DNA here is from genome assembly GCF_027580195.1 of Bos mutus. Lineage (NCBI taxonomy): Eukaryota > Metazoa > Chordata > Mammalia > Artiodactyla > Bovidae > Bos > Bos mutus. The sequence goes on along the minus strand of NC_091646.1, from coordinate 28,937,237 downwards.
CCCACAGCAAACATTATCCTCAATGGTGAAAATTGAAAGCATTCCCTCTAAAGTCAGGAACAAGACAAGGGTGCCCACTTTCACCATTACTATTCAACATAGTTTTGGAAGTTTTGGCCACAGCAATCAGAGCAGAAAAAGAAATAAAAGGAATCCAAATTGGAAAAGAAGAAGTAAAACTCCCACTATTTGCAGATGACATGATTCTCTACATAGAAAACCCTAAAGACTCCACCAGAAAATTACTAGAACTAATCAATGACTATAGTAAATTGCAGGATATAAAATCAACACACAGAAGTGCCTTGCATTCCTATACACTAATAATGAGAAAACAGAAAGAGAAATTAAGGAAACAATTCCATTCACCATTGCAACGGAAAGAATAAAATACTTAGGAATATATCTACCTAAAGAAACTAAAGACTTATATATAGAAAACTATAAAACACTGGTGAAAGAAATCAAAGAAGACACTAATAGATGGAGAAATATACCATGTTCATGGATTGGAAGAATCAATATAGTGAAAATGAGTATACTACCCAAAGCAATTTATAGATTAAACGCAATCCCTATCAAGCTACCAACAGTATTCTTCACAGAGCTAGAACAAATAATTTCACAATTTGTATGGAAATACAAAAAACCTCGAATAGCCAAAGCGATCTTGAGAAAGAAGAATGGAACTGGAGGAATCAACCTACCTGACTTCAGGCTCTACTACAAAACCACAGTTATCAAGACAGTATGGTACTGGCACAAAGACAGAAATATTGATCAATGGAATAAAATAGAAAGCCCAGAGATAAATCCACGCACATATGGACACCTTATCTTTGACAAAGGAGGCAAGAATATATAATGGATTAAAGACAATCTCTTTAACAAGTGGTGCTGGGAAATCTGGTCAACCACTTGTAAAAGAATGAAACTGGACCACTTTCTAACACCATACACAAAAATAAACTCAAAATGGATTAAAGATCTAAACTTAAGACCAGAAACTATAAAACTCCTAGAGGAGAACATAGGCAAAACACTCTCCGACATACATCACAGCAGGATCCTCTATGACCCACCTCCCAGAATATTGGAAATAAAAGCAAAAATAAACAAATGGGACCTAATTAACCTTAAAAGCTTCTGCACATCAAAGGAAACTATTAGCAAGGTGAAAAGACAGCCTTCAGAATGGGAGAAAATAATAGCAAATGAAGCAACCGACAAACAACTAATCTCAAAATATACAAGCAACTCCTACAGCTCAACTCCAGAAAAATAAACGACCCAATCAAAAATGGGCCAAAGAACTAAATAGACATTTCTCCAAAGAAGACATACAGATGGCTAACAAACACATGAAAAGATGCTCAACATCACTCATTATCAGAGAAATGCAAATCAAAACCACTATGAGGTACCATTTCACACCAGTCAGAATGGCTGCGATCCAAAAGTCTACAAGTAATAAATGCTGGAGAGGGTGTGGAGAAAAGGGAACCCTCTTACACTGTTGGTGGGAATGCAAACTAGTACACCCACTATGGAGAACAGTGTGAGATTCCTTAAAAACTGGAAATAGAACTGCCTTATGATCCAGCAATCCCACTGCTGGGCATACACACTGAGGAAACCAGAAGGGAAAGAGACACGTGTACCCCAATGTTCATTGCAGCACTGTTTATAATAGCCAGGACATGGAAGCAACCTAGATGTCCATCAGCAGATGAATGGATAAGAAAGCAGTGGTACATATACACAATGGAGTATTACTCAGCCATTAAAAAGAATACATTTGAATCAGTCCTAATGAGGTGGATGAAACTGGAGCCTATTATACAGAGTGAAGTAAGCCAGAAGGAAAAAACATAAATACAGTATACTAACGCATATATATGGTATTTAGAAAGATGGTAACAATAACCCGGTGTACGAGACAGCAAAAGAGACACTGATGTATAGAACAGTCTTATGGACTCTGTGGGAGAGGGAGAGGGTGGGAAAGATTTGGGAGAATGGCAATGAAACATGTAAAATATCATGTAGGAAACGAGTTGCCAGTCCAGGTTCGATGCATGATGCTGGATGCTTGGGGCTGGTGCACTGGGACGGCCCAGAGGGATGGTATGGGAGGGGAGGAGGAGGAGGGTTCAGGATGGGGAACACATGTATACCTGTGGCGGATTCATTTTGATATTTGGCAAAACGAATACAATTATGTAAAGTTTAAAAATAAAATAAAATTTAGAAAAAAAAAAAAAAAAGAAATGAAAATGGAGAGATCACAACAGGCAACACAGAAATACAAAGGATCATGAGACTACTATCAGCAACTATATGCCAATAAAATGGACAACTTGGAGGAAATGGACAAATTCTTAGAAAAGTACAACTTTCCAAAACTGAACCAGGAAGAAATAGAAAATCTTAACAGAGTCATCACAAGCACAGAAATCAAAACTGTAATCAGAAATCTTCCAGCAAACAAACCCCAGGACCAGATGGCTTCACAACTGAATTCTACCAAAAATTTAGAGAAGAGCTAACACCTATCTTACTCAAACTCTTCCAGAAAGTTGCAGAGGAAGGTAAACTTCCAAACTCATTCTATGAGACCACCATCATCCTAATACCAAAACCAAAGATGCCACAAAAAATAAAACTACAGGCCGATATCACTGATGAACATAGATGCAAAAATCCTTAACAAAATTCTAGCAAACAGAATCCAATAACATGTTAAAAAGATCATACATCATGTCCGAGTGGTCTTTATCCCAGGGATGCAAGGATTCTTTAATATCCACAAATCAATCAATGTAATACACCACATTAACAAATTGAAAGATAAAAGCCATATGACTATCTCAATAGATGCAGAGAAAGCCTTTGACAAAATTCAACATCCATTTATGAGAAAACCCCTCCAGAAAGCAGGAATAGAAGGAACATACCTCAACATAATAAAAGCTATATATGACAAACCCACAGCAAACATTATCCTCAATGGTGAAAACTTGAAAGCATTTCCCCTAAAGTCAGGAACAAGACAAGGGTGCCCAGTCTCACCACCACTATTTCAAAACATAGTTTTGGAAGTTTTGGGCACAGCAATCAGAGCAGAAAAAGAAATAAAAGGAATCCAGATTAGAAAAAAAGAAGTAAATCTCTCACTGTTTGCAGATGACATGATTCTCTACAGAGAAAACCCTAAAGACTCCACCAGAAAATTACTAGAGCTAATCAATGCATATAGTAAAGTTGCAGGATATAAAATTAACACACAGAAATCCTTTGCATTCCTATACACTAGTAATGAGAAAACAGAAAGAGAAATTAATGAAACAATTCCATTCACCATTGCAACGAAAAGAATAAAATACTTAGGAATATATCTACCTAAAGAAACAAAAGACCTATATATAGAAAACTATAAAACACTGATGAAAGAAATCAAAGAGGACACTAATAAATGGAGAAATATACCATGTTCATGGATTGGAAGAATCAGTATAATGAAAATGATTATACTACCTAAAGCAATCTATAGATTCGATGCAATCCCTATCAACCTACCAATGGTATTTTTCACAGAACTAGAACAAATAATTTCACAATTTGTATGGAAATACAAAAAACCTCGAATAGCCAAAGCAATCTTGAGAAAGAAGAATGGAACTGGAGGAATCAACCTACCTGACTTCAGGTTATACTACAAAGCCACAGTCATCAAGACACACGCTGGTACTGGCACAAAGACAAAAATATAGATCAATGAAACAAAATAGAAAGCCCAGAGATAAATCCACGCACCTATGGACACCTTATCTTTGACAAAAGAGGCAAGAATATACAATGGAGAAAAGACAATCTCTTTAACAAGTGGTGCTGGGGAAACTGGTCAACCACTTGTAAAAGAATGAAACTAGAACACTTTCTAACACCATACACAAAATAAACTCAAAATGGATTAAAGATCTAAACGCAAGACCAAAAACTATAAAACTCCTAGAGGAGAACATAGGCAAAACACTCTCTGACATAAATCACAGCAGGATCCTCTATGATCCACCTCCCAGAATATTGGAAATAAAAGCAAAAATAAACAAATGGCACCTAATTAAAATTAAAAGCTTCTGCACAACAGAGGAAACTATAAGCAAGGTGAAAAGACAGCCTTCAGAATGGGAGAAAATAACAGCAAACAAAGCAATGGACAAAGAATTAATCTCAAAAATATACAAGCCACTCCTGTAGCTCAATTCCAGAAAAATAAACGACCCAATCAAAAAATGGGCCAAAGAACTAAACAGACATTTCCCCAAAGAAGACATCAGATGGCTAACAAACACATGAAAAGATGCTCAACATCACTCATTATCAGAGAAATGCAAATCTATACCACAATGAGGTACCATCTCACACTGGTCAGAATGGCTGCTATCCAAAAATCTACAAGCAATAAATGCTAGAGTGGGTGTGGAGAAAAGGGAACCCTCTTACACTGTTGGTGGGAATGCAAGCTGGTACAGCCACTATGGAGAACAGTGTGGAGATTCCTTAAAACACTGGAAATAGAACTGCCATACAACCCAGCAATCCCACTGCTGGGCATACACACCAAGGAAACCAGAATTGAAAGAGACACCTACATGTGCCACAATGTTCATTGCAGCACTGTTTATAATAGCCAGGACACGGAAGCAACCTAGATGTCCATCAGCAGACAAATGGATAAGAAAGCTGTGGCACATATACCCAATGGAATGTTACTCGGCCATTAAAAAGAATACATTTGAATCAGTTCTAATGAGGTGGATGAAACTGGAGCTTATTATACAGAGTGAAGTAAGCCAGAAAGAAAAACACCAATACAGTATGCTGCTGCTGCTGCTGCTAAGTCACTTCAGTTGTATATGGAATTTAGAAAGATGGTAATGATAACCTTATATGCAAGACAGCAAAAGAGACACAGATGTATAAAACAGTCTTTTGGACTTTGTGGGAGGAGGTGAGGGTTGGATGATCTGAGAGAATAGCATTGAAACATGTATATTATCATATGTGAAACAGATCACCAGTCCAGGTTCGATGCATGAGACAGGGTTCTCAGGGCTGGTACACTGGGATGACCCAGAGGGATGGGATGGGGAGGGAGGTGGGAAGGGGGTTCAGGATGGGGAACACATGTAAACCCATGGCTGATTCACGTCAATGTATGGCAAAAACCACTACAATATTGTAAAGTAATTAGCCTCCAATTAAAATAAATACATTTTTTTTTAATCCAAAATAAGATAGTAATGGAAGAACCGAGGTACAAAAAAGAGCTAAACAGCACAAGTCCTTCATTATTAGTAATTACTATGAGTGTAAATTAATTAAACTCTCCAATCAAAAGGCAGAAATTAGCAAGATGAATTTTAAAAACATGATCTATTTGCATGCTGTCTACAAGAAACTCACTTTAGATCCAAAAACAAACAAGTTGAAAGTGAAAGGATGATTAAAGGGATTCTAAGAAAATGATAACCAAAAGAGAGCTAGGGCAACTATACTAAAATCAAACAAAACAGATTTCAAGTCAAAATTGTTATAGGAGACAAAGATGGACATTATACATTGATAAACGGGTCAATCCATCAGGAAGATAGAACAGTCATAAACAAAACAACAGATCCCCCTCCAAAAAAAAAACAGACCTACTCCTGAATACATGAAGCAAAAATTGACAGAATTGAAGGAGGAAATGGACAGTTATACAATAATAGAGATGTCAGTATCCCACTTTCAATAATGAATAAACATCTAGACAGAAGATCAATAAGGAAATAGAGAACTTGAAACAATAATACAAACCTAACATATATATATATATATTTGTATGTATAATATTCCATTCAACAAGAGCATATGTATTCTTCTGAAATGCACATGAACATTCTCCTGTATAAACCATATGCTAGGCTACAAAATAAGTCTTAATAAATTTTAAAAGATTAAAACCATGCAAAATATCTTCTCTGATCACAACAGAACAAAACTACACAATCAATAACAGAAGGAAGACTGGAAAATTCACAAATAGGTGGAAATTAAACAACATACCCTTAAGCAATGAATGGGTCAAAGAAGAAATCAAAAGGAAAGTTAGAAAATACTTTGACATGAATTAATACTAAAACACAACATAAACTTATATGGTACAGCAAAAACAGTCTTTAGAAATGCATAGCTGTATATGCTTGTTAAAAAAAGAAGCTCTCAAATCACTACCCTAATGTTCCACCTTACTGCTAAGTCACTTCAGTCATGTCCGACTCTGTGCGACCCCATAGATGGCAGCCCACCAGGCTCTGCTGTCCCTGGGATTCTCCAGGCAAGAACACTAGAGTGGGTTGCCATTTCCTTCTCCAGTGCATGAAAGTGAAAAGTCAAAGTGAAGTCGCTCAGTCATGTCTGACTCTTCGCGACCCCATGGACTGAAGCCTACCAGGCTCCTCCACCCATGGGATTTTCCAGGCAAGAGTACTGGAGTGGGTTGCCATTGCCTTCTCCTATTCCACCTTAAGGAACCCAGAAAGATGAAACTAAACCCAAAGCTAGAAAGAGGAAGGAAATAATAGAGATTAAAGCAGAGATAATGAAATAGGGAATAGAAAAACAATATGGAAAATCAATGAAACCAAAAGTCTATCCTTTAAAAAGTAAAACAAAATGGACAAATCTTTAGCTACATTGATTAAGAAAAAATAAGACACAAATTCAGAATTGAAAGGAAACAATTACTACCAACCTTACAGAAATAAAAAGGATTATAAAACAGTACTATGAATACTTGTGTAGATAGCCTAAATGAAATGGATAAATTCCCAGACACATCCAAATTACTAAAATTGAATAAAAAAATAATGGAAAACCTGAATACACCTATAGCAACAGATTGAATCAGTAATCAAAACCTCAAAACAATGAGAAAACCAGGACCAGATGGCTTCACTGGTGAATTCTACCAAACTTTTAAATAATAATACCAATCCTTCACAAATATTTCAAAACACATATAAGAGGGAACACTTTCTGATTCTACGAGGCAAGCATTACCAGGACTCCAAAGCCAGATAAAGGCATCACAAGAAATGAATGGTATAACCTAAATCCCTCATGAATACACATGCAAAATACTAACAAACCAAATCCAACAGCATTTTAAGGGCAATTATACATGATGAGTAACTGGGATTTACCCAAGAATTAGGAGGTTTAACATATGAAAATCACTGTATAATATATGAAAATCAAATGTAATATACCATATTGAAAGAATGAAGGAAAAATAATATGATCATCATGATTGATGTGGAAAAAGCCAATCCAATTAACCACAGTTCCATTCACAGTTTGTGAATGGAGGTGTTAATGAGGACGGTCTACTGATTTTCCTATTGTTGATGGGTATTGTTGGCTGGCCAAAGCTAGATGCATGAAATACACATACATGCCCTCTCATGTCAAATGATTTTTCATACGGATATGTGTTTATCAAACCATACTATATGCCCTAACCTTTGGTATTTTTGGCATTTGAAATTGTAGAGGCTTTACTTACATAAAAATCTCTATTAGTTTTCTTCATGAAAGAACTGAAAACATCCACAATCTTATTTTTTCCAAAAATACTGTCTCCCATACCTTATAAATTACAGTGCTGATTATTTGGTTTTTAGAATTGGACAGAAAATGTAAACCAACAGGCAAATCAAAAGCCAAAAATGGTGGCTCCTTCCCCAAACATCCCCTTAGTATTGAGCTACAGCAGGAAAAAAGAAAGGTAAGAAGAAATAATGCCTCTGACTTGTGCACCCACCGCCCTTAACCTGCAATTTTGGCTGGAACTAACACTCACCTCCTTGCTTGTCAAGATGTTGTATGATGAACTCTTCTTAGGTGATTCATAATTAACAGACATTTCTTCAAGATCCTTAGAGATGGAGTCAGATCGAATGAGATGTGAGCTGATGCTGGGTTGGCATGGATGCAGTAGTGGAATCTGTCAAGGAAGAGTATAGAAAGAAAAAGTTAAAAACTGTGTGCCTTCCCCCAAATTACCTGTCGCTCAAAGGTTGAAGGGTTAAGAACCCTAAGTGGGAAAAAAAAAAAAAAAACGAGCCAAGGAAAGAATCTCCTACTTCCTTGTCTTCACTTCTAGTACCTACACAAACCAAAGACTAATAAATAGCCTGGGTTCACACTCTGGGTTGCTGCACACTTTTGCCAATCGCAAAGACAGAAACTTCAAATTGCTTCCTTGCTCAAAACCAGAACCCTGGTGTTATCTCCTACTGATGCCAACTAGAAATCTTATTTGAGTCCGATCTTTGTTTTGATTTTGTCTTATCTTTGGAAGTCCAGATCTTGGGGAGATGAGTCTTTGGGTTATGTTCTGGGCTTGGCATCCAGGCTACAATCTTTATTTCTATCATTCTCTCTGTCCAGGAATCGTCTGGATGGAATCTTGACTGTGTTGGTTGCTTATCTTAAGCCTGTTGAGACTGATTTTCTGGCAATTTTAGAAAATCTACACAACTATTCCTGGTTAGAACTGGATGACTAGTTTTCTGAAGGGGATAAAAATTGTTCATTTGGTTTTACCTTGAGCTTCAGCAGACTGATTTAGTTGATTCCAGTTAGGAGTTCATGTTATACTTGAATTTGAGGCACTGGCCCCTGCCATGATCCTCTTGATGTGTATCAGAATCCCTGATTTTATCTTTTTAACAAATACTGGCTAAGCATGTACAATGTGCCACACCATTCTAGGCACTGGGTCTATAACAATAAACAAAACAAAATCCTTGTTGACATGGAGCTGACATGCTTGATTCTGTCATAGGCTCTGCTCCTGCTCAGGACAGATGGATGTCAAACTCTCAAAGCCAAAGAAAAGGAGCCACATTGAGTTTCTGTCTGTGGAGTACTCCTGGCCAACATCTACGTTGCCCTCTTATGACTACTAGGCCCCACTGGGGGTTCTTAACAACAGACCTCGGGGATTAACAATCCCAAAGCACAATTGTAATAATAATCACTGTAATAATGGCAGTGATTATTATTTATCCTATTAATATAATTAATATAATACAGAATATTATATTATTCCATAAAAGTTAACTTTTACGGAAGGCTTTACTTGGCTTTTGTTGTTCACTCACTAAGTTGGGTCTGACTCTTTGCAACCCCATGGAATGCAGCACACCAGCCTTCCCTGTCCTTCACTATCACCTGAACTTTGCTAAAACTCATGTCCATTGAGTCCATGATGCCATCCAACCATCTCATTCTCTGTCGCCCTCTTCTCCCCCTGCCCTCAATCTTTCCCAGCATCAGGGTCTTTTCACATGAGTCAGCCCTTTGCATGAGGTGGCCAAAGTATTGGAGCTTCAGCTCCAGCATCAGTCCTTCCAATGAATATTCAGGGTTGATTTCCTTTAGGATTCACTGGTTTGATCTTGCAGTCCAAGGGACTTTCAAGAGTCTTCTCTAACATGACAGTTCAAAAGTATCGATTCTTTGGCTCTCAGCCTTCTTTATGGTCCAACTTTCACAATCCATACATGACTACTGGACAAACCAAATAGCTTTGACTAGACAGACTTTTGTCAGCAAAGTGATGTCTCTGCTTTTTAATATGCTGTCTAGGTTTGTCATAGCTTTCCTTCCAAGGAGCAAGTGTCTTTTAATTTCATGGCTGTAGTTACTGTCCACAGTGATTTTGGAGCCCAAGGAAATAAAGACTGTCACTGTTTCCATTTTTTCCCTCAGCAGTATGTGAACTGAAAAATTCCAGATGTTCAAGCTGGATTTAGCAAAGACAGAGGAACCAGAGATCAAATTGCCAACATCCATTGGATTATAGAAAAAAGCAAGAGAATTACAGAAAGACATCTACTTCTGCTTCACTGAACACTCAAAAGCCTTTGACTGTGTGGATCACAACAAACTGTGGAAAATTCTTAAAGAAATGGAAATACCAGACCACCTTACCTGTCTTCTGAGAAACCTGTATGAAGGTCAAGAAGCAACAGGTAGATCTGGGAACAATACATCAAGGCTGCATATTGTCACCCTGCTTATTTAACTTATATGCAGAGTACATAGTGTGAAATTCCGGATTTAACTTATATGCAGAGTACATAGTGTGAAATTCCAGGCTGTTGAAGCCTAGCTTGAAGGATTTTGAGCATGGCCTTTCTAGCAGGTGAAATGCGTACTACTGGTGTGGTAGTTTGAACCTTCTTTGGCATTGCTCTTCTTTGGAATTGGAATGAAAACTGACCTTTTCCAGTCCTATGCCCACTGCTGAGTTTTCAAAATTTGCTGGCATAATGAGTGCAACACTTTCACAGTATCATCTTTTAGGATCTGAAATAGCTCAATTGGAATTCTATCACCTCCACTAGCTTTGTTCATAGTAATGCTTCCTAAGGCCCACTTGACTTCACCAGGATATCTATCTATCTTTAGGTGATAGATGATAACGCCAATATGGTTACCATCATGGTTACCTAAGACCTTGTTTGTACAGTTCTTCTGTGTATTCTTGCCACCTCTTCTTAATATTTTCTGCTTCTGTTAGGTCCATACAATTTCTGTCCTTTATTGTGCCCATCTTTGTATGAAATATTCCCTTGGTATCGCTAATTTTCTTGAAGAGATCTCTAGTCTTTCCCATTCTATTGTTTTCCTCTATTTCTTTGCATTGATCACGAGGAAGGCTTTCTTATCTCTCCTTGCTATTCTCTGGAACTCTGCATTCAGATGGATATATCTTTCCCTTTCTCCCTTACCTTTCCCTTCTCTTCTTTCCTCAGCTATTTGTGAGGTTTCCTCAGACAATGGAGACTAAAGATGTGCCCTCCTTCCTGTTGAGGCAGGGCCAGAGAATTTCAACACCTTAGAGACTGGGCTAATGGAAAGGCTAATAGGTTGGAGGTCGACACATTTGAGTCAGAGTTCCAGGGCTACCACTAACTATACGGTCAGCTGGAACAATTTCTTTAATCTCTCTGAGTCTTTATTCAATCCTCACAGACAACCCCTTGAACTAGATATTTATATTACACCCATTATAGATGAAGAAAGGAAGGCTCAGAGAGATTAAGTAATCAGCCCAATGTCACAGGGCCAATAAATAGTAGAGCAGGGATTCAAGCATAGGTCTGCCTGTTTGACTTTGAACAATTCTACTTTATTACCTCGGTGGTCTTGTAGCCTGCAACATGGAATTCACTTCTGGCTGCACCTCTTGGCACAGTTCCAAACATAGCTTCAGGCATGCTACCAGTCCCAGCTCTAGGCAGAGTAGTAGAAACATGAGATTTCTGTGGAAGAAAGAAAAAACATGGGGGTTGGAATGCCTGCACATTAATGTCACCATTATAATACTCAGAGCATTTTCGGGGTGCATAAAGAGAAGTGAAGATGGTGATCCTGGCCAATACTGTGTGTCAGGCACTAGGGAAGCACATCATATACTTAGATATTCTCTTATCCAGTGTTTACAACAGTGGGGGTGGAATCAGGAGTCCAAGTATGAGCTGATGCTCCAGTTTGCCATTACCTGCAAAGGTCTGCCTCTTGGGATCTCTGGAGAGGGGTACAGCTTCCTTTCTGATCTTTCAGGGTCAGGCTCCAACATAAAGATGCTGTCATGAGACAGGGCTCTGATCCCCATTCTGCTCTTGGCCCTGGCCAGGAAGGAAAAAGTCTTATGAAAGCAGCCAAGGGAACCAAAGATACATGTGTGTCTATACTATGGCCTACCACAGACACCTCAGAAGCATATGTGCTGACACACACAGTCTTCCATGAGATACTGAGTGAGGAAAATAAAGAATAGTATGGTCCCATTTAATACATATACATATATGACATGGGCTTCCCAGGTGGCGCTAGTGGTAAAGAGCTCGCCTGCCAGTTCAGGAGACATAAGGGACTCCGGTTCGATCCTTGGGTTGGCAAGATCCCCTGAAGGAGGGCATGGCAACCCACTCCAGTATTCTTGCCTGGAGAATCTTATATACAGATGAGCCTGGCAGGCTATATATAGTCCATGGGGTCACAAAGAGTCAGACATGAATGAAGTGACTGAGCACACATATATTACATACATATATAGTTTGTGATCATAGAGAAAAGTCTGGAAGGATATCCACCAAACTGTTAGCAGTGTTTCCCTCTGAGGAATGGCACTAGGAACAGCAGGAGTACTTTCATTTTATACTCTACGTACTTCTGCATAATTTTAATGTTTTCAAATGATCCACACATAGTTTTTTATATATAATAGCTTTACTGAGATATAGCTTACATACCATATAATTCACCACTGAAAGTATACAGTTCAGCAGTGACAACACTGTGGAAGGGGAAGGAAGACCCTGAGTCTTGCTATTATTAAGGTGAAAGTTATAAAAGATCTTCCCTCTTCCACCCCACCCTCTGGATTTTAGTAGAGCTAATCTTAGTCTTCCTTATACCTATACGACTGAGTGACTGAACTGACTGAGACCTATAAGGCAATGGTCTATAATGTATGGTTTGTGAGGTATGAAGCCAGCCCCTCAGTGCAAAACCATCTCCCTCCCTAGTAAAGCTATCTGAAATTCCTCACATTCAATGCACTCATTAAGGTCCATTTTAATGAGACCTCTGCGCTGTTAGTAAGCAGTATAACACATTTGCTAACTGTCTTATTAGTTCAGTTCAGTTCAGTTGCTGAGTTGTGTCCTACTCTTTGCGACCCCATGGACTGCAGCATTCCAGGCTTCCTTGTCCATCACCAACTCCTGGAGCTTGCTCAAATTCACATCCATTGAGTCTGTAATATCACCCAAACATCTCATCCTCTGTCTTCCCCTTCTCCTCCTGCCCTCAATCTTTCCCAGCATCAGAGTCTTTTCCAATGAGTTGGCTCTTTTGAAAAGACCCTGATGCTGGGAAAGATTGAAGGCGGGAGGAGAAGGGGATGACAGAGGATGAGATGGTTGGATGGCATCACCGACTCAGTGGACATGAGTTTGAGTAAACTCTGGGAGTTGGTAATGGACAGGCAGGCCTGGCGTGCTGCAGTCCATGGGGTCACAAAGAGTTGGACATGACTGAGTGACTGAAATGAACTGAACTGACTCTGCATATGAGTTAAATAAGCAGAGTGACAATATACAGGCTTGACATACTCCTTTCCCAATTTGGAGTCCATTGTTCCATGTCTGGTTCTAACTGTTGCTTTTTGACATGAGTATAGATTTCTCAGGAGGCAGGTAAGGTGGTCTGGTATTCCCATCTCTAAGAATCTTCCACATTTTGTTGTTAGCCACACAATCAAAGACTTTGGTGTAGTCAATAAAGCAGAAGTAGATGTTTTCCTGGTACTCTTGCTTTTTCTATGATCCAATGTATGTTGGCAATTTGATCTCTGGTTCCTCTGCCTTTGGTAAATCCAGCTTGAATATCTGGAAGTTCTCAGTTCACATACTGCTGAAGCCTAGCTTGGAGAATTTTGAACATTACTTTGCTAGCGTATGAGATGAGTGCAATTGTGTCGTAGTTTGAACATTCTTTGGCATTGCCTTTCTTTGGGATTGGAATGAAAACTGACCTTTTCCAGTCTTGTGGGCGCTGCTAAGCTTTCCAAATTTTCTGGCATATTGAGTGCAGCACTTTTGCAGCATCATCTTTTAGGATTTGAAATAGCTCAACTGGAATTCCATCACCTCCACTAGCTTTCATTACCTCCAAGCAAAGCCTTGAGGCAATGGATAGCAGGACACTTGAGTTTTGTTGGGATTTCAGATAAGTCTGGGGTTTAAGGCCAGGGGAACAGGCCCAAGTGGAACTCCATAGAGGGCAATTCAATTGATCCAGAAAGAGCCTGGGGGGTACTGGGCGTCCAGATTTTCCACATTTCTAAGATGTGGAATTTGGGGCTTCAAAGATGAAAGTCTGAACAGGAATGGCAGTGGTGGCTGAGAAACAGTCTTCCCCATACTTATATGATCAGTTACAGCATTTGCCCCAGTCTCTTGGGATGGAGGGAGAAATAGACTTGGGTTCCTTGCTTGCTTGTTGTTGTTGTTGTTGTTTTTAATTAACACAGTGATTTCACCCTTACGTCTCAACCCAGCTAGATGGCTTCACCATCTAAGATTTTAATCACACATTATGAGATCTGGAGTCTGAGGGCAGTGCAAGCAAATCAGATCAAGCTTCCAAAACGATGGAGACTATCCTTCCCTTATGAAACAGAGGCCACCAGCTCCTCTCTAGTGGTAGGCTCCACATCTCAAGTGCTTGTAGCTGTGACACAGCAGGATTGCCCTGATCTACCCACACCCTCTTACCCAGTGCTCTTAGGGGAGTGGGATATGCATTTGGTATGCCCCATCCAACCCACTGAGCTGTGAAACCCAGACAGCAAGCATATATCTATGAGCACAGGGCAAACCCCCCAGGATGTGGCTGCATTGGCAAAGGCTGCAGACCCACCTCCCACAGACAGGGTGAGCAAGAGCCCCTGGGGACCAAAGGCCAGTGATGATTCAGCTGCCAAACGAGGACCTGGCTGTAGCTCCCTGCCCTTTGCCTTGTCCTCAGCCCCCACCCGTCCTGAGCTTACCCTGGCATGGTTTCTTGACCTTGAACTGACTTCAGAAAAGAGATGTCAATACTGCTGCTGGACAAGCTTGTTTTGAGCCGTCTCCCTCCACGGACATCTTTGGGCTCTTTCTTCTTCTTCTTGCCAAAGAAGCTCTTGAAGGCTTTAAATCTGGATTTCTTTTTTCCTGGAAGTTATAAATGCAAGTGAGACAGAGTGTGATGGTGGAAGGGAACACAGGAGAGGAAATGGCTTTCATGTTGGGAATGAGGAGTAGGATCCCAAAAGGCCCTAGCTTTCGCACCAGTGCCCCTGGCATTGTTCATCTGCTTTGTTCTCTTCTTAGGAACTCACCAACAAAGTATCTGAGTTTCTGGTGAAAGCAGAAGCTCAGGCCCCAGCCTGTGGCCTCCGGGCAGCCTCTATTCATGCTCAACTCACCCTGCATTCACTTGCCTCTCAATTTCAACTATTAACACACACCTCTTCCCTGGCCCTAAGAAGTTCATTCATACACAGCAACTTTTGAGCCAACATAAGCACTTGGTACCCTGATCACTGGAGTTTTTGTGATCCAGCTGGGAAGCCAAGCTTCCACATGTGACAGATACTTCAGGACCTTTGGAAATCCATGTGGGAGCTGGTATTGCCCAACCTGTGTGCTGCAAGGATGCAGACCCAAGGAACGAGTGCAGGGGGTTGGTGTGGTCATGGAAGATGTCTTCTAAGAAGGGCTTTATGAGGAAGGGAGAGGGCCAGGAATTGGGCAGAAAGGGGTGCTGGGCAAAGAAGCACCCTGTGCAAAAGGCGTGACAACATCACCAAAGAATTTTGCAAGGGAGGGTGTGTGTGTGCATGTATGTGTGGGTGTATTATGTGCACTGTTCCTCAATTATTGCTGATTGGTTCAGATTACCTACAGGGCTGCTGCCCTCTGCAAATGCAGATAATTGAAAGTTTGGTCTACTATCATTAAAAACAAAACAAAACAAAACAAAACAGGGCAGCAGTGAGGAATGTGAGTTTTCAATGCTCTTCAGGCTCTCTCTGGGTTTTCTTGAGTTTCTTAATAAGCACATGTATCTTTCTCCCGGCTCAGAAGAGGGGGAGGGCAGGGGAGTTTGTGCTGCATTCATCCGTGAGAAGGAACCTGCTCTTACTGTTTCACATGCAGTAATTTACCAACTCAGGTGTCTCATTCCAATTCCCAACAGCCTGGTCTCTGGAAGCCAACAAGACTGTTATAAGATAGGCTTAGTGGTGTGGTGGAAAACACCACCAGAGAGTAAGAAAACTCTGGAATACTGAGCTTGGTTTGGCTCTGCTATCGATTAGCTCTGTAACCTCAGGCAAGTCACTCAACCTCTCTGGGGCTCAGCTGGAAAATAAGGGGATCATGCTAATCAGTGTCTCCCAAAGCGTGTTCAGAGGGATGCTCATAGGTCTATTGCATGAAAAGGGGGTTCTGCAGTCTAGTCAATCTGAAAAATGTTGATTAAACACAGTTTAGGGCTCTGTGTTCCAACAAAACTTTTCTGAAACTTCAACATGCCTATGTGGATGGTGAAGTGCCAAGAAACTGGGTATCAGTGTTGTCTCCCCGATGCATGTATGCAGAACATCTAGCAAAACACACTTAGGCAAATGCTGAAGTAGGGCTCCTTCTAGTGCTGAAATACTATGGCCTGTCTGTGTACTGATTGCTCCTGGGCCTGCCTAGTCTAGAACCTTTAGAAAGGTTTATAAACCTCAAGGCCTGCCTTAAGTCCAATTTTCCACCATCACTACAATTCATGCTCCTTTTTGCACACTTAAAACTTGACTGCTGGCACCACACATTTTGCACCTGAATGGTCTCTAGTCTGTGCCTTCATTCATTCATTCAACTATTCAGTGAACATTTATTAAGGTCAAGCACTTACTATGTTTTGTGTATCAATGAGAAAGGAATAAGATACGGTTCTATGTTTTAGCTACTGTCCCCCAGCTCAGGGCTGTAGGCAGGCCCTCTTTAGCATCCTTTTTAGCAACTAGCACAGTGCAAACACACGGTGACACTCCAGAGACAGCTGAACCCACTGAGGGGTGCAGAGAACCAACATAGCTTGTCACATCCCTTCCTTAAATTGAGATCACTGGGCACAGCCATTCTTAAGCATCCTATCATTTAAATGCTGGCCCTTATCACGATTGATATAAATTGTAAATAATGTAGGAAAGAGTTTGGCATAGGATCTGGCATGTAGTAAATGCTAATAAGTGAGCTAGAATTAAGGAATCAATTATTGTCTATTAAGACCAGATTCAATTCTATCTATAAAACTGATCTATCAATTCTAACCATCTAACCATCTATAGATAAAGAGAAGCACCATTGGGGCAATGAAGGAAGATGGTAGTATTTATGCTTGATAATCCTTGCTTAAGTAACTTCAGTTCTGAAAGGTCTGAGGAATCTCTCATTTACTAGGATATACCTACATAGGGTCATGGTTAGGATAAATTTGGCAAGTGTACCTTGAGACAGACAGAATAAAGCATGAAGACGCATTAGGAAATATATATTTTCCCAAGTTCCCTTTTTTAATTTTTTAAGGAAAAAAATTAAACGAATTTCTAGGATAATGAATTATTTAAAATGATGTTTGACCTCATAGAACTACTGTGAGGATTCAACATGAAAGTGCTGAAAAGTATACAGGACAGAGTAGGCTGGCCCTAAAATAATCTGCATTTTGCTCCCCAGCTTTCTAATCTTCCCACCCCCTAAGGATTCCTAAAATCCATGCAATAGGGATATTTTAATGTAAAATCCTGATTACTATACTCTGTTAATGACTATACTCAGTTTTTTACTGGGATATATTTACCAATTAGATCTCAGGATAAATGCCCTTATCTGTAGTATTTGCCTACTTCTGTGGTGTAAATACTCCCACGGTGGTCAATTTCAAGCTAGTAATATGACATTTAGGAAGAGACATGCACAGCCCCTCAAGTCAGCCTGAGCCAGCTCCAACAGACCACTAAATAATTGCTGCCCAGTGATTAAGAATTGGGCAGTGCCATCTCACAAACAGGAAGGAGCCTTTGTAGCCACTGCCATTTTTCAAACAGAAGGAATGGGATTTATTGATTCTTGACAGGCAGATCTCCTTCTGGCCTTCTGAAATGAGAACAACTTTCTGCTCAGTGTTGGGAACCATAATGGTTATTGTCCTTCTTGCCTAGAAATCCCATAAGGGAAGGGAGGTGGGCAAAGCTAGAGGATTTCAAGTTGCAAACCTGCTTCTTACATACCAGCAAAGAGAGCCAGGAGAGAATCAGCAGGTGGTAGCTAGATCCGTGACACAATCTATAAACACTTAATAACTGAATAAAAACACTTCCAATAAATTTTTCAGGCTGTAAAACTGAGTGTACCAAACATAATTGTACAAAACTTCATAATTTGTACAAACCAAATTATGTTTTGACACATTTTTATGTTCCTAAATTAACCAAACGACTAATGACTTAAGAACTATGCTGCTACTGCTGCTGCTGCTAAGTTACTTCAGTCGTGTCTGACTCTGTGAGACCCCATAGACAGCAGCCCACCAGGATCCCCCATCCCTGGGATTCTCCAGGCAAGAACACTGGAGTGGGTTGCCATTTTCTTCTTCAATGCATGAAAGTGGAAAGTGAAAGTGAAGTCGCTCAGTCATGTCTGACTCTTAGCGACCCCATGGACTGTAGCCTACCAGGCTCCTCCGTCCATGGGAGTTTCCAGGCAAGAGTACTGGAGTGGGGTGCCATTGCCTTCTCTGTAAGAACTATAACAGGTGTTAAAAATTAAGTATGCACACATTCCAATTTCCCTCCAATCTTCCATTTCGGCAGAAACAGCTTATTTTCCCATGAGGATGTAAAATATTGGTTGGCCAAAAAGCTCATTTGGGTTTATGAGCTTTCCCAATTCCCTGGGTGGGGAAGATCCCCTGTAGAAAGAAATGGCAACCCACTCCAGTATTCTTGCCTGGGAAAACCCATAGACAGAGGAGCATAGTGTGCTACAGTCCATGGGGTCGCAAAGAGTTGGACATGACTGAGTGACTAAACAACAACAAGACTTATGTAGGTCACCTATACACTGGGTAACTTATTCCCCTACAAGGCACAGCAGTGATGGTCAGTGAGCTGACAGCTGTCTGGATTTCTCCTGTAACAAAGCCATTGACCTCCCTGTCCAAGTCCAAGGACTACATATTCCCAAACAGGCAGTAGCTTTCAACATCCCCATGCACTGAGGGCCGGCAGTATGTCACATGCCAGGAAACAGCCCATGGAAGCCATCCCCTGACCTTCCCCCAGAGAAAAAAACACAACTCCAATGAAGAAATTATCACCTCGGATTGTGTATTTGCTTACCTACCATGCACACAGGCCCTTCTGGGTTGAACTTAATGAGCTTTCAAAATGCAAGGCACATAATGGTGACCTTGCTCTCTTGCATTGCTTCTTGGAAAGAAAACTCTTCTAATTAGCCTTTCTTCCCTTCAACTTCCCAACAGCCACTGTATTCTCTGTCTGGCAATGACTCATACTACAAATGTACCCAAATGTTTGGTCTCTTAAAAAGGATTGTGAATAGAGAAAGGGTATTTCCTTACCTCCACTCTTCATCAAGATGCACTGCATTGCCATCTTTTTTGGTAGACATCTGTCTAGCTCATATCCAAAAAGATAGGTCAGTTCATTTGGTTGTTGGGGCTGCCTTGGTGAGGAGGCCTATCATTCATTTATTTATTCATTCATTTCTTAAAAACTTTTGAGCATCTAATCACGCTCTCTGAGGCCCAATACTGAACAATGGTGACACAGAGATGAAGACCCAAGCCCTGTCCTCAGGGGTCCATGCACCATGTTCAGCATCCCCCTACTCACTTCATTAGTGAAATCAGGCCTCTGGGAAGCCTCAAGAAGGTTCCCTGCTCTCTGTCTTTCCAGACCAAGTCTTCTGCCCAACACACTACTAAGAAAATTCAGCAATCATTGAAGAACAACCCAGTGAACTCTTCAATTCAGTTCTGTCTTTAAATTCAATGTCTCACCTTATATCTTTGGGTTCTTCCCCTTCCCTCCACATTTTTTTTCAGTGTCAGTAAAACTTATCATTGTTTAGTGACCTTTGCCTATTACCCCATCCATGGTCTCCTATCACTCACAGGTGATTCATAGTTTATAATTATAATTTAAATGAATACACATCTAAGTAGATTTTGCAAAAGAAATTTTTGTAAATTGTTCCCATTTAATAGAAGCCTATGGTGATGTCTTTTGTTACTATACCCCCTTTACACCTCAAAATTACAAATTTATCTATTAGTTAGATCTGGATTACTATCTATGGCAAAACCTCAATTGAATCTCTCAGATCATGGCCTGTTCTTATTTCTTTTTCTGATTAAGCAGAAATACTCCTTTTGCCTTAGTAAACAGAACCTGGTAACCATCTTCAAGGAAGACTGCAAGGTCTAGACAAAACTTTTTAGACTATCAGAGATTGAGATGAAAGAGAAGAGCTTAGAAGATGGAAAAGTAAATGTTGACTGAGTATTATCATTAGAAATTTGATATGAACTTGTCTTCTTGTGACTTGATTCTGTCTTCTAAGGGTTAAACACACTAAACAAGTCTAGTTCTAGTTATCAAGATTATATTGGGTTACTTACCCTCATCACTGGTCTCCAGAACTTCCACACTGCCAGAAACTTCACTTAGTGATTCAGACATAATTGGTTCACTAAAATAAAATATAGAGCAAGAAACCAAAAAAAATCATTCAATATCCAGTATATTACACAATCATTTTACCTGACTCCTTATCCTCCAGTTAGATTCTTAAACTATGCAAGAAAAGATATATAAAGGGAATTGCCATTAGAGAGAACTATTCTTCCTTTAAAAAAGACAATGGTTCCATTTACATGAAATGTACAAGATAGGTAAACACAGAAAGTATTTTGCTTAGGGCTAGAGGTGTTTTTTGAGTGATAGAATACAGAATTTCTTTTTGAAGTAATAACAATATTCTAAAATTAATTGTGATGGTCACACAAATCTTTGGTTTTTTAAAAATTTTATTTATTTGGCTCCATAGGGTCTTAGTTGTGGCACCCAGGATCCTTGTTGTGGTGAGAGGGTTGTGGCTTGCAGGTTAGTTGCTCTGTGGCATGCGGAATCTTAGTTCCCCCAGGGATCAAACGTGAATCCCTTGTATTGGAAGGCAGATTCTTAACCACCAGGGAAGTCTCCAAATCTTTGAATATACTAAAAAGCACTGAACTGTATACTTTAAAAGAGTGAATTGTATCATATATGAATTACAGCTCAATAAGGCTATTACTGGGACTTCCCTGGCAGTTCAGTGGTTAAGACTCCATGCTTCCAATGCAGGAGGTGCATGTTTGATCCCTGGTGAGGAAACTAAGATCCCACATGCCATGCAGTTCAGCCAAAAACAAAGAAATAAATAAAGCTGTTACCAAAAAATAAAAGACAAATATACAAAACCTGGTCTATTGCTTTGTGTGGGGGCCCATTAGATTTGGAGGCCTTTTACTATTCATGGGTGTACCCAGGCAGACAGAATTGTATTGATAAGCTATAAAGAAAAAATTAAGATACCCGACTACATAAAAATTTTAAACTTTTGGCCAAAAAAAGTAGAGTCAGCAAATGAATAACAAACTAGGAAGTAATACTTACAGCAAATACAGATTTCGGGGTCGATTTTCTTAACTGGCAAGAGTGCATATAAATCAATAAAAGACAAACAACTGGATATAAAATGGGGCAAATGATACAACAGGAAGTTTATCAAAAAAGAAATACATAAAGAAATGCTCAGTCCTACTCATAATTAAAAAAATGTAAATCAAAATATCAAGTCAACATTTTCACCTATCAGATTGTCAAGAAGTTTTAATTTTGATGTTCCATGCTGACAAAGATGGGAAAAATAGACATGTTCATACATTATGGAGTGTAAATTGCTCTCTGAATAAGCAATTTCACAGTATCAAAATAAAAAATATATACATACCTTTTGATACAGTAACATCACAACTGGAACTTTACCCTGTAGCTATACTCACACTTGCACACAAAAATATACATGCAAGAATGTTTCTTACAGCATTGTTTTAAGTAGCCCAAAATGAGAAACGGCCAAAGTGACCATCAAAAGGGTAATTCTCCCTTGACTCTGATTCTATGTCATAGGAGAATTATCTATCCTTGGCCTCCTTTCCATTAGTGCAGATAATCAACTGAGAGTCTACTGTACATTTTCTTTTTTTTAGGCAAGTCTCAAATTTTTTATTTAAAGAAATGATGCATAATACATAGCAATAATTTCAACAAGCTTTTTGTTTAAATTTTAGCCTCTGTAGACTCAAAAGCACAAGGAATTACTTACATATCTAAAAATAATACTCTGAAATTTCATTTTATTTTTCATCTTCTGTACTGCTTTTGCTATCAAGATATAGGTATTCCTACATAATGTTTTGGCCTTCCCGAGTGACTCAGTGGTAAAGAACCTATAGGAGACCCAGTTTTGAACCCTGGTTAGGCACAATCCCCTGGTGAAGGAAATGGCAACTTACCCAGTATTCTTGCCTGGAGAATTCCACAGACAGAGCACCCTGGAGGGCTATAGTCCATGGGGTCAAAAAGAGTTAGACATGACTTAGCAACTAAAACAACAACAATATAATGCTTTAGATTTTTTCCCTTTATATTAACCTTAATCATAATACATTTTCCATTCATTCTAGCCAAAGCTAGAGATGATACGACTAGGGAAGCATATCAGTTGATAATCACACTTTTTAAATTATGCTGACATTTTTTTAAATTTTATTTTATTTTTAAACTTTACATTAAATTATGCTGACATTTTTAATCAGAGTTGGTGTGTGGAGGGGAAGGGTTCTGATCAGTACCATAACCCAGAGAAAGGATGCTATATTCACATATAGCAGGAGCACTGTGGAGAGGCAGGCAGGGACTTATCATAGCTCCTTATCATAGCTCCCCTTGGGGTCTTGATTCAAGTACCATCAAGTTGAATTCAGTAGGTTCTGGATTCCCTCTCCCTACCCTGGATCTCTTCTGCTTCCAGAAATAGTCAACCTGCCATTGCTGTTTCATAGATGGGCTCCAGGCCCAGCCTGCACTGCCCTCTAGCCGTAAGCTCTGATGTGGTGACCACAGGTTCTGAGGTGAAGGTGAACTTGAGCGGTCACCCACTGAGAGTGACTGAGGCCTTGGCAAGCAAAAGTTTCCAAACCACATGGAAAGCTGACAGGGTCCTGGTATCAAAATGACTTGAGACTCTCTCACTGAAAAGTCTCATGGTTCCCCACGGGTTTGTGTTCTTTCTCACTGCAATGAATAATAAAACCAGCTTGTTCAATGGCAGATGTGTTCCAGGTGGGCTTTGACTGAAAGGTATTGGCACTTTATTCAAATCACTCAAAGTCTATAATCCAATATCATAATTCTGCCCGAAGATGACAACCCCAGATCCACAAAGTACTCACTAATTATGACACAAACTATATATATATACACACACATACACACACACACACAAGTTCCATCTGGAGATCTGGAAGAAGCAAAGGGATAGAGCAATTCAGAAGCCCCTCAGAAAGTCAACAGGAGAACAGGAGAATTCCTTAGGCCAGGAACAATTCACATCACTGGTGAGTCCCTGTGACATCTTAAAAAACATGGCAGTGTCCCTTTCCCCTGCCACTAAGAAAGGCTTCTTAGACACTTGGGAAATAAACTATCTCTGAGCTTTAAAGAAGCCCATGGAAAAGGAGCTCATTTTCCAAAATACCAGGCCACAGCAGGTTAACGTTGCTTTTTTTTTTTTTAATTTGATTTTATTTTAAAACTTTACAATATTGTATTAGTTTTGCCAAATATCGAAATGAATCCGCCACAGGTATACCCGTG
Source organism: Bos mutus (assembly GCF_027580195.1). NCBI lineage: Eukaryota > Metazoa > Chordata > Mammalia > Artiodactyla > Bovidae > Bos > Bos mutus. The sequence continues at coordinate 28,913,563 of NC_091646.1, read as the reverse complement.
TTCCCCATCCTGAACCCTCCTCCCTCCTCCCTCCCCTCCCCTCCCTCTGGGTCGTCCCAGTGCACCAGCCCCAAGCATCCAGTACCGTGCATGGAACCTGGACTGGCAAACGTTGCTTTTGACCCACCACTGTCAGGGGTAGAAGAAAGAAGGGGAAGGACAACCAAAAAGAAAAAAGATGAAAGACAAAGGGAAAACAAAGAAAGAAGGCATCCTGCCAGCATCTGTGTTCCTAGAGCTCTAAGAAAATCATTCAATCTAAATAACCTTTGAGTTTCAACTGTCTCAAATTCTTTCTGGCATACTTGCCTTATTTCCCCAACTGAGGGCCCTGAGGACAGTACCACCATCAGCAGAGCTGTCTCCCCTTCCAAACCAACAAACCAACAACCACAACCAAACACATGAACCTTCTCCAGATTTGAAATCCTCTTCCTGTTACCACCCATTTCTCTGCATTTCTTTAAAGCCAAACTTTAAAGAGCTCTCTTAGCTTACCACTCTTATGTCTTCACTTCTGTGCTCTCTCCAACCAGCTTTCCAAATCCAACTACTTCCAAACCACTGCAGTAAAACTGCTCATGTTCAATCCAACCCTCTGCTACTTGAACTGCCTTCCCAGCAGCATCTGACACTCCCTCCTTGTTGAATAATTTTATCACTTGCCTTTCTGAACATCACATCATACTCCCTTCATTTTCCTCCTGCCTCATTGGCTGTTCCTTCTCACCCTCCTTGGCTGTATCTTCCTCCTTTCCCTGGATGTGAAATGTTGTAGCATTTGAGGGCCCTACCCTTGGCCCTTTTCTGTATGTACAGTGATTTCCTAGACCAGCACCATCACATGGAAATGTTAACAGGAGCCACAATTTCAAGCCACAGAGGTAATTTAAAATTTTCTAGAAGCCACATTTTAAAAAGCAAGAAGAAACAGGTGAAGTTAATCTTAATAATGTATTTTACTTAGTAGAACCGAAGTTTTATCATTTCAACACATAATCATTATAAAAATAATATCAATGAGGTATTTTATGTTCTTTTTTTTATATACTGTCTTTGAAATCTGGTTTGTATTTTATATGTCTAGCACTTCTCAATTTGGGCTGGCCACATTTCAAATGTTCAGTAGCACCATGGGGCTACTGACTACCATATTCTGTGTGCTAAGCCACTTCAGTTGTGTCTGACTCTTTGTGACTCCATGGGCTGTAGCCTGCCAGGCTCCTCTGTGCATGGGGTTCCCCAGGCAAGAATCCTGGAGTGGGCTGCCATTTCCTTCACTATCCATATTCTAGATGATCTCATTCATCCTTTATCAATACTATCTAGACACTAGAATCTAAAACGTCTGTCTCTAGACTGAGCCTCATCCCTGAACTCCACATTCCTATAGCAGCTGTGTAGCCAACATTTCTGGGGGCTTCCCAGTGGTGCAAGTGGTAAATAACCTGCTGGCCAATGCAGGAGACCTAAGAGACATGGGTTCGATCCCTGGATGGGGAAGATGCCCTGGAGGAGGGCATGGCAACCCACTCCAGTGTTCTTGCCTGGAGAATCCTATGGACAAAAGAGCGTGATGGGCTACAGTCCAGGGTGTCGGACAGAGTTGGAGATGATCGAAGTGACTAAGCACGCATGCATGCAGCCAACATTTCCACCTAACAGTGTGTATCAGATGATTGGGTCCCCTCACACTCACTCCTCCTGGGTTTTATGTGCTCTGGTCCCACAACCATGCCCACCTTGACCACCAAGCCTGCTACCCTCCCACCTTCTTCCTCCGCTCTAGCCTCACTGGCCTTCATGCTAATCCCTAGCACGCCCAACCTCTTTCAATCACAGGGTCTTTCATTTGCTGCTCCCTCTGCCCGGAGGGCTCTTTCCCCAGATGGTTGCATGAATGCCTCCTTTATAGAAGTCAACTCAGCTCCGAGGTTACCTCTCAGACAGAACCTCTGAGATCATTCTAGTTAAAGCCTCTAGTCTCTGTCACTTTATCCTTTGCTGGTCATCACTCTCTGAAATTACATTCTATGTTAATTTAGTTACAACGTCTTATCTGTCTCCTCTACTAGAATGTAAATTCCATTAGGGCAGGGGCCTTGTCCGTTTTGATCATGACTGGATCTCCCAGCACCTGGAATGTACCTGGTACATATATAAAGTGAAAGTGTTAGTTGCTAAGTTGTATCTGACTCTTTGCAGCCCCATGGACTGTAGCCCACCAGGCTCCTCTGTCCGTGGAATTCTCCAGGCAAGAATACTGGAGTGGGTTGCCATGCCCTCCTCCAGGGGATCTTCCCAACCCAGGTATTGAACCTGGGTCTCCTGCATCACAGGCAGATATATAAGGCACTTGATTAATGTTTGTGGAGTAAATGCCTAGATTCAATAAAAGGAGAAGTAACGAAAGAACCATCTTTGTGGTCAGAAGTTTCTTAGAAGTCGAGGCATGCTACAGGAGGCAAAGGAAAACTTGTTCTGGGAGAGGAAACTTCTTATTCACTAGCCTAGTAGCTCCCAGCAAGGCAGGCCCCGCCACTAGGTTATCCACCTGCACAGAACCAAGCTCTCTTGTCCTTGTCACAGAGACTCTGCTCCCAGGCACGAGACGCCTGTGTGTGGAGCCCCACTCTGCCAGGCGAGGCCCAGGTCCTCCTAGATGAGATTTCAGGGAAACACAGTCTGCCTCATCCTCCTTTCCAGCCACCACCATAGGCAAAACTTCTTTCCACTTCCCCCAGGCTGACCTTATTAACCAGAGCTTTGTTTCCCCAGTATCTCTTCAGAGAGGAGGAAAGGCTGTATTTATTTTTTTAATTTATTTCTTCTGACTGCACTGCACAGCATGCAGGAGCTTAGTTCCCTGACCTGGGATCAAACCTATGTCCCCCACAGTGGAAGCGTAGAGTCTTAACCACTGGACCGCCAGGGGAGTCCCAGACTGCATTACTTTCATGTTTCTCATTATGGCTTATAGAAGTTTAAAGTGAATTGGTTCCTTAATTATACCAGTGCTCTTTAACGGTGGCCTTGGCACTGCTTCTGGGCTGGTCTATAGTTTTATTTATGATGTTTAGCAAAAATTGCTGTCACCTCAGTGCTATCTCAATCTGACCATGAGCTTAGACGAGTTCACCCCCTTCCTGTTGCCTGCAGGATCACAGCCAAGATCTTAACAAAGCTCTCAGTTAGCAGGTGCTCCCCGCCCGCTCTGTTCTCCAGCAGTCCACCCCCACTCGCACCCTCATGATCTGGTCTCCCCGAATCACTCGTCATTGCCTGAACACAGCGTGTTCTTTTGCATTGTCTGTGCTCCACACAAGCTGTCCACTTGGCCCAGAACACCGCCTCCCTTGGCCCTGCATCCTTGAAATCTTACACATTCTTCAAAATCCAGCTCAAAGATACTGCCCTCACCCCACGCCCTTGCCCCTTCTGCCCCCGCCCCTGGCCCCTTGGACGTGTCTGTCGTAGTTGATATCCCCTTGAAGACAGGGACCCCATTTCACTTATCTGGAGATCCCCAGCACCTAGCACTCTAATGGCTCAGATGGTAAAGAGTCTGCCTGCAATGCAGGAGACCCAGGTTCCATCCCTGGGTTGGGAAGATCCCCTGGAGAAGGAAACAGCAATTCACTCCAGTATTCTTGCCTGGAAAATCCCATGGATGGAGGAGCCTAGCGGGCTACAATCCATGGGGTTACAAAGAGTTGGACATGACGGACCAACTAACACAGCACCTAGTATGATACCAGGCTCATGAAGGTGCCCACTGTTTACGGATGGATGAGTGCAGGAGTTAGGAGAGGGGGGATGTAGTGACAAATAGGAATCAGGGAGAATTACTTGCTTGCTTAAACATATGGGAACAACTTGAGATACACTCACAGCAAAAAAAAAAAAAAAAAAACCCTCTACATGAAGTCCCATGAAAAAGCTGGCAAATTGAGTAAGGAAAAAGGAGATAATGTATGTTTTTATCCAGCAAAGGATGAGAGGCCTTCAGAACCACTTCCAGAGAGCATAAAGCCCTGTAATAATGGTCATCGGGAAGCCTGACCCAGCAGAAATAGAAACTCTCTCTAGGCCAGCCCCAGATGCTGAAGCCCCAGAACAGCCTTTTCCTTTTCAAACCATCTGACTTAAGAGCTGAACAAGGGCTCTGGGGAGGCGAGAGGAGGAGAGAAAAAACAAGTAAAAAGGCCTGTCTTCCAAGGTTGTTGAAATGTTTTAACCACAGCCTGGTCATGTTTAAAGATTCAGTAGAATTTGCTAGACAGCTTTGCTGCCTTCCCAGAGTGGGGAATGCTAATGAGAAGCAGCTGGCCTCATTTTAAAAATTTGATAGATTAAAATGTTTTTCATAGAGTCTGTGGTAGGCAGAATTCTACAATGACCCCCAAGGTTGTTGCCTCCCTGGTTTGCATGCCTTATAAATCCTTGCCCCTTGAGTGTGGGTGGACCTGGCCTAATCAGGTGGTCTCTTTTAAAAGTGCATCTATGCATAGAGAATGGACTTGTGGACACAGCGGAGGATGGAGAGGGTAGGCGAATTGAGAAAGTAGCACTGACATATATACACTATCATGTGTGTTGGAGAAGACTCTTAAGAGTCCCCTAGACAGCAAGGAGATCCAACCAGTCCATCCTAAAGGAAATCAACCCTGAATATTCATTGGAAGGGCTGATGCTGAAGCTGAAGCTCCAATACTTTGGCCACCTAATGTGAACAGCTGACTCATTGGAAAAGCCCCTGATGCTGGGAAAAATTGAGGAAAGGAGAAGTGGGTGACAGAGGATGAGATGGTTGGATGGAATCACCAACTCAATGGACATGAGTTTAAGCAAACTCCAGGAGAAAGTGAAGGGCAAGGAACCCTGGCGTGCTGCAGTCCACGGGGTCACAAAGAGCTGGACACAACTTAGTGACTGAACAACAACTTGTACAATAGATAGCTAGAGGGAAGTTACTATGTAGCACAGGGAGCCCAGCCTCATGCTCTATGATGACCTTGAGGTGGGGGATGGGATAGGAGGGGAAGGGAGGCTCAAGAAGGAGAGGATATATGTATAATTATGACTGATTTGCATTGTTATATGGCAGAAACCAGCACAACATTGTAAAGCAATTTTCCTCCAATTAAAAAACAGTGGGTTTATGGATGTGATCATAAAATTTGACTAGTGTTTCCGTATTTCATTTTCTAGATCTCAGTCCTTCACCCCAAAGATACAACTAAAAAGGTTTTCATATTTCATACAAAACTCTTATATCGTTAATAAGACATTGGCTTGCCCAGTATTTTGATGCTGATCTTTATTTTTAGGTAGTTTGGAAGAAACAGTACCAAAGTCATTGGTCATCAATGGACCCTCTAAACTGGGATTTAGCCAGAAACAAGCCTTACAAACAATGTTTGAATGGCTACTTTATCAATTCCCCTGAGGATCATAAAAAGTTAATTATTTTTTTTAATTAATTTATTTATTTTAATTGGAGGCTAATTACTTTACAATATCGTGGTGGTTTTTGCCCTACATTCACATGAATCAGCCATGGGATTCTTTATATATAATGTGTCTTAAGACATTAGGGCATAATTTTCTAGTAGAACTTTTGTTAAAAAGGTTGCACAATAATACTTTCAAAATGACATAGCTAATACAGTAGGGGTTCCCAGGTGGCCCTAGTGGTAAAGAACCTGCCTGCCAATGCAGGAGGTGCCTGAGACTTGGGTTCAATCCCTGGGTCAGGAAGATCCCCTGGAGGAGGGCATGGCAACCCAGTCCAGTATTCTTGCCTGGAGAATCCCACGGACAGAGAAGCCTGGTAGGCTATGGTCCATGGGGTTGCAAAGAGTTGGACCCGACTGAGAGACTTAGCATTCACACATGCAATACAGTGGTAAGATTTACCTGTACACTGTAATATCAGACCAGATCAGATCAGTCGCTCAGTCGTGTCCAACTCTTTGCGACCCCATGAATCGCAGCACGCCAGGCCTCCCTGTCCATCACCAACTCCCGGAGTTTACTCAGACTCACATCCATCGAGTCAGTGATGCCATCCAGCCATCTCATCCTCTGTCGTCCCCTTCTCCTCCTGCCCCCAATCCCTCCCAGCATCAGAGTCTTTTCCAATGAGTCAACTCTTCACATGAGGTGGCCAAAGTATTGGAGTTTCAGCTTTAGCATCATTCCTTCCAAAGAAATCCCAGTGTGACAGTTATTTATTGTTAAACAGACATTTAACAGTTGTTAAATGTCTCAGATATATGACTGGAAATAATTTCATAAAAATCTGAAAGCATCTTTACCAATATAGTTATCTTAGTGAATAAATGCTCTTTGCTGTCTGAAGTAAAAAAAAAAAAAAAAAAAAGGTGGGTGTAGAGATCACATATAGAAGTCAGAGAGATTCAAAGCTGCAGTGGACACTCTCCTGTGGGCCTGGAAGGAACAAACTGCCATATTGTGGAGAGGACCAAGTGGCAGAGAACAGCAGGGGCTGAGGGCAACCCTTGATTGACGGCTATCAAGGAAGTAGGGACCTCAACCCCACAGCCTCAGAGAAACTGCATTCTGCCAACAAGCAGTCAGTTTGGAAAATAACTTCAGATGGGCCCTCAGCCCTGTCTGATCCATTGACTGCAGTCTTGTGAGGCCCTGAGCAGAGGGCCTGATAAACCATGCCTAGTCTCTTGATTCATAGAAACTGAGAGATAATAAATTTGTGTGGTAGGACACTCAAATTTTTGGCATTTGTTACACAGCAATGAACATGAATATGAATAGAATACAAATACAAGTCCTATGGGCCCCAGCTGCAATTGAGAATGAAGTAAAAAGTGGGGCAGGTTTGGAGCCATGTAAGCCACAAGGCAGAATTTGGTAAGAGGTCCATGAGGGGACTGTTTATCCCCTTCCCCAACCCATTCCACCACAAGCACAAGAACATAGGTTACCACTCTCGCAAGTGGCCTGTCAGCTGAGCAGGTTAGATAGACCTTGCAAATATTAGAACAGGTGAAAACCCTGAAGGCTCACTTTGTTAAGAGAACGTCACCAACTTCTTTCAAATATGCCTATACTCTGTCCCCTCAGCCAGGTGTGTGTGCTGTGTAACCACCAACCAGTGGATGTAGATTCTTGGGCCGATCGTTCTGAGGCATGACCTGGGAAGGGGGAGGAGAAGCACCCAGCTACGTCTAGAGGAAGTGTCTTTTGCCAGGATGCCAACTCATTGAGGAACCAGGGCTCCCCCTGAAATGAAAGTATGAGAAAGGGCCCCTTTTCCCCTTACTAGTTGTAAAATAAGCTAACCTCTAATGGAACATGATCATTCCCCCTTCCTCTTTTCCTTGCATGAGATTGGTGGGAGGAAACCAAAGATTTGGCCAATTCTTGAAATGTGGCCCTTGGACTCCATGATGGAGACAGCTGCCCCTCAAATCACATAACGAGCTCTAGAAGTCCCACCTAACAAGCCCACCAGTTATCAGAATGTCTCTGACATGGCCAGTCACCCCACTGACTGGCAGCATTCACTCCGAGTGGTACAGCTGTGATGCTGAGTTCCACCCAGGCTCTGACTACTTCCATGCACAAATCAGGGCTTTCTGAGGTCGTCAGCATGACTGGCATTTTCACAGCTGGGGCCAGGGTGGCAGCATGTCTCAGCAGGCTCGAGGCCAACCAGTTAGCTCTGGAACCTCTGTTTGCTCATGTTCCTGGGTGCAGAGGATCCCATCCCATCCCTCATGGGATGCTGGACTTGGGAGAAATCGTTCTTTTTTTAATTTTTATTGGAGTATAATTGCTTTACAATGTTGTGTTAGTTTCTACTGTACAGCCAAGTGAGTCAGCTGTATGTATACATATATCTCCTCTTTTTTGAATTTTCTTACCATTTAGGTCACCACAGAGCAATGAGTAGAGTTCCATGCTATACAGTAGATTCTCATTAATTATCTAGTTTATACATAGTACAGTGTATATATGTCCATTCCAATCTCCCAATTCATCCCACCTGCCCTCTTTTCCTCCTTGGTACCCATACACTTGAGGAGAACAATCTTGACAGTCATCTATCCTGGCTCTGAGGACCCTGGGTGGGTCTCTGCCCAAAGCAGAAACTGATACATGGCTTTGAAAACGAAAGTGTCAGTCGCTCAGTCATGTCCAACTCTTTACAACCCCATGGACTGCAGCCCACCTGGCTCCTCTGTCCATGGGATTCTCCAGGCAAGAATACTGGAGTGGGTTGCCATTCCCTTCTCCAGGGGATCTTCCTGACCCAGGAATCAAACCTGGGTATTCCACATTGCAGGCAGATTCTTTACCATCTGAGCCACCAGGAAAGCTTTGGTGGCTCATTATTTGAAAAGACCTCTTCAGCAGCCTCTGCAAAGCCAACCCGCAAATGCCCATGGATGTCAACAGGAAGCTGTCCAAGGGCTAGAGGGCTGCTCCTCCACACTCCACGCCCTCACCCGTGGGCATGTGGCCACCAGAATCATCAGACACCCAGACACACCCTCTAGGGGACTCCTGCCTCGGACACCTGCTCCAGAGTAACTGTCCCCCAGGCCTTTCTTCCACACCCGGAGGCCAGAGGAAAATGACAGCCCACCACTCCACTGCCCCATCACATGGAAGCCCGTTTCAGGAATACCTGTCAACACCCTGTTGTTGTCATCCAGAGCACATGTCTTTATCCTGGCAACCTCAAAAGAAGAGGTTGTCTTGGTTGGAAACCTGCTCAAAATGTCTGCAGAGCATCATCTCTCCAGTGGGAGAAGGGAGGAACTGGAAAGATCCACTCCTTATCTCCAAGAAGCAGCTGCCACAGCCACGCTGGCTGCAGGGTTCCCCCACCCTCCTCTTCTCTGTTTTGTTTCCTTCTCTGTGCCTTTTCCTTCTCCAGCACTTCCATTTGAAAAGGCTCTGGTTCTGCCTTCTTTCCCCATCATTGCACCTCACCCCTCTAGTAAACCAGGAGAAGCACAGAAAGACCTAACTCATGTGGCTCCTAACATCTTAGATCTGCTGGGGATGTGGTGGCGCAAGTGGTAAAGAGCTCACCTGCCAATGCCAGGAGATGTAAGAGGCGCAGGTTCAATCCCTGGATCAGGAAGATACCCTGAGGAGAACATGGCAACCCACTCCAGTATTCTTGCCTGGAGAATCCCATGGACAGAGGAGCCTGGCCAGCTATGGGCCATGGGGTCACAAAGTCAGACACGACTGAAGTGACTTAGCACACTGGGGGTGCGGGTTAAAAATGCAGAGATCGAGCTTACCTGGTGAGCCAGTGGTGAAGAATCCACCTACCAACACAGGGAACACTGGTTCGATCCCTGATGGGGAAAGATATCACATGCGGTTGGAGTAACTAAGCCTGTGTGTCACAACTATTGAGCCTGTGCTCTAGAGCCTGTGAGCTGCAACTGCTGAGCCTACATGCTGCAGCTATTGAAGCCCTTGTGCCCTAGAGCCCATGCTCTGCAACAAGAGAAGCCACCACAATGAGAAGCCTATGCTCTGAAACTAGAGAAGACCCCCCACAGAGCAACGAAGACCCAGTGCAATAAAAAATAAATACATAAAAATGCAGAGAACTTGGCTTCAAAGGTTCATTCTGTCATCTCCCCAGTGGCCTCAGAGCCTAGCTGATGGGGAGTTGTATTCTGTCTTGTCAATCTACATAGACTATGATTAAAGCTCTGCTCTTGCACAGTCAGGGGGCAATTCATATGACACAATTAATACAATCAAACTGCTGAGTCCTTACTCTGTGCCAGGTTGGCTCTGTGAAAATGGTTTTACATGCATTATTTCATTGAACCTCATAAGAGCCCTATGAAGTAGGCTGTGTTATTTTGTTTTCTTAAATTCAGCTCCATTTCCCAGATGAGAAAACCGAGTCTTGCTGAAATCAGATAATCTGGGCAAGGCCATACAAGCAGTAAGTAATAGAGCTAGGACTCAAACCGAGTTCGGGTGGATTTCAGAGCCCATGATTTGACCACTACATGCTGCTCCCTCCTTAATTAGCAAAATCTGGTATTAAATGCCCACTTGCTCCTGCCCCAAAGAATCTCACATCTTAGCTCATTATAGGACTTGAAAACAGGATAACTTGCTAAGTCATTATCAGTCCGTAATATCTTTGCAAAGATTTGCTGGTCATTTTAACAATAGAGTCCCGCCAAAAATGGCTCACTGAACACATATTGTGATGCGAGATCACATGATATTAAAGGGGATAGGTCTGTAGCATGGATGGCCAGGCTGAAGTGGGTTACAAGCAAGGGGAGCAGGAAACATGGGGACACTGGGAGACTCAAGGAAGAGCCAGAATGGAGTCAAGGGGCCCTGAGGATAGATTTCACAGCTTTAAGTGTGTGTTGGGTGCCAAGAGATCTAGACCCCAACTCCCCTCCAGCTCGCAAGTGCATCCCAAGCAGAGTGTGTCTGAGGCTTTCTATTTTATCCTGTATTTGTTGTATCAAAAATCTTCAAGGAGGGATAAAAGGCAAAAGAAGAAGAAAAGAGGTCAGTGATGCTGGAGCAGGCTGTGAATTCTCTGTGGCTGGCTGGCTCCTGCATTGGCAGTGGTTCCCTGGTTGGGGAGGCAGGGGAGATAAACGGAAAAGATCCAAGCCACAAAAATAGGCCATCAGCCCAAGCTGAACTATCTGTGACTTCCGCGAAGCCCACTTGTAACTTCTGGGTTTTATCTTAAGGTCCCTTAGCCCACAGGATGGGGCTGGAGAGGCAACCACTTCATGGCTATGATGAATAGCCCTTGGCCTCCCAATTCCAGGGTGACATAAAGCAAGGTCCCACGTCTCCACAGGGAGGGAATGGAAAGAAGGAAGGGTGATGTTGCCATCACCGAGGTGTCCAGGACCATTGAAATAAATATGCCTCCAAGAATCTGAGAGCCCTGGCCAATCTCAGTCAAGGTCAGATTTGGGGGTGTCTTTAAAACCCCAGATTTCCTTACCTCTTAATCCCACGGACAGCCCTGCAACAGAGCAAAGCAGCAGCTGCCTACCTAGAGCTGCAGGGAGAGTTATCCAAGCGCTCTCTGGTCCCAAGATCTTTGTCTTCTCTTTGGCCTAAAACACCCACCATTAGAATTAGCACCGTTAGCATTAGACCCACCATTAGGATCAGACAACAAAGTCAGACTATTATTTCTTGAGGTCTCTCTGTAACACATGCAGTCCTACTATGTACTCAGTCCTGTTTGGGGGCTATGGAGACAATAATAAAATAAAACAGCAAACATTTACTGCTGACATTCAGTATGGGCAGACACCGTCTGAAGTGTTTTGCAGATACCATCCCTTTTAATCCTCAGAGCAATTTCATGAGGTAGGTGCTATTTATTCTCATGCCGCTCCCATTTGGTAGATGAGGAAACTGACAGGCTAAGTAACTTCCCCGGGGGTCACACGCGTACATGGTGAGGGCAGGATTTGAATGAGGCCATTTGACTCCAGAGCCCATAAGCGCTACGCTAAAATGACCCATTCCCTGATGACAAAGAAAAAGATACACATGAAAAATGGAGAGCAGGGCTTGATTGGGAATCAGAAGGTCCTGATTCTGCCCTTCTACAGCTCATCTTTGTGGCCTTGCCTCAGTCATAGCTGGGCCTCTGTTCCTGCATTTGTAAAATGAGGAGGTGAGACAAACTGGTCTTGTGTTCTTTCATGATATTTTAGGACAGGAATTCATAAGAAGATGAGGACTCAAAGGCTAAATAAACTCTTGGGTATTGACTCCATATGGGAGGCTTCTGCAGGGCCCAATAGTCATGGCACAGGAAGCCAGAGTGTGTGTTGCCTGCACATGTGTGTGGCACAGGGGACTGGGGGGCAGAGGGAGGCAGAGAGCCAAGGTTAAGCTGGAGAAGTGTGTCCAGAACACATCACAAAGCCAAGCTGGACAGGGAGCGGCAAGGCAGTAGTAGAAAGCCGAGATCTAGCTGTAAATGAGGTCAAGGAAGAGGGAGGGTGAGAGTGGTGAAGGAGAACTCAGAGGGGAGGACTCACAGGTGGGAGGCAGTGCAGCATAGGAGGTTCCAGAGGGCACTTCTATGGGTGGCTCCATGTTAAAGTAGTGAAAGAGACTGGAAGGGACCTCTCGGTGTATGCTGGAGTCGTCATGAAAAGCCTGGGAGGGGAAGCCCACGCTCGGAAAGCCCATTTGCTAGGCAGAAAAGTTTGACAGCTTGAGGCCTGAGACACTGAGTGTCAGCATAGGTGAGCTGGGGGTGGGACAGAGAGGGCAGGTGACAGTCACCAGCCCCGGGTGACCAGGAAGAGCCTGAAGACTCTGGCTTGAAGTGATGTGCTTGGGGCACTGAGGCTTGAGTGGTACCTGGCTCACCTACGTCCATTTTGCTTAAAGTCAGGTCTGCTCTCACACCTGACTCTCAAACCTTTTTGGTCCAGTGCCTACAAAAGAACCCAGAAGTTTCCAGAGAAACGCTGACAGGGCCACAGGAGGGAGATGCCAGGACAAGGGACATCAGATAGCAATGGATTGGAAAATGGAGTGTCCCAGAGCCTGAGGCTAAACAGAACACCAAGAGGGCGGAGAAAGAGGGACCCCCTGAAAGACACAGCCTGGAACTGGGCCAGGCTAGATGGCGGCTAGTAGAGGAGGAGAGAAAGGCCAAGATGGCCAAGGGCAGAAAGGAGATTTCTGGTTTACTGTGTTCACTGCAGGCCTCAGACGCAGAGAGGATCCCCGGGCACAGTGCTCAGGGCATTCTCACGCTCATTCCCTCATTTGGCTGCCGTCACCCCCACGCAGGGAAGATAAAATTATTGTTACTTTGAAGAAGTACAATACGTAAAATAGATAGCTAGTGGGAACCTGCGGTATAGCACACGGAGCTCATCTAAGGGCTCTGTGATGACCTAGAGGGGTGGGGGGTGGCAGGAGGTCCAAGAGGGAGGGGTTATATGTACATGTATAGCTGATTCACTTCATTGTACAGCAGAAAATAACAACATTGTAAAGCAATTATACGCCAATAAAATATTTTTAAAAATAGGCTATTTAGAAAAGAAGAGGTAAATGATGTGTGCAACAAAGCTCTTCCCAGCAGGGTAACCACTTCATTGGAAAAGAAAAGTAGCAGTGAGACCCAGAAGAACAGAAATCTACCAGGCTTTCTTCAACTTTAAGGTACAAGAATCTGTGGTCAGAATGGCCTGGCAGGGGAAAAGCCACCGTGGGAACAGTGCCCAGCACGGGCGCTCACATGGCCCCTCCCAGGTGGTCTACTTGAGGATGAGATGGGAGCACACAGCCAGCATCTGAGGAATGATTGAAAAATAGCACAGTGCCTGGTACAAAGAGAGCACTCAAGAAATAGTAGGGGGTAGAGGAGGAATAAATTGGGGGCTTGGGATTAAATAAAATAAACAACAATAGTTGTTTAATAGTTCCCTATAAAGGAGATCCAACCAGTCCATTTTGAAGGAGATCACCCCTGACATTTCTTTGGAAGGAATGATGTTAAAGCTGAAACTCCAGTACTTTGGCCACCTCATGTGAAGGGTTGACTCATTGGAAGACTCTGATGCTGGGAGGGATTGGGGGCAGGAGGAGAAGGGGACGACAGAGGATGAGATGGCTGGATGGCATCACTGACTCGATGGACGTGAGTCTCAGTGAACTCCGGGGGTTGGTGATGGACAGGGAGGCCTGGCGTGCTGCGATTCATGGGGTCGCAAAGAGTCAGACATGACTGAGCGACTGATCTGATCTGATAGCACAGGGAACTATTGTCAATATCTTGTAATAACCAATAATTGAAAAATCTGATTATATATATATATATATATTTTGAGTCACTTTGTTGGACACCTGAAACTAACACAACTCCATAAAGCAATTGGATTTCAAAAAGAAAAAGAAAAAAGAAATAGTACACTTTTTAAAACTATAGTACAGACATGGACCATGGTGCAAAAAATGGATTCAAGGAGGGAGCTGTAAGTTACTCACCTACATGAAAAATCACTGATTCTGGGGTCTTCGCCTCCAGGGATTCTGATTCTTCCATGGCAGGTGGGGCCCACAGATCTGCAGTTTCCATAAGTTCCTGGGTACAGAGGTACACAGTCCAAACACCCCACTTTAAGGAAACCCCAATGTAAATCAGGGGTGACCACCAGGCCTGGCTGGAACAGAAAAGCTGAAGTGGGGAGCCATAAGAAATGGACGTGGTGGTGAAGAAAAAGCAACTTGAATGATACTAGAGAGAACTGAGGCTGCAAGGGAAGACGTTTTGTTTTTCTAATGAATGTGTTTAAGAATTGAACCTCCAAGCAGTCCTAGAGTAACTTAGGGAAAGTTGACACCCCAGTCCTGCTATTCATTAACTGTGAGGCCTTGGGCACTCCCAGTCCTCTCTCTGGGCTGCAGTTTCCTCACCTAAGAAGTAAGAGGTTAGGCTGGACTTAGATCAAGGGGTCTTTTCAGCCCAGGCATTCCAGGATTCTATGATTCACTGAGACAATCATTCAAGGTTCACAGTTCATACCTAGAGAGGCTAGATTTTGCAGAGGTCCCCTATAAGCCTTGCTTGAGTTTGCCAACCGGGGACCAGCCTTCAGAATTTTCCTCAAAAAATTAAAATAAAACTACCATATGATCCGGGCTTCCCTGGTAGCTCAAATGGTAAAGAATCTGCCTGCAATGCAGCTTATTGTTTTTGTTTTTGTTTTGTTTTGTTTTGTTTTTCAGAAAACTCTCCTACTTTTAACTTGTAGAGAAGTCTAACCTACTTCCCTATTTTTAAAAATACACAGGGTTGCAAGAGACTTGATATAAAATTCCCCATTCATTTTTTCTTTCTCTTCAAATGAAATATTAAAAAAATTTTTTTTTTCAAATCAGGAGTTAATCCCTATCAGAGAATTAACTATCCCATCTCAGAGAGTTTCCTCCAACTCTGAATAAGCAAACATAGGCCATTTCTACATGAAATAAGGTCTTTAGATCATTGACATTTGGCTTCGGAAGCCACAGGCACAGAAGAAACAAACATTCTTCACAAGTGAAAGCAATATTATGTCTTTCAAAAATAGAAGATGGAGGTTTAGTGGGAATTTTTTTTTCATCTCATTCTCTTAAAGGGCTTCTAGAAACCCCCTCCAAGTACCACAAATGAACACTGAACTAATACAGAAAGCTGTTCATACCCAGAAGAGCAGGCTTTTGCTCCCTTACCTACTAGGCTCTGCTCAAAATGTCAGCAGGCAGGTCTGCCTTGATTCCAAGGACCCCCATAGGGCTCAGAAGAGTTTCCCCTTGACATACTTTCCATTTTTCCAGAACATTCAGGCTAATGGAAAGGGGAGAGCTGGGTGCAATAAGGAAGGGGAAGTAACCATGACCCATAGCTTATAGGATGGGGATAATGACCTCATTGATGTAAACATGTAACATAACTTTATCAATCTTTGGTAGAATCTTTTCTGAAATACAGTGCCTACTATTTGTTCCTTTTTTCCTATCCATATCTAGACTTTCCCATGTCTTATCTTTTCTCTTTCCCTTCTCTTGTTTCCATTCCTCATTTTGAACATCTACTGTATATACTACAGTAGATATCTGAATTATATTGTTACAATATGTTGTGTTTGTAACAAGAAAAATAGTTCCAAATGTTCAAATGAGAGGTGTACAGCTTTATGTTTCTACTTTTCAAAAAAATTCAAGCAAGTTGCTCTGACAATATAGGGCCCTTTGTTTATTTTTTTCCCCATTTAGCCTTGGCCCCAACAGATGAAACTCTTCCCCTCTCCATCAGGTTCTGAGTTTTTTTGAGGGCTAGAACATCTAACTAATAAGATCCCAACAAGCCATGTGACTTGGACAATTCATATAATTTCTTCATGCCTCCATTTCCTTATCCATAAAAGGAACCTGTATGGAGACAGAACTGGGGTGATGGAGGAAGTAGGTGTCTTTGTGCAGTGGCCTTGAGTCTCTGGTCCAGTAGTTTCTTTTGTTTTTGACTTCTGAGTTCTTTTTATATTCTGAAACAAATGATTTTTCATTAATGTGTTTCGCAAACATTTTCTCATATTCTGGATTTGTTTTTTCATTCTCTGAACAATGTCTCTCACTGAGCAGAAGTTCTTAATTTTAATGAAGTCCAATTTATCAAATGTTTTGGCAAATCATGCTTTGATTGTCATATTAAGAAATTTAGCAGATGTTCTTTTGTTGCAGAGAGAGAAATCTGGCACCTTGACCTTCTGAGAAGGAAGCATGACATAATGGCAAAAGGATTAGGCCACAAAGTAGGACAAATCTAGATGTGAATCCTGGCTCTTATCAGTGACTAGCCTGTGATCTTGGGCCAGTCACTGAACTGTTCAGAAATGAAATTGCCTTATATGTTCAGTGGGGCTAAGAGTACCTTCAGCATAGGTTAACTGAGGACTCCTTCACTCAATAACTGTTTGCTGAGCACCTACTATGTGCTAAGAAGAAATCAGAATAGTGCTCAAAAAAGAGAAGGACCTGATGAGCTAATTCATATAAAGCATGAGGGGTAGCACATACTAAGCTCTCAATACATGGTAGCTAAGGTAGAATCAAGATTGCCGGGAGAAATATCAACAACCTCAGATATGCAGATGATACCACTCTGACGGCAGAAAGTAAAGAGGAACTAAAGAACCTCTTGATGAAAGTGAAAGAGGAGAGTCAAAAACCTGGCTTAAAACTCAACATTCAAAAAACTAAGATCATGGCATCTGGACCTATCACTTCATAGCAAATAAATGGATAAAGAGTGGAAACAGTGAGAGACTTTATTTTGGGGGGCTCCAAAATCACTGTGGACAGTGACTGCAGCCATGAAATTAAAAGACACTTGCTCCTTGGAAGAAAAGCTATGACAAACCTAGACAGTGTATTAAGAAGCAGAGACATCACTTTCAGACAAAGGTCCGTCTAGCCAAAATGGTTTTTTCAGTAGTCACGTTCAGATTGAGAGTTGGACCATTAAGAAGGCTGAGCACCGAAGAATTGATGCTTTCAAATTGTGGTGCTGGAGAAGACTCTTGAGAGTCCCTTGAACAGCAAGGAGATCAAACCAGTCAATCCTAAAGGAAATCAACCCTGAATATTCATTGGAAGGACTGATGCTGAAGCTAAAGTTTCAATACTTTGGCAATCTGATGCAAAGAGCCAACTCTTTGGAAAAGACCTTGATTCTGGGAAAGACTGAAGGCAAAAGCAGAAGGGGGCTGCAGAGGATGAGATGGTTAGATAGCATCACTGACTCAATGAAGATGAGTTTGAGCAGTCTCCGGGAGATAGTGGTGGACAGAGGAGCCTGGCATGCTGCAGTCTATGGAGTCACAAAGAGTTGGACATGACCGAGCAACTAAACAACAACAACTATCATTACTACCCTCCCTTCTCCATGGGAAGACTCCTTGCCATGGCGTTAATGACCTATGTCCCCGTATGTCTTCATTGGTTTCCCAGAAGTAGGTGATGAGGCTCCCTGTATTATCTGCATACTCTCCAGCAGCCAGCCCCTTGGTGACCAGCAGCATTGTCAAATGGCTCTGTGCCCTGGGACCTGGGGCCTGGGGCTGTGGCCACGGCCATGTGATGACAAAGCCAACTGCATCCAACCTGTGTCCTTTGCTCTTTAGCTGTCACTGCATCAAGTGGCCACAGATATGGTTTGAGTTTAAATTCCAAATGCCTGGGAAACCTACTGTCCCCAGAAGGCCTCTGTCTGGCACACAGAGTATGATGACTTCTCTCAGGGGACTCCCCAGCCCAGGAGAGGCCACTCAGGCTTCTCATTTACACTGTTTCATGACTAACTCAGAGCTCTGTATTTTGGCCTTCATTCTCATCTACCCCTAAACAGTTCATACTGCTCTTCCAGACAGGGAAGTAGCACAGCAAGGAGAATCCTTTCCCTTTTTCCTCTTCTTAAGAAAGATTGAGGGACTTCCCTGGCAGTCCAGTGGTTAAGACTTCGCCTTCCAATGCAGGGGTTATGAGTTCAATCCCTGGTCAGGGAGCTAAGATCTCACATGCCTCAAGGCCAAAAAACAGAAACAATATTATAACAAATTAAATCAAGACTTTTAAAAATGGTCCACATGAATAAAATGTTAAAAAAAAAAAAAAAGATCTAAACAATTCTCCCAGGTCACGAGGAGAAAACTCTCATTTTCCCTTTACATCTCAGAAGAACAAAAACAGGAGTATGATTCATTAGTTGGTTAAAGTTGTTCTTTGTTTGTCAACATTAGGTGGCAAGGGAACTCACATTTACTGAGGGCAACCTATGTGCCTGTGAGTTACCTGAGTGGATCCGTGTGACAGCCCTACAAGGTAGGGTCATTATCTCCATTTTACAGATGAGACAATTGAGGCCCAGGAAGGCTTGGGTACTCACCCATGGCCACACAGCTAGTAAGTAGCACTGTAAGGATGCAAGCCCATGTCTGACTCCAAAACCCCATGTTCTTTCTACTATATGGTGCCAAATACTTGCAGTAATTGTACATGTGTATCTCTCAGGCCACATACTATGCCAGGTGGCCGAGACTTGGGGCAGCATGTCCTTGATAGCACAAGGTAAGCTTCTGGGAGGGGCCTTCTCTTCCCTTGAGCTAGATGCCTCGCTCCTTCATTAGCTGCCTGCAAGCCAGGCCAGTCTACACATTGTTCTGATGACCCAATCCCAAACGCCAAACTTCCCCGTACCATTAAAGTGGTACCTGGGCTTCCTGCCTCGTTACTAGCTAGGTGTTGGACAGAGGAGGCCCTGACATTGTGTGGAGCTCCTGGCTTGTGCTACTCCCCAGTACAAACTCCCCGATTCAGGCCCTCCCATCCCAAACTGAAGATAGGTCTACCAAGGCAGAATTTTGCACCAAATCTAAGCAAAAGCACCACCACCACCACTACTACTACTACTAAGGATTCGCTCAGTCGTGTCCAACTCTTTGCGACCCCATGGACTGTAGCCCACCAGGCTCCTCCATCCATGGGATTCTCCAGGCAAGAGTACTGGAGTGGGTTGCCATTTCCTTCTCCAGGGGATCTTCCCAACCCAGGGATCGAACCCAGGTCTCCCGCATTGCAGGCAGATGCTTTAACCTCGTGCAAACTCATAAATTGTATACTTAGAGAGGGCCTTGTGCTCTTCAAAGCACCTTTACAACCATGTGACTGTCCAGACAATTCTGTGACATAAACAGAGAAGCAGGACTTCCCTGGTGGTCCAGTGGTTAAAAATCCACCTGCCAATGCAGGGGACACGGGTTTGATCCCTGGTCCAGGAAGATTCCACATGCCGCAGGGAAACTAAGCCCATGCGCCACAACTGCTGAAGCCAGCACTCTAAAGCCTGCATTCTGCAACTGTGGAAGCCCACTCACCCTAGAACCCATGCTCCACAAGAGAAGTGACCACAATGAGACTCGAGCACCACAACTAGAGAAAGCCCATGCAGTAGTGAAGACCGAGCACAGCCAAAAATAAATAAGAAGATAAATATAAATAATTTTAAAAAGGAAGTAGCATTATTATTTTCACTATTCCCATTTTACAGATAAGAAAACCAAGGCCCCAAAAAGGCATGGGGACACATCTGTGGTAATGCTATGAGGGTTGAGAGTCAGGGCTCTGCCTCAGAAGTGCCCTTTAAGTTCCACGGGAGGACTCATTTGTAAGCCCCACAGAAGCCCCATTTACTTGATGCCAATTACTATATTAATCATGAATCTCTGGCAATAACTATTAACATCTCTCAAATGCTTGCTGTGCTGGGCACTTCACTACATGTTTCATCTCTCATGCATTATTTCAGTGACTATCCTAATCCTCCGAGGACTAGGTCCCATTATTACCCCCATTTTACAGATGAGGAAACTGGGGCTTAGCAGCTTAGATGACATACATGAGGCCACAAAGCTAGAAAGTGGTAGACCAGGGACTCAACTCCAGGACTGTCTGATCCCCCCACTGGACTATAGTGCCTCTAAAGTTGAGTGCACGGACTTCCCTGGTGGTCCAGTGGTTAAGAATCCAACTTCCAATGCTGGGGACTTGGGTTCAAACCCTGGTCAGGGAACTGGGATCCCAGATGCCACAGGGCCACTAAACTGACATGTCACAACTAGAGAAGGGGGCCACTAAGCCCATGGACTGCAACTAGAGAAGCCCAAGAGCTGCAATAAAAAGGCTGAGTGCTGCAACTAAGACCCAACACAGCCAAATAAATAAATAAATATTGTAAAAAATAAAGTTGAGTCCAGTATAGAAGCCACCAGCCACATGGGGCTATTTAACTTTAAATTCATTAAAGTGAAATAAAATTAAAAACCAAGTTCCTTGGTCACATTGGTTGCATTCCAAGTGCTCAGCCATGTGTGGCTACTGCCTATTGAATTGAATAGTACAGACAGGGAACATTACCATCAACACAGAAACTTCTGTTGGATAGAGCTGGTCTAAGCACTTGGGTGCTTAGACCCTCCTCAGACTTCTACTTAAAATGTTATTCATCGAAGGCAGGGTTTCTCGGCCTTGACACTACTGCCATTTGGGGCTGGAGAATTCGTTGTGGGGGCAGTCCTGTGCACTTCGGGATGCCAAGTAGCATCCCTGGCCTCTACCCACTAGATGTCAGTAGCACACCTTCCCCCTTGTTCTGACAACAGAGCAAGTCTCCCAATATGACCAACCATCCCCTGGGGGAGCCGACCATCCCCACACCTCTGCTGAGAACCTCTGGGTTAAGGGTTAGCAAACGTATTTGAAGCAATCAAATGGCAAATCTTATCACGACCTTACCTTGGCCTCCTGAAAACAAGCCATTTCACTGACACTTATTTTTTTTTTAGTCAATCACGGTCTACAGTAATTTACATTGAGTGGGTTTAAGAGCTACTGAAGATTTCCTGAAAGAGGAAGACCATTTAAAGCAGCAGGATGAGCGTGAAGATGCCAAGTGAGGATCACTGTGATGTACTGTATTATGAGTCCCTCCAATTTCCTCTCCATTAACCGTGACTATGAAGTTGTCAAGGCAGGATAAGGAACAAATTGGTTTAAAAAGCTAAAGGAGGGACTTCCTTGGCAGGTCCACTGGTTAAGACCACTTTCCAGCGCAGGGTGTGCGGGTTTGATCCCTAGGATGGGGGAGGAGCTAAGATCCCAAATGCCTCGAGGCCAAAAAACAAAAAAACAAAATATAAAACAAAAGAACACGTGTACACCCGTGGCAGATGCATGTTGATGTATGGCAAAACCAATACAATATCAGTAAAAAAAAAAAAAATTTTTTAATAAATAAATAAATAAAACAGAAGTAATATTATGACAAATTGATAAAAACTTAAAAAAAATGCCCCACAGCAAAAAAAAAAAAAAATCTTAAAAAAAGCTAAAGGACTGTCAGCATAGAAAATCAATGAGGAAACAATAGGAGCAATCACATCACACACTGCATTTTGGCTACTGACTTCCAGAAATAACAAAATGCTGTGTTATTTGAGAAACTGGTAAAAGAATCCCAAAATTCTAAAGTTGGGCCAACAGAATATGGGCTTTCAAAGATTCAAAAGAAACTAGTGTAAACATTCCCGTACAAAATGCTGAAATTTTGTTTACTGATGAAATAATATTAGTCTTCCACAGTTTTCATACATGCCTAAGGAAGCTAAACCTCCCTACAACCAATGCAACACTCCTTAGAAAGCTGTGCTGTGCTTGGTCACTCAGTCGTGTCTGACTCTTTGCAATCCCATGGACTGTTGCCCACCAGGCTCCAGGCACGAATACTGGAGTGGGTTGCCTTCCCTTCTCTAGGGGATCTTCCCCACCCAGGGATTGAACCTGGGTCTCCTGCATTGCAGGTGGATTCTTTTACCAGCTGAGCTACCAGGGAAGCCCTAGAAAGATGCTAAAGACCAATGGGACCTGCCAACTGCATCCTCAGAGAAATCTCTGAAAGCTTTGAAAGCCATTCACTCCTAAATGAATTTTTTTCAGAAAGTTAAATATTTTAACAATGTTCTAATCAGAGGATACAAACTTTCGGTCAGCTGGTAAATGTGGCAAGTAGTTTATTCAAGAACTTTCCAGAGATCTGGCTCTCCCCCACCTCCCCAGCAGAGGGTGAGGCTGGGGGTCCAGGGCATTGCCTCCTGGGTGGTCACCTGCCACCCCAAGGCTCTCTTATCATGTTTATGAATGGATAGGGCCTCATGCAGACGCCACAGGGTGAATGCAGGTTAGCAAAATGCAACAGTCAGTCTGTACCCCTTGCCAGGGCAACTGGACTTAATAGTTTTTCTTCTAAAACTAGAAGAACAAAAAATGGAAGAAGTGAAGAAGAGAAGGAAGCAAAGTGCCACAGGGACCTCTAATGACCACATTGTTGTTGTTGTTGTTGTTGGGTCGCTCATTTGTGTCTGACTCCTTGTGACCCCCATGGACTGGTAGTCCGCCAGGCTCCTCTGTCCATGGTATTCCTCAGGCAAGAATACTGGGGTGGGTTGCCATTCCCTTCTCCAGGGCATCTTCCCAACCCAGGGATGGAACCCAGGTCTCCTGCTTGGCAGGCAGATTCTTTACCACTGAGCCACCAAACTCTTAATACCAGTGAGGAGTGGAGGGTGGATCTGAGCTGGCAAGCTGAATGACTGCAGCTCCACAAACATTTCAGGAGCTTTCTGCTCGTCCATGTTTGCCTTCCCCAACTGGAAGGTCAAAGGGAGCCAGGCTTCATGTTCATCACAGCTCCCCTGATGCCTGTCAGCCTCAGGTTCAGGAGAACAGGCTACAGGTGAGAGGGGAGATGGCCTGGAGATCATCAGCCACTGGAGGGACCTAGGGGTGGGTTTCCTCTAGTACTTGGGTGCTCAGGGCCAAGAAAGAATACATGGGACTTCCCTGGTGGTCCAGTGGTTAAGAATCCACCTGTCAATGCAAGGGTTCCACATGCAATGGAGCAACTAAGCCCATGAGCCACAACTATTGAGCCTGTGCTCCAGAGCCCACGAGTCACCACTACTGAAGGCCCATGTTCTAGGACCCATGCTCGGCAACGAGAGAAGCTACTGCAATGAGAAGCCCGTGGATCGAACGAAGAATAGCCCCTGCTCACCACAACTAGAGAAAGCCCAAACACAGCAATGAAGACTTAGCATAGTCAAAAATAAATAAATTTTTAAAAAAGAGAATGCATGGGCCCCCTGAATACCAACAACTGGAACTCAGAAAGAGCTAACATGTGTGACCTCTAATCTCAAATATAGCAGCCTCCACTGCTTAGGGGGACATCAGGGAAGTTTTGCAGCAAAGGGGAGAAGACAGGCCCATCAATTACAATAGTTCTTCTCTGGTCAGGGGTCAGGGCTTGTGGCAGAAGTGCTCAGCTTCCTGCATCCTGTCTGACAGTAGGAGAAGCTGCCCAGCACGATGTGAGGCACTCAGCAACCTGCAAAGTCCTCAGGTTGAGCCCCGAGCATCAGAGTGACACAAACACACCCAGGTGTATCAAAACGCACATCATCAGGAGTAATCCATCCAGGCCCGCCAACCTAGCATCCACCGGCCAGTCTGGCCAGGAACTAGCCCCTGGGCCACAGGATGGCAGTGTGTTACCCTAGAGGAGTCCACAACCTGGGACACCAGAGGCTGGGGGAGGAGGGCAAGGTGAAGGCCCAGAACACCCAGAGCGGGAAGGGGCTGAAATGGGAAATGGTTGTGACAAGGGAGACTGAGGTTGCCAAAACCCAAGCTGCTCTAGCTCACTATTTTGCTTTGGGCTGAATCAACCTCTGCGAGAGTTCACAGCACCATGATGCAGGCTTTTAATCCTTTGCTCAGAAGATGGTTTTTCCTCTTTCCCCAACTGTACAGCTCTACACTGGAAGACAGGATACCCAGGATTCTAATCTTACACCTGTTATTGACTATGTGACCCAACTTTGGTGTCTGGTTTTCTCACCCTTAAAATGAAAACCTTTTCGCCCATTGCACCATCACAGGATCTTGTCTGGTTAAGAAAGGTCTTACACTTTTCCTCCACCTCCTCATGTACTTTCACAAAACAATCTCACATAATTCAAGATGCCTACTACTTTCTCCCTTTTACTAACAAGCACACCTACTGATCCTTGATAATTCACTTGTCACCTTCTGTCATTTTGTGTCTATGAAAAGAACAGAACTTTTAGCTAGCTAATAGCTAGCTATCTCAAACAAGAACTTAATAGCTAGCTATTTCAAGCAAGAGCTAGATCTAACAAGAACTGGTTTCTGAATTTAAACACAAAAATTGGTACCCTAGCAACTCATCTGGTTAGAGCGAGGGGCGAATGGGGTTGGTGGCATGGAGCCATACCTACAAGGATATGGATGGCTCTGAACATTTTTCCATCACTGGCCAAATAGCTCCATCTCATATCATAAATGTACCCACCTGTATAAAAAATCTAGAATGCAACTGTGATCTGCAGAGGAGACTGTGAACTAACTCTGTGTTTCCACCCAAATTCAACTTTCAAAGCATACTAGGCCTCCTTGAAAGGGTGCCACCCTCCTAAGGTGGCCAAGTTCTGATTCTAGGAAACCCTCCTGTGGGGCATATGGGAGGGAGGTGTGGAGAGTGACAGGAAACCCAAGCTCACAGGAGGAGCAGTGAATGTTCCAGCAGCCCAATCTCCCTCCTGGTTTGTCTCTCCCCCTAGCTCTCAAAAAAGCTCAGAAAAGGGACCCTAACACCACATCAAATAAATTGAAGACTACATATTGTATAGGTTGGAACAAATTTGGAAAATTAAGACAACTCAGAAAATGTAAGGTGATTTTCTCCACTCACCCAAATTCTGTTCTCCGCTGCCATTCATCTCATCTCCTTCTTCCAGTCCCTTCCCCCTACTTCTCACCCCAGGCTCTTGTCCTCCTTTACCTTTTGTCCTAGGGAGCCTATGCCTCTCACCCCACCTCTGGCAAATTGCTGCTGACTAGGCTGACCACTTCTGCAAAAGGCAAGCTCCTCAAGAGCATCTTGGTTCAGTCAACAACATTCCTTCAACGAGTATCAGTGCCAGGCACCATGCTTGCTTGGCTCCAGGAAGGCAAAGCCTAAGTTTCTTCCACGATGCTCAGCACAAAACTTGCTACAGAGCAGGTGCACAGTCGTTTTGAATGGTTCCTGAGTCTCCATAGGTCCTGTGAGGACCTAGCTTCTTATTTACAGAAGCCTTAACTCCTTTATCTCCTCAAATGCTCTCTTATCATTTCCCCTGTGCCTTCAGCCCAGATTCCATAAATCATCAGATGAGCTCGGCCCTTTAACACTGGCCACAGGAAGAGGCCATTTGGTCCACTAATCCCCCTTTTCCACCCCAAAAACCTCAGGCTGCATGGAAAGCGGACATTAGGATGAAGGGCCCCACATGTGTTTGCAAGCAGGAGGATCAAACAGAAACCAGCACTGAGCCCCACGGAGGAAGGGCTTGCACACCCACCTGGGAGCAATAACAACATCATTAGCATCTTCTCCTACTGTAATAGTTGTCATCTCCCTCTTCCTCCTAAAGCCTCTTCCATCTACCTGTCCGTGATCTGGTGCTACAGTGAGTACCACAGAGAAAGCCTTGTCATTTCCATGTCATCCATCTGAGGCCCTAGGCTGAGGGGACAACAGTCAGCCCAGGAGCTGGGGTGATAAAACAGTTGCAAGGATGCTTTTCACCTTTCAAGAGGCCAGGTCCACTCCGCACTGAAAGAACAGGAGCGTGCTCTGGTACCCATCTGGAGAAGCAGCAACACGGGCAGCCAGCCTACCCACACCTCCATGCCTAAATCTCCCCTCTCGGGTGCCTCAAATGGAGGGCCACTAAAAGTCACGTGGAATACAACTGTGGGCCTGCAGGCCAGAGGCCGCCGGTCGCTGTCCACGCTGTGCCTTTCCATAAGGACAGAGGACTCCAGGGGCCAGGCGAAACACCCAACCCCCTCGGCAATTCTGGACAATTGGAGACCTTCCATGAGTGAGGTGAGTTTCTGGCGTGGTTCAGGATTGTGAGAGCTGAGGGAGAAGAGTGTTAGCTTCCTGAATGAAAATGCAAAATAACTGCACACCCACTAATCAATCATATGACTAGATCCATTCTGCTTCTTCCTATTGTCACTGCATGAAAGACGCACACATGACATCCAAAAACACCTCCAGGAACACCTAGTGAGAATAAACTGCTTGGAGCTAACGCCACGTCCAGTAACTGGGAGGCTGAGCCTTGAACAGCTGGGAACAGATTTCACAAAATAAGACGGCTCAGAAAATTTGAGGTGATTTTCTCCACTCACCCAAATTCCCCCTCTCTCTTTCCATCCCTCTCTCCTCCTTTCCCCTCTTCTCTCTCCCGACGGGAGCCCGAGCTCCCGGGGGACTCAGGTGAGCCAGGTGGGGACAGCGGGCGGGAGGCGGGAAAGAGAAAGCCTGCAAGTGCAGCCCCACCCCGTCCCGCCCCCTCCGAAAGACCTGAGTCCTGGTCCACGCGCCCCGACCACCGCTTTCCCACGCGCGCGCACAGGCCCAGGTACACACACCTGCACGAGTCCGGGGAGCTTCCTGCCCGATGAGAGTTCGAGCCCCGGAGGCGGCGCGTTCCAGGCCGCGCGCTCTCGGCTGCCTGGCAGTGGCCGCTCTTCCCGGCTGGCGGCGGGCTCAGGCGGGAAGAGGTGCCCGCAGCAACGGCCAGCGCTGTGCCACTCCCCACTCCGTGCAGTCCAGTTGCAGCATTTACGGCGCCCACCACTTACTCTGCAGCCTTCAGGCAGTTGGAACACATAGCCATGGCGCCTCCGAGGGAGCCGGAGGCCAGTTGCGCGCCCTAACCGCTGGGGCGCTTAGGAGCCAGCGCTGGGGGCCTGCCCTTGGGGGCAGCTCTATACGCCCGTGCTCACGCACACGGAGCCCCAAACACGTCGGCCAGCGCTATCAGCGGACAGATAAAGTTTCTTCTCAGAGGCTTCTTGCTGTCTTCTGAACTGGGTCCAAAAAGGGCAGAGCTTGTTCCTTAGTGGCTAGGAACTATTAACTCCCTTTATCCTCTGCCTCCAACATCCCACAACCACAGCATCCTTAGTGAAAGATACCAGATGCTCTTTCTTAGCCTCCCTGGATCCCTGACGAGTGTAAGGAGTAAATTGGAAGGGATGGCCTGAGGAATTAGAGAAGACTTTGATCCAGGAGGGGAAGGACACTCCACAGCTTTGGGGAGGAAATGCAAAGAAGTCGCTTTCTGGCATTTGAGATCTTCAGACTGAGGGGAGGGAGGGACAGAGGAAGGGAGAGAAAGGTGAGGCCCCAAAGGGACTCTGAATAGCAAGGGTGCAAGTCTTAGCATCTCAACCAAAACACTATTTTTGACCCATTTGTTCTTGTTTAATCCTAAGGAAAACCATTTACTCCCTAAGCAAGTCTGGGGTCACAAACACAAGAGCAAAAATGACTTTAATGTTGTGTGATCTCAAGTGATGCCCACGAGATAAAAGTCCCCACCAAAAATTGCATATTCCCAGTGGATCCCAGTTATATCAGGGCTCAGTGGATTCAGAAATACTTGCTGATCAGATTGTGTCTGCCCCAAACCAAAAGGTCTGGAGAGAGCCCCAAAGTGTGACCTAATGCTGGCTACCTGGAAAGTGCAGGAGGTTATCTCTCTCAATCCCAGTTCTGTGAAGGGATGTCTCCGTCCTGGCATCAGAGACGCAGAGATCTGCAAGATTTTCACCTGTGAAGTGGCTGGTGAAAGCGTGAAAAGCGAAGCAAGTGCAGACGCGGGCTTTTGGCTTCTTAAAATTACTGAGCTAAATCAAGGATTTTTAAAAGGTCAAGATTTCTCCTGGCTCTGCATTCAGGGAGGTCAGTAAGCACCACAGGACTGGGGCTAATCTGACAGTCTGTCTAAATCTGGCTTCCCTGAATAGAGAGAAGAAAGCCAGGTCAGAGTCCCTCAGGGGCTTTTGGTTGATCTGTAGCACCGGGCCTGCTTCCTCCTTCAGTCTGCAATGAGCAACACCTGCTTCTGGAATTTCACTGGGTGAGCAGGGGAGCGCATGGAACCCTATCTTCTTAACATAACTAACCAAGGACTAGATCTATTTAATATATTGTAGATACTGAATCCTGATCTGTGGCTAACATGTCTAGCTAGAATTCCTTTTTAGCTGGAATTTGTGGTCAGTTCTCTGTTATTCATATGTGGCTTACCCACTTAGGGGATTTTCTGCTATTGTGTTTTCATCAAAGAACAACTTCCGTGGTAGCTACCCCAGTTGTAATGTCAGTGGGTGGTTGAGAAAGACCAATTTTAAGATTGGCCAAAGAAGAAGCTAATTAGGAAGGCAAATCTGTGTCATTCCCCTCCCACCCAAACAGAACGCACTCCGAAAACCATGGACTTTGGTTTTCTGATTATGCATGCTTTGCAGCTATTTGGCCAACTCCTTTCTTCCATTACTGTGGATAATTAGGAGGAGAAAGTCCATGGAAAATCCATCCTGTGATTCCCAGACTGCACTGATGGCTGTTTATGCTGAACTCTCACAGAACTTGCTGTTCATGCTCTGAAGTCAGAGCTGGGGTCAAGTCCTGACTCTGGCTAAGTTTCTGAGGTGTAATAACTGCATTGTCATTTTCTGGGAAAATGTCTTTTGTTCTTAGGAGATTCATGCTGAAGTATTCAGAGGTGAAGTAGAATGATGTCTGCAATTTATGCTAAAATAGTTCAGAAGAAAATGTGTAGGGGTGTGTGTGTGTATGTATAAGACAGAGACAAAGAAAGAGAATGACAAAGTAAAAGGAGGTAAAGTGTTAAGAGTTGGTGAATCTAGGTGAAGCAATATGAATATTACACTATTCTTTCCACTTTCCAGTAGCTTTGAGGTATCTTCAAAGTTAAAAGTTGGGAACAAAATCTTAGCTTTGCCTGCTTTTATGAAATGTGTAGCAACAAATTATTTACTCTTGGCAAATCTGAGTTCCCTCAGCTCTACAATGGAGATATTCAATAGAGCCTATCTCATAGGGTTGTTGGTGCTACTGCTGCTAAGTTGCTTCAGTCGTGTCCGACTCTGTGCGACCCCACAGACGGCAGCCCACTAGGCTCCTCTGTCCCTGGGATTCTCTAGGCAAGAACACTGGAGTGGGTTGCCATTTCCTTCTCCAATGCGTAAAAGTGAAAAGTGAAAGTGAAGTCGCTCAGTCGTACCCGACTCTTAGTGACCCCATGGACTGCAGCCTACCAGGCTCCTCCGTCCATAGGATTTTCCAGGCAAGAGTACTGGAGTGGGTTGCCATTGCCTTCTCCCATAGGGTTGTTAAGAGGATTAAAATGAGATAACGAATGTAATGCCATAAGCATGGTGTACGTTCCTTAGGAAGGTCTCAATAACTGAGTGGAATTGGTATTATCATGCTGTGGTCATTTAACATTTGGTTATATACTGATGTGGTTTTTTTGTTGTTGTTGTTCTTGTTCTTCAGTTCAGTTCAGTTCAGTCACTCAGTCGTGTCCGACTCTTTGTGACCCCATGAATTGCAGCATGCCAGGCCTCCCTGTCCATCACCAACTCCTGGAGTTCACTCAAACTAATGTCCATCGAGTTGGTGATGCCATCCAGCCATCTCATTCTCTGTTGTCCCCTTCTCCTCCTGCCCCTAATCCCTTCCAGCATCAGAGTCTTTTCCAATGAGTCAGCTCTTCGCATGAGGTGGCCAAAGTATTGGAGTTTCAGCATCAGTCCTTCCAAAGAACACCCAGGACTGATCTCCTTTAGGATGGACTGGTTGGATCTCCTTGCAGTCCAAGGGACTCTCAAGAGTCTTCTCCAACACCACAGTTCAAAAGCATCAATTCTTCGGTGCTCAGCTTTCTTCACAGTCCAACTCTCACATCCATACATGACTACTAGAAAAACCATAGCCTTGACTAGACGGACCTTTGTTGGCAAAGTAATGTCTCTGCTTTTGAATATGCTATCTAGGTTGGTCATAACTTTCCTTCCAAGGAGTAAGCATCTTTTATTGTTCTCAAGGTGTTTCAAATGCATGTATCCTGTTTCCTTAACTTTGATTTAAGTCTTCAGAGGGTAAGATGCATTTCTTACATATTTTCTTTGTACCTACCATCACAGCTGGCACAGCACTTTGTGAGTCATAGATAGTGAACAGAGTACTTTTTTGAATTGACTTAGAGGTTACTGTTCTGTAAGATCTATGGTCAGTCATAACATTGACTTGAAAATGATCACACGCCCAAAGACATGTTGTTTATGACAGACCAGTAGAACAGAATGCATGGTGGGAGCTGAGTAAGAAGATATGACTATAAAAATAACAATTTGGGAAATAGATGTTTTTTAAGTCTTAAAATTGAAGGTAGATACCTTCATGTATATCCAGACTTTGGGGGAAAGTGTCACTTTTTGTAAATACCAGGAAGACATGCATTCCATTACTTGGCTTTCAGGATGGGGATGATTTCTGCATAGCAAGGTGGGCACATCCTTAGGATGCCAGGTCAATAAGACAGATTTTGAGGGGTAGCAGGGCACAACTGCTCCCTCCCCACCAAAGAGGGGTGCAAATGCTTCAAGTGACTCCCCCAGTTCTTAGATAAATGCCTCCATCGCTTTGGGAGGGAATCTGAGCTTTCTGGCTCTAATCAGTGATTCCAGTGAGTCTAAAACATGCTGGATACATTCATCTGAAACCTTCAGGATTGACTTTAAAATCAGACCAAGACTTTTAAACATCTTGCTATTGAAAAAAATTCTGTAATCACTAAGGCCTTAAATAGAGAATAATGAGACTCACTCACTTCTGAGCAGATGCAAACCATTCAGAAGTTTCCTCTCAATCCCTGTGGCTTGTGGCTTCTGTCTCCCTCTTGCTCTTTCTCTCTTCCCTCTATTTTCTATGTCTCACTTAATGTGTTCTCGCTAAGACTGGCAAAGAAATGGTGAGTTTAGGGGTTGGGAAAGAGAAAGACAAAGCAGATTAGAGTCTGAGTCCACATGACCTTGCTGACCACAGCATCTCAGATGGAGTGACACTTCAGAAAGCCTGGGAGGATAAGCTAAAGAGCTGACTTACAGCTTCTATGGAGCCATCCACCCAGACATCCGAGTGCCTTCAGAAAATCTGCCCTCACAACACCCTAGGGAGTCTGGGGGCAGGTGAGATTCAGGAATTAAAGACCAACAGAGCCAGAGCTATCTTTAAGGGAGATGAACAGAGGGAAACTACACTTGGTGGAGCAGGGACCTCCCCGAATCCCCAACATTTTTAAACAGGTTCAAGTCGGATGTAAATTCACATTCAGGGCAGAGCTGGTAGGGATGGGGAGGGGCAAGCCAGAAAGATACTATGATGGGAGTTGGGGGAGGAAAGGATGCCTCCCTGGAATTGGAGGGCTGAAAGGGAGGCATGCTTACATAATGATGCTTACAAAGCTATTGGCTAATGGTAGACCACAGTCAACTTCTTCCTTCAAATCCTCGTCCACTTTCCCTCCCCTTCGCCTTCTTTCTCCTCTTCTTCCCCCATCTGGCAGTCTTCAGAGTCACTGAATAACTCCTTCTGTCTCTCGACACCTCGGATTGGGGGAGGGGACAACCGAGAAAGTCACCATCGCTTGCCACAGTCCCGATTTGGAGGAAGTGTATACTGTTTAGAATGTAGTTCTATTGCTTTCAGGCTCTGTACCCAATAACACAAACTTGTCTCCAGGTGTGGTCCTAGTGGACCCGCCTGGCTGAGCGGAGATGTTTGTAAACAGACCGTTTGTGAAATGTTTCTAAATGCACACCCATCCATCTGCCTGCCTGCTTGATCTGCCTGTGTTTCAGATTTTCCCTTTCCTGAGTGGAAACTGGAGCTCAGATGGGGCCAGTGGTGTTGGGAGCAAAGCTGCCAGGAAGTGGGAGACCCTTTCCAGTTTCTTACTGGATGTCTTCATCTCCTCTCTCCTGACTGTGTGAAAAGTCTAGAATGACCCCTCCCCACTCCCCCCAGCTCCCTGGCCCTCAAGCCTGAGGATGCAGCGGTGCTCAGGAAAGAGGAAGAATCCAATCTTTTTTTCCCTCACTTCCCTTTTGGCCAAAATAATGACCTCCAACCTGAAAATCACGGGGAAAGAGAAAGCACACACATTCATCACTCACACTTTCACGAGCCCAGAGCTGGGAGGTGTGAGGCACCTGGCTGCCACCTCCGGGGTCAGAAGCACTGCCAAATTGCACCTCCCCTACAAGCATCATGGTCCAGAGCCTGCAGCCCCCTTCCACCCTGCCGTCAGCCCAGAGATGCCACCCCCACTGGAGGAAGGAGACTTGCTTGGCACAGAAAGTGGGATTTTCACCACCTAGTCAGGCAGGGAACTGTTTTGGCTTCCTTGCCCGGGCAGCTGAGAAGAAAGCAACCCCCTGGTCTGAAATCAGTGATTCACACAGGCCAACCCAAACAGCCTCCTGCTGTCATTTTATTTCCTTCGTTACTTAACATCCTGGAGAAGGGGGTTCCTAACCCTTCCCTCCTAGGCCCCTGGCATCCTGAGTTGAATGACTGGTCAGTGCGACAAGCAAAGGCATGTAGCCAGGGCAGCTGGCCTCCAAAGACTCCCAAGAAAGAAAGAAAGAAAAAGTGGTTGAAAAGTTCTAATGGTACACAAAGGTATAAAATAATGAAACTTACAAGCCCCTCTCTGCCCTTCACTCCCAGCAAGTCCATATCCTACTTCTTGGATTCCTTCTTGCATATACGGTTTGGGTTCTTTTTATTTACAAAAACAAAAGGCAAACAAACACACAAAAATGAATCATGTTCTATCCTGCTTTTTCATCTTTTTCTCACCTGGTAAGCAATCTTGGGGGGCTTCCCAGGTGGTAATAGTGGTAAAGATCCTGCCTGCCAAAGCAGGAGACATAAGAGACATGGGTTCTATCTCTGGGTCGGAAAGATCCCCTGGGGGAGGGCATGGCAACCCACTCCAGTATTCTTGCCTGGAGAATCCCATGGACAGAGGAGCCTAGTGGGCTACAGTCCAGGGGGTTGCAAAGAGTCTGATACCACTGAAACAACTTAGCATGCACACAGGCAACCTTGGCAATCTCTCCCTCCCAGGCCAAGAAGTTGTCCCTCCTTCTTTGATAACTGCTCACCAGAAGACTCTCAGATGACACTTGGGAATGAGAATTTAAGAACTACCACAGTGACCTCTCTCTCACACTCAGACCCAAAGTCTGTCGTATTTACTCAACACCTTAGTGTGTGAAAGGTGACAGTAGCAGGTAAAAGTAATCATGCCAACAAACATATTACTTGTCTCAGCCACAAAGAGCATAGGCATGCTAAGAGATGTTCCCAAAGAGGGACATCAATGGTGAGAGGCTGAGGTATCATGGTAAGTCCAGTGCAGAAGCTATTTAAGTTGGGGTGGAATGAAGGAAAGATGTTGATTTTCAGGCCACCTCTTATACATCACCTGCTTGACTGCCAGCTTCAACTGCTCTGGTGAATTACCACCAGCCTCAAGATGACTTAGCTTTTACACATCAATGCTGACCCAAATGAGAGCCCAGGAGAAAGGGATAAACAGAGGAGCAGAAAGGTCTTTTCTTTTTTTATTTTGAGCTAGGTTTACAGGCAGTTTAAGAAGTAATACAGAGAGATCCCATGTACCCTTTATTTAGTTTCTCCCAATGGTAACATCTTGCAAAACTACAGTATAATGTCACAACCAGGGAAATAACAGTACAATTAAGATATAGAACATTTTCATCACTACCAGGATCCCTCATGTCGTCCTTTCACACTTACATCTACTTCCCTTCTACCCTGTCCCCTACCTCAGGCCCTGGAAACCACTAATCTGTTCTCCTTTTCTATAATTTTGTCATTTTGAGAATGTTATATAAATAAAATCATACAGAATTGTACAAGCACTATGGAAAACAGTATGAAGTTCCCTCAAAAATTAAAATAGAGTTACCATATGATCTGGGCATCCCTGGTAGCTCAAATGGTAAAGAATCTGCCAACAAAGCAAGAAGCCCAAGTTTGACCCCTCAGTTGGGAAGATCCCCTGGACAAGCGAATGACTACCCACTGCAGTATTCTTGCCTGGAGAATTCCACAGACAGAGGAGCCTGGTGGGTACAGTCCATGGGGTCACAAAGAGTCAGACACGACTGAGCTACTAACAGTTTCACTTTTTTTTTTACCATATAATCCAGTGATCCCACTCTGAGTATATACACAAAGAAAGGGAAATCACTATTTCAAAGACATATCTGCACCTACATGTATATCATTCACAATAGCCAAGACATGGAAACAACCTAAGGGTCCATCAACAGATGAATAGATAAAGAAAATGTCACACACACACACACACACACAAGAATATTATTCAGTCATGAAAAAAGAAGGAAATCCTGCCACTGATGACAACATGGGTGGATCTTGAAGGTCTTATGCTTAGCAAAATAAGGCAGACACACGTACTGTACAATCTCACATATATGGAATCTAAAAAAGTTGAATTCATAGAAATAGAGAGTAGAATGCTGATTGCCTGGGGCTGGGAAGTGGGAGAAATGAGGAGATGTTGGTAAAAGAGTACAAGCTTCCAGTTTTATGAATAAGTTCTGGGGATCTAATGTACTGCATTGCAATTATAGTTAACAATACTGTATTAGATATTGGGTTGGCCAAAAAGTTCATTTGGGTTTTCAGTCCCGTCATATGGAAATACTTGAAAGTTGGTAAGAGAGTAAATCATAAATGTTCTCACCAAAAAACAAACAAAAAAGTAATTATGTGAGGTGATGGAGGTGTTAACTATCTTTATTGAGGTAATCATTTCACAATATATACATGTATCAAAGCATCACATAATACATCTTAAACTTACATGACGTTATATATCAATTATATCACAATACAACTGAAAAAATTCATACAACAGGATTTCTGGGTTTTGGTTCTGCACATAAGAAGCTTAGGTGTCACCACTCTGTTCTAACAAGTAGAAAGCTGAACTATAAAATCAATGACTCTTCCTAGATCCATAAGAGTGGGGTGGACTCAGGACAAACTGCTGCCCCCAAGACTGGAGAGACAGACAAGCAAATGCAGGGAGTGATGGCTCCCCAAAGCCAATATTCATAGGCATAAACTGCTCCAGAAACCAGTGCTGGGGCAGGAAAACCTGAACAAATTATTGGCGGCTTCATGTGGACAACTCTCAGAGTCACAGCTAGGGCTTACTAAGAAAAATAGAAAGGGTTCAAATTACTAGTATCAGGAATGAAAGAAAGACAAGCAATAAATACTGGAGAGGGTATGGAGAAAAGGGAACTCTCCCACGCTAATGGTAAGAATCTACATTGGTACACTCACTTTGAGGAGATACCCCATGTTCAAGGGCAAAGGAGAAGCCACAGCAAGACAATAGGAGGGGCGGAATCACATTTAGAATCAAACCCCATACCTACCAGAGACATTCAAAGGACTCAAACACACCTTGTGTGTACCAGGACCCAGAGACCCACAGTGACTGAGACAGAATTGTGTTTGAGTATTTCCTGAGGAGGTATGAGTCAACAGTGGACTGCTGCCGGGTCAGGGGCTCTGGGTGCAGTAGACCTAGGTATGGCATAAACCCTCTTGAAGGAGCTCACCATTAACCCCACCATAGAGCCACCAGAACTTTCACAGGACTGGGGAAACAGATTCTAGGAGGGCACAAACAGAACCTTATGTGCAGCAGGACCCAGGAGAAAGGGGCAGTGACCCCCACAAGAGACTGACCCAGACTTGCCCGTGAGTGTCCAGGAGTCTCCACCAGAGGCGTGGGTTGGTGGTGGCCTGCTGCAGAGGTGGGGTCACTACGTGAAGCAGTGCATGGGACCTTTTGAAGACAGTCACCATTACCTTCATTACCTCCACCATAGTTTGGCCTCGGGTCAAATAATATGGAGGGAACACAGCCCTGCCCTTCAACAGAAAATTGGATTAAAGATTTACTGAGCATGGCCCCACCATCAAAACAAGACTCAGTTTCCCCTTCAGACAGTCTCTCCCATCAGGAAGCTTCCATAAGCCTCTTATCCTTCTCCATCAGAGAGCAGACAGACTGAAAACCACAATCACAGAAAACTAACCAATCTGATCACATGGACTACACCCTTGTTTAACTCAATGAAACTATGAGCCATGCCGTGTAGGGCCACCCAAGACAGATAGGTCATAGTGGAGAGTTCTGACAAAACATGGTCCACTGGAGAAGGGAATGGCGAACCACTTCAATATTCTTGCCTTGAGAACCCCATGAACAGTATGAAAAGGAGACTGAAGATGAACTCCCCAGGTCAGTAGGTGCCCAATATGCTACTGTAGACCAGTGGAGAAATAACTCCACAAAGAATGAAGAGACGGAGCCAAAGCAAAAAAATATCCAGTTGTGGATGGGACTGGTGATGAAAGTAAAGTCCAATGCTGTAAAGAGCAGTATCGCATAGGAACCTGGAATGTTAGGTCCATGAATCAAGGCAAATTGGAAGTGGTCAAATAGGAGATGGCAAGAGTGAACATCAACATTTTAGGAATCAGTGAACTAAAATGGACTGAAATGGGTGAATTTAACTCAGATGACCATTATATCTATTACTGTGAGCAAGAATCTCTTAGAAGAAATGGAGTAGCCATCATAGTTAACAAAAGAGTCTGAAATGAAGTACTTGGATGCAATCTCAAAAATGACAGAATGATCTCTGTTCGTTTCCAAGGAAACCATTCAATATCACAGTAATCCAAGTCTATGCCCCAACCAGTAATGCTGAAGAAGCTGAAGTTGAATGGTTCTATGAAAACCTACAAGACCTTCTAGAACTAACACCCAAAAAAGATGTCCTTTTCATTATAGGGGACTGGAATGCAAAAGTAGGAAGTCAAGAAACACCTGGAGTAACTGGCAAATTTGGCCTTGGAGTACAGAATGAAGCAGGGCAAAGGCTAATAGAGTTCTGCCAAGAGAACACACTGGTCATAGCAAACACCCTCTTCCAACAACACAAGAGAAGACTCTACACATGGACATCACCAGATGGTCAACACCGAAATCAGATTGATTATATTCTTTGCAGCCAAAGATGGAGAAGCTCTATACAGTCAGCAAAAACAAGACTGGGAGCTGACTGTGGCTCAGATCATGAACTCCTTATTGCCAAATTCAGACTTAAATTGAAAAAAGTAGGGAAAACCACTAGACCATTCAGGTATGACCTAAATCAAATCCCTTATGACTATACAGTGGAAGTGAGAAATAGATTTAAGGGACTAGATCTGATAGAGTGCCTGATGAACTATGGATGTAAGTTCGTGACATTATACAGGATATAGGAATCAAGACCATCCCCAAGAAAAAGAAATGCAAAAAAGCAAATGACTGTCTGAGGAGGCCTTACAAATAGCTGTAAAAAGAAGAGAAGTGAAAAGCAAAGGAGAAAAAGGAAAGATTTCATGCAAAGATGGGCACAATAAAGGACAAAAACGGTAGGGACCTAACAGAAGCAGAAGATATTAAGAAGAGGTGGCAAGAATACAGAGAGGAACTATACAAAAAAGATCTTCATGACCCAGATAATCACAATGGTGTAATCACTCACCTAGAGCCAGACATCCTGGAATGCGAAGTCAAGTGGGCGTATACAAGTCAAACGTAAACAAATTGGAAAAGAAGACACAAAACTGCCTTTGTTTGCAGATGACATGATTGTCTAGGTAGAAAA
Organism: Bos mutus; assembly: GCF_027580195.1. Taxonomy (NCBI): domain Eukaryota; kingdom Metazoa; phylum Chordata; class Mammalia; order Artiodactyla; family Bovidae; genus Bos; species Bos mutus. The sequence goes on along the minus strand of NC_091646.1, from coordinate 28,875,658 downwards.
TCTGAAAGAATTGACAAAAAGACTATCGGAATTAACAAGCAATTAGAATTAAAGGTGGGACTTCCCCATACCTCAGTTGGACTTAGGAACCATCACTACAAACAAAGCTAGTGGAGGTGATGGAATTCCAGCTGAGCTATTTCAAATCCTAAAAGATGATGCTGTGAACGTGCTGCACTCAATATGCCAGCAAATTTGGAAAACTCAGCAGTGGCCACAGGACTGGAAAAGGTCAGTTTTCACTCCAATCCCAAAGAAAGGCAATGCCAAAGAATGTTCAAACTACCACACAAGTGCTCTCATCTCACACGCTAGCAAAGTAATGCTCAAAATTCTCCAAGCCAGGCTTCAACAGTATGTGAACCAAGAACTTCCAGATGTTCAAGCTGGATTTAGAAAAAGGCAGAGGAACCAGAGATCAAATTGCCAACATCTGCTGGATCATCAAAAAAGTGAGAGAGTTACAGAAAAACATCTACTTCTGCTTTATCGACTATGCCAAAGCCTTTGACTGTGTGGATTACAACAAACTGTGGAAAGTATACCTACAAAAACCCTAAATCCAAGATCATACCTGATGAGGAATTTAAAACTTTCCCACTAAGATCAGGTATGAGACAAGGATGTCCTCTCACACCTCCACTTTTCAACATCATATTGGAAGTAGCAGCTAAATGCACTAAGACAAAAAGGAAGTAAAATGTATACAAATTGGAAAAGAAGACATAAAACTGCATTTGTTTGCAGATGACTGACTGTCTAGGTAGAAAATCTGAAAGAATTGACAAAAAGACTATCAGAATTAACAAGAAATTAGAATTAAAGGTGGGACTTCCCCGATACCTCAGTTGGTAAAGAATCTGCCTGCAATGCAGGATTGGGAAGATCTGCTGGAAAAGGGATGGGCTACCCACTCCAGTATTCTTGGGCTTCCCTGGTGGCTCAGCTGGTAAAGAATCCACCTGCAATGTGGGAGACCTGGGTTCGATCCCTGGGTTGAGAAGATCCCCTGGAGATGGAAAGGCTACCCACTGCAGTATTCTGGCCTAGAGAATTCCATGGACAGTCCATGGGGTCGCAAAGAGTTGGACATGACTGAGCGACTTTTGCTTCGCTTATTGTTATAGATTGTAGGATACAACTCAAAAGAGTTGAAAACTTATATCCACACAAAAACCTGCACGCACACACATTTATAGCAACCTAGATAGCATATTCAAAAGCAGAGACATTACTTTGCCAACAAAGGTCCGTCTAGTCAAGGCTGTGGTTTTTCCTGTGGTCATGTATGGATGTGAGAGTTGGACTGTGAAGAAGGCTGAGCGCCGAAGAATTGATGCTTTTGAACTGTGGTGTTGGAGAAGACTCTTGAGAGTCCCTTGGACTGCAAGGAGATCCAACGAATCCATTCTGAAGGAGATTAGTCCTGGGTGTTCATCGGAAGGACTGATGCTGAGGCTGAAACTCCAATCCTTTGGCTACCTCATGTGAAGAGTTGACTCATTGGAAAAGACTCTGATGCTGGGAGGGATTAGGGGCAGGAGGAGAAGGGGACGACAGAGGATAAGATGGCTGGATGGCATCACTGACTCAATGGACGTGAGTCTGAGTGAACTCCGGAAGTTGGTAATGGACAGGGAGGCCTGGTGTGCTGCGATTCATGGGGTTGAAAAAAGTCGGACACGACTGAGCGACTGAACTGAACTGATCCAAAATTGCAAAACTTGGAAGCAAGCAAGATATCCTTCAATAAGTGAATGGGGGCACTTGCTTGGTGGCCCAGTGGTTAAGAATCAGCTTTGCAATGCAAGAGCTGTGGGTTCAATCCCTGGTTGGGGAACTAAGCCCACATGCCACAACTACTGAGCCCATGTGCCACAACTAGAGAGTCAGTGTGCTGCAATGGAAGATCCCACATGATGCAACTAAGATCCAATGCAGCCAAATAAAAAATGTAGTTTTAGAAAATGAGTGAATGGATAAATAAACTGTGGTACATCCAGACAATGGAATATTATTCAGTGCTAAAAAGAAATGAGCTACCAATACACAAAGAGAATAGAAGAAATTTAAATTCATATTGCTTAATGAAGTAGGCTGCTGTGGTCTGAATGTTTGTGTCCTCTCCAAATTCATACGTTGGAAACCTAAAGCACCAAGTGATGGTATTAGGAGGTGGGGCATTTCAGAGTTGATTAGGTCATGAGCCCTCATGAATGGGATTAGTGCCTTTATAAAAGAGGCCCCAGGACTAGGTCGACCCTTCTGCCATGTTCAATGACAGACCAAGAAGTCGGCAGTCTGCAACCTGGAAGAGGGTCTTCACCAGAAACCAACTGTACTAACACCCTGGTCTTGGAATTCCAGAACTATGAGAAATGTTCATCAGCCAACCAGATTTTGGAATTTTGTTATAGCTGTTCAAATGGACTAAGGCAAAAACCCATCTGAAAAGGCAGCATCCTGTATGATTCACGGTTCCCACAATATGACATTTTGGAAATGGCAAACTCTCAAGATGGTAAAAGATCAGTGGTTGCCAGGATTTGGATGAGGGAGCAATGAACAGTCAGAGCAGAGAGAATATTTAGCGTGGTGAAAATATTCTGTATGATATTATAATGGTGGATACATGTCATTATACATTTGTCCATAGCCATAGAATGTACAAGACAAGGAGTGAACCATAATGTAAATGATGGTCTTTGAGCGATAATGATGTGTCAGTGTAGGTTCATCAACTGTAACAAATGTACCTCTCTGCAGGAGGCTGTGCATGTGAGCAGCAGGGGATATATGGGCAATGTCTGTGTCTTCCTTTTAATTTTGCTGTGAAACTAACACTGCTCTTAAAAAAGGAAGTCTATACCAAAAATAAACTAATTAAAATAAATGGGAAAAAAGTCATAGTGGAAAGTGGCATGGGTGAATTAAGACAACCGATATGCTGCAAAAGTGTTCTGAATGGAGGGCATCAATTGAAAAAATGTCTTGGAGGCTCTTTCATACCTATTCTGTTTAATCTGGGGAGTGCTCACTCTTGAGTGCCCTCCTCCGATCTCCAGCCTGGTCTTATTTGACTGAGCATAGCCTCAGGAGTCCAGACATTGCCCTCACCCTCCTCCACCAAACTTTTAATCTGAACTCTCTTCTCCTGTACACAGCAAACTAGCTTCTCATGGGTGACAGTGACAGACACATATGAGTCAATCAAAATCAATCAAATAACAAAAACCCTGTTAGGGTTGGTGTTAAAAAGCTCCAAAATCGCAGTACCTTAAACCTATGGGAAAAGACACATTTTAGGGTCTTAAGGAAATCCTTTCTTTCCTAAAGGAAATCAACTCTGAATACTCATTAAAAGGACTGATGCTGAAGCTGAAGTTCCAATACTTTGGCCATTTGATGCGAAGACCAACTCATTCGAAAAGACCCTGGTGCTGGGAAAGTTTGAAGGCAGGAGGAGAAGGAGATGACAGAGGATGAGATGGTTGGATGAGCTCACCGATTCAATGGACATGAACTTGGGCAAATTCTGGAGATGGTGAGGGACAGGGAGGTCTGGCATGCTGCAGTCCATGGGGTGGCAAAAAGTCGGACACGACTTGGCGACTGAACAGCAACAATGGACATTTTAGCCACTGCAATAGATTTTTCAGTTAGGGCAATTTTTCACTGCCTTCTTTTGAAAAGTTGGATATATAAGCAGACAATAGCAAGACCATATAGTGTATGACAATAGAACTGTGACCCATACCTCTGTAACAACCAGCTGGGGCATCAAACCATGAGCTCTCAATAATCAGCCCAGATTCCCTATTTTTGCCACTATTCCACCTCCCACACCCTCAACACTTCCAACTCAGGAATAGCCAGAGGAAGCCAAATGGGCTTCACAAACCAATTGTATAGGATATCCTGCTTCTAGTTAGCCCACCTCCAGCTTCCCCATGAAACAGCCTCTAGTCAGGTCATACCTGAAGCCTTCCCCTCTTTTCACTGTAAAGCTTTCCCCCTCCCCTGCCTACCTCAGAGTCTCTGCCAGATAAGGATGGCTGACTCCCTGGTGTAGTAAGCGCTGAATCAGTAGTGTCTTTGGTTCTCATTTGGGTGCTGTTTGTTTATTTGCACAATGCCATACCACATTGCTGGCTGTCTGCTCCAAGCTTGCTACGTGCTATTGGCCAGGGCAGCCCAGGATGTGTATACTGGCGCACTTGAAGTGGCACAACCACATCATAATACAGAACTTCAGTGGTTAAGTCTGTAACCATTAACCACCCCAGGGGCCTTTTGGCAACTTGCTGTAGTGATTAAAAAACATACTGATATTGAAGGCAGATCCTTCAGCATTTATTAGCAGCATGACCTCAGGCACATTACTCACCCTCCCAGGTGTCAGTTTCCACATCTATCCATGGAGGCAATGGTGTCCTCTGGACTTCTTTCATAGAGTTGTTGCATCACAGAAGGGAGACAGTGTCGACCTAGAGGGGTATATAAATGCTTGAGTTCCTGACCCTCAGAACCAAGGTCCTAGCCAGCTGCTGATGAGGGGCTGAAAAGGAAACACTTAGTGACCTGCACAGCTTTCATGTGAGAGACCCGGGGTCAAGCTCTGGCTCACCTCTCTCTGGGAGAGGGAGAGGTTAGCACACATAGCTTTTCCTGCCTATTGGGCTCCCAAGCTAGGGAAAGAATAGGCTCCTTTGTGTGCAAAGAGATTTATGGATGAATGAATGAAAGAAGAAGAACTAAAGAGCCTCTAGACGAAAGTGAAAGAGGAGAGTGAAAATGTTGGCTTAAAACTCAACATTCAAAAAACTAAGATCATGGCATCTGGTCCCATCATTTCATGGCAAATAGATGGGGAAACAATTGAAACAGTGAGAGACGTTATTTTGGGGGGCTCCAAAATCACTGCAAATGATGACTGAAATCATGAAATTAAAAGATATTTGCTCCTTAGAAGAAAAGTTATGACCAACCTAGACAGCATATTAAAAAGCAGAGACATTACTTTGCTGACAAAGGTCCATCTAGTCAAAGCTATGGTTTTTCCAGTAGTCATGTATGGATGTGAGAGCTGGACCATAAAGAAAGCTGAGCACCAAAGAATTGATGCTTTTGAACTGTGATGTTGGAGAAGACTCCTGAGAGTCCCTTGGACAGCAAGTAAGTCAAACCTGTCCATCCTATAGGAAATTAGTCCTGAATATTCATTGGAAGGACTGATGCTAAAGCTGAAGCTCCAATACTTTGGCCACCTGATGCGAAGAACTGACTCACTGGAAAAGACCCTAATGTTGGGAAAGATTGAAGGGAGGAGGATGACAGAGGGGACGACAGGGCAAGATGGTTTGAGCAAGCTCCGGGAGTTGGTGATGGACAGGGAAGCCTGGTATACTAGACTCCATGGGGTCACAAAGAGTCGGACATGACTGAGCGACTGAACTGACTGAATGAATGAAAAGATTCAAGGATCATTGTTTTATTTCTGATTTGGCCACTAACTTGGGCTTTTGATTAGGCATTTAAGCTTTGAGTCTCAATTTCCCCATTGGTAAAATAGTAACAATAACCCCCACCCTTTCCGTCTGACTGGTCATTACAAGGATCTGGTGGAATAATGTGTGTAACCCTCTGTTTTAATTTTTAAGTGTTATGTAGATACAAGGAACTATTCCTAGGGGACATAGGGCTTCCCCGATGGCTCAGAGGGTAAAGAATCTGCCTGCAATGCAGGAGACACAGAAGATGCAGATTCAATTCCTGGGTTGGGAAGATCCCCTGGAGAAGGAACTGGCTACCCACACCCGTATCTTTACCTAGGATATCCCATAGACAGAGGAGCCCAGCAGGCTACAGTCTATGGAGTCGCCAAGAGTCAGACATGGCTTAGCAACCCATATTCCTAGGGAACGCACATTAACAATTGGAGACCTGGCAGAGAGAGTTCAATGTGAAGGGCACATCTTTTATCTTCATGTCTTGTGGCTGGACTCCAAAGCCCATGGTCTGTCTGTATCCTGGGCCCTGTGCCTGGCACAGGCCTCTCCCTGATTCCTCATGATCTTAGTGTGCCCCTGATCTGGCCTGTCCAGGTCAATGAACCCTCACTGTTCTCTGAATATGCCCAGAAATGAAAACCATCTCTTGTCTCTACAGCATTTACCAGTTTTCTGGCCTTCCTCACACCTTGGCTCCTCACAAGAGCACAGTAAGGGAGGTAGCCTGGTGAAATGGGTGAATGTATGGGTTTTTTTGTTTGTTTGTTTTTGACTTTGTTTATTTTTTAATTGAAGGATAATTGCTTTACAGAATTTTGTTGTTTTCTGTCAAACATCAACATGAATCAGCCTTATGTATAGATATGTCCCCTCCCTCCTGAGCCTCCCTCCCATCTCCCTTCCCATCCCACCCCTCTAAGTTGATACAAAGCCCCTGTTTGAGTTCCCTGAGACATTAATGTATGGTTTTAAGGCCAGGGTGCTTGGTAACATCTCAGCTCTGGCACCTATTGGCCTCAGGCAAGTCACATACTTTCTGTAACCCAGTTTTCCCATTTATAAAATAAGGATGAAAATAAAATAGTACCTACTTGACAGTTTTGTTCAAAGATTAAATGAGTTAATATGTGTAAACAGAATAGTGTCTAACACTTATCAAGTGCTTGATAAGTGTTTGTTATTATTATTATTGGGCAGGGCAGGGTGTGTTATCCTCATTTTAGTCAATTGTAGAACTAGGGGAACAGGACTGGGATCCTTGTTCAAAGAAAAGTCATTCTATAAAAATGAATGTACCCAAAGTATGGGAGAAAGTATTTGCAAACTGTATATCTGATAAGCAATTAATATCCAGAATATAAAAAGAACCCCTACAATTCAACAACAAAAAATAAACCACCTAATTTAAAACATGGACAAGATAATTGAATGGACATTTCTATAAAGAAGATATACAAACAGCCAATAAGCCCATGAAAACTACAATGACTTCTAGAATCTTGAGCAAATACCTGGTTGACTTTTGGAATATCCACACTTGACTGCAAGAAGTCAAGAAGAGATCTGAGATCTTTTAATTGCCCTCATGATTTAGGGGAATGTTTATATAAATAATAGGAATTTTAGAGTGGATATGTGATGTGCTATGAATGGTAGATATGTAGATATTGGGAAGGAGAAATTATAAAACCTTATATAGCACCAAAATATGTCTTTAGAAGTGTATTAAGAGTAAAAAGATTGTTTTTTTAATATATAGGGAGGAAATAAACACAGGATCCAGCAATCCCTCCTCAGAAACATTTCTCAGCTGCGCCTCTCTCATTATCCAGCTGCCTACTGGATATCAGGGCTTCCTTGGTGGCTCAGTGATAAAGAATCCACCTGCGAATGCAGCAGATGTGGGTTCAATCCCTGGGTTAGGAAGATCCCATGGGAAAGGAAATGGCAACTCACTCCAGTCTTCTTGCCTGAGAAATCCCATGGACAGAGGAGCCTGGTGGACTACAGTCCATAGAGTCACAAAGATTTGGACACAGGTTGGTGACTAAACAACAAAAACAACTGGACATCTCCACCTGGATGTCCCATAGACACTTCAAACTCAGCTTGTCCAAAACTGAACTTGTTTTCTCTCCTTAATCCACAATCTCCTAAACCTTCCCCTCCCACCTAATGATCCCAGTCACAAACTGGGAAGTCATTCTCAGCTCCATCTTCTCCCTCAACACCCCACTGTCTAATCAATAAACTACAGATTTGAACTACCAAATAGATCTCCAGTCCACCTGTAGCTCAGTCTCCACAGTACTGCCCCAATTCATCAACTCTCAGTGGACCAGAGAAATTTATTCTCAATAGTTTTCTGGCTATTACTCAACTCATTCCATCCCCGCCATCTATAAAACCACCAGAGGGAAAATTCTAAAAGTCAAATTCATCCAAGTCAATATCTGTTTTCAAATCACTCCTCTGCCTCCCTAGGTCCTTCAAGATAGAGTGGGAAAACTTGGTGAGACACAAGCAATGGCCCCTGCTATACTGTACTCAACACCCCAACAGTCCCATAGGGGCCTCAAACCATTTATATCAGCTAGAGGCCTACAAGCTGTCAAGCTGTGCTAATTCATCACTGGTGTGCCATACAGTTTTACACTTCTCTACCACCTCTACCCCAAAGTGCTCCCCTCTTCCTCCCTCAATCTGGTGAATCATATCTACCTCCTTTGTGAGGTCTTCCTTGTCCCCTCTCCCCCACCACAGCCTCTCTGCTCACCATGTAAGGTCTTGAATGCACCCATCTCATTGTAATTGACTGCTCAAACTGAGGCTCTAAAGGATGGGCACAACATTTTATTCATCTATGTAGCCACTATCCCTGGTGGCTCAGAGGATAAAGCATCTGCCTGCCGTGCGGGAGACCAGGGTTCGATCCCTGGGTTCAGAAGATCCCCTGGAGAAGGAAATGGCAACCCACTCCAGTATTCTTGCCTGGAGAATCCCATGGATGGAGGAGCCTGGTGGGCTACAGTCCATGGGGTCGCAAAGAGTCAGACAAAACTGAGCGAGTTCACTTCACTTCACTTCATGTAGCTTTAGCACTCAACACAAGACCAAGTCCGTGAGGTCTAAAAGTACACACTTCTAGTTATAAAAGAGATAAGTCCTGGGGATGTGAGGTACAGCATGGTGACTACAGTTAATGATATTGAATTGGAGAGTTGAAAGTTGCTAAGAGAGTAGATCTTAAAAGTTCTCATCACAAGAAAAAAAATTTGTAGTTCTGTGTGGTAACAGATGTTAACTAGACTTATGATGGTGATCATTTAGCAATATATACAAATATCAGGGACGGGACAGCCTGGTGGGCTGCCGTCCATGGGGTCACACAGAGTCGGACACGACTGAAGTGACTTAGCAGCAGCAGCACAAATATCACATCAGTATGTTGTACAACTGAAACTAATATCATGTTGTATGTCAATTATATCTCAAAAAAAAAAAAAAAAAGACCTAGCCGAAGTAAGCATTCAGTAAAGGTTTATGGAATGAATTAATGACCTCATGAAATTCCCCCCAAGTAACAACAAGTCAGTACCTAATGAGGGTTCCCCGACATTGTGCAGGAATGGGATCTGAGAAATTTCAAGGGTCTTGAGATCTGGCCTTCAGCGGTGCTCAGTGTGACTTTCTTATCCCCAGCTCAACTCTTCCATTGCCAGTCCCCGGTAAGAAGCACAAAGAAAAACAGAGGAGCAGCACTGTACAGCCTTGAACCTTTGATCACATAGTTTCACCACACTCTCCAAATCCTCATTCCACCCTCTGAGGCCTCATCTGGAACATCTCCATGAAGAAAGGCCGTCGGTTCAGTTCAGTTGCTCAGTCATGTCTGACTCTTTGCGACCTCATGGACTTCAGCACACCAGGCCTCCCTGTCCATCACCAACTCCCAGAGCTTACTCAAACTCATGTCCATTGAGTCAGTGATGCCATCCAACCATCTCATTCTCTGTCATCTTCTTATCCTCCCACCCTCAATCTTTTCCAGCATCAGGGTCTTTTCCAATGAGTCAGTTCTTTGCATCAGGTAGCCAAATTATTGGAGTTTCAGCTTCAACATCAGTCCTTCCAATGATTATTCAGGATTGATTTCCTTAAGGATGGGCTGGTTGGATCTCCTTGCAGTCCAAGGGACTCTCAAGAGTCTTCTCCAACACCACAGTTCAAAAGCATCAATTCTTCTGTGCTCAGCTTTCTTTATAGTCCAAGTCTCACATCCATACATGACCACTGGAAAAACCATAGCTTTGATTAGATGGAGCTTTGTTGGCAACAAGGAAAGGCCATTCTCACCAATTCAACAAGGATTCCCCCTCCTCAGAGCTCCTAGAAAGGCTATCTGTCTGGGTAAGTCTGGCAGCCATTATAGGCCTCTGTGTGGGGTTAGTGAATTGGCTTTTCAGGGAATCTCAGAGTATCAGAGCAGGACAAACTCTGGGAGGTCATCTGGTCTGACTGTCTCATTGTGCCAAGGACCCCAAGGGTTGGAGAGAAGTGGCTTGCCATAAATGCCAAGCCTCCTGGGCAGTGTGATCAAATAGATTCCTGGGCCCCCACCCATAAAATTAGAAAAAGGCTCTGAATAAGCCCCAAACTACCCTGTAACACTACTGTCATATTTCCTCATGAGGCTATTTGATGGCAAGGGCTCTTTCTTCCTTGATCTCTGTGTCCCCCACAGCATTCAGCACAGCTACTGCTAAGTCACTTCAGTCATGTCCGACTCTGTGCGACCCCATAGATGGCAGCCCACCAGGCTCCCCCGTCCCTGGAATTCTCCAGGCAAGAACACTGGAGTGGGTTGCCATTTCCTTCTCCAATGCATGAAAACGGAAAGTGAAAGGGAAGTCGCTCAGTCGTGTCCGACCCTCAGCGACCCCATGGACTGCAGCCCACCAGGCTTCTCCGTCCATGGGATTTTCCAGGCAAGAGTACTGGAGTGGGTTGCCATTGCCTTCTCCATTCAGCACAGCAGCACCCTATCAAATTTCCTTCAGTGATTAGCTCCTGGGCTATTCTTCATGAGAAAACTCAAATGAACACAGAAACCCAAATTGAAGTTAGTCTAGCCAATGGTACCAAGGGAGGGGTGGCTTTGGCAGCCCTCCTTAAATGCTGCTTTGTCTGATTTTCCAAATCATCCTTGGCTGAAACAATTTCGGGTCAGAAGAGTCTGTTTCCTAGGAGGACGCAGGCTCAATCAATTACTTGGGCCTCCTCAAGCATTTTCCTTAGCTCTCTTTTTTTAGATTTTTTTTAAAGCTTTTTATTTTACATTGGAGTATAGCTGATTACAAAGAAAGCTGAGTGCAGAAGAATTGATGCTTTTGAACTGTGGCGCTGGAGAAGACTCTTGAGAGTCCCTTGGACTGCAAGGAGATCCAACCAGTCCATCCTAAAGGAAATCAGTCCTGGGTGTTCATTGGAAGGACTGATGTTGAAGCGGAAACTCCAATACTTTGACCACCTGATGTTAAGAGCTGACTCATTTGAAAAGACCCTGATGCTGGGAAAGATTGCGGGTGGGAGGAGAAGGGGATGACAGAGCATGAGATGGTTGGATGGCATCACCAACTCAATGGACATGGATTTGGGTGGACTCTGGGAGTTGGTGATGGACAGGGAGGCCTGGCGTGCTGTGGTTCATGGGGTCGCAAAGAGTTGGACACGACTGAGTGACTAAACTGAACTAAACTGGATAACTGATTAACAATGTTGTGAAAGTTTCAGGTGAACAGCAAAGGGACTCAGCCATTCATGTACATGTATCCATTCTCCCCCAAGCTCCCTTCCCATCTAGGCTGCCACATAAAATTGAGCAGAGTTCCCTGTGCTATAAAGTAGGTCTTTGTTAGTTGCTGTTGTTGCTGCTAAGTCACTTCAGTCGTGTCCGACTCTGTGCGACCCCATAGACGGCAGCCCACTAGGCTCCCCTGTCCCTGGGAATCTCCAGGCAAGAACACTGGAGTGGGTTGCCATTTCCTTTTCCAATGAGTGAAAGTGAAAAGTGAAAGTGAAGTCGCTCAGTTGTGTCCAACTCTTAGCGACCCCATGGACTATAGCCTACCAGGCTCCTCCGTCCGAGGGATTGTCCAGGCAAGAGTACTGGAGTGGGGTGCCATTGCCATATAGCACAGTGTACGTGTCCATCCCAAAGTCCCTAACTCTTCCTTCTTCCCTATCTTCCTACAACCCTGAAATGGGAAGCCCATACTGGAGTATAGCTGATTGACAATGCTGTGATAGTTTCAGGTGGACAGCAGAGGGCCTCAGCCATACATATACATGTATCCATTCTCCCCCAAACTCCCCTCTTACCCAAGCTGCCACATAAGATTGAACAGAGTTCCCTGTGCAAACATTTTCCTTAACTCTCCTTTAGGGAAAAAAAAATCAACATTCCAAAACACAAGTGTGCACACACACACACACACACATGCATAATTACCTGGACATTTACTGGGGTCACAGTATGACACACTGCTGGTGTCTTTCCTCAGCATGGGCAGTGATCCCAGCTAGCTGGGAAGCTTAAGCACCACATAAACGCTCATGACAGCCACCAGGCTGAGCTCAGGAAGACAGGAAGAAGGCCTCAGACAGTTTGAACTCTTTCAACGGGGAGGATGACAAAATAGGCTTTCTGCTTAAGCCTCAGTTTCCCAGAAATTTCCATGAAGTCCCTTCCCCAAGATTCTCACCAGTCCAAGTTTCCATCTGCTGAGAAGGCCAGAGATAGCTCAAGCTAGCTCCCCACTGGCTCCAAGGACCCTGCAGCCAGAGGCCTCTGGGCAGAAAAGTGGCCTACATGCTTGTCAGCCATCAGAGAACAGACCTGGAGTCAGCCCCAACCTGGCCCTAGAGTTCCTTCCAGGACCAAAAGGCCACCAGCCTGTCTTTGGACCTGTGAGCACAGTCGACAGGCAGAAGCGCTGGCTCGAGGGAGGAAGGGTCACTCCCTCCCTCACCAGCCATCCATTCACAGCAACCTGGACAGCCAGTGCCCTCTGGAGCCCATCACTACTCATTTGCATTCACAACTTATATGGCCACTCGTCTGGGGATGGAGGTGACCAGGCCAGCTCTCCTGAGCAGGAGGCCCAGAGGCAGGACAATTACCCGAAGTCCCTAAAAAATATGATCTGTGTCCCAGGAGACCAGAGGGTCTGTGGGGGTCAGGGGTGAGGGGAGAATGCCATGTCTGACTGTTCATTTCCAAGGGCTTGCACAGAGCCAGAAACAAGAGATGGGACCTGGAAAGTCAGACACCACGCAGACACCAGAATGGAGGTAAGCTTGGAAAAACAAGGGTAACAGCAAGGTGAGAAAGTCCATTTACCTTGAAAAAGGCTGGACACGGGGGAGTTGAGGCCTCAGTGTTCATGGGCAGATTATCCTGTTTTAAAGGCCAGGGGACCTGAGTAGGTGTTACAGTTTTCTGGTGAGGCCTAGACAGGGCCCTGCCCTCATAAAGGCCTAGCAGGGCCTTTCCCTCGTATAAAAGAAATCTAGACCCAGCGCTGGTGCCTCCCAACCCGGGGTCCCCAGAGACCACCAGGGTTTGGAAGTTAGAAAAGGCCATTGGCATCACAATGAGCCTCCCCCATGCATATGAAAGTATGGCAAGCAGTGCTCCCCACTCCCCCTTTAGCTGGATGTGAGCTTTGAATTCCTTTTCTCCAAGTGAGAGGGACCAGCCCCAAGTCAGCCACATTCTCTCCTGGAGTCTTCATTGTGGCCCAGGAAACATATTTGCCAAATCAGGCTGGCTTTGCTATGAAGGGTTTGCTGACCAATGCGCCATGCTCCAGATGAACACAAACTCCAGGAAGGCCTAGTCTAGGGAAAAAAGGAACACTCCAGTTCCACTCTGGCCCAGGCAGTTTGATAATACCACCTCAGCCCATCAGTTTTCTCAGCTTCATTCTTGTCAGCTGAAGTCAGCAGAGCCCATGACTCATATAAACTTTTGATACTTTTTAAAATCTAGATTATTCTATGAGAAGGACAGTAAATCCTTATCATCCAGGGGGCAGTAAGGAGTGCCCTTCCGAAAGCCTGTCACTGTGGCACATTTTTATTTTTTATAATATTTATTTATTTATGGCTGTGCTGGGTCTTCATTGCTGCGTGGGCTCTCCTCTAGTTGTGAGCAGGGGCTCCTTTCCAGTTGCAGTGTGAGGGCTTCTCACTGTGGTGGCTTCTCTTGTTGCAGAGCACTGTCACTAGGGTGCCAGGGCTTCAGTAGTCACCGCACATAGCCTCTAGGGCACAGCCTCAGCAGTTGTGGCTCACAGGTTTAGATGCTTCAAGGCATGTGGGATCTTCCCAGATCAGGGATCAAACCCTCATCTCCTGCATTGGCAGGTAGAGTCTTTATCCCTAAGCCACCAGAGAAACTCCAGTCACTATTTGTCATTTTTAACAAAAAAAGAAGAAAAAGAACTACCATCCAGTTGAGTGCCATTCTTTATGTAAGACACCATGCACATATTTTATGTGTATTATCTAACCTACTTCTTGCAACCATGGGGCAGAGGAGCTATAAGTAGGCCCACTTTAAGGAGAGGTCTCATGACTTGCCCGAGGCCACACAGATGATAGGAGGTACAGCCAAGGTTCAGCCCCAAGCCTGTGGGACTCCAAAGCCGGTGCTCTTAGCCACGGAACCTGTGTTTCTCAAAGCCGGAGCTTGGTGAACAGGCGAAGATTCCCAGGCCCCATTTCAGACCCACTGACTCAGAAGGCTGGCGGGTGGGCCCCGGGAATCTGCACGCTTAAAACACCACACCAAGGGGTTCTGAGGTACCGGGAAGATTTAGGGCCCCACTCAAAATGATGCTACTCCCTGAGTTTGGCATAGACCGCAGGCCGAAAGGCTAAAGCCTCCACACCAGGCCCAACGCTGTGGCATTCTTCCCAGCAACTCTGCCGCCCCCTGCTGGCCACTGAAAACTAAGACTCTTTTATCCATGCCAGGTCTACTTAGCCCCTTTGTCTAGACCAGGGACTCTAAGCCTTTATGGGGTCATACACCACTTTGACATTTGTTGGAAGTCTGGGTTTTGCCCCTCCTTCCCTGAGACACATCCACACAGAAGCCTATACTCCTTCGGTGGCCCCCTCACAAAATACACAGTGTTTTGCATAGCTTCAGGGAGGACATAGATCCTCCCAAGCCTTTCGTGAACACCCCCTCCCACCCCCACCACCACCACCACCCCCACCACCACCACCACCACCCCCATCACATTACAGAAACTTCCAGTGTAGCAATCTGAACCCAGATTAGCTCCTGTGGTTTTATTTTATTTTCATCCTTTCTGTGTTAGAGATACACACTGGAATATTATAGGTGAATTCACATGTTTTCTGTGATTTGTTTTAAAATACTCCTGGTTATATGGGGAGGAGGGTGAGGAGTGTCAGGATGGATACAAGATTAATCGGCCAGTAGTTGTTCATTGTTGCAGCCCCGAGGTGAGTACATGGGGATTCATTCTACTGTTTTCTGTGTATATGAGTGTGTGTGTGTGTGTGTGTGTGTGTGTGTTAGTCGGTCAGTCGTGTCCAACTCTGCAATCCCATGGACTGTAGCCCGCCAGGCTCCTCTGTCCATGGAATTCTCTAGGCAAGAATACTGGAGTGAGTAGCCATTCCCTTCTTCAGGAGATCTTCCTGACCCAGGAATCAAACCTGAGTCTCCCACATTACAGGCAGATTCTTTACCACCTAGCCACCAGGTACTTTTTTCTATGTTTAGAAATGGCCATAACAAGAAGTTATAAAAATTAGATTGAGTTGCATGGCATATAAATTATATCTCAATAAAGCTGCTGGTTTTTTTTTTTTTAAACTAGCCTACTGTCCTAGATCTGCCTAAATCTGCAAATGGACACACTAAAGGCCAAGAGAGAACAATTTACTTTCCTGCCTGCTTTTCCTTCAGGTCATAGAACAGTTAGTCAAGAATTCATAGTCCTGTTAAGATTGCAGGATCTGCCCCTGCAGGTTGTACTTGGTGGGGTGGGGATGAGGGGGGGGGAAGGGGTGTCTAGCTAGTTGCTGCATATAAAGGGCCAGAAGCTGGAGGCCTAAATTATTCTAGTAATAGGCATTACTCAGCTAATATGAATACAATAATGATAATTATCACTTATATTCCATGTTCAGAGCACTTTACAAAGAGAAACTCAAATATAGCAGATATCCTATGAACAGACCTGCTTCCCTGCTGTCTTAAGCTTTCAAAAACAAAGTGATTTCCTGAATGATTTTTTAAAGGAAGATAGTTCTTAAAGCTAACAATTGGCCACGAGGTTTGTTAACAAGATAGAAGCCAGAATAATCACCAACAGACTTCCCATACGGAAGCTGGCAGGGTGGGGGAGGGGAGCTAAGGAGTGATGCACTGCCTACATGCAAACATCTGCACAGAGTGTCCTCACCTCCCTTCATGCCTATGAAGCCTGAAGCAGCCCCTCCTGCGAGTTCCCAAAATACTGTAGCCTTTGCTTGGCAAGTGACTAAACCTACAACAATCGGCAGAGCTGGCCTAGGCACACCTTCAGGTTTTACAGCATGGATCCCTCTGTCACTGTAACTTCTTTGTAAGATGACAGTGGTCCCTCCCTCAGAGGGCTGACATGAGGCTTCAGTGAGATTACAGGCATAGCTCATTGTATTGCTCCTCACTGTATTGCACTCTGCAGGCACTGCGATTTGAACAAACGGAAGATGTGTGGCCACCCTGTGTTGAGCACAACTATGGATGCCATTTTGCCAACATTTGGTCAGCACTTTTTAGCAATAAAGTATTTTTTAGTTAGGGCTTCGCTGGTAAAAAAAAAAAAAAAAAAAAACTGCCTGCAATGCCAGAGACCCAAGTTCAATCCCTGGGTCAGGAATATCCCCTGAAGAAGGGAATGACTACCCACTCCAGTATTCTTGCCTGGAGAACCCCATGGACAGAGGAGCCTGTCAGGCTACAGTCCATGTGGTAGCAAATAGTTGGACACGACTGAGTGACTAATAATATGTTTTTTAGACATAATGCTATTATTACACACTTAATAGATAACAATATAATATAAGCATAACTTTTATATGCACCGGGAAACCAAAAAAAAGATGGTGTGAGTCACTTTATTGCAATATTTACTTTATCGAGGTGATCTGGAACCAAACCGGAGAGCTCTCCGAGATGTGCCTGTTCAGTTCAGTCACTCAGTCATGTCCGACTCTTTTCAACCCCATGGACTGCAGCATGCCAGGCCTCCCTGTCTGTCACCAACTCTTAGAGTTTACTCAAATTCATGTCCATTGATAGTGCCATCCAACCATCTCATCCTCTGTCGTCCCCTTCTCCTCCTGCCTTCAATCTTTCCCAGCATCAGGGTCTTTTCCAATGAGTCAGTTCTTCACATCAAGTGGCCAAAGTATTGGAGTTTCAGCTTCAGCATCAGTCCTTCCAATGAATATTTAGGACTAATTTCCTTTAGGATGGACTGGTTGGATCTCTTGCAGTCCAGGGGACTCTCAAGAGTCTTTTCCAACACCACAGTTCAAAAGCAGCAATTATTCAGCACTCAGCTTTCTTTATAGCCCAACTCTCACATCCATACTTGACTACTGGAAAAATCATAGCTTTCACTAGACGGACCTTTGTTGGCAAAGTAATGGCTCTGTTTTTTAATATGCTGTTTAGGTTGATGATAACTTATCTTCCAAGGAGCAATCGTCTTTTGACTTCATGGCTGCAGTCACCATCTGCAGTGATTTTGAAGCCCCCCAAAATAAAGTCTGTCACTGTTTCCATTGTTTCCCCATCTATTTGCCATTAAGTGATGGGACCAGATGCCATGATCTTAGTTTTCTGAATGTTGAACTTTAAGCCAACTTTTCACTCTCCTCTTTCACTTTCATCAAGAGGCTCTTTAGTTCTTCTTTGCTTTCTGCCATAAAGGTGGTGTCATCTGCATATCGGAGGTTATTGATATTTCTCCTGGCAATCTTGATTCCAGCTTGTGCTTCATCCAGCCCAGCGTTTCTCATGATGTACTCTGCATATAAGTTAAATAAGCATGTTAAATAAGTTAAATAAGATGTGCCTGTGTCTAGGTCAAAACCCTCGGAACCAGGCTTGGGCACAGAAGGAGTACTCAGTAAATGTTTTTCTCATTTATACTGTTTTCTCTGGCTGGCTAGACTAGAAACCAGTCCCCAAATTTCATGTGGATGTGCACTAGGCCTGAGGGCAAGCGACCAGAGGGTGACCCACCCCCCACCCCATCCCACCCCACTCCTACCACGGCCCCCCCATCCAATCTTCACCAGGGGGTGGGGGGCGGGCATCCAGTGGCCAACAATTCAAGTACAATGCCTTAAACTCTGATGGATTCCACTGAATGATCACCTCATGGTCAAATGGAAATTCATTCCTTCCTGGAATTCTCCAAATGGAAATCTTATACCAGCTACAAATAGAGAAGAGATGACCTCCTCCTGAAACCTACTTCTTCTCTATCCTTAAGCTTTAATTAGTTTTGATTTTAATAACTTTAATTATTTCTTTAAATGATTTTTCTATCCAGAATGGTATTAAGGCATTTTTAACCAGTCTGACCCTTGAAGGATGCCCTCTGAAGTCCAACCAGTCTGCAATTCTGTGAGTGGAGCCCTGTAATCTGCTCTTAAACATATACGCTGCAACTTACTTTGATTTCCTGTGAGTGGTCCTTAATAACAATGCCAGCTAAACAAACAAGATGGAAAGAAACCTCCATAACTCCAAAGAAATAAGCAACAAGGGACATCTGATTTTCCCTACATAGAATCTTGAGTGTCTCTTGGATAAATTTTTAAAAAGAAAAACAAATGCTTCTTTAGTGGATATAACAAAAACACAAGGAGGGAGTAACTAGCAAGCTCAGGCCAAGTCCAGCTACACAACAAAACAGATCCCACTGCCATAGTCACTGCCATTAGTCACATCCACGGTCCTCTGGGAGCCTGAAGACCACATCTGCAAGGAGCCACAGGCTTTGGAGGCCTGGTGAGCAGGGGTCAACAGAAGACAAAGTGTATCTGGGCCCAGAGTCCAAAGAGCCTATTAATATCTCTCCAACAGTAGTCCTTCTGGGCGACACTGGCCCTGTTGTTCTCTCAATTGCATTGTTCTGCCCAGGACCCAGCGTTTCAGGAGTAGGCTCTGGCCGGCTTTGATGAACAGGCTCAGTTGTGAGAAGATGGGAAATGGGGACATATGCACTCTGGGCTTCACTTACAGAGGGCGCTGCAGCAGGAGTACTCGGCACCCCAGCCGTCTGACCCCTGTGGTAAAGAGACTCTCCAAGAGCCACTCGCCACCAACTCACTGCCTGCCGGCCACACAGTCCATTGTCTCTGGAATCCTTTTTCAATCCCTGCCTTTGGACTCTGAGCCTGATGCCAGATGCCAAAGTGGTAGCCACACTGTGGGGCACAACCAGAAATGCATGTGTTAGTGAAGCAGCAGATTCCTCAGGGCAATCTGGATCCAGCCACAAATGTGGGAGATGTGAGGAAAGGCACAGAGCTGGGCAAGAAATGCAGCCAAGTCCATTTTTCCTTAGGCAGGTGGGATTCGTATGCTTTGTAGACCACTGTGATAAATTTTACAAACAACAATTCTATCACAGGTATGAAATGTATAGTATGAGGAATCTAGTCAATGATTAGAACAATTATAATTACATAATATCTTTGTATCATGACAGCAGAGAGCTAGACTTCTCATGGTGATCATTTTGAAATGTACGGAAATACTGAATCAGTATGTTGTGTGATTCAGCAGGAGGAATTAACATACTGTTGTTCGTCAATTATCCATTGAAAACAAATAAACAAGCTCATAGAAAAAGAGGTGGGGGTGAGGGAAGGGGAACTAAATGAAGGTGGTCAAAAGATACAAACTTCTGCTTATAAGATCAATAAGTCCTAGGGATGTAAGTACAACATGGTAAATGTAATTAGCACTGCTGTATGATATCATTGAAAGCTGTTAAGGAAGTAAATCTGGGGGCTTCCCTAATGGTCCAGGGGGTTAAGACTTTGCCTCTCAATGCAAGGGGTGCAGGTTTGATCTCTGGGCAGGGAACTGAGATCCCACATGCTTTGTGGCCAAAAAACTAAAATGTAAGACAGAAGCAATATTGCAACAAATCCAATGTGTGCTAAGCTGCTTCAGTCATGTCAGACTCTTTGCAACGCTATGGACTGTAGACTGCCAGGCTGCTGTGTCCATGGAATTCTCCAGGCAAGAATACTGGGGTGGGTTGCCATGTCCTCCTCCAGGAGATCTTCTCAACCCAAGGAATGAACCCAGGTCCCTTACCTCTCCTGCGCTGGCAGGCGAGTTCTTTACCACTAGTGCCACCTGGGAAGACTTCTAGACTTTTGTATTTTTTTATTATTTTTTAAATTTTATTTTATTTTTAAACTTAACAATATTGTATTAGTTTTGCCAAATATCGAAATGAATCCGCCACAGGTATACCTGTCTTTAGACTTTTTTAAAAAGAGAGTAAATTCTAAGAGTTCTCATCGCAAGGAAAAATTATTTTTTTGTATTCCTTAATTTTGTATCTTTGTGAGATGATGGATGCTCACTAAAGTTATTGTGATAATCATTTCGTGATCCACGTAAGTCAAATCATTATCTGGGCACCGTAATCTTATACAGTGCTGTATGTCAACTCTATCTCAATAAAACTGGGAGGGGGGTTTAAAATAATAAAAATAAAGCAATTCCTTAGAAAACAAACAATTCTAGATAAGCTTCTCTCTGATCCCCAGACATCCAGTGCTACCTGCGGCACAGTACACCAGATCACAAGAGTAGCCCCTGCTCGCAGCAACTAGAGAAAAGCCCACACAGCAACGAAGACCCAGCACAGCCAAAAATAAATACGTAAACTTTTTAAAGAATAATTCCACTGGAAAGTTCCTTGGGAAAAGGAATTTTGTCTGTTTTATATCCACAGTGTCGAGAACTGAGCCTGGTACACAACAATATCTGGTGGATGAAGGAAGAGGAGCCACACCAAAAAGGCTCTGGTGCTCGATGAGTTAATTTGCAATGAATCAGACATTTTCCTTTAACAAACCTTCCTAAAAACTGAAATGAGAAGCTCCCACTTTCCAAGCAGCCACGTCCCAGGTAGTCTCTGCATTTGGAGGGAGGAGCTCAGTCTCGCTGCAGGGCCCTGTGGACTTAAAGGAAGGAGACCAACACTATCATGGGCACAGTCACTGGACTCCCTGGAAGGCCCACATCTGAATTCCTTGATGCCAGGTGCCACCTACAGGCTGCTGGGAATCTCCTGGCCAAGGCTGCTCTTGGGGCCTGCCCCAGCTTTCTGAAGTCTCAGCACAGTGCAATTGGATAACTGGGATGTGGGCCATGTTTAGGGACCTCCCAGCTGCTTTTTTATACATCCCTCTCAATACCGTGTACCTCAGACAACCAGGACCATTGGGATGACCTGGACCCATTGATGTACCTAGCCCAGAGGCAGGCCCCCAGTACCTAGGTGGGGCTATAAAATCCAAATTCCAGATCTCTTTCCCTCTCTCTCAGGCCTACTTTAAAACCTTCTTGTGGAGACTTTCGCTTCCAGGAGGATGGAGTAGATGAACATTATTCCTCCAGCTAAATACAAATAAGAATGCTGGACACTATGAAGAAGGAGGAGGAAGGGGAGAAAGACTCAAAGGTGGAGAGAAAATGGCAGACTGGAGGCCTTAGGACATGAGGAACAACAACGGCAGGGAGTTCCTTGGACTTTCTTTTTGCCTCAGGTATCTCAGACCTTAGACTGAAAAAGACAACTGAGAAAGGACAAGAGACACAGTCCAAAAAAGCCCCTGCTCTCCCTAGCCAAAGGACCAGGAAAGGGAGAGGCCATAAGATAGAAAACAAATTTTAGATAAATACTCTACTCCAGTCAGACAGCACAGAAAAACCGTGGCCCCATCCCCACTGAAAGCAGCAAAGGCTGAGTGAGGAGACCATACTTCCTCCCTCAGGAGGCTGTAGGAGGTGCCCCTACCTCCCACCAGGATGCCATCAGAGGAGACCTAATGGAAAATGGGGAATTTTATGCTGCCCAACAGTAAGAAGGCTCTGCCACATGGGAAGGTACACAGCTATAAAACAAAGAAAAAAGTATTGTCCCTATTTGCAGATGGCATGATTGTCTAAATAGAAAATCCCAATCTAGCTACAGAAAAATCTAGAACTAATAAGTGAATTCACAAGGTCACAAGATAGAAGAGTAAAATAAAAATATTGATTATATTCCTGTTTATTAGCAATGAATGCATGGACACAAAATCCTGTATATTAGTAATGAATGCAAGGACACAAAAATTTTTAAATACAATTCCATTTACAATTGCTCAAAAATTTAAATACTTAGGTATAAATCCAACAAAATATATACAGCATTTCTGTGCTGAAAACTTCAAAACACTGATGAAAGAAATTGAAGGTCTAAATAAATGGAGAGTTATAGGGGTGTTCATGAATTAGAAGATTTAAAAGAATAAAAATGTCATATCTCCTCCAAATTATGTATATGTTTAATGCAAAATCCAGCAAGCTTATTCTAACATTTATATGGAAAGGCAGAGAAAAATAACAAGTGGATGGAATCAGAGTATTATACACATAGATTAATGAACAAAATAGAGAACCTGGAACTAGTCACACAAATATGATCAACTAATTGTGGATAAAGATGCAATGATGCTGAAGCAAATAGATATTCATAGTCCCACCCCCGCCAAAGAAGTTAACTCAAAATGGATGATGGATTTAAGTATAAAATGTAAAATTAAAAAACTTTTAGGGAAACCAATAGATGAAAATCTTCAGGATCTAAGGTGAGGCAAAAGTTCTTAGACTTGACACCAAAAGCATGATCCATTTAAAAAAGGGTAAGATGGACTTCATTAAAATAACAACTTTTAGTCTGTGAAAGACCCCATTGAAAGGATGGAAAGATGAGCTACGGACTGGGAAAAAATATTTGCAAAGCACATGTCCAACAAAGGACTAGTGTTGAGAATATATAAAGAACTCTCAAACTCAACTTCAGAAAAAAAAAAAAAAATCCAATTAGAAGATGGCCAGAATGACATGAACAGGTATTTCACCCAAAAGGATATACAGATATCCAGCAAGTACATTAAATTTTTCCCCATATCCCTAGCCATCATTCAGGAAATGAAAACTAAAACCACAGTGACATACCCATCAGAAAGTTTAAAATGAAAGAAAATAGTGACGCCACCAAATGTCGGTGAGGATTTAGAGAAATCGAGTCATTCATATGTTGCATGTTGTTGTTTAGTCATTAATTCGTGTCCGACTCATTTGCGACCCCATGGACTGCAGCACACCAGGCTTCCCTGTCCTTCACCATCTCCTGGAGTTTGTGCAAGCTCTTGTCCATTGCATAGATGCCATCCCACCATCTCATCCTCTGTCGCCCCCTGGTGGCTCAGATGGTAAAGGCTCTGCCTGCAATGCAGGAGACCTGGGTTGGATCCCTGGGCCGGATCCCTGCGCCAGGATAATTCCCTGGAGAAGGTAATAGCTACCTATTCCAGTATTCTTGCCTGGAGAATTCCATGGACAGAAGAGCCTGGCGGGCTACAGTCCAGTGGGGTTGCAGAGAGGTGGACATGACTGAGCGACTTTCCCATATTGCTGGTGGGGCTATAAAATGGTTTGGCTACTCTGGAAAGCAGTTTGGGAGTTTCTTAAAAAGATAAACATGCAGCTACTGTATGACCCAGTTCTTACACTGTTGGGCATCTATCCTGGAAAAATGAAAACTTACAGTCACACAAACACTTGTACATGAGTATTGATAGCAGCTTTATTTTTAATAGCCAAAAACTGGAATCCTTCAGCAGGTGAATGGCAAAGCAAACTGAGAATCCATACCTTGGATTACTACCCAGACATAAAAAGAATCAAGTCTTGATATGTGCAAGAACTTGGGCAAATCTCTTGAGAATCATACTGAGTGAAAAAAAAAAAGTCAATCTCTAAAGGTTACACATACTGTATAATTTTATTCAGGTAACATTCTTGAAGGACTTCCCTGGTGGCTCAGAGGGTAAAGCGTCTGTCTACAATGCGGGAAACCTGGGTTCGAGCCCTGGGTTGGAAGATCCCCTGGAGAAGGAAATGGCAATCCACTCCTGTACTCTTGCCTGGAAAATCCCATGGACAGAGGAGCCTGGTAGGCTACAGTCTATGGGGTCACAAAGGGTCAGATACGACTGAGCAACTTCACTTTCACTTTCAACATTCTTGAAATGAGAATTATAGAAATGAAGGACAAGTAAGTGGTTGCCAGGGAATGAGCAGGGGGTTGAGGTGGGATAGAAGTGGGTGTGGCTGTAAAGAGGCAATATCACGGATCCTTGTGGCAGTGGAAACAGTCTGTATCTTTTGACAGTATTAATGCCATACCCTGGTTGTGACATTATCCTGTAGTTTTTGCAATATGTTACCAGTGGGAGAAACTGGGTAAAGAGTAAATGGGATCTTGGTATTATTTCTTGGAGGGGCATGTCAACCTAGCTCAACAAATGTTTTTTAAATGCCCTTTAAAAAGACAAGTTCCTTCTGTTGCTCTATTTGTTCCCTTCTCGTGGGCCCTGCTATAGTGATCCATGCTGAGGTGTTAGTGGATAGTCAAGGCCCTGAAATAATCTGTCTCCCATTATATCTCAACAAGGGCTTCCTGGGGATGATAGAAGAGCAGCTTTTTATAGACAAACTGCCTTGAATTTAAAATCAAGATACTTTGAAGCCTGGTCTTAGTATGCTTTGTGACCTTGGACAAATTGCTTAGCCTCTCTGAAATTCCATTTCATCACTGTAAATAAAATTTGAAGATTAAATGAAAATGTGAAACACTTGGTAAGTTGTAAAGCAGTACACAAAAAGGAAGGTCTTCCTCCCTGTTTCTCTCCTTTCCTGTCCTCATTGCTACTGACTGGAGGAGGGGCCGTGGCTCAGCCTGGGTCACTGCTCCGGCAGGGCTTTTGTCAGTGCTTGTTCACCCTGACAGGGCTTCCCAGGTGGCACTAGTGGTAAAGAACCTGCCTGCCAATGCAGGAAACATGAATTCGATCCCTGGGTTGCAGGAGGATCCCCTGGAGAAGACAGTGGCAATCCACTCCAGTACTGTTGCCTGGAGAATTCCATGGACAGAGGAGCCGGGTGGGCTACAGTCCACGGGGTTGCAAAGAGTCAGACATGGCTGAGCTATTGAGCTTTCACAGGCATATTCATGCTGATAGTGAAAGAATGTGTAAAGCCAGGGGTTAGCTCCAGTGGGGGAGAAGGAAGGTTCAGAGCTCACCAGGATAAAGGTGAGACTTTGAAGGGGCCTCTGTAGCATCCCATGTAGAGAGCCCCCTGCTCTGGGTGAAACTCCTCTCTGAGACACCAGGGGACAGAGAGCCTGGGCCCATGGGACAGGCCAGCAGCCAGTTCGGGGAACCAGCAGTGATGGGAGAGAAGAAAAGCTCCTCACTTTGACCACGGACTTTCCTTTCTGTTATCACCTTTGCTTCTGGAAGCACGCATGGCAGGGAGCATGCTCGCTTTATGTTTGTAAACCCTAAAGCCAGACAGGGAATGACTCAGTGCCCCAGCTGGGGCCAGGCTTCTGGCCTGGATACTTCCCACAGCACAGAGGTGTCCAAATGAAAAAGGTAAGACTAAGGGGTCACTAAGAGTCGGACACGACTGAGCGACTTCACTTTCACTTTTCACTTTCATGAATTGGAGAAGGAAATGGCAACCCACTCCAGTGTTCTTGCCTGGAGAATCCCAGGGACAGGGGAGCCTGGTGGGCTGCCGTCTATGGGGTCACACAGAGTCGGACACGACTGAAGTGACTTAGCAGCAGCAGCAGCAGCAAGGAAATGCAGCCCTTCCCCGCCCCAACCTGGAGCCTCTCCTGAGGGAATGGCACCAGGCCTCGCCAGGCCTTTCCACACAACTTCTGAGCTGAGCCTCAGGAGCTGCTGCCAGCCTGGCCTGTCTCTGAGGGGTGCTGCCCAGGGAGGCGGCTTCCCTCTCTCCCAGCTCTGACCTTTCAGTGACCTATTTAAAGGCAGAGAATCCAGTTCAGGATTTGGGTCTCTCCTAAGAGGGTGCCTCCCACAGGTGGCTCTCCAGGGCCTTCCCAGTCACTTCCTCCAGCTGGGATGAGGTGGGGAGGGTGTTTTCTTCTTACCCATCCCCACAGGTCCCATGTTCTTTGCGGGGGAGGGGTGGGTAGTAGCACCTACCTCCCACTCTGCCAGGGGGAGGGATGGTCTGGAAACTTTCCCACGTGCCCCATCTCTCCACAGTTGCCCCCATCCCCAGGTCTCCAGTGATAAAAGTGAGCTATGAAAATGCATGTGCTGCTTGGGAGGGAGGGAATCAGAAACTATTTGCTGGAATTAGTTCATCCATTTACAAGTTGCCAACTTGGAAAGCCATGAGCAACTCTGAGGCCAGGAAGGGTAGTCAGGGGAGGGGGAAACTGCAGCAAGGAGCCTTGAACCATCCCAGGCCAACCCTCCACGAGGAGGCCTGGGGGCCCCTGCTCCCACCCTCTGGATGCCCTCAGCCTGGAATAAAAGAACAAGGCAGACGTCCCAAGAAAGACAGGAGGACAAGAGCATATAATCAGGCCAGTTTTGGCTTCCAGGCAACTCATGGTCCCTTCAGCAATTCAGCTAACCATTCATTTGTTCATTCATTCATACCCCATTCCTTCACTTAATAAATATTTGTGATGTGCCTATCACATGCTGGGCCCTGGACGCACAGTGGTGAACAGGGCAGGCTCTCTGCCTTTCTGGAGCTTACAGCCTCAAGGGGGAGCGGCGGGAGGGGGGACTTGTTTGGATAGGGTAGTAAAAGTGGCCTCTGTTTCCCCGAAGCCACGCCCCACCTCCTAAAGATCCTAGGACGCTTTCCAGTGAGTGCTGCCAAACCTGAAATCTAAGTGTCCTGAAGAAACTGCCAACATTTTGCAGACATATAAGTCTCAAAAAATGGGTCCCTAGCACCTCATAAAAACCTTCTCCCTTCTTGGGGCCTCTCACCCGTAAAGGGAGGTTGGAAGAGGGAAGAAAGAGGGGCCTGAGGTTACAGTGAGGAGGCCTCTTGAACAACCAGCTGTTCAGCCAGTGTGTCATTCAGACATTCCTGCCTCCCAATAGCTCCAAGTCCCTCCCTTTCTCTTAAAGTCACAGTAACTCAGGACCAGCAGCTTGGACTTTCCTTCATGCATGTACTCAAGAAGAATCTGCTGAACAGCTACTAAGAGCTGATACTTCTCTGGGAGCTGGAGATGCAAGGGTGAACTGGATATCCATGGCTTCCTTGGGAGCTTAGAATCTAATCAGTAGAAGTGACACAGATTAAGTTCTTTCATGAATAACTAATTAATTACGATTGTGCTAAATACTTTGATAGGGAGGCCCTCATTCAGTGGAGGGGTCTGGGAAGCCTTTACAGAAGTGATATTTAAAGCTGAAACATGCAGAATGAGAAGGATTTGGCCAGGTGGAGAGGTGGGAGGGGATACAGCACGTGGGAGCCCAGAGGCCAGATGGCATGTACTTTCAAAGAACAGAAAGCTGGCCAGAGGTTGGGGCTGAGGGAAGTGGGAAGAGAGGCTCTGTGAGTTCTGGGAGATTGGCAAAGAGGGACCAGAGAGCAGGGGCCACACAGACCACAAGATTTAGGTTGCAGACTAAGAACTTTGGGCTTCCCTGGTGGCTCAGATGATAAAGAATCTACCTGCAATGTAGGAGACCCAGGTTCAATCCCTGGGTAGGGAAGATCTCCTGGAGAAGGAAATGGCAGCCCATTCCAGTATTCTTGCCTGGAGAATTCCATGAACAGAGGAGCGTGGCGGGCTTCAGTCCACGGGGCTGCAAAGAGTTGGACACGACTGAACAACTAACACTTTCACTTTTCACTTCACTAAAAGCTTTGAGAAGCTACTTAAGGACTTCTGGCAGGACACAGAATCAAGTTTGCCTTGAGTCTGGGGGGCAGCCGAGAGTAGAAATGGGGAGACAGTTGGAAAGCTGCTCCAGGCATTCAGGTGGGAGGTGATGACCGAAGTCTCCTGTGATGCGGGCAGTGAACATGCAGAGTGGTGGCCAGGGACCAGGCCCAGTTAGGAGGTGGGATCATCTTGACATCATGATGGATCAGCTGTGGGACTTAGGGAAGGGAAGGTTTGTTTCTCCCATTCTCTAGAGTGGGGAGTCAGAACACACAGGAGAAAAGCTTCAGAACCGGGGCCTTGATAGAGTTCTTAAACATGATGCCAAAAGCACTAGTCACCAATGGAAACAACAACAACAACAGAAACTATAGAGACACGCAATGACTTGGGTGCACATCAAAGGCATTATGCCGAATGGAAAAAACCAACCTCTAAACGGTACACACAGTCTGATTCCATGTGTGTAACTTTCTTGAAGTGACAAAAGTACAGAGCTGAAGCACAGGTGAGTCGTTTCCAGGGGTTAGGAGTGAAGGCGGAGGGGAAGTGAAGGGAGTGACTGTACAGAAGTAGCCAGAGGGGGATGTTTGTGCTGGCGGAATAGTTCTGGGTCTTAACCAAGGCAGTGGTTACACCTGTCGTGAAATGACATTGAACTCATACACACATTGCACAGTGTCCGTTTCCCAATTTTGTTATTCTACTAGAAGAACAAAAGATTTAACCATCGGGACTAACTGGGCAAAAAGTACATAAGAACTGTCTGTAGTATCTTCACAACTTTCTGTGATTATTTTTTAATTTGGAAAAAAAAGAGAGAGAGAGAGAGAGAGAGAGAGAGACAAAACACAGTGCCTGGCATGTAGAAGCATTTGATGAAATGTTAAAAAACCACATATCAGGCCCTGTCTTCAGGGAACCTTTAGCTCAGCTCTGCTACAGGGAAATAAAACAGCCTGTGTCTCAAGTGACATTCTCAGTCTGGGAGATTTTGTTGTTGTTCAGTAGCTAAGTCATGTCCGACTCTTTGTGACACCATGGACTGCAGCATGCCAGTCTTCCCTGTCCTTCACTATCATCTCTCAGAGTTTGCTCAAACTCATGCCCATTGACTTGGTAATGCCATCCTTTTCCTCTGTTGTCCCCTTCTCCTCCTGCCCTCAATCTTTCCCAGCATCAGGATATGTTCCAGTGAGTTGGCATCAGGTGGCCAAAGTATTGGAGCTTAAGCTTCAGTACCAGTCCTTCCAATGAATTTTCAGGCTTGATCTCCTTTAGGATTGACTGGTTTGATCTCCTTGAAGGCCAAGGGACTCTCAAGAGTCTTCTTCAGCACCACAGTTCAAAAGCATCAATTCTTTGGCACTCAGCCTTCTTTATGGTTCAACTTTCACATCCATACATGACTACTGGAGAAACCATAGCTCTGACTATATGGACCTTTGTCATCAAAGTGACATCTTTGCTTTTTAATATGTTGTCTAGGTTTAACATAACTTTCCTTCCAAGGAGCAAGCATCTTTTAATTTCATGGCTGTAGTCAGTGTCTGCAGTGATTTTGAAGCCCAAGAAAATAAAATATATCACTGTTTCTCCATTTTTTCCCCTTCTATTTGCCATGAAGTGATGGGACCAGATACCATGATCTTACTTTTGGGAATGTTGAGTTTTAAGCCAGATTTTTCACTCTCCTCTTTCACCTCATCAAGAGGCTCTTTAGTTCTTCTTCACTTTCTGCTATTAGAGTGGTATCGTCTGCATATCTGAGGTTGTTGATATTTCTCCTGGCAATCTTGATTCTAGCTTGTGGCTCATCCAGCCTGGCATTTCACATAATATACTCTGCATATAAGTTAAATAAACAGGATGACAATATACAGCCTTGTGATTACTCCTTTCCCAATTTGGAACCAGTCCATTGTTCCATGTCCAGTTCTAGATGTTGCTACTTGACCTGCATACAGGTTTCTCAGTAGACAGGTACGGTGGTCTGGTATTCCTATCTCTTGAAGAATTTTCCACAGTTTGTTGTGATCCACACAGTCGAAGGCTTTCATGTAGTCATTGAAGAAGAAGTAAATGTTTTTCTGGAATTCCCTTGCTTTCTCTGTGATCCAGTGAATGCTGGCAATTTGATCTCTGGTTCCCCTGCCTTTTCTAAACTCAGTTTGTACATCTGGAAGTTCTCAGTTCACATACTGTTGAAGCCTGGCTTGGAGAATTTTGAGCATAACCTTGCTAGCATGTGAAATGAGTGCAATTGTGCAGTAGTTTGAGCATTCTTTGGCACTGCTATTCTTTGGGATTGGAATGAAAACTGACCTTTTCCAGTCCTGTAGCCACTGCTGAGTTTTCCAAATTTGGTGACATATTGAATACAGCACTTTAACAGCATCATCTTTTAGGATTTGAAATAGCTCAGCTGGAATTCCATCACCTCCACTAGCTTTGTTCGTGGTGATGCTTCCTAAGGCCCACTTGACTTCACAGTCCAGGATGTCTGGCTCTAGATGAGTGATCACACCATCATGGTTATCTGGGTCATTAAGACCTGTTTTGTATAGTTCTTCTGTGTATTCTTGCCACCTCTTCTTAATCTCTTCTGCTTCTGATGGGTCCTTACTGTTTCTGCTCTTTATCATGCCCATGTTTGCATGAAATGTTCCCTTAATATCTCCAGTTCTTTTGAAGAGATCTCTAGTCTTTACCATTCTGTTGTTTTCCTCTCTTTGTATTGTTCATTGAAGAAGGCCTTCTTATTTCTCCTTGCTGTTCTCTGGAACTCTGCATTCAGTTGGGTATATCTTTCCTTTTCTCCCTTGCCTTTCACTTCTCTTCTTCTTTCCTCAGCTATTTGTAAAGCTTCCTCAGACAATCACTTTGCTTTCTTGCCTTTCTTTTTCTTTGGAATGGTTTTGGTCCCACCCCCTGTACAGTGTTACAAACCTCTGTCCATAGTTCTTCAGGCACTCTGTCTGTCAGATATAATCCCTTGAATCTACTTGCCACCTCCACTGTATAATCATAGGGGATTTGATTTAGGTCATACCTGAATGGTCTAGTGGTTTTCCCTACTTTCTTCCATTTAAGCCTGAATTTTGCAATAAGGAGTTCATGATCTGAGCCACAGTCAGCTCCAGGTCTTGTTTTTGCTGACTGTATAGAGTTTCTCCATCTTTGGCTGCAAAGAATATAATCAATCTGATTTCAGTATTGACCATTTGGTGATATCCACATGTAAAGTCATCTCTTGTGTTGTTAGAAGAGGGTGTTTGTTATGACCAGTGTGTTCTCTTGACAAAATCCTGTTAGCCTTTGTCCTGCTTCATTTTGTACTCCAAGGTCAAACGTGCCTGTTACTCCAGGTATCTCTTGACTTCCTACTTTTGCATTTCAATCCCCTATGATGTAAAGGATGTCTTTTTTTTCAGTGTTAGTTCTAGAAGTTCTTGTAAGTCTTCATAAAACTGGTCAACTTCAGTTTCTTCAGCATCAGTGGTTGGGGCATAGACTTGGATTACTGTGATGTTGAATGGTTTGCCTTGGAAACAAACCGAGATCATTCTGTCATTTTGAGATTGCATTCAAATACTGCATTTTGGACTCTTCTGTTGACTATGAGGGCTACTCCATTTCTTCTAAGGGGTTCTCGCTTAGAATAGATATAATGGTCATCTGAATTAAATTCACCCATTTCTGTCCATTTCAGTTCACTGATTCCTAAAATGTTGACGTTCACTCTTGCCATCTCCTGTTTGACCACATTCAATTTACCTTGATTCATGGACCTAACATTCCAGGTTCCTATGCAATATTGTTCTTTATAGCATCGGAATTCACTTTCACCACCAGACACATCCACACCTGAGTGTCATTTCCACTTTGTCCCAGCTGCTGCATTCTGTCTGGAGCAATTAGTAATTGCCCTCTGCTCTTCTGCAGTAGCATATTGGACACCTTCCAACCTAGGGGGCTCGTCTTCGGGTGTCATATCTTTTTGCCTTTTCATACTGTTCAGGGGGTTCTCACAGCAAGAATATTGGGGTGGTTTGCCATTCCCTCCTCCAGTGGACCACGTTTTGTCAGAACTCTCCACTATGACCCATCCATCTTGAGGGGCCCTACATGGCATGGCTCATAGCTTCATTGATTTATGCAAGCCCCTTCGCCACGGCTCCATGAAGGGATCACAGCCTTAGGTTGTGTTAGGTAGAAGGGACAGGAGGAGGGTAGAGAGGGGAAGGGAGTCCACGATGTCTTTTTTATTACTATTAGAAGTACAAATTAGGCAAATTAGAAGTTGGGATTATAGAAGGAGTATCCTTCAAGGTCACTGAAAGACCAGCCTGCAGTTATGAGTTTGTTTATGAATCATTAGCCTTAACCGAAAGTCTGAGGAGGAACAGTCAGCCCAGTCTTAGTGTTTGGAAGCCCCTGTGGTGGGATGTCAGTGGAAATGACTGTGTCCTGCTAGGACCATGTGACTTCTTTAATAACACCTCCTGACCAAAACTGCTTTTTTTCTAGTGTGTAGAGTGGGCTGGATTTCAGGGGCACTGAAGCAAATCCTCTCCATCTGGTCCTCTCCCATCCACTGCCTGATGCTTGGTGTTTCCCCCTTAGAGTTTCAGTCCTCCAGCTTAAGGCCAGACTCCCTGTAACAGCCCTAATCTTACCTAAGAGTAGATTTCGATGAGGGGAGACTATGCCAGCTCTCAGTGGAGGCAAGAAGGGAACAGAGGATAGGGGTAAGAACGGGAAGAAGTCTTCCCTTCTCAGCCTTTGTGGACATCTCAACTTTTCGGGGCCCATTCCTCCCCCTTCTTTCTCACTGCTGAGAGATCATTGCACTGAAGCTGAGTGAGCAGGCTGGGCCACCACATTTAAAGTATCTAACTATATACCAGAACTATGTAGATGTTTTCTCTCAGTTTCACAACAAATCTTACAAAGAGGAGACTATTTGGAACTTTCTGGAATTTTTTTTCCTGAATATTTTCTATCCATAGTTACTTGAATCTGTAGATGCAGAGTCTGCGGATGTGGCAGGACTTATATAAAGCTAGTGGAGGTGATGGAATTCCAGCTGAGCTATTTCAAATCCTAAAAGATGATGCTGTTAAAGTGCTGTATTCAATATGTCACCAAATTTGGAAAACTCAGCAGTGGCTACAGGACTGGAAAAGGTCAGCTTTTATTCCAGTCCCAAAGAAGGGCAATGTCAAAGAATGTTCAAACTACTGTGCAATTGCGCTCATTTCACAGGCTAGTAAGGTTACACTCAAAATCCTTCAAGCTAGCCTTCAGCAGTATGTGAACTGAGAACCTCCAGATGTACAAACTGAGCTTAGAAAAGGCAGGGGAACCAGAGATCAAACTGCCAGCCTTCACTGGATCACAGAGAAAGCAAGGGAATTCCAGAAAAACATCTGCTTCAGCAACTACACAAAAGCCTTCAACTGTGTGGATCACAACAAATGGTGGAAAATTCTTCAAGAGATAGGAATACCAGACCACCGTACCTGTCTACTGAGAAACCTGTATGCAGATCAAGAAGCAATAGTTAGAACTGGACATGGAA
Source organism: Bos mutus (assembly GCF_027580195.1). Lineage (NCBI taxonomy): Eukaryota > Metazoa > Chordata > Mammalia > Artiodactyla > Bovidae > Bos > Bos mutus. The sequence goes on along the minus strand of NC_091646.1, from coordinate 28,842,416 downwards.
CAATAGACAGGTTTCAAATTGGGAAAGGAGTAATCACAAGGCTGTATATTGTCATCCTGTTTGCAGAGTACATTATGTGAAATGCCAGGCTGGATGAGCCATAAGCTAGAATCAAGATTGCCAGGAGAAATATCAACAACCTCAGATATGCAGATGATACCACTCTAATAGCAGAAAGTGAAGAAGAACTAAAGAGCCACTTGATGAGGTGAAAGAGGAGAGTGAAAAAGCTGGCTTAAAACTCAACATTCCCAAAAGTAAGATCATGGCATCTGGTCTCATCACTTCATGGCAAACAGAAGAGGAAAAAGAGAAGAAGCAGTGACATATTTTATTTTCTTGGGCTTCAAAGTCACTGTGGATGGTGACTACAGCCATGAAATTAAAAGATGTTTGCTTCTTGGAAGGAAAGCTATGAGAAACCTAGAACAGTGTATTAAAAAACAGACATCACTTTACCAACAAAGGTCTGTATAGAGCTATGGTTTTTCCAGTGGTCATGTATGGATGTGAAAGTTGGACCATAAAGAAAGCTGAGCACCAAAGAATTGATGCTTTTGAACTGTGGTGCTGAAGAAGACTCTTGAGAGTCCCTTGGCCTTCAAGGAGATCAAACCAGTCAATCCTAAAGGAGATCAAGCCTGAAAATGCATTAGAAGGACTGATGCTGAAGCTTAAGCTCCAATACTTTGGCCACATGATGCGATGAGCTAGCTCGTTGAAAAAGACTCTGATGCTGGGAATGATTGAGGGCAAGAGGAGAAGGGGGTGGCAGAGGATAAGATGTTTGGATGCATCAACTCAATGGACATGAGTTTGAGCAAACTCTGGGAGATAGTGAAGGGCAGGGAAGCCTGGTGTGCTGCAGTCCATGGGGTTGCAAACGGTCAGACATGACTGAACAACACTTCATTTCAGTATATATTTTATATACTATATATACACTATATAATGTATTTTATCTATTATATATACACATATATGTAAAATATTGTTGTTGTTGTTCAGTCGCTAAGTTGTGTCTGACTCTTTTCAACCCCATAGACTATAGCCAGCCAAGCTCCTCTGTCCATGGGATTCTCCAGGCCAGAATACTGGAGTGGGTTGACATTCCCTTCTCCAGGGGATCTTCCTGACCCAGGGATCGAACCCAGGTCTCCTGCATTGCAGGTAGATTCTTTACCATCTGAGTCAGCAGGGAAGCCCATATTATATAGAAATATATATATATTTTAATATATATATAATATTATATAAAAATATATTATATATATACTGAATAGTATTACTATATGATATGGTAAGATAGGATGGGATATAATATTAATATAACATAATACATCAAGAAAAGAAGAAGCATCCTGGGCCATCCAGCACTCCCAGCTAGGCCTTGCTACTGTCCTGTTGAATATAAATAATCTCATGAACAGCACCATCAGACAAGGCCACTCAGTGACAGTGATGGATCAAGGCAGAAATATGACCACTCATTAACCATGTCTGAACCCAGGCAAAACATGACCATTGTCCAATCCACAGAAATGAGCAAACATCTTCCTCTTCTGGCTAATACGAGTGGCTGCTTCTTGTTTATCAGTTATAGCTTGAGCATTTCTCTGGTCTGCCCTTCTTCTGGGTAAAATTATTGAATATCCAGTTATAGAAATAGCCCTGCTTCCTGATAGCACCCAATCTAGAGCAAACCTTAAACTCTCCCCAAATCACAGAACACAAGCCCATATCCTATAAATACTTTCTAACACCCTCTTCTTGATGTGGCCATGGTTCCCCATACTGTGCACTATTCCTTTCGAGTGTGTGTGTGTGTGCGTGAGAGAGAGAGAGAGATGGATATAGAAAGAAATATATAAATGTAGAAATAAATGTATCTCACACACACAGTTTTTTCCTACATGATTTGATCTTAATTTTAAACTCTTTTCTTAAGATTAGTGAAACCTTGGTTGAACCTCTGAACATCAGAGTGAAGTCTTATTAATTGAAAGAGCCAGAATCCACAGTACTTGAGTATAGGCAGCCCCAACGCTTAAAAAGGGTTAGCTATGAAATTACTCATCTGAATAAAAATGGTTGGAGACAGTTCAACTAATCTGGTAACAGCATCATTTGCATGCAATTATGTGCTAATTACTTTACCTTATTTATTCATTAACAAAGGTCAAGGTTAACCTCTACTGAGTCATGTCCTGTCAGACATTAGTTGAGGTTACTGTTTTACTTGAAAATAACTTATTTTTAAATAGTCTCTGAATCAGACTTCTTACTATTATACAGGGCCTTCATCTACTAATTATTCAGAAACAATGAGACCAACCGCCTTCCGGGTTCTTCAGTTGATCCATTCCAGAGGCAAAGGCTCGTGAATCAACACAGTTATGCAGGCCATTTTAGCAGACAAGTAATTTGATGATGATGATGATATTTCTTCACCATTCAGGGCTGGTCTGAGCCCCACCTCTCAGTCCTGTCTGATCAAGGGTTTCTCAAACTTGCATTGTTGACATTTCAGGCTGGATAATTATCTGAAGGTTGGGGAAGTGTGTCCTGAGCATAACAGCGTGTTTAGCAGCATCCCTGCTTTCTACCCACTAGATGTCAGTAGTGCCTCCCCTCCCCACCCCACCCTCATGTAACAATCAAAATAGTCTCCAGACTTTGGCAAATGTTCCTGGGGGACAAAACCATCCATTTGAAAATCATTGTTTTAAGTCCAGAGTGCTCAGTGGTTTGCACTTCTAATCGCTTTCATCTCCCCCTCCCCAATCCCTTAAACTTGATAATGGACAGTCACCTGTAGTCTTGACCCTGGGTGTATTGCTGCCTCCACATGGGTAAAAGGGCCGCACAAAACCAAGGCACAGTTGGAAGACTGAGGCTCAGAACAAACCCTTAATCAGCCTCCTGCAATGGAGGAGGGTTTTGGGGTATCTGTCACTGGGCCCTTGGCCTTTGAGGAGTTTTCAGAAGTGCCCATTGTTTCACTCCCTTTACCCTACAATTGAAGGAGGGAGCCCTTGCCTCCCAGCTGTCTAAGTAGAAAGTACTTGGTACTTACTCCGGGTTGGCCTTGAGTTAAAAAGCAGGGTAAGGCAACAAGTAATAGACAATCCCAATACAATTTGACCAGGAATCTGAAAGAGGAAAGTCCAAGGAGACTGTGGGAACCCCAAGAAGGGTGCCTGGCCCAGGGAAGGGGCCCCAGAGAAGGTGATGTTTGAGCTAAAGTTATGAAAAAAGAATGGGAATCAGCAAGGCAAAGATTGCACTAGGCTAAGGCCAGAGAGAATAGAGCAGACGGCTGGAATAGGACAATCTGTGTGTGGAAGGTAGTGGTTACCCCAGCTTCAGGAGGGGAGACATAAAAGATGAGGGCAGAGTGGCAGGCAGGGGCTTGCTCACAGAGGGCCTTTTATGCCAAGCTAAGAGGGGAATTCTTTATTCTGAAAGGTTGTGGGTATTGAGACACCCCAAGAAACACCTAGGGAACTTGTTAAAATGCAGATTGCCTGCTCCTGCTGATGAAAGTGCTGATTCATTTGGTCTGAACCAAGGCATCTATATTGAGGCCTCAGTTCAGTTCAGTCACTCAGTCGTGTCCAACTCTTTGCGACCCCATGAATCGCAGCATGCCAGGCCTCCCTGTCCATCACCAACTCCCGGAGTTCACTCAGACTCACATCCATCGAGTCAGTGATGCCATCCAGCCATCTCATCCTCTGTCATCCCCTTCTCCTCCTGCTCCCAATCCCTCCCAGCATCAGAGTCTTTTCCAGTGACTCAACTCTTCTCATGAGGTGGCCAAAGTACTGGAGTTTCAGCTTTAGCATCATTCCTTCCAAAGAAATCCCAGGGCTGATCTCCTTCAGAATGGACTGGCTGGATCTCCTTGCAGTCCAAGGGACTCTCAAGAGTCTTCTCCAACACCACAGTTCAAAAGCATCCATTCTTCGGCGCTCAGCCTTCTTCACAGTCCAACTCTCACATCCATACATGACCCCAGGAAAAACCATAGCCTTGACTAGACGGACCTTTGTGGGCAAAGTAATGTCTCTGCTTTTGAATATGCTATCTAGGTTGGTCATAACTTTCCTTCCAAGGAGTAAGCATCTTTTAATTTCATGGCTGCAGTCACCATCTGCAGTGATTTTGGAGCCCAGAAAAATAAAGTCTGACACTGTTTCCACTGTTTCCCCATCTATTTCCCATGAAGTGATGGGACCGAATGCCATGATCTTCATTTTCTGAATGTTGAGTTTTAAGCCAACTTTTTCACTCTCCACTTTCACTTTCATCGAGAAGCTTTTTAGTTCCTCTTCACTTTCTGCCATAAGGGTGGTGTCATCTGCATATCTGAGGTTATTAATATTTCTCCCGGCAATCTTGATTCCAGCTTGTGCTTCTTCCAGTCCAGCATTTCTCATGATGTCCTCTGCATATAAGGCCTAGGCATCTATATTTTCTTCTTTAGACTATTGATATGGTTGATCACATTGGTTGCTTTTCAAATTTAGAATATGTCTTACATTATCAGGTGATTCCTCTTGGTTGTGACATATTCTTTTTATATGTTGCTGAATTGCATCTACAAATATGTTGTTGTAAACTGTTGGGTCTACATTCATGAGGAATATTAGCCTGTAGCTTGATTGCTTGATTTTTGGACCATATGAAACCAATACACGGTGTCATTTCCAGAACTCTGAAGAGCTCCAGTCCCATAGTCCTTTATGTCTCAGTGCAGGGAAGAATTCAGCAAGAGCAAAGTGGTAGATAAGAAGTGATTTATTAGAATAGGATGCTTGTGAGCTTTACAAGCAGGTGGGCAAGAAATGCCATGACCCAAGAACTTACTGAGCTACAGTTTTGTAATCAAAGGAAAAGCGGAGAGAGGGAGAACTTCTTTGTCTTTCTTGAGTAGACGTTATGCTTCCATCATCGGCTCCTCCTCCAGGTTGGGCAGAGGAGTTTTCTTGTCCCTACATGGTCAAGCTAGGCCCACAGATTATTGTCTTTGTGTGTGCAGAGAGCATGTCTTAGGGCTCATTAACTTACTGAGCTCACTGGACAGGATGTGGGGCTCATGTCACCATTGTTTCATTGTTTTGGAGCCTGTCCTGTGCTTCTGCTGCACGGTTTTGTAGCTAAGCAAGCCTGCTTGTTTCTGTAGTTAAGCAAACATGCTTTCTTGAGTTAACTAACAGGGGTCTCCCATATTTTTCTACTTAAAATACCCTAGTTGGATTAACTGCTTAATCATCTATTTTATCCTTTCATTCTGTACCTATCACATCTTTGTCAGGTTTTGGTATCATGCTGATGCTGGCCTCATAAAATAAATTGAGATGTATTCCCTTCCTCTTCTGTTTTCTGAAAGAAATTAGGTAGAATTTGTGTTATATTTCCTTTAAATGTTTGGTAGAATTCACCAAGGAAGCAATCTTGGACAGGGCTATTTTTGGTGGAATGTTTTAGTAATTCAATTTCCTTAATAATTAAAGAACTATTCAGGTTAATTCTTCTTGGGTGAGTTTCAGTAGTCTGTGGTTTTCAAGGAACTGGAGCGTTTCATCTGAATTGTCATATTTATGATAGAATTGTTGGAGTTATTCCCTTATTATTCCAATGATGCCTACATTGTCTGTATGGGTATTCTGCTTCATTCCTGATATTAGTAATTTGTCTTCTTTCTTTCCTTTGTCAGTATTACTAGAGGATTGTCATTTCCATTGATCTTTTCAAAGAATCTACTTTTGCTGTCATTGCCTTTTGTTTTCAGTTTCATTGATTTCTGTTCTTTTTTATTCCCTTATTTCTCCTTGCTTTGGGTTTATTTTGCTCTTTGTTTTGTAGTTTCTTGAGGAAGATTAGATCGCTGATTGAGACCTTTCTTCTTTTCTTATGCATGTATGTGTGCTAAGTCGCTTCAGTCCTACTCTTTGCGACCCATGGACTGTAGCCCGCCAGGCTCCTCTGTGCATGGGATTTCCCAGGCAAGAATACTGGAGTGGGTTGCCATGCCCTCCTCCAGGGGATCTTCCCAACCCAGGGATCAAACCTGCATCTTGTACATCTCTTGCATTGGCAGCCAGGTTCTTTATCACTAGCACCACCTGGGAAGCCCCTTCTTTTCTTCTATAAGCATGTAATGTAGTGTAAGTTTCCCTGTCCGCACTGCTTTACTGCATCCCATGATTTTTAGTATGTTGTACTTTTATTTCATTCAGCTCAAAACATTTTCTAATTTCCTTGAATCTACTTCTCTGACCCATGGAGAATCTACTTAGAAATCTGTTGTTTAGTTTTTCAAGTATTTCAAAAATTTCCTCTTATCTTTCTGTTATTGATTTCTAGCTTGATTCCACTGTCATCAGAGAAATTACTCTCTATGATTTAAATTTTTTTAATTTATTGATGTTTGTTTATAGCCCAAGGTACAGGCCATCTTGGTGCATGTTCTATGTACACTAGAAAAAATATATATATTGTGGGAGTGGGTGGAATGTTCTATATATGTCAACTAGATCAATTTGGTTGATATGTTGAATTCTTCTGTACCCTTGCTGATTTTGTCTCAGGCATCTGTATATTTAACTAGATTTGGGGAAATGAAATGTAGCCCTCACTTAAAATCCACTGCTGTGGGAACTGAGTAGAGGATGTTGAAAATCTGGTTTAAGGGCACCCAGGATAAAAGATCTCCTTGACCCCAAGTCTCTCCCACACAAGTGCAGAATGTAATGGTTTCACTGACCTAAAGTTCCATGTTCCCTGGGGAAAAGCACTTGGGATTAGATGCATTTAGCTGATTAAGTCTCTTCTACCCACAGAACAGGAGGAAGAGATTGGTTGGCCTCTAAGAGAGTATTGACTGGGGGAAGGGAGTACAAGCAGGGGAAGTATTACACTGGAGGTTCTATTATAAACATTTCTAACATAGCTTTTCCTAAGGCCTTCCTTACGGTTCTGTGGACCTGGAGGAGTCTGGTGGGAAGGCCTTCAGAATGCTGGTGGCTCCCATAGGGCATGTGGGAATGAAGGAAGCCTGGATGCTCTTCAACTTGCCTGAGCCTCCACCCTGGGATGGTCCTGCCCAACCCAATGCCTATGCTCATCTGAGCACTATTCTCTGGGGTGCAGGTAGCCTGGAAGGTCAAAGCCAAAGGATCAAATATAGCATCTTCTTTCCTTTCTTCTCTGGGGCATCATGAGTAATGGCCACGATTTCCTCCTAGCATATACTGTTTGTTTGCTCCAGCTCCAAGGAGCACTCTCCTTTCTCCTCCTCTCCAAGCATAGGCCCCACAAGCTCCCAGCCCCACATTCCCAGCTGCAGTTTTCCCTGGAAGCAGTGAGGTGGGGGCAAAAGTGTGAGGAATTGTGAGGGGTGCATGGAGAACCCCAACTTTTAATCAGATCTTCCCACTCCTCTTCCTCCTTCCAAGTATGGCTGGAACAAAGATATGGGCTCCCAAAGAGCCAGGTACAGGAAGGCGAGGTAGAAACCCGAAGAGAAAGCAATCAAAGGCAGTGGTTCTTAACCATCATTGGTTCAGATACATTTGAAAATTTGATAAAATAGTTTTGTACTTTCTTTACAGAAAAAAAAAATGCCCCTGGGATGGACCCACAGTTATCCTTCAATTTGGGGGTGTTTGCAACTACCCAAAGAGTTTGCAACTACCCAATTATTGGGTTTCCCTGGTGGCTCAGATGGTAAAGAATCTTCCCGCAACACAGGAGATGTGAGTTCGATCCCTAGGTTGGGAAGATTCCCTGGAGAAAGGAATGGCAACCCACTCCAGTGTTCTTCCCTGCAGAATCCCGTGGATAGAGGAGCCTGGTGGGATACAGTCCATGGCGTCTCAAAGAGTCAGACACGACTGAGTGACTAACTCTCAATATCTCAGTCTCACCCTAAGAATTTCTGCATTAGAGAAAGTGGCAATCTGTATGTTCCTCTTCCCCTTCAGGTGTCAGAAAGCTTTATTTTTCTGACCACCCCCCCACCATCTTCTTGAGTGGCCAAGATGTTATATCCAATGGCAAAAGACAATAGGCAGACCCTTAAGGGACTCCAAATAGCAAAGACAGTCTTGAAAGAGAAAAAACTGGAAGACATACTTCCTGATTTCAAAACTTATTTTAGAAACTACAGTAATTAAAACATTGTGGTAGTGGCATAAAGACTAATGGAATAGAATAGAGAGCTCACAAATAAACCCTTGTACATAGGGTTTTTGACAAAGGTGCCAAAAGCATTCAGTGAAGGGAAGGACAATCTTTTTAATTAATGGTGCTGGGAAACTAGATATCCACATGCAAAAGAGTGAAGCCAGACCCTTACCTGGCACCATATACGAAAATGAACTCACAACAGATCAACGACATAAATGTAAGACCTAAAACAAAACAAAACAAAACTCTTAGAAGAAAGCATAAGACAAACATTTCATTACATTGGATTTGGCAATGATTCTTTGGATATGACACCAAAGGCACAGGTAATAAAAGAAAAAAATAGACAAATTAGATTTCACGAAGATTTTAAAAAGTTCGTCAAACAACACTATCAATAGAGTAAAAAGGAAACCCACAGAATGGGAAAAAATATTTGCAAATCATATATCTGATAAAAGATTGAAAATGAAGGCGAAAGTGTTAGTCGCCTAGTCATGTCTGATTCTTTGTATCAAAGCCTTGTCTTGTGCATCTCCTGCATCGGCAGGTGGATTATTTACCCCTGAGCCACCTGGGAAGCCCCATTTTACACATGGTAGTTTATATATGTCAGTGCTTCATTCTTTCTTACATCCTCTTCAAGTTTGGATTGGGATTTTTTTTTTCAGCGTTTCTAGTTTGTTCCTGCAAACACAGAAGGGTTTGCTTGTCATTCATCATCAGAAGTCACAGAACAAGTCTTTCCTTTGCAAAGCATAGCTTTGCATGGCTTGCTATTGCTTGGAGTGCATTTTAAGCACTTTGATTCTCCTCCACAAGAACTAATGCTTTGTACCGTGGTCCAGGCCCTGTGAAGGACCCCAAGAGATGTAAAGCCTTTGTCACTACCCCTAGGGAACTTCTTTGTTAGAAGACAACCCAGCCAAAACAAATGGCTAGAGCAGATGGAGGTGTCCTGGGGGTTCATGCGACTGGTTTCTGGAAAGCCTTGAATGCCAGGAGGAGAAGTTTGACCACAATATTGTGGGTCCTCAGTAACCTGGTGATTAAATGTTTTCGGAGTCAGAGAAGATATAGGCTCCAGTGCCAACTCTGGTGCTCGATCAATTCTCTTAACCTCTCAGAGGCTGAATTTCTTTCTCTATAATATAAGGAGAACCATTTGCTACCATGGACTTGTTTAGAAGATTAACTGAGATGATGAAATTGCAGCACTCGGCATTGAGTCCTCAACAGGACTTGTACTTTTTTTGGTAGGAGGAACTGTATGAAACTTGGACCCACAAGTACTGTGTGTGTGTCAGGAGTACTGACAGTTAAGTTCATGAGCTCTAAGGTGTATGAGCAGGGAGGAGGCAGTGGAAGAGACCAAATGGGGGGCCTTACCTCCAGGTGGAAGCTGATACTGAATCCATGGGGTTGAGCTTCCCACTTGACCACTAGGGCAAGAAATAGGGCAGGAGATCTTTAACAGCTTATGAGCATGATCATGACATGGTTAAATTAATGTTTCACAGGAGTCACTTAGGAGGAGTCTGGTGTGGAAAAAGGCAAGACTAGAGGCAGAGGGTCCAGTAAAGACTGTCATCAAGGTGACATATTCTTAGACCTGGTGCTTTGGTGGGTACAGAGGAAAGGGATGAGTTGAAAGAGATCATAGGGCTTCCGGCCAGAGGACTTGGAGCTGCCTTTAAGAGAAGAAGGAAGGGAGCTCAGTTTGGAGGGCAAAAATAGGATGGTACATTCCAGCTGTGTCCTTGGGACAGAAAGACATCAAACTGAAGCAAAACCTTGTACTTAAGTAGGTAGCTTGAGACTGATTCCTGTAAATGAAAGGAATACAAGTGGAAAGGTTGCTGAGCCTTAGAGGATACTGAGATAGGGCAGATCAACACAGGGCCAGTTCCCCAGTTTTCTTATCTTCCAATGTATTCAGCAGAAGAAACCAGCCTAAAAAGAGAGTGGGAGAAGTAGAATATGTGTCTTTTAATGGTGACTTGAGATTAAGGGCTGTCTGGATTGCCATCGTGATGAAGATGAGTAATGTGATACTTTTACCATCAATTAGGTTTATGTTCCTTTGTGCTGCCTGGTAACAAAGGTTCTGAGCAGTTCAGTCTGCTTCATTGTCTGAACTGGGGCTGCCCCCTGACACTTGGTGAAGGATTTGGAAGGGCTCTGCTCTACCACACTGCCTAGTGAGCCCAGGGGCCAGCCCCATGGTTCCATCATCTCCAGTCTCCCTGGATTGGGAAAGAGAAAGAATGCTGTTCGTGATACCAACTTTTCAAGTACTTGTTATTCTAGGTACATTCCTAACTGCCCTGTCACGGTAGCCTGAGCAGCATATTTTCTTGGGCTTGTTGGCTAAAGGATGACACAGATAAAAGTGCTCAGAGGCTAACAGAGAGAGCACATCACGAGTACGTGACATCAAGACCGGAAAGGGTACCTATTGTCTGATTCCATTTGTATCAAATGTCCAGACTAGTCCAATCCATGGAGATGGAAAGTAGATTAGTGGTTGCCAGGGGCTGGGGTAAGAAGGAATGGAGAGTGACTGCTAATGGGCACAAGGTCTCCTTTCAGAATGATGAAATGTTCTGGAATTAGATAGTGGTGATGGTGGAAGTACTCTGAATATACTTAAAAAAAAAACCCACTGAATTATATACTTTAAAGGAATGAATGTTATGAGATGTGAATCACATCTCAATCAAGCTGTTATTTCAAAAAAATGATCAGATAGATGTCTGTATTCATGTCATATACAAAGCATACAAAGCCCATAAATATATAAACATGGTGAGGGGGAACTGCATTTTCACTGTCAAATTGCTCCTAGGAGTTGGCATTCTTACTATTTAGCAATTGCCTTTATGTTTTTAAATGCTCCTTTGCTAAAACTAAGAAGCCCTAGGCAGGGGATAAAAGTGGGTGGGTAGAGGACCGTTTTCTCTGATGATGAGACTACTGGGTAAAACAAACATCTTTTGTTTGGTAAGGCTTAAACTTACCAAAACAAAATCAAAGCCCAAGGAACCTTATGGAAGTGATTAGTATGTACATTTCTGGTAACCTCAGGTTTCATTTGCCTGGGCAATACTGCAGAGGAATCTTGCCATAAGGATGACCTGTGTTCACCTCATCTCCCTGGGAATCTAAGGACCTGTTTTCCCTTAATATCTGGCTGACATTTGGTTCCCCTCCCCATTCTGAATATGCTATCAAGGCTGTTTTTAATGCACAGTCAGCGTACATCCTCATCCACACTGTAGTGACTATTTGCCCTCAGAGATGTATCAAATTCAGCTCAACAAATGTTTACTGAATGCCTGCCCTGCAACATGGCACCTAGAAGAACAAGACTGCTGGGATTTCCCTGGTGGTCCAGTGGTTGAGATCCCCCTTCCAATGCAGGGGATGCAGGTTCTATCCCTGGTTGGGGAACTAAGATCCCAGGTGCTATAGGAGACAGTGCAGCAATTTTTTTTTTTAAAGAACAAGACGGGTCATCGGCTATCTTCTCCTCCTGGCTTTGCAATTGCCCTCCAGAGCAGTGTTTACTGGGTGCCCCAGATACTCCTGCGAAAAGGGAGAGGTGTGGTGACAACGTGGCAGGCTAGCTCTGCTCCTGGGTCAGGCTGAGAGTCCTGAAACACCTTTGTGGGACAATTCATAGTCATGTTTCGCCACAGACTCAATGTGTGACCTGATTAAATCACATCCCTCCCCCTTCTCTGGTACATTTCCTTTGTAAAATGAAGGAGAGGAGTGTGAGTAATTGTTACCTAAGGGTCTTTTCCAAGGTGGCCATCTTATGGTTTTTCAGAACCATAGCCAATGAGGTGTATCAACTTAGAAGAGCAGCCAGGAAGGGGTCAATGCTGAGACCAGACTTGGGAGTCAGTGGGATACTTCCCAGAGGCCAAGGAAAAATGGGCAGGAGGCAAGAAACTGAAACTGGCAGAGTCAGCTTGAAGTTTATACAGGCTGATTTCCATGGAGCAAAAAGCCCATGATCTGGATTCAGAAGTAAGCCAAACCTGTGGCGGATTCATGTTGATATATGGCAAAACCAATACAATATTGTAAAATTAAAAAATAAAATAAAATATTAAAAAAAATTTAAAAAGAAAAGAAAATTTGAACTTAAAAAAAAAAAAAGAAGAAGAAGTAAGCCAAGGGAAATGGTCTTGTTTTGGTGACTGGTTAGAAACGTTTCTTAAGTGCATAATAGTCAGAATAACCCCAGGGTGTTGACCTTAGATATTGTCTGTGTTTGGGAGTGAAGGGAACAGAAAGACTCCTTGACCACTTCAAATACCTTTTCCCAGTTTACTGTTACAAAACCAAAGCAAAGCCAGATGAAAAGCCCACACACCATCAGCAAATCTCACTATGATATTAACATTCATGGGGGGAGGGGCTTATAGTGAGCCAGGCTCTTTGCTAAGAACTTTCTTTCCGTCCAATATCTCATTTAATCCTCCAGTTAACTCTCTGAAGTAGGGGCTATTACTGTGCTCATCTTGTAAATGAGGAAACTGAGGCACATAGTGTGTGTTCAGCACTCTTCCAGGGACTCTGCGGGATACCAGGTGGTAGATTACCAAAAACCTGGGATGCTTCTGTTAACAAAACTTGTGTCGGCTGTTTGGGATAAAGTCACCAAAGGGATCTGCGAGAACTGAAGGACAGCATAGATTGTGACTGGTAAGATTTCATTCTCTGGCTTGAGGATAAATTTTCAATTTTTATACTGTCCAAGAACCAAGAGAATCTTAACTCATCTCTCCTATTATGTAGAAGATTGAATGTGCCTTCGGCTCTTTTATCATGCTTCCTGCATCTTTCACTCTGTGGAAAGTAGAGGGGTGGCATATAGCCACCTGTCTCCGTGCATCTTCAATGCCCAGCTTTGCCTCCAAAATGAAGAAAAGAACATCTTCCCTGGGAAAAGAGAATGTGTATTTCCAAACATGGAAGGAAGAAGACAAAACAGCACCCTCAGCCTTCCCCTCCCCTGCCACGACCCTGGCCCCTAAGCAGGGTCAAGAGCAGACTGCCTGGGCTTCAGACATTCCGTGTTCTTTCCATCGCTGTGGCTTTGAACAGGCTGTTCTCCAGGCCTCTCCTCTTCCCCTTTTCTATGGACAAATTCCAAAGTCAGCCAAGATCCAGCTCAAATCCTGTCACTGCATGCTGTGATCCCCATCATCCATGCCCCTCGCCCCCACTTCAGCAGACTGGATTTCCCTCCCTTCCCCACTGTGCACCAAGGATAGGACCAGGCTATGGCAAGATATGATCAGTGCCTGCGTGGCAGACTCCCGACTGGACCCATCTCTTCATCTGTGCGCCTTCCACAAACACACACACACACACACACACGTCTTACAGAGTACAGTATTGTGGTTATGTGGGTGAACTCAGGATTCAGACTGTCTGAGTTGGAATCCCAACTTTGTCACTAACAAAATGAATGGCCTTAGGAAAGTAACTGACCCACTCTGTGACTCAGTCACCTCATCTGTACAATGGGAATAATAACAGTACTTCTCTCATGGAGTCATTTTAAGCATTAAATGGGAGGGTATAGCAAGTGCAGACACGCACAGTGCCTGGCATATGGTAATTGCTCAGTCAGTGGTACTTTGTATTATTATTGCCCAGGGCCTGGCACCTAAAAGGATTCCAGAGACATTTTTGAGTGAGTGGTTCACTCAGTAAGGCTTTTAGGGTTTCAATTAGGAATGGGTCAGGGTCAGCTGGGCCACTCAAGGACGCTGCTTCCCCTGACTTCATTCGTCTTTCACTGCACCCTGTTCTTTTCCTCCAGTTCACACAGTACACATGATAATTATACATATATTTGTATATTTGCTTGGTATCAGTCTTCCCCAAGAAACTAAGCTCTATGAGGTCAGAGCCCATGTGTGTTTTCATCACCAGTATATCTCCTGTGCCTGGCACACTACCAGATGGTGGCAGGTGCTCAAGACAGGGTCTTTGAATTAATGAATAAATGAAAGAAGAATTCAAGAGGGGTGTGTGATGCAGGTGGCCCCAGGTGGTGGGTAAGAGTTGAGTAGTGGACAAGAAGGCGTCCAAATGGAAGGGAAATCCTGAGAAACCTGAGCACGTGTGAGGCACTTGGGGAGATCCAGGTAGTATATCCATTTGGCTGGAAGAGCAAGAGACTGTTCCCATTGCTCAGCTCACATATGGGGTAGTAAGAAATAGAAGACTAGTGGAAGGAGGTAGGGAATGGCCTTGAATGCCAGTTCACTCAGGGATTCATTCTGTTGGTTAAGGTTTTGGCCTTTGTCAACATGCAAATATCCCTGGTAATAGTATGTATTATCCACCAAGTACAATTCAGTATCTTGCTCTTTGTCTTACAGAGCACTTTGCTAAAGGGGAAGGTGATGATAACAGGAGGCCACTGGAAAGAGAAAACAGTGCCCTTGAGGTGATCCAAAAGTATATGGAGAGCAAAGTGAAGATGAACTTCTTCCTTGGTCCAGAATCTGAACCCTAATTATATATAATTCATTGTATTGAAAAATGATTCTTTATAAAAGTTACAGATAGGGAACAGGAGTGGCCTGTGTGATAAGAGGAGGTTTTTGATCACTGAGTCAATCTCTTTTGGAACAGGAAATACACACTCCAGTATTCTTGATCCCATGGACAGAAGGATTGTGAAGCCTATTTAATCTCTTTACTTGTTATTGGTCTGTTCAACTTTTCTGTTTTTTCTTGAGTCAATTTTTGGTAATATGTGTGTTTCTGAGAGTTTTTCCATGTCACCTAGATTATCTAATTTATTATTGTAAATATTTCTGTGTTATTAAAAGTCCTTTAAAAAATATCATTTTTGATAACTGCAAAGTATTCTATTGTGTGGCTGTCCCATGATCTATTTAACTATTCTCTTAATGGTTCTCCTCATGTTATTCAGAGCTGAAATGAATGTCTTTGTATAAAATCTCTACCTGCATTACCAGTTTCTTAAGATAAAGTTCTAGATAAGGAGTTTCGGGAACAAAAGTCTGAACTTTTCTTAAGGTTCTTAATGCACCTTGCCAAATTGCCATCCTCAAAAGCCAGACCAATTTATTGTTCTCATTAGTGCATGAAAGTGCTTTATAATGTTAGGGGTTGTGATTTTTAAAACATCTTTGCCAATTTGATGGGAGAGAAATGCCATCTTATTTTTAGCTGTCACTTTGAAATTTCAAGTGGGGTAAACAATTGTTAATATTTCACTACTGCTGCTGCTATGTCGCTTCAGTCGTGTCTGACTCTGTGCGACCCTATGGACAGCAGCCCACCAGGCTCCTCTGTCCACAGGATTCTCCAGACAAGAATACTGGAGTGGGTTGCCATTTCCTTCTCCATAATATTTCACTACACATTTGTATTTCTTCACATGCGATTCAACTCTTCAGTTCTTTGTCTGCGTGTTCACTTGTCTTTGTTCTTTTAGTGTCTTCCCTATTGATTTGCATTGTCTCTTTATCCACTGTCTTCAATATTTACCACACGAATTTTCAGGGCCAGGGTTGCCTTTAAATTTGTTTATGTTGCTTCTTGGTGTCCAGAAAGCTTCATTTTTATGTAGCATACCAATCACTTTCTTACTTTAAGAGTTCTTCTATCCCATGTATGCCTAAAAGCATTTCCCCATTCAGGAATCAGATGGATAATCTTATTACCCCCCTTTTAAAAAATGTATCTTTTATACATGCAGAATTTATTTCAGTGTATGATGTGATTATTTCTTCCCAAATTGCAAAGCATACCAGCACTCTTTATTGACTGATTCCTCTATTTCCCATTGATCTGTGATCTTTCCTTTATCTTATAAATTCATACATATGTATGCATCCATATATACATACACACACCTACTTTTGTTGTGTTTTTTGGGGGCTGTCTATTCTGTTTCGTTGATTTGTCTCCTCTTGCACCATGATCAGTGAACGAAGACAAATAAACAGAAAATGAACTGAACAGTTGAATCACATGTGAAGAAATACAAATGTGTAGTGAAATATTAACAAGTTTTGGCCCTACTTGAAATTTCGAAGTGACAGCTAAAAGTAAGAGGGTGTTTCTCTCCTATCAAATCAGCAAAGATATTTTAAAAATCACTACCCCAACATTATAAAGCACTTTCATGCACTGATGAGAACAACAAATTGGTCTGGCCTTTGAGGATGGCAATTTTAAGTGCTGTGGAGTTCTTTGGGTTTTTTTTTTAATATAAAAGTTATTTTATTAGAGTACATTTCTTTTTTTTTTGGTTCAAATTTTATGATGCTTACTTATAAAAGAATTCAACAAGCATGATGAGGCTACATTGACAAACAAAATTTTATTTTATTTAATGCTGTGGTTTTATATTTTGATAGCATTATTCCTCTGACTCGCACTTTTTCTTAGCTATTTATATTAGTTTTCTTTTCAGATAAGTATTACATTTTGTGAGGAGGACTGGTTCCTTCCCAGAGCACACGTAAATTTTATGAATTGGGGGCTGCCTAATTCACCTACTTGGATCATTAGACAGCATCCTCATAATGAACAAAGCAAAAGTCTAAATAAGCCAGGCTCCAATTCGGCCTTTAGCTTTCATACCTTCTGTACCTTGTAGAGGGAGAGGTCTGAAGAGGGAAGACAATTGTGGCCACAATTGCCTGAAGAGCTGAAACGAATAGTGTACCATGCCCATGACTTTCAAAGTCTATTTTTCCTTCTCTCCAAAATGAAATTACTCTCTTGAAGGATAAATTATTTTTTATTTAATTTATTTTAATTTTATTATCCACATCATGGAATTACATGCATAAAAGCTCTTGGATTTGTCTCTATCTGGGGAACATGAACCCGTTACTTAGCCCCTCTGAACCTCAGTTCCCTCATCTGTAAAATGGCAGTAAGGACCTCATTATGCAAAGTGCCTGGCCCAGAATCTGACTCGGAGTAGGCAATCAGTGAATGAAAGCTATAGCATAGTTATGAGGGTTAGGAGAGCAAATGGGTTAAGACTACAGGCTCCAAGGCCAGATTTCTTGGGTTCAAATCGTTCCTTTTGAACACTAATTACTTTTCTGATCTTGAACAAGTTACTTAACCTGAACATGCTTTGGTTTCTTCTTCTGCAAAGTATGGATAATGAACATACCTGCTTAGTTGGCTGCAAAGACTGTTCCCACAGTGGCTGCCAGGGCCTCTGCTAGATGCAGTTTTTACGAATGAATTTAAAACTTCCACTTCTTGAATAAATCTCTGGGGATTCAAAGTCTTTGTTGAGAACCTGAGTCCCTTGTCGGTGCCTTAGCTGCCCTGGGTATGTGAAGAGGCACCATGTGCTTTCCTTGGTTTCCATGAGGGGAGGTAAGGCCTTGCCCTTCAGATTCACAATGAAAGATTACCTCAGAAAAGAATAGGGTTTGGATAGCCACCTCAGGGAGAGATGCCAGATAAAATACAGGACACCCAGTTAAATTTTCAGCAAAAAAAAAAAAGAATGTGTTTTTAATATAAGTTTGCAAATATTGCATACTTAGAGCAAAAACTAGATAAGACAATCATGCCTAGTTTGGGTGAGGGGGGACACAAGTACTCTTATTTACTGCCAGTAGGCACATGCATTAATATACTCAAGTGTAACAATCATGGGTCTCCAGAGAAACCGAATCAATGTGTATCTAAGCAATTTATGATAGGAATTGGTTCATGTGATTATGGAGACTGAGAAGTCCCACAATCTACCCTCCACAAGTCTGAGTCCGAAGTCCTAAGAACCAATGTTTCAGCTCAGGTAGGCAGGAAGGGGTGAGGATGGGGTGAATCCTTCCTTCCTCTGCTTTTTATTCTATTCCTCAATGAACTGGATAATGCCCACCCTGATTGGGGAAGGCAATTTGCTTTGGGGAGTCCACTGATTCAATCTCATCCAGACACATCTTTACACACACAAACCCAGAAATAATGTTTAATCTGGGCACCCCTTGGCCCAGTCAAGCTGACACACAAAATCAACCATCACATCAAGTGCATTAAAAATATTCACAACCTCTGACTCAATAATTCTATTCTTAGAACTCATCATAGCCTTTGACCCAGGAGTTGAACATTAAGGAGTTTATCTTAACGAAATGATCAGAAATAGGCAAAATAATTTATACACATAGTTATCACTAGTTATGATAGTTATCAAGGAGTTATGGTTCATAAAGAAAAATTGAAAATAAGCCTAAACATACGAGTAGGGGAATGGTGAAAATTATGGTTGATACATAAGATGGTATCTTATGCAGTCATTAAAATTATGCTTATGGAGATTTTGTTTACATGGGATATTCTGACAAAGGAATATTCAGAGATAAAAGCAGCACAGACAATTGCAGAGACAACTCATTAGCTATCTAATCTTTGGCAATTTACTTAATCCCTGTTTACTCCTCTGTGAAATGACGATAATACAACGATAGAACACAGAGTGGTACCTTGCACACACAAAATATTAGCTGTGTGTGTGCTTGCATGTGCATTTGAGGAGACAGAAAGAGTAATGATGGTCAAGAGACAGTTGCAATAATGGCAGCCTTCAAGTTCAGTGTTCCCATGTCTCAGCAAGGTGGATGTTAGGAAGCAGTCTATGGTGGTGGTGGCAATGGCTCAGCTTCCCTGGATTGCAGCTATGGGGTCGTATTCTTGAGGACAATAGTCCTGGTAGAGGCTTCCTGATGTCCCCTTCCCTGACTGGTGCAGAGGTCTCACACCCCTGGTGGGCCTATGTAGTTACTCAGTCCTACAAGCCATTTCTGCAGCCCTGTTCCTCCACCTCTTCTTGTGATTTTGCAAGTGCTTAATGGAAATGGCAACCCACTCCAGTGTTCTTGCCTGGAGAATCCCAGGGATGGCAGAGCCTGTTGAGCTGCCGTCTATGGGGTCGCACAGAGTCGGACACGACTGAAGTGACTTAGCAGCAGCAGCAGCAATGCCCTGTGTTAAGTTTCTTCTTCAAAATAACTGAACAGTTTCTGCTTTTTACCACTGAACTCTGACTGATACAAGGATGAAAGAGAAAGGTTTGGGACATGGAAAGATTTTGACGCCTACTGATGTCAGGTATGCCTAAGTGCATAGAAGAGTCTGGAGAATGGGATAAAAGCCAAGTAAATAGTTTAAATATGTGAGTCATAAGTCTATGAACCACATTTTAATCCGTAGGACTGGATGATGGATGAAATCATCTAGGGAGAGAGTGAGAAAATATGCTGGCCCTGGACATACCTGGGGCGTGCTTACATTTAAAATTGGGTAAGAGACATTAATGGTGAAAGGAAATGCAACATTTCAAATAGAAGTTGATGGAAATAAAGATTTAAAGCTCTTTTTCCACTAAAAAAAATCCAGTAAAAGAGGTAGAAATGGTAAAGAAACAAAAAAGACTGAACCCCTATATGATCAGCTTCATAATTACCATTTTATAGGTGAGAAAAATCACTCCTTTAGGCAGCATGTTTTCCCAGATTTGGACGTATGTTTCAAAATTTTGTACTTAAAGTGTCACCCACTCACGTGATAACTTAATTGACACTGTGTCCCCATAAATTTATATTTTATTGTTTCCCTTTCACCTGTGAATTAAACAGTTATGACAGAGCCCTAAACCAGTTTCATTAAATTATTTGACATTTACTCTGATGGTGTATAAAGGAGCAGTATATCTACTACCACTGCAAAGGCATCTTGGTACATCAGTATTTTGTGATAGCAATATTGGAAAAATAAAATGCCAAGTCATCTGGAGATAACCATATGCTAAAACACAGCAGTCTTAATTTATGACTGTATAGGCAACCAAAGTTTTTGATTACTAAGTCTGTTTGATCCATGATGCTGCTCTTTTCTCCTAAATAAAGAAATCTATACTACATTGGGGGGAAAATGGCTGAGAAGGAGTTGACTCATTGGAAAAGACTCTGATGCTGGGAGGGATTGGGGGCAGGAGGAGAAGGGGATGACAGAGGATGAGATGGCTGGATGGCATCACTGACTCGATGGACGTGAGTCTCAGTGAACTCTGGGAGTTGGTGATGGACAGGGAGGCCTGGCATGCTGCGATTCGTGGAGTCGAAAAGAGTCGGACACGACTGAGCGACTGAACTGAATTGAACTGAACTGAACTAGTATTCTTACCTGGGAAATCCCATGGACAGAAGAGTGTGGTGGGCTACAGTCCATAGGGTGGCAAAGAGTCAGACACAACCTAGCAACTAAACAACAAAGGGAGAAAGGGAATGATTGAGTTTAATCAGGGTTGTGCTTTCGAAAAGGCCTAGTGTGTGACCAAGAGAGAGGGTGGCTGATGAAGGGTAGAGGAAAAGGCAGTTGGATCTGAAGAATGTCAAGGAAGGAGAAGGCGAGGTGCAGGATGGCTCATCCATGTGGATGCTGAAAGTTAGTCGTTCAGTCGTGTCCGACTCTTTGTGACCCCATGCACTATACAGTCCATGGAACTCTCCAGGCCAGAATACTGGAGTGGGTAGCCATTCTCCTCTCCAGGGGATCTTCCCAACCCAGGAATCAAACCCAGGTCTCCCACATGGCAGGCAGATTCTTTACCAGCTGAGCTGCCAGGGAAGCCCAAGCCACCAAGAAAGATGAAGCTGCATCACCTTGGGGAGGACAGGTGAGCCTGCAGGAAAAGGCTTCTGAAGTGGTGAAGGGTCCAGGGCCTAGATCCTAGATACTCTAAGACTCTGCATCAGGGCCCTGTGTGTGGCCAGGCTCCGGGAACCTAGCACTCTCCAGGGCTGGTCCACACTCACGCCCCCCCACACCCCCACCTCAGAGCCCTCAGACAATCCACTCTCAGACAAGCCAGCTCCAAGCTCTCAATAACCTAGACTTTTGAAAGCAAATGCCTCTTCACTCTCCTCCTGGGGCAAGTAAAGCCCAGACCTCCATATCACAAGCCTCGGCCACCCTTTATGGGGTAACGGAGAGAAAAATAAATTCTACCCAGTGATGAAGCTCCAGCAGAGAAAACAGAGAATGACAGATTATGCTGCTGCACAGAAAAAAAAAATCAAAGAAGGAATAATTTCCACATTTTAACTCTATACATTTCTGGTGGGTGGGATAGTGGGATCACACATGCAGAGGTATGGAGTGTGTGTGTGTGTGTGTGTGTGTGTGTGTGTCGGTGGACACACACAAGCACAAGAAAATAAAGGAAATTTGGCTTTGACACCTTACTGTCTGCCACTTGATGATTCCTCCCAGCTTAGTGGAGTCTCTGGTCCCAGGGCTCCTCCTGTCCCTCTGCGTTCCCTTAGCTATAGAGAATGCCCACTGTGTTCTCTGTGAAGCAGAATTCTCTCTGTTTCTAGTCCTACTTACCGGTTCTCTTTTAGGTGATAATGGATGCGAATTGGTTAACGAGATTAAAAACAACCTGCTGTTGCTTTAGCAAACCACTGAGTTTCCTAGGCAACATAATGCCTCTACGTCTCCTGTTTCTTCCTGTTTCTAAAAGCCCCTATGGAGGGAACGGCAAAAATATTAACCTTGGCTCACATTCACATCCCTGCTCTTCACCTCCCCCCTCCCCACTTAACTCCCCATGCAGCTGACCTTGCCTCCTGCTTCATGGAAAACGCCGAGACTGTCAGGTGTGAAGTCCCTCGGCCCTGAGGTCCCCTCATCTCTCTCTAAAGGATGACGCACAATCCCTTCCTCCATCCCTGCCCCTGTCCCCTTGGATTTCTTCCTTTTCTGTCTCACTTCCTGCCACAGCATTGATTAACATCCCCTCTCCTGTATTTTTCAACCTCTAAACACCTACCACCTCCGTGACTACAGCCTGAGTCCGTCCCAACTCTCAGAAAAAAAAAACAAATCAAACCAAGAAATCTGACTGCCTTCTGTCCTCCACCCCCGTCCCTTTAGTCAAGCTCCTCAAGCTTATGGTTGGAGAGGAGGATCTCCTCAATCCCCGAATCCCACTCACACCCTAGGTCACTGGAATGAGGCTCCAGCCCTTCCCACAACACCCACACTCACAATACTCTGGCAGAGGTAACCTGGGACTTCCAAGTGACCTAGCCCAGTTCACTCTTTAGTCTTCCTGTCTCTCCATCCCTTTGCAGAACTGTGAACCTCTCCCCTCCCGGGGAATCCTCTCCCATCCCCTAGCTTCTGTCACACCACACTGTCCCAATCGTCTGTCCATCACTGGGAGTTTTTAATCTCAATCTTCTTGGTGGGTCCTTCTTCCCCTACCTCTCCGTAAAATGGCAGTCTTCCCCCTAGATTCTATCTTGGCCTTCATTTTCTTTCTTTCGGCTGCACCGGGTCTTAGTTGCTGCACGTGGGATCTAGTTCCCTGACCAGGCTTCCAGCATTGGGAGCGTGGAGTCTTAGCCACCGGACCACCAGGGAAACCCTTGGCCTTCATCTTCTTCCTACAAATGGCTAACAACCTATGGATGCCAGGCAAGTAATTTGAATGAGTCACACGAGGATGGTAGATATGTGAAAATGTAGTACATGCTGGAATTCACAAAGAAACATGTTCTCACTCTCTCTTTTTTTTAGAAACAGTGACCCTCTTCCCCTCTCCTTTATCTTTCATCTTCCACTTTCAACGGAGTCATGAGAACAAAAAAACATTTGACTATCCTCCAGTATTAAGAAAATCAGAGCAAATATGCTAAAAGACAGCTGACATCTTGTCTCACCGATGGGAACACAGCTCAGAGGAGTGAGCCTCCTGTAGGAGTGCCCTCTGAGGGAGGTAGCTGCCAATCAACTGCCAATTGTTGTCACACATGGATCTAATGCCAGGTTGTCCAACTTTTTAAGAGAATTCAGAAATCCGGATTTATGTAAAAAAATCTCTTGGTTAAGTGTTTACATCTAACATTTTTTAAGGTAACATAAATGTGAGGGTCAAATATGCATGCACTGGAGCCAGTTCTAGTCACCAGGGCCGATCAGTTTCAGCCTTGGCTTAGCACATTGTGCATGGAGCCCTGGCAGCACCTCTGCCCTGTTCTCCCTGGTGATCTGATTCAATACGAGTGATTTATTGCAACTGCCACTCACAACCTGATTCCTGCTATATGTATCTCTCCAGTCAAGACCTCTAGCCTTAGCCTCATGCCCCAGTACTGCACTGGACACATTATTGGATCTCTCCACCTGAATGTTCATTCCTTCTACCAGTGGTTTTCTTCTGTACTTGAATCTTTTTAAAAATTTTATATTGGCTCCAGTTTCATCCACCTCATTAGAATTGATTCAAATGTAAGAGTGAAGTAAGCCAGAAGGAAAAACACCAATACAGTATACTAACGCACATATATGGAATTTAGAAAGATGGTAACAATAACCCTGTGTACGAGACAGCAAAAGAGACACTGATGTATAGAACAGTCTTATGGACTCTGTGGGAGAGGGAGAGGGTGGGAAGATTTGGGAGATTGGTATTGAAACATGTAAAATATCATGTATGAAACGAGATGCCAGTCCAGGTTCGATGCACGATACTGGATGCTTGGGGCTGGTGCACTGGGACGACCCAGAGGGATGGTATGGGGAGGGAGGAGGGAGGAGGGTTCAGGATGGGGAACACATGTATACTGGTGGCGGATTCATTTTGATATTTGGCAAAACTAATACAATTATGTAAAGTTTAAAAATAAAATAAAAGTAATTAAAAAAAAATAAAACAAAAAAAAGTAAAAGCTTGAAAAAAATTTTATATTGGAGCATAGTTGATTAACAATGTTGTGTTAGTTTCAGATGTATAGCACAGTGATTCAGTTATACATACACAGGTATCTATTCTTTTCCAAAGCTATGGTTTTTCCAGTAGTCATATATGGATGTGAGAGACCATAAAGAAGGCTGAGTCCTGAAGAACTGATGCTTTTGAACTGTGGTGTTGGAGAAGACTCTTGAGAGCCCCTTGGACTTCAAGGAGATCAAACCAGTCAATCCTAAAGGAAATCAATCCTGAATGTTCATTGGAAGGACTGATGTTGAAGCTGAAGCTCCAGTACTCTGGCCACCTGATGTGAAGAGCTGACTCATTAGAAAAGACCCTGATGCTGGGAAAGATTGAAGGCAGAAGAAGGGGACAACAGAGGACGGGATGGTTGGACGGCATCCCCGACTCCATGGACATGAGTTTGAGCAAGCTCCGGGAGATGGTGAAGGACAGGGAAGCCTGGTGTGCTACAGTCCATGGGGTCGCAAAGAGTCAGACACAACTGAGTAACTGAACAACAATTCTTTTTCCAAATCTTTTCCCATTTAGGTTATTATGGAATACTGAGCAGTGTTCCCTATGCTATACCATAGGCCCTTGTTGGTTATCTATTATAAATCTATCTGCCTGTGCTTTTCAGACATTAATGTGCAGGTGACTCACGTGGGGCTCTTGTTAAAATGGAAATTCTGGTTCAGTGGGTCTGATATACTGCCCAAAATCATGTGTTTCTGACGAGCTTCCAGCTGATGCCAACACTGCTGGTCCATGAACCACATATTAAGACACAGCCCCCATCTGAGGACAAGGCCCTTTCTTCAAATTTTCTCTCCCCTCTGCATACCTCCTCACTGTGGATGATAGAGTGTTTGGAATGCGATGTAGAGAGAACGGGAGAAGTCGAGGAGGAATCCTAAGCTCGGTGCCATGCGCCCCTTTCCATCGATCCTCTCCATACTCGCATGTGTGTCCACAATGTCGCAAGCTTGGCTTACACCCCCTCGCCCTTCAGCCACTAGTCTCCTTACTGCTGTCCCTGCTCCAGCATTTGCCCCTCCAGTGGATCCTCAATCATTCGACCAGTAGGATACTTCTAAAAAGCGAAGTGATCTCAGGAATTGAACAAGGGCACGTTTACAGTCAGGCAGAGAGGCAGGGTCCTCTGAGGCAGTTCATTAAGTATGATTACGAATGACAAAAGCAACGAAAGCAAGTCAAAGAAACAGTTTCCAACATGGAGTCAGAATTGCCTTCCTCCCCGCAACAATACTACTCAGCCATGAAACAGAACAAAATAATGCTATTTACAGCAACATGGATGCAACTAGAGATTATCATACTAGGTGAAGAAAAGCAGACCAATACCATATGATAAAATATGGCACAAAGGGACCTATCTGCAAAACATAAACAGACTCATGGACACATAGAACAGATTTGTGGTTGCCAAGGGGGAGGGGAAGGGAGAGGGATGGACTGAAAATTTGGGGTTAGTTGATGCAAACGATTATATTTAGAATGGACAAGGTCCTACTGGAAAGCACAAGGAACTATATCCAGTCTCCCGGGATAAACCATAATGGGAAAGAATATTAAAAAATAATGTATATATGTGTATAACTGAGTCACTTTGCTGTACAGCAGCAGAAATTAGCACAACACTGTAAATCAACTATACTTCAGTTGAAAAACTAAAAAAACAAATCAAGCTCACAAATATGTATTGAGCTCCTACCATATTCCAGCCACTAGTCTAAGCACAGGGGGATACAGCAGTGAAGGAAATAAAGA
Source organism: Bos mutus (assembly GCF_027580195.1). NCBI lineage: Eukaryota > Metazoa > Chordata > Mammalia > Artiodactyla > Bovidae > Bos > Bos mutus. The sequence continues at coordinate 28,816,624 of NC_091646.1, read as the reverse complement.
AAATCTCTGTTCTCCTGTAACTCAGAGTCACACTGGAGGAGATAAACAAAAAAGTGAGTAAATAATACTATGATGGAGAAAAATAAATCTGAGAAGAGGGAAAGCAAGTTGAGGGAGGCTGTTTTAAGATTTGAAAGCAGTGAGGAAATGATTTCTATGTGGGGAAGAACACTCCAGCAAAAGGAGTCATAAGTATGGAGGAATTGGAATATGCCTGATTGTTCGAGGGCCAGCAAGGTGGCCACTGTGGTTGGAGTAGAGTGACCTGGGAAGGAAGTGGGCATGAGGTCCTAAAGTCCTAGAATAAAGGCAGGGTGAGGTGCAACAAACCTTGGAAGGCCTTGTAGGTGGCTGTAAGGACTTCGGGCTTTTATTGTGAGTGAGGTGGAAAGCATTTAGCATACTTACATGGTTTCCAGCATCTGTTCTACCATGTATCAGGCTTTGTGATTTTTCCGTACAAATCTCTACTCATATCTCTGAGTACTTTCCTAGGAAAAATTTTTAGAAGTTAAAGTCTTTGGTCACAGGGTACAAATAACTTGAAGTTCTTATTGCATATTGCCAGGACTGCTTTCTAGAAAGTCTTGTTGCTGCTGTTCTGTCATTCAGTTGTGTCCAACTCTTTGTGACCCCATGGACTGCAGCATGCCTGTCCATCACCATCTCCCAGAGCTTGCTCAAATTCATGCCCATTGAGTTGGTGATGTCATCCAACCACCTCATCCTCTGTCATCCCCTTCTCCTCCACCCTCAATCTTTCCCAGCATCAGGGTCTTTTCCAATGAGTCAGCTCTTTGCATCAGATGGCCAAAGTGCTGAGCTTCAGCTTCAGTATCAGTCCTTCCAATGAATATTCAGGACTGATTTCCTTTACGATTGACTGGTTTGATTGCTGTCCAAGGGACTCTCAAGAGTCTCATCCAGCACCACAGTTCAAAAGCATCAGTTCTTTGGCACTCAACCTTTTTTATTGTCCAGCTCTCACATCCATGGGCCTTCCCTGGTGATTCAGATGGTAAAGAATCTGCCTGCGATGCAAGAGACCCAGATTTGATCCCTGGGTTGGGAAGATCCCTGGAGAAGGCAAGGGCTACCCACTCCACTATTCTTGCCTAGAGAATTTCATGGATGGAGGAGCCTGGTAGGCTACAGTTCATGGGGTAGCAAAGAGTCGGACACGACTGAGCAACTTTCACCTTCACCTTCACCACATCCATACATGACCACTGGAAAAACCATAGCTTTGACTATACGGACCTTTGCAGGCAAAGTAATATCTCTGCTTTTTAATACAGTGTCTAGGTTTGTCACGGCTTTTCTTCCAAAGAGTAAGCATCTTTCAATTTCATGGCTACAGTCACTGTAAACCACTAGAAAGTCTATGTCCACTTATAATATACCTTAACTCACCAAATATTTATTGATCACCTACTATATGACAGACATGAAATACACTGGTGAATAAGATGAATCTTTCATCCTAGCCATTTCACTCTGGCCAGCATTGTGTCTAAGTATCTCGCTACATGCTTGCCAACACAAAGTATTACCATTCTTAAAAAGCTTCAAACAGCCAAAGGCAAAAATAACGCTCTGATAATTTGAGTGCTGAAAAATGATATGTTGTCACTGCATTCCTGTGTATGTATTTGATTACTAGTGAGGTTAAATTCCTTCCCACACATTTTCTAGTTAATCAGCCAATTGTCCTATTCTTCTTTAAACGTTCTTTAAAACCTATGAAAATAATTTAAAGGAGACAAGAAGCTTGGAAACATTAAAAGACTTAATGTATATCTTGGGAAATAAGTAGTCCTCAGGTCAAATACATAGGCTTTAGACATTGATTTGAAGCCAAACATTATATATACTGCAACTCTCATGGGCTGGAGGGGGCTGTTTAGTCAAGAGCACCTGGCTTCTTTCCAGAGAACTTTGAGAATTGCCACTCTGGACAAGACCTTTCCACTGAGAGTTGCGACATGAACTAGAATGGTAGGAGGCTTGCCTTCAATCTCAACATCCCAGTGTTTACCCAACAGCCCATTTATTGAACATCAACTCTGCTTTGAAAGCATTTACATTTTCAATCTGGATCACTTCTTGAGCTTTTCAATGGCATTTTCAAAGCTCTATATGAAGCAAGGCACTGGACTGTGACAAGTGAAAATTATAACCCCCTGTGTGTGTGTGTCTGTGTGTGTGTGTGTGTGTGTGTGTGTGTGTGTGAGTCACTCAGTCATGTCTGACTCTTTGTGGCCCCATGGACTGTAGTACACCAGGCTCCTCTGTCCATGGGATTTCCCCAGCCAGAATACTGCAGTGGGTTGGCATTCTCTTCTCCAAGTGATCTTCCCAACCCAGAGATCAAATCCTGCATCTCCTGCATTGGCAAGCAGATTCTTTACCAGCTGAGCCACCAGGGAAGCCCATAAACCCCCCTGTGAAGTGAAGTGACGTAGCTCAGTCATGTCCGACTCTTTGCGATTCCTACCAGGCTCCTCCCTCCATCTTTGCGATCCCTACCAGGCTCCTCCCTCCATGGGATTCTCCAGGCAAGAGTACTGGAGTGGGTTGCCATTTCCTTCTCCAGGGGATCTTCCCAACCTAGGGATCGAACCTGGGTTTCCCACATTCCAGGCAAACACTTTAACCTCTAAGCCACCAGGGAAGCCCCATAAACCCCCCTAGCCCTCCATAAAAACATTTCCCCCACTTTTTATTGAGATATAATTGATATATAACATCATGTGGCACCCCACTCCAGTACTCTTGCCTGGAAAATCCCATGGATGGAGGGGCCTGGTGGGCTGCAGTCCATGGGGTCGCTAGGAGTCGGACACAACTGAGCGACTTCACTTTCACTTTTCACTTTCATGCACTGGAGAAGGAAATGGCAACCCACTCCAGTGTTCTTGCCTGGAGAATCCCGGGGAGGGGGAGCCTGGTGGGCTGCTGTCTATGGGGTCGCACAGAGTCAGACACGACTGAAGCAACTTAGCAGCAGCAGCAGCTTCTGGTGTACAACATATTGACCTCATACATTCATATTGTTGCAGATTACCACTGTCATGTTAGCTAACACCTCTGGCACCTCACATAATTTTCATTTCTTCTAGTGGTGAGAAAAATTAAGATCCAGGCTCTTAGTAAGTTTAATGCTTATAATATGATTTTGTTGTCTACAATCACTGTACTGCATATTAGATCTCCAGGACTTATTTGCAAATGTGCATCCTTGAACGTCTCTCCTACTGCCCCACTCCCAGCCCCTGGTAACCATTTTTCCATAATCTGCTTTTTAAGTTCAGTTTTGTTTTCTTTTATAGGTTCCACATATCAGTAATATCACACAGTATTTGTCTTTCTCTGTCTGACATTTTCCCCACTTTTAATAATGGTTACCTTTGAGGAGAGAGAACCAGAGGTGAGGGGAGGAGATTGAAGTTACCTTTTGTATCTTGCTATAGTTTGAATTTTATAACCTTAAACAAATGTGCCCTTTAAAAATTTCAAACACAGTTTATCTGAGTGGGAGCTAGTGGCTTGTTGGTATTTTTTACTTTGTACCTCTCAGAAAAAAGCCTGAAGAATTATTTATTATTAAAATTTCCCTAGTTTTGTAAAACAAAATCTGTGTATGTGTATGCGTGTGTGTGTCTCATATCTCTGCAGGAATACAGACCAAACTGCTAATGTGTGGGCTGAATTTCAAGATTGTTTGGGGAGCTGGGAGAGGGAGAAATGAGTTTCATTTGTTACTTATATATTGTTAAAGTGTGTCGTAGTGAACATGTATTACATTCTACATTTTTTTCAGACAAGAAATAATAAACCATTTTCCCTCCTGAGGCTAAAAGGGACATGTGTTCATTCTGGAAAATACAGAATAGTATAAAGAAGAAACAATCACAACAGTTAACGTTTTAGCATGCTTCCTTTCAGGCTTCCTTTTATACTTTTTTTTACATAGTTGAGTTCACATTGTATATAGTTTTGTATCCTGTTTTTCTCTCTTAAGAATAAAACACAAGCATTTTCCTGTGTCATGATAATATCTGTATGGCTGCATCACACACAATCTTATGGTTTTGTCACAATCCGAGTGGATTAATCAGCTATTTCTTAAAGTTGAACATTAAGGTTGTTTTCAGTTTTTCCACATTACAAATGATTCTTTGATGAGCATCTTAGTAATGAAATCTTCATTTGCATTTCTAAATGTTTCCTAGGGATAGATCCCTACCGGTGGATTTAATGAACCAAAGAGTAGATTTTCAGATGTAGGATATCAATGGATAGCAAATATTTTTACAGATAACCAAAGGTTATACCAATTTCTACTCTCCCCAGCAGTGTACAAGTGTCTCTGATCAATATTGTATATAACTCCCGGCCTCCACTTTTTTTTTTTTTTTTATCCTTTCTGTAGGAAAGTAGTAGGTGAGAGAGTTATCTTCATTTGTCATTGCTGTTGAGACTGAACATTTTTCATATGCTTATTCACCACTGGTATTCCTTCTTCTGTGAACTCTCTATTTTGATTTTTGCCCATTCACTAACTAGTCTCTTACAGTTTTCTTGTCAATCAAAATAAGCTCTTAAAAGATATGAATCTTTTGTCTGTCATATTAGTCGCAAATGTAAATATATTTCACAACTTTTTTGTTTTTGTTAACTGTCTTGGCCATACACAGATTTTTTTGTTTGTTTTTTTTTTTTTAAAGACAATCTGATTCTACATACAGCCCAGTGCCCCCAGTTTGAGCCTGCTTTCCCTGATTAAATTGAAGAGGTTTGACAAAAGATCTGGAAAGGCCATTTCAGCTAATCCTAAATTTAGATCTGTGAATAAAAGTGTGTGGGCCCGACTTAAAGATTGTTCAGTTCATATGCACTTTTGCATGATTTATGGAGAAGGAAATGGCAACCCACTCCAGGATTCTTCCCTGGAAAATTCCATGGACAGAAGAGCCTGGTGGGCTATAGTCCATGGGGTCAGGAAGAGTCGGACAAGACTGAGCGGCTGAGCACACACACAAAGGATTTAAGAAGATGGGGGGGGGGGGGCAGGGATGGAAGCAGTTTGTGCCAGAAATTTTTAGAATTCTGAGGTAAGAAGCCAAATCTCTCCAGTCTCCTGCGTGTTGGGAGGGGGAGTAAATTTTGTGCCAGCAAACAGAACTCTTGATGGAAAAGTACTGCTCTGGGTTGCAGATGTGTACGTGGCTTGGCTTTAATTATTTTTTCCCCTTCTCTCTACCCTTTCTTCCGCTCCCCTCCCCCTGCCACCACAAAGAGGGCAGCCACATTAAGACTCTGAAGGGTACAGACAGTGCTTCCTCCATGAGGCTGCTCCTGTGCAGCTGGTTAGCACATCAAAGGCCGGATGAAATACCAAGGAAACAACGGCCCAAATCTAGGATCCTTCCAAACTCCCACCTTCATCTGGGCTCTAGCACAGGGTTATTGTGACTGCCAAGGATAGCTCGACCAACTTCAAATAGAAGAACGCTGCCAAACAAAGAAACTTTGGTGATTATTCTGAGCCAAAAAACCAAACCAAACAAACAATAACAACAACCAAAAAAAGCGCAACAGAGTCTTGCCCGCTGATGCCCTGGGATTGAGCAAATCAGTGATTGCAAAAAGGATTTAGTGTTCCAAAAACGAACCCAAAGCAGATCAAACGATCTGATCTGTTTCACCAGACACTGGGGGAGTTATCAGATGAGGCCCAGGCACTGATTTGACCTATCCCGAGGGGTGTCTGCCCCACAAAATCTGGTGGGAGGAGGATTGGAGAAAGGCTGCCAAGGGGAGCCAGGTGAAAATGGTTAGTCTGAGTCTCTAGCAGCTAGGGTGGGAAAGGAGTTTAAGGAGTCAGTTTCTTGTCTCCTAAGAGAGCCTCGTGATCCCGAGGGTTGGCCGGGTGAAGATGAGTCTCCTGAATGGAAGGCTGGGAGAAGGTTAAAGCAGGAGAAATGGAGTTAGTGTTTGGTTCGCATCAGGTGGCTGAGAAGACCTTACACAGAGCCCGGCAAAGCCAAGCGGGTAGGTGTGTGATGAACAACTGGGGGTAAGGAGGAGGGCTGCGTGATGCGTCGCAGTTAGCTAGAGGCTGGCGTGGGGATGGCGTGAGGCTGCGACCAGGCCCTGCAGGTATTGCTGAGGGGTGTGTTCCGCAATCCCCGCGGCGGAGGAGGTAGGATCCGGCTGGGGGAGGGGAGCCACCACCAAACAGGCCAGGTCTGGGGGCCTGAGCTGGGCGGGGCCTGACTGAGTCGCGCCGGGAGCCTCGGCTGCCGCGGGGAGGCGGGGCTGAAAGGCCCCGCCCGTCCGCCTCCGACTCCGCCCCGCCTGGCTCCACCTCCTCCGCTGGCTAGTCTTGGTCAGCCGGGCCCCGCGCTCCAGTAGCTCGCGGAGAGGGAGGAGAAAGCAAGTTCCGGATCCCTGCCTATCCCGGCCCAACCTTTGCTCCAGCGATCATGGCTGCCGAGGATGTGGCGGCGACCGGCGCAGACACGAGCGAGCTCGAGAGCGGCGGGCTGCTGCAAGAGATTTTCACGTCGCCGCTCAACCTGCTGCTCCTTGGCCTTTGCATCTTTCTGCTCTACAAGATCGTGCGCGGGGACCAGCCGGCGGCCAGCGATAGCGACGACGACGAGCCGCCCCCGCTGCCCCGCCTTAAGCGGCGCGACTTCACCCCTGCCGAGCTGCGGCGCTTCGACGGCGTACAGGACCCGCGTATACTCATGGCCATCAATGGCAAGGTGTTCGACGTAACCAAAGGCCGCAAGTTCTACGGGCCTGGTACGGCGGCTGGCCGGGGGGTCGCAAAGACAAAAGAAGGGGCCCCAGCACGGGGCTGGGTCCCGGAGGGGCGAGGAGGGAGCGGGGCGCCCGGGGAGGGGCTGGAATGGTGTCCAGCCTGGGAGGGCGGGGCAGGGAGGCTCCCCGGGCGGGCAGGGGGCCAGAGGCACCCTGGAAAGGCTGCGAGCCCGTGGGATCGCAGATTCCCGGTCCGCACCGCCAGCCCCGGCGTGGGGTGGAGGAAGAAGACTGAAATGCTTAAGCCGGGGGTGGATGGGGGGGGTGAGATCGTCAGTCTGGAAGGCTGAGGGTGGTGGGGGGTGGCACAGCAGAGCGCAGTGTTGGAGGAGTTTGGAAGGTATCGGGTTCGAGGGTTCCTGGAAGGAGGGGATGATGTCGGTCTGGGGAAAGGAAATGAGAGTGTCTCGAGGGAAACATGATGGGAGGGAGGGCGAGAGGGGGTCGGGAGGTCTAGCCTTGGAGGGGCCGGGAAGGCCGATGACCCCAGGAGTAGCCATGAGGAATGGGGAGGTGTGGGAGAAGGAAATGGGAAACGAGATTAGCAGCAGGTTGGAGCACTGTGCGTGGCAGTGAGTGATGTGTGTGTGCTCTGTGTGATGCGTATGTGGCATGTCAGGCTTGTGTGTGTGCGTGCGCACGCGTGTGCTAGCAATGTGGCATGTGTCAGGTATGTGAGTGGCATGTGTTTGGTATGTGTGTGGCAGACGGGGAAAGCTGGGAGGTGAACAGGGGAGGCTCCATAGGGGGAAGGGAGCTGGATGTAGAAGGCTGAATGTAGTGGTCGATAGGAATGTGGCAAGACCAGAAGGTAATACAGGATTACACTCCATAACAGGAGAGAAGGAACTAGAAGCCAAAAAAAAAAAAAAAATGGAGGGAGGGAGAAGTGGGAGGATCCTGAGAAACAAAAGGGGTAGGGCTACGAAGGCTGCTGGGTGTGGGGATTTCGTGGAAAAGCCAACCAGAGGGGAAATGAGGGCTGCTTGACTGAGGAGCTGTTGGAGAGGGACAGGCTTGGTAGGCCTTAGAAATGAGGCTTTTCCAGGCTTGGTTGCAGAACAGAATCACCTGATGCACTTGAGGTACAATACAGATTCCCGGCCTAATCTCCCCCAAGAGTAGGGGAAAGGGGTGATCCAGAAATCTGCATTTTAATACGCCCACCCCCAGGCAAATTCGAGGAGTCTCCAGGTTGTGAAAGTTCTGCTTTACAGCATGTTTGGATCAGAGGAAGAAGGGGTTTTAGCTCCTCCAGTATGGATGCGTCTAAAATCAGGGGGTTCAGGGAGAGGAGGGAGACCGAAGAAGGCAGCAATCTGCCTTCATCCCCACTCCTGGTTTGTTTTACTTTGCCCCTCCAACTCATCAACATCAGATGTACTAAAGCACTCTCCCACGCCACAGTTTTTCCTTGGGGAGGATTTAGAAGACCTACTTCCTATAAACATGTAACTGTCAAAATAATTTGAAAACCGTACCTATATTATTTGTCACTTACAGTGGTGCACCTGAAGGCTTTATCAGTAAACATAATCATGTAAATGTCTGTTACAACCAAGCCACCCCATAAAGCAGTTGAAACGTGCCTGGAGCTTCACCATATAATTGTAGTTTGCAAAGTCATTGAGAGGAATGTAGGCCTGTGTACAGAGCTTGAAACTGGGAGTCAGGCAGCCTGGGTTCTCTGCCTTGTTGGGTCACTCACCACCTGTGTGACCTGGGGCAAAGCATTGTTCTCTCCAGGCCTTAGTTGTCCCTCTTTAAAGTGATAGAGATGGCCCGTTGTGAGATCTCAGTCTACCTGCATGAGTCCATGCATCTGTAACATCACGTGGCAATTACACTTCGTGTTATAAAGGATTCCTGAAAATGATTCATTATTTTTAATGATGTTGTATGTATGGCACCTTTGTGGGTGCTGGGAATATAGTAGTGAACAAAACAGGCCTACATCTCTGCTCATGGAGCGTACATTCTGGTGACTGTATATTCTGGTGGATAATGTATATATTCTCCAAAGATTTTTAATGCTCCCCTCAGAGTGTTTTCAGTATTCTGTAACCATAAGTTCTAAAATGGTGAGGTCCAAACCCATCCACTTGGCCTGTTTACCTTCTCTAGTGGAAATGGCAGTATGTAATGGTGATGAAAAACAACCATTTTTCTTCGGAATCTTATGTGCCTTTAAAAGTTGATCATAAATTTCGTCTAATTTGTAAAAATAAAAGTGTCCTAGTGGATTGAGGTTTCAGGCCATATTGAAATGTGATCTGTTCTCATACTTGGTATGGTGAAAGTGAAGTCAGAAAGTGAAGTCACTCAGTCGTGTCCAACTCTTTGCGACCCCGTGGACTGTAGCCCACCAGGCTCCTCCGTCCGTGGGATTCTCCAGGCAAGAATACTGGAGTGGGTAGCCATTTCCTTCTCCAGGGGATCTTCCCAACCCAGGGATCAAACCCGGGTCTCCCACATTGCGGGCAGACTCTTTAACCTCTGAGCCACCAGGGAAGCCCACTTGGTATGGTAGTTACCTGCATACTTCTTCATATCTGACTTGCTACTTGATCTACCTTTGGGGAAACAACACATTGTTTAAAGTACACTGGATTCTTTTCATTTACTGGTGCAATATTAAAATAAGTCGAAAAACCCACTTGAAGTACATACAGAATGATTCACTGCTCTCTTAGACAAAAATTTAGTATCATTATGTATAATAGCAGTCAGATATTTTATAGAATTTTCAGAGTCTTCAAACCCACCCAAAACAGCTGACAGACCTGATTCCATGCCTTCTTTACTGACAGTGAAGATTATGTAACCTGTGGATAGGTTTCTAAACCACTGATACTCATAAAATGATTTCTCCTGCAGAGGCCATACATTAATGTTCAACACAGTCTAGTCTCACAACCAAAGATCTCTATGAGACACTCTTGGCTCATTAAATTGCATCAGCATACATGTGTAAAATGTTTCTGTTTACACTCTAGTGTTTCTTATTTTCCCAGGTGGCGCTAGTGGTAAAGAAGCCACCTGCCAATGCAGGAGGCATAAGAGATGTGGGTTCAATCCCTGGGTCAGGAAGATTTCCTGGAGGAGGGCATGGCAACACACTCCAGTATTCTTGCCTGGAGAATTCCATGGACAGAGGAGCCTGGCAAGCTGCAGTCCATAGGGTCGCACAGAGTTGGACATGACTGACTGACTTAGCACGCACGCACGTTTCTTATCTTCAGAAACCATAACTTTCACTGGTGCAACCCCAGTCCCTAGAACAGAGCCAGGTTCTAGGTTCAATGTCCAGAAGTTAAATTCTGATCCATGAACTATATCTTGGATCATTCCCTACTAACACCCTCCCCCCAGGAGATAATCATTTATGGCTTTTTTATTAGCTATTTGCAATCACAAGAAATGCTGCTGCTGCTGCTCCTGCTGCTAAGTCGGTTCAGTTGTGTCCGACTCTGTGACCCCATAGACGGCAGCCCACCAGGTTCCCCCATCCCTGGGATTCTCCAGGCAAGAACACTGGAGTGGGTTGCCATTTCCTTCTCCAATGCATGAAAGTGAAAAGTGAAAGTGAAGTCGCTCAGTAGTGTCCAACTCTTCAGTATAGCATTTTGATTTAGGTATTTAAAATTTTAATGACAACAGGTCGTTCAGTATTCACTAGGTAATAATCAAAGGATCCACGTCAATCACTTAAGGTTTCCAAATGGAATTTGATATTCAAAAATGGGCTCTCCATGCTCATTGGTAAGGAAGCCATTTCCTGTGTGTGAGCCACAGAGAAATTGACTGTCTAATAGACAATTGGTCTTTGGTTTGGTTTTGTTTTTAAAGAGGGGCCGTATGGAGTCTTTGCTGGAAGAGATGCATCCAGAGGCCTTGCCACCTTTTGCCTGGATAAGGAAGCACTGAAGGATGAGTACGATGACCTTTCCGACCTCACTCCTGCCCAGCAGGAGACCCTGAGTGACTGGGACTCTCAGTTCACTTGTAAGTGGGTTTTTTTTTTATTTTGCCAGGGTCAGATTTCTACCAATAATGGGATTCACAGCAGTACAATAGTTATTACTAAGCAGCCTGCAACTGCAGAGCATTTTGATAGGCTCCTGAATCTTGGACAGATCAAGTTCATGGCTTGAAGTAATTGTAGCAGTGCTGAGTCACTTGCCATGACTGCATCACAATATCTAGCTAGTTCTCTGTGGAAACCTGGGTTTCTGTTTTTGAAATTTCTGAGGTTTGCATAGATTTTCCCACTAGGATTTGGTGTGCAGGGGAAAGGAGAGTGGCCATCTTGGCTACAGAAGGATTTTCATAAGCCCTTACTTGTAGAACTTGCTGTTTAAAAGCAGCCCACATTGCTGTTAAAGAATGAGAGACTTGTATTATACAAAACAGCTTCTCTTTGAATCTAATTGAGCCTAACTATAGGCCTCATCTACAAATGATGCTTATAATCTGCCCAGCAACAATGGTGTCTACGTTTTTTAAAAAGCAAGCAGAAAGGAGACACTTGTTTCCTGGCTTATGCTATGGACCAAGGGCTTTGGGGGGAAGTAAGGATGGAGGTCATTGTAAATGTCATTTTCTATTTACTGTTCTCTATAATTTTTTTTTTTTTTTTTTGCTAAATTCAACTGTTTTGAGAGTAATGCTGACCTCAGAGAGAGTTCTGGATTAATAATTAGCCAGGTATAACTCTGCCTTTAGAGTTTGGATCCCAAGTCAACTAAGTATAACTTTCAAGTCCAGAGGCAAGTCTTTGTACTCTGAAAACATAATTCAACTATCTAACAGTCCCTCATTTTTTGCATCTTCAGGATGCCTTTGTAACAATAGATTGTTCTATATGAAACCAATGAGTTGTAATTCATAATTTACATAGCTCTATTTTATAGGACTTAATTTCATCAGTGGGGTAAAAAACCATGGTTCCCCCAACCCCTTAAACTAAGGCTAGTCCCAAATACTGTCGTGACACTTGAGCTACACTCAAAACTGGCATGGTTCCCCCTTAAGGCAGGTTTCTCAGGTGCCACCCAGCTTTTATTTGTCTTGTACAGTCACAAGCACCCTAGGGACCTTTATAATATGTTCAAATAGGCAAGTTCTAATTGTTCCTGACTATTATTTCACAGCAAAGTAGCTCCAGTTTACCTGATTAAACAGGTTGGTTACTCCTTTAATTCCTACCCATATTCAGAAGAGGAGTTCTCTTGACCTCTGACACTGTGATAATTAACCCTACACTAACTTGGCCCGATAATACAGCCAATATGGTGGTCATCTGCTGACTCCGTCCCTCCTCGAGTCTCTTACATTCTGGTTACTTTCTTGAACCTGCATTCTCCAAAATCTCCAGTGTTCTCCTGTTTCCTTTACCACTGCCTTTAACCACGTCTAGCTTTTTTTCCCCAAGTTGAGGGAAAATTCTGTCTCCTGCTCTCCCCTTTATCCTCTGAGACTATTATCATTCCTTCCTCTGTCAGACAAGCATCTAGTAATCATGGCTGTCCCTAACCACTGTTCCATCCCTCCTTGCTCTCTACAATATGGTTTCTGCCCCCACCATTCCACTGAACCTTCTGTCTCAAACGTTTACTGAGACCTGCATCTTGCCAACACTAATTGCACTTCTCCAGTCCCTGTTGTCAGTCTCTGGTCACAAAGTCCCCATTTCGGTGCACGGAGTCTCCAGTGTTCACTTCCGTAACTCCTGTCTCCAGTTGCCTTTAATGGGTCTCATATCCTTCCCTTTCCAGCCCCATGGACACTGCCTTCGTCCTGGCTCACGTTTCTCCCCATGAGGATCTGCCCGCTGGCCTCCTAGTCACCCTGTCCCTGGACTCTCCTGACTAACTCGCCCGCCCTCTATACACAGTGGAACCGTTGTTACCATAGTACTATTTCACCTTGTCATTCCTTTGTTGTGCACTTTCGGTGCCCTTTGCCATCTGGGATAAGTTCAGACGCCTCAGGCTGCCTTTCCACATCTTTCATAAGATTTTCCCACCCTGTTTGGCTGACGCTGCTCCCGGTCTCCTGCCAAGTCGGTCCCTTTATTGCTCCCCAGATATGTTTGGTCTCACCTGAATGCCTTTGTGAATGGCGTTGGCACTTTGTGGAAACCCCTCCTTCCCCAAGTCCTTCTACACATCTTCCAAAGTATATCTCTCTCCCACGAAGTGTCCTGCAACCCTTCCAACTAACTCATACCAAGCCCTTGCTCTGCTGAACATTCCCCTACACACAAACAAACCACTTTGACATTACCTTGCACACACATCGTCAGGCATCACTCCCCATTCTATACTTCTATCTGCTGAACACAACTACCTCCCTGGGACTTGGCTGGGACTGTGGTATAAACTGCCTTGAATCCCAGCATGTTTTTGTGTTGCTTGTGGGCCTCTCGTAAGTGCTTTCAAACGAAATATGATAGTGGTTTTCTCCAAAGCGTGAGAATGACCAGTTGTGTCATCTTCTTTTCTTCCAGTCAAGTACCATCATGTGGGCAAACTGCTGAAGGACGGGGAGGAGCCCACCGTGTACTCAGACGAGGAGGAGCCAAAAGATGAGAGCACTCGGAAGAATGATTAAGGCCTTCAGCGGAAGCATATCTATTTTTGTATTTTGCAGAATCATTTGTAACATTCCAGTCTGTCTTTAAAACATGGTGATTTCAATATTTAGAAAAGTTTTGAACTTGCTGTACATTTTTTTAATTAACATCACTAGTGACACTGATAAAGCTAACTCTGTCTTAGAATGCATGATATGTTTGTGTGTCACAAATCCAGAAAGTGAACTGCAGTGCTGTAAGACAAATGTTATTATGGTTTTTCTTCTATTTGTAGTCAGTGCAGGCTGAATTGGAACTTGTATTTCCTGAGAGACAGGTAAGACATGAGTATTCCCCCCAAACAGGTTTAAAGGTTAAATGTGTGAAGTCCTTCAAGCGTCAAGAAACAAAGAATGGACTTTGAGTCATGATATTCTCTAAAGATAGAAAATCCTTTATTTCTCGATTGACCTAACTGCATGATTTCTGTTTTCTCTACCTCTAAAGCAAATCTGCAGTGTCCCAAAGGCTTTGGTATTAATTAAAGAGAGCAGTCCAGTACAAAATGAAATCTCAAAGCTGGACTCAATCACAGGTAACCTACTTTTCTGTTTGGGGACAGCATCATTGTCCTGTGCTCTTTGGAACACTCAGATGCCCTTACTTAACAGTAATCTCCAATGAGCCTGAAAATAGGATCTCAACATTCCAAAGCAAGCTTTGGCGAAAATCAGCTGGCTTGCCTAAAAACCAAAAATACATGAATAAGATTGTAGGACTATTTTCCCCACCCCTGTGTTCTTGGTTATTTCACATGATTGGACATGCGAGGGGACCGTGTAGGACAGGAGCAGATTGTTCTCTAAGAGCCTTCACACACACCCCTGAAGAATGAGGAAACCGTACACATTACTGGCCAAGTGGTTTTTAAAGTGTATTCATAACCTAACAGTTATTCTTCTGTTGTTACAAAACTATAGCCACTGCAAGAGTTGTAGTCAAGTGTCTTGGTCTTTGATATTGGTCTTGGTTAACAATAAACTTAGCTTAAGTAGACTGTACAGTTGTATGACTTTGTAAAAGTATTATATGAATAACTAGTGAGGTTTCAAACTCTTGTAATTGTAGTTGAATAGTCATTGTATTTTCTTGTGAACTGTGTTTAATGGTTTTACCTCAAATCAGAAAACAAAATGAAGTGCTTTGGTCAGTTAATAAAATGGTTTTACCCAGTATAGTGTGGTGGATTGCCTTATTTCTTTTAAACCTTAATCTGAGGAAGCAGATTCAAGAGTTTCACTTCTGAGTGATGTTTTTTGTCTTCCAAGAGAGACAAGGAAAGGGGTACAACTTCACAGAGGCTGCACACCAAAAACCAAGTACCAGCTTATCCTGTTAAAATAGTGAATCGAATTTACTTTTTTGTCGGAATTTAATAAACTCAGAGGCAGACTTCTGCCTTGAATTATAGCAAGTTTACTAAGGAGTAACTCTAGTGAAGACTTACTAAGTGCCAAGGCAGGTTTTGTTTTTGCTTTACGTATCATGGGATTAGGAAAGTGTTCAGGAACCTTATGGTCGCAAAGTTGATTCACTTCATGCCAAAAGGATATGAGACTTACATATGCAGTCGGTTGTATAAACAGACAACCTATTACTCTGAAGATTAGTGTTTTGCCGTTTTCATGTGAAAATTGACAGACTCTTCTTACAAGGGAGGTACTCCCTGAACCAGAGAGGGCTCAGAGCTTTCCAGCTTTTATGTTCTCAAACCATATTGTCTGTTTTTGTTGTTTTAAAATGTGTCCTTTTCCTGCATTAGTTTTCATCCAACAAATATTTGAGCTGCCTGTTTTGTGCCAAGCAACCTGTTAGGCCGTATGCTTTGGGGGAAGGGGAGGGAGAGAGAAACTGGGCCACCATTGCAGCCTGAGATTAGGCTGCTCCTTTTACTCAGTTAAACAGGTTTGTCTTGATGCCAGGTGGAAAACATCCAGAGCCTGGTTAAAAGCTTCAACCCCAGATAGCCGGAATCCCCCCATTCAGAACTAAACATTGTACTGATTACAGGTAAAGGGATATTACTATCAGGCAGGACTTAACTGTAGAAACTTAAATCCAGCTCACACAGTTGTAAGCCATATTATGTAAAAGGCACTGTTTGAGAAGATGAGGGAGTGGTGGTTACAGCCATGGCACCAGCCATGCCAGCCAGGGAGGGGCCAGGTGAACAGCTGTTTCCTCCTCCCCTACTTTCTTATAGTCCCTGCCTAGACACTGTCTTCTTAGTCCCAACATCTGAGGGTCAGAAGCAGCATTTGCTATGTGCTTGCAGCATCTCTGTGGCTTCTCTACACAATACCATGTTCACCTTACATCAGAGGGCCACACTTCATGCAAACCCTCGATCCAGAATGAGCAAAAACAGCCTTTGCTGTCTCAGAAAGAGCTCTCTGAACAAAAAGAAGCTCTAGAGTGCCCAGTGGCCCTCTAAGGTACAGTCCGCCTTTGTTACAGATATTTAGAAGAAATTTGCTGTACATTTCCTGTGAAAATACAATTAACTCTTTCAGGATCAAAGACTGATCACTGAAGCCCCTCACATCTATGACTGGACTCCCCATCCCACACCCACACATGTTTTTGGAAATTGGGTAACTTCTACACTTTCACCAAGGCCTGAACTGTGTGTGTGTGTGTGTGTGTGTGTGTGTGTACTCAGTTGTATCCAACCCTGCAACCCCATGGACTGTAGCCTGCCAGGCTCCTCTGTCCATGGAATTTCCCTGGCAAGAATACTGGAGTGGTTGCCATTTCTTCCTCCAGGGGATCTGCCCAACCCAGGGACTGAACCCACGTCTCCTGCATTGGCAAATGGATTCTTTAGCACTGCACCACGTGCGAAGCCCTAAGGGCTGAGGTGAAATTCTGTGGAATCTGTTTTGCTGCCTATAAAGAACTGATAAAACCTTTGCTGAAGGGAGAACAGTCTTAAGTCAAAATATGATTCTCATTTATCCAAAAATGAAAATACAACTGCATTTTCATGAGCTCTGACAGTCAATTGCCATTAACTGGTATTATAAAGGGAGATGTTGACTCAAAACAGTAGTGAAACCAGACATATTTTCAAAGAAAATATTACTGCAGGTGTGTGATATTCTATCCAGCACATCTGGTCAATGAACAAAGACTCTATACTATGACAACTTTATTTTTAATATATCTGAAAATCAAACATGTATTATTTCTCTACCAATGCAAATGACAAAAAGGAGCAGCAATGTTAGTGCAAAGCAGCATACTACAGGTAGAAATCTCACCCTCCCACAAAGTGGAATTATCAACATTTAAAAGTGAACATGTTGAACAGTCTTGCAACAAATGAAAATACATTTATTTGGTTCTTAAGTTCAAAATTACCAGGTTACAATGGCTTTCTACCTGAGGAATTCAAACAAATGTAACGAAAACACATTAACAGACTTTTAGTTAATTCTTAAAGCACTATTAGTAATGCATACAAGGAAAAACATGAAAACATCTATTTAAAAAGACACAGATTAAAGTTCCAGCCCTTCACTGGACATAGGAAAAAGATATGAGAAAACTTTTGCACCACTTAAATAACAGCACAACAAAGAATAACAGTGTTAATTAACAGAAAGTGAGTATCACATTTTCAGTTCTAAATCATTCCATCAATCCATTTGAAAAGTTCAGGAGAAATTGTTCTCATCCTTGTTTAAGGCCTACACACACCAAAAAAAGGGATTTGCTCAAATCTAGAATGCATTACCACAAGACATAAAAACCCAAGGTTGTATAGAAAGTAAACACAAAACCAGTATTTTTACTTTCTTCTAGGTCCCAGGATGGTATTTAGACCAAAATATTACATAGAAGTGACTTAGCACCAATTCTATTATACAAAAAAAATGTTTTAATTGCACATGCTGTATTCTGCAATGTATTTTTTTATGTCTGGTTACTGAGCAGCAAATTGTTTTCATGCCTAAAATCTCTGCAAAGAAAAATTATCAAATGACAGAAGACATTGAGTTGTTTTTTCTTTCTTTTTTCCAAAACAAGCATAGCTGCTTTCCATTACAAACCCATAATGTTCTTTGTTTCAAGGGCATTAAACATGAAAAAAAACAATAGGGAGGTTGGGTCTCATTGGAAAAGAATAATACCTGGTTGCCACAGGTTTTCTGACAAAATACAAGCTGTTATAATTTAAAGGCTACTCTAGACAATAGTACTCTGAACATTAATAGTCATTGCTAGTCCTTAGAGGAGAAAAGGCACTCACCCTAGGAGTGATTTTTCAGATTGGACAAGCCAAGCCTAGTTGATGGCTTGTGTGACTCTGATGGCAGAGTCACTAGCTTGCAAGTAGAACTGGATACAAGACAGCTAACAAATAAATGAATGATGTGAAGATTTTCTAGGCATCTCAGATATCAGGTTGTTCAAGAGTCTGGTTACAAGCACACATCATGCCTTATCATTCTGGGCAGCCACACTGACTGGTGTCCTACTTTGGCTTGACCAGCTGGTCCTTTTCTATGGACTATCAAGTTAGGACTATTTGAAATGAATCATGTAATATGAAAATGTTGCCTTCCACTACTTTGTGGATTAAAATACCTTTGCCCGCTGCAGGCAGTCAAATCTCTTTGAGGTCTTCCACTGCCATGTCAGCTATAGTTTTGTTGGAAGAAAAAAGTCATCTACTGCCCCCCCTGAGTTCCTAAATCCAATATAAGGCAGAATGAGTCAGCCGAGCTTTCAATAGAACATGCACTGCATTAAGATGTATGTCTTTACGAATCTATAAAATATCTCAATTTAAAAACATATTCAAGGAGTCCAAAACCAGTAGGTAAAAAGATAAATTGCTTATGTTAAGAGTTTACAAATTCTGCACACACACAATTTTCCCCCCACTAGAAAAGTATGGGCTTTACCCTTGACTCTTCCTAACTCCATGGCATTACTGAGGGTTGAGGAGGCACTTGTTACTGTTTTATAAAAGTCAGTTTGGGGATATTCAGTGGCTTTTTACAAACTGATGTCACCCAACCCTGAGTGAAAGGATTACATAACCTGAAATGGAATAGTGTCACATCCTCTCTTCCCAAGTGCCATTTTTGGTGCCCCAGGATTGTTCAATATTTCCTTTGACAAATCCCAAGTTGTATCACTTCAATCCTGTTGCTTTTCTACGATGGAATGACATGGGGTTCTTCCAAAAAAAACAACTCTGCTAATGGTCCACTGTCTGTGTCAGCCTCAAAAGACAATCTGAGCCCCTTTTAGATTCTTCTTCCAAGGCTTTGTTTCTAAAAGGACAACTCTTTGAGTCCTATGAACATATTAATAAGATTAATTTCCTTCTGGTAGATGCTCAGGGAACCCTCTAATGTCATGAAGAAGTCCAGTGTATGTTCTAGGTGTCATCTCTCTTATCTATAGGTATTTCTAGATAAAAGTCAGGAAAGTTTGTTGCTTCACATGGTGTTCGAACCAAATCAAAGAACAAGTAGAAAGATCCTTATGCATTCACTGCCATCCCTTTGAAGATAAATGATGTTAAATGATAATGTTATGACAGCTGAAGAACCGTAGAAGGCTATCTTAACTCCTCTCAATGTGAATTTGCTCCTTTGATGGCACCAAATTAAAGCTGCAATCGAACTGTAGAAATGTCTGTCCTTGGATAAGAAATTTTGCAAGCACATTGTTTTACCAAGTTTTTGAATCGGGATGTTTGGTGTTTCCAGTTTGCCAACACATCTGCCACACACACACACACACACTTTGATCTATACTTTATACTTTGGCAAGAGAAGCAAGGTTTTGCATTTGACCTTGCTCAAGCTCCTAAGTGTTTGCTCTCTTGCTCTGTAGTTGCTAACTACATAGCTACATTTGGTTTTAAATTTTCTTCTTGCAGATTTTTACTGTGAATAAGGGTTTACTGATCTAAGAAACCTTCAAAACATTTGAAAATAAAAAGAACTAGTGAAGTTGTTTCTCAAATGGCTTCTATCAATGCGCTCCAGACTGTTAGGTCTGATGTAGTAACTATCAGAATTCACCATGAAATCTCCAGAATACTCACGTCTTTTCATCCTTCCTGCATCCCAGTTATATTCTGACCTCCATGGTATCTCTCTTCTTTTGGGAAAATCCCACAAATAGGAAGCATCAGCAGTTTTTGGTGATGTTACTGGCACTTGCAAGAGCCTATAGTTGACTCTGTGGTCAAATGCACTATCACTAAACTGCCTCCTCTTTCCTATGACAGTGTCTAACTGATCACTGGCACTGGATCTGTGGTGGTGGCTTTCATCAAATAAGTATTGGGGAGCCTGTATTTCCCTCTCTTTGCTGTTGCTGTCCTCATTTCTAATGGAATTGTTTTTACCCTCAAGCCACGAACATCTCAGTTCATAAGTAGACCTCCTGCCTGGTTTCCTAAGCTTGTATTCAGAGTATTTTTCCTCCCCATCATGTTTCCACTCTGCATGCAAGGCCTGCTGACTTGACATAATTTCTGGATCACAAGTGATGATTTCACCAGCATCAAGACATCCCTTTTCTGGGCAGCTATCATATGTGGCCACAGACTTCTTTTTCTTCTCTTTGTTTACACTAAGATTATCACTGAAACATTCAGAATCACTGCTAATTTCCTCTAAGAAATCTCTCAACTTCAAATCAAAGTCTTCTGACCTCTTAGATGAGGAAACTTGGCTTTGACTTGTGGATATGGGATCCTGGACTTGGTAAGCATGAGTCTTTTCCAACAGATGGCTCTTGTCATCAGTTGGGGACAGGCAATCACCAGCTTCACTGGCTGTGTCCTTAAAATGATGTTTAAACTTCTTCGTGCATTCTTCAGCATAATCCACTTTTCTTTTCTTTTGTGATATATGCTCAGTATCCCAAGAAAGATTTGTCCAGAGATCATCTTCTTGCACCTGTTCTCTCCTATCTAGATGTTGCATTTGGCTCAAACTGGTTGAGCGATGCTTATGTTTTCTCAAATTGATTTGAAAGCTATTTCCTTTCACAAGGACAGTTCTCTTCCACTGACATGTGCTTGTTATGTGACTTGGTTCTAGGCAGATGCGGGCATATTTTGGAGTTTGATAATGGTTTAAAAGATAGTCAATAAATTCATCTGTTTCATAGATCTTCTGTTTCCTGCTATGGTCTCTCTCAACAAATCTGGAAGAATAGGAGGTATTAGAACCATGCTGGTCTTTCTCAAGAGCTTGACCTTGAGTCATTATAATTTGCAAGGAATTCTGTTCACAGCTCAAACTTTTATTGTATTCATCAGTTAATGATTTTCCAGCTTTCTCTTTTCTTGCTGAATATCTTTTTTTTTTCCCCCCAAGGCGGTGGGAAGATTTACGTAAGTGAGCTCTAGCTTTTTTCTTCATTTTTCGTTTACGTTTATAATTTGACTTGGAAACATGGCATTTTAGCGTTTCCTCCTGGTTTTGAAGATACTGAGTGTTTGGTTCTTCTTTCTTCAGAGTTCCTGACATGGTCCCCAGAGCATAATGAGCTTTGAAGCCTGCAATATTCGCCTTCCGTGGGTAAAATTCTTCAGACTCCTTCAAAGAAAAAGGTTAAAAATCTCACATGAAAAGCTCAACAGGTTAAAAATCTCAAAGAAAACTGGGCTATATAGCACTGTTCTGAAGAGTTTCTAATTACACCTAGGGTAGATCCAAATTAGGAATAATAGCACACTGAAGAAACAGGAGGTACAAAATTAAATGTCCCCATCTAACAGGAGCTGCTTTGACTAGGTCTGTGCCTGTCCTTATGTTAGAAAGCACCCCAGTTACATACCTTCAAAAGCACATAATCCTTTTTTCCTTTGTTCACAAATTGATGGGTCTACTTACTGTTCCAGGTATTGTGCTCAAGGGTGGGAAGCTGAAGAGGAATAAGAAATGCTCTACAGCGCTCCCTGGGGCTACAGTCCTAGAACAAGAAAAGACTGGTGGGTGAAATATGTGTCTTAAAGGGTCAGTTGGCTTTATAAAAGCCAAACTGCATTTTTGGGTTTTATTCCGGCCTCTTCCTATGGATTACAAGTGAGCATGTCTTTGACCTGACCACCTCGGTTGGAAACAAGATAGCAAGTAGAAAATATGGCTGTGACAATGGTGCTCTCTGCTGTCCATGACTGCAGGGCAGGTGGAAGGTGTGGACTACGGCCCCTACCCTGCTGGGAGAGCTTGTACTGAGCTCCCACTGACACTCGGCACAAATCAGGGCTCAGAGCTTACCCAGGACTTGGGATTCAAATTTGGTACCACACACATTGAAGAGAGGAATTCTTCAAAAGAAGTCACTTTTGGCAGTCATTAAGGCAAACTAACGGAGAAGGCAATGGCACCCCACTCCAGTACTCTTGCCTGGAAAATCCCATGGACAGAGGAGCCTGGTAGGCTGCAGTCCATGGGGTTGCTAAGAGTCAGATACGACTGAGCAACTTGACTTCACTTTCACTTTTCACTTTCATGCACTGGAGAAGGAAATGGCAACCCACTCCAGTGTTCCTGCCTGGAGAATCCCAGGGATGGCAGAGCCTGGTGCGCTGCCGTCTACGGGGTCGCACAGAGTCGGACACGACTGAAGCGACTTAGCAGCAGCAGTAGCAGCAAGGCAAACTAAAAAAGATCCAGCTCGCCTTATTGTCAAGATAAATGTGAGGTTTTTCTGATCCTTATTTCATGCAGTTTGATGGGCCATACCAATGAGAAAAAAAAAAACAAAAAACAAAAACAGGTGAGATGGCAAATATACCTAAAATCAACTCTACTGAAAATGAATGCCATTCACTCTTGGTGTTTAAGAACACTGAATGTGGCTTTTCAAATGAACGCTTCGGTCTTTACTCTGGGGCATCTGCTGAGTCTGGTTATCTTTAGGAGGTCAGTAAATGGGAGAACAAAACCTTCCCCAACTGAAACTCTCCAAACAAAACAACTGGCCTATGATGTGAGGTATTCCTTAGCAAACAGCTGAAGACTAGACTAACATGTCTGTTCAAGGCCCTCCTTTCCCGTCCAATCCTGTCACTGATGAATGGCCAGCGAAAGGTAATGTAGGACTACAAACTCCACATCCCTCCTCCTGGCATTTTCTGTTACCTCCATTAGGAGCTTAGAAGAGTAGGTGCACAAGCTACACTGCTCTGAGTGACTTCGTCCCAAAGTTGAGAAACACAAAGTGTGTGTGTGTGTGTGTGTGTGTGCACGCCAGATGGTGGAGGTGAGACCCAACCCCTTCAGAGAACCTGAATATCCCTTTGGTCAATGCAAAATTGTGGTTATTAGAGACCAGCCTATTGAAAACAAACCTCAACGAATACAGTAAGTCTTCCACAGCCACTGGTTAAACAATAGGCTGCTGTTTCAAAGTAAAGGCCATAATGACTCAGAGAGGTCACTAGCTACCCAAACCAACGAACAATGGGGCAAGAGCCTTACTGCAATTTTCCTTAGGAGTGCCCGCATCAGGTAGAGGGCCTCCAGCTGCGTCTGGGTCAGTGGGATCTTCCTCTTCTCCAGGTCTTTGGAAGAGTTGGACCCTGGTTGGGCCCCCACTTTGGCGCTGTCCTTCTGTCTCCTTTGCCGGTGCCTGTCCCTTTCCTTCTGGGTGCGTCTCTTGACTCTGGCCTTTCTCCTCTTTTCCTGGACCTTCCTCTCCTCTTTCCTTTTTCTGGATAATGATTAAGAGAGTGAACCCTTTAGAAGGTGTTTATCGGGCAAAAGGGTTACTCTCTTCCCCACTACCTCCTCCCTGGCAGGAGTTCCCCAAAATCTCCAGCTACAACACCCCAAGGCTCGACATTAGACCACTGAGGACAAAAGACACTGTGACACATCAGCCAAGGGGAGAGATGCTTAACGAAGTTGGTCAGTTAGAAACACATACAGGAGACCTCATGCAGAGAGAATTTAAAAAATAAATGAAGAAGACTACTGAATTCAAAGGAAGGGCCTCAACCTCCCCCCACCCCCTGCACTTTCTCAAACCAGAAGCAGGGACTATGGGATCTAGCATTTGCAGTGATGATTCCATTTCTCTTGAGATCAAAACCTTTCCTGAGCTGGTCACACAGACGCAAATGAAAGTAAGTCAAGGCACTCAGAAAATCTTAAAGGTTAGAACTGGTCTTTAGTGCACACTCCTTAACACAGTGAAGTGTTAGTCACTCAGTCATGTCTGACACTCTGTGACCCCATGGACTGTAGTCTGCTAGGCTCCTCTGTCCATGGAATTCTCCAGGCAAGAATACTGGAGCAGGTAATTCCTTTCTCCAGGGTATCTTCCCAACCCAGGGATTGCACCCAGATCTCCCACATTGCAGGCAGATTCTTTACCATCTGAGCCACCCAGTACATTATCATAAAAACAGGCTGATTTAGAAGAATATGGGCTTATTTTTCTGTTTTCTGAATATTTAAGATGTTTTGGTTAGGCTCTCATAGAAGCATGGAAACCTGGGGGGTGGGGGAAGGGCAGGGGAGGACAATTGCCTGAGGGAGGACCGAGCCCCAAACTGGAGGATGAGCTCAACTGCATAATCGATCTGGAAATTTGGGGGGGCTCATTACCTTTACTGGGATCAGCTTCTGGCCAAGTTTCACAGCCAAGACCTTAAGTAACTCTTAGCACTCCGCCAGCCAAAAAAACGTGAGAGGCACATGGAAGACTATTCTTAAACTCCTATAATTTGGATAAAAGGCTGGAAGAATAAACCTGCAAGGGGAGGAGCCAGGAAGGAGGTAAAACTGGTTTGGGGAGCCCCGTAGTTCTGGTCCAGCTGTCCCTTCTTGGCAAACCCTTGACAATCCAATGGTCCTTTCTAGTCTCAAGCTCCTAAACTGCTCAAAGAAGTAAATACACAGGCTCCTTAAATTCACAGAAAGAACTTGAACCAACAGGAAAAACGGTCTCAACAGATCCTTCTGGGTTAGTTTGATTATTGATCATCTTATGAAAGAAAATCTTTTCCAAAACAGAAAAGAATTTTCCCCCAAAATTTCAATGGATAGGCAAGGTAAACTTTGGTAAATTTAGGTAAACTGGTGAAACTTGTAAGTTGGCAGGCTAGAATTTTCATGCGAAAAGTACCCGGCCTTTTTTTTTTTTTTTTAATGATTATTAACTCCTAGACAACCTAATCTGGTTGGTCCTACTATTCCTCATTACTTGCTCCTCCTGACAAGCATACTTTTAAAGTATCTTGTTTTTCACTGCTTTCTCCTTTTGGTTTTGTAACAATGTAATGGAAAGACAGCAATTTTCTAATGGGCACCAATTCCTGCTCCCCCCATCATGCTGAAGAGATGAACCCATTCACCTGAAGAGATAAATCCGTAAATCGAAAGTTTAAAAACAGACAAAAAACAACAACAACAATGCTCTTCATTGAACTAGGTCTCCTCACCTTTCAGCCTCTTCCTCTTCTCTTTTTTTTGCTTTTTTCCTCTCTTCCTCCAACTCTTGTAATTTCAGCCTTTCTTGATTTCTCTTCTTTATAGCTCCTTCACTGAAGTGTTTGGTTGTATCAAACATAACCTGCTCTCAAACAATTCAAAGTATCATTAGAAAAGTTTGCCTGCTGGCTGGGTATGTCCCAGACCAGAGAGCTAAAACTAATTTGTACCTGTCAATGCCAAACCAAGTGAATTAAAAATGCCTTCTCTGTGTCCCAGTACCCATACAGTTACACTGCCTCTCAGTCATCTCTCAAACTGTCCTTGTGGGATTTCTAGAACTTTCTTTGGCAGAACCTTTGAGGAACTCACCTGACAGCCATATGCGGCATCATAGTGCCCGTATGGACACGAGTTCTAAGGGATGTGAGTATATTGCTTCTGGTTTGTTATATTGATTAACTGAGTTATTAATAATGTTGTTTTTTAAATCAGCAGAGACAAAAACAGTCCAGAAATGGGGTGGGGGGAGCAAAGATGTAGGAAAATTGACCAAAAGAGATACAAGATCTGACTATAGTGATTATTAAACAACTTTGCAAATCTGAAAATAAAGTAAAAGTCAGATTGATGCACTACAAATAAATTCGCCTAAAAAATATAAGGATGCAGCTGCTGCTGCTGCTAAGTCACTTCAGTCATGTCCGACTCTGCGACCCCATAGACGGCAGCCCACCAGGCCCCGCCGTCCCTGGGATTCTCCAGGCAAGAACACTGGAGTGGGTTGCCATTTCCTCCTCCAATGCATGAAAGTGAAAAGTGAAAGTGAAGTCGCTCAGTCGTGTCCGACTCTTAGCGACCCCATGGACTATAGCCTACCAGGCTCCTCCGTCCGTGGGATTTTCCAGGCAAGAGTACTGGAGTGGGGTGCCATTGCCTTCTCCCAAGGATGCAGAAGTAGCTATTTAAATATGCATGAGTGAGAAACACCAAATTCACCATCACAGTTACCTTTGAAGGGAGTGAGCAGCCTTGACTGAGGATGGTACACAAAGGGGAAGATGTTCTCATTCCACTGGTAATGCTTTATTTTTTAAGCTGCTGTAGTGTGTGGGTGGTCATTATAGCGATTGCTAGATCTTTTGTCAGACTGAATAGCTCATAAGCTTCAAACATATATTTTAACCCAAGAAGCCTCACACATAACACACACACACACACACACACACACACACACACACACACACACCCCTGAAGCTACTGAAGCTGAAAGTTCAAATTCACACTAAAGACTGATTTAGAGAAAAAGGGTTTAGCTGCATGAAGGTTTCAAGAACAAGATGACCAGGCATTCAGACAGTCATGAAGCTGTCTTCATGCTGGATAGACAGATTGACTTTGAGAGGAAAGGAACCAGGTTTGTTGGGATTCTGTTTTAGAATTTACCTGACAGTCGTCATTAATGTATAGTTAACTGTGACTCCCATAGCAAAGAGGGAATAAACTGCCTTTCTTGTTTCAAGCTGCATGTTGCCCTTTTCCAGCAATTTGTCAAACAGAAGAAGCATATGAGATACTTCTATAAGGACCATGAAGAATCCTTTAATGTCCCCAAGGAGCTGGGCAGAGCCCCAGACTATAACAACCATCACTTCAAACCACAGCTGGCAGCACGGCTGACAGTAGGAGAATGCCCTAATCATAATGATATTTTGTCCCCAAAAAATACCCATTTATTAATGACAACATAAATCTTTACATTAGCTCTTGATCAGAGCCTCCAGGGTAGTCTAAGGAAATCTGTTCCAAAGGCTTCTTTCTCGCTTTTACTCAAGACCACCTGAACCATGGGAAAAAAAGTTTATAAAACCCTGGCTGCTCCTTACCTTGATGTTACATGCCAGAGCTTTCCCATCATCTCCTTTAAGCATCAGCTTCATCCCGCGGAGGGACTCCATGGCCTTTAAGAAGTCAGTTGACTCTTGGTACTGTATAAATGCCTCGAACGTCTGCAAGCCGAAGTTGAACCCCCCAAAGCTCCCACTGGTTATAACCTCTCGGTAGGGGTCGAGCATTGGGATATCTACATTCTTGATCTTTCCAAAGCTTTCAAAGACCACCCGAAGGATCTCTTCACACGGCTTCTCCCCACTGGAACCTTTGGGAGCAAACCACTTGCAGGGCAGCCCTTCGAAGTATATGGAATTTGGACTCTTATCATGGTCCTGCTCTTCAGACCCATCACCCATCGGGGTGGCCACATTTTCCTTGGGGAAGTGCTCCCACTCTCCCTGGGCGTCTGTCACCACGACTTTTAAGTCTGTTTCCAAGCCATTTAGCTTGATGATCTTCCCGTGCAACTTGGCCTTCAGGATTTGAACCAAGCTTCGCGTTTCCGCCTCCCCCTCAAACCGGATGAAGTCCCTGGTGCTCTTGGCGAGCCGCACAGTGGTAAACTGGTCAGGACAAATCAGGCTCTTCAGCTGGTCCAGAACTTCCCAGTTAGAGACGGGTCTCGAGGGTTCCGGGCTCTCAGGGAGCAACACATTGATCATCAGCTTTGCTATGGGCTTGAGGTAGAGGTGCTGAGCTGCGCACAGTTCTGTGGCCTCTGAGTTATCATACACCACCGTGACCGTCATGGTATCCACAGGAAACCTGAGAGGGTGAAAAGGAACTGTTAGGATACCAAAGGAGGGAAACACAGATTCAGCTTTTGAATGGTGCTAGCAGTTGTTGGCGGAGAAGGCAATGGCACCCCATTCCAGTACTCTTGCCTGGAGAATCTTATGGATGGAGGAGCCTGGTGGGCTGCAGTCCATGGGGTCGCTAAGAGTCAGCCACGACTGAGCAACTTCGCTTTCACTTGTCACTTTCATGCATTGGAGAAGGAAATGGCAACCCACTCGTGTTCTTGCCTGGAGAATCCCAGGGACAGGGGAGCCTGGTGGGCTGCTGTCTCTGGGGTCGCACAGTGTCGGACACGACTGAAGCGACTTAGCAGCAGCAGCAGCATTTGTTGGATTTAGGTCAAACTGATAAGGAAATATACACTACCAGGAGAATTAAGGTTAGAGCTAACATTTGTTTAATGTGTTTTAGAGGTTTCAGAGAGTTTCTATAGACTGTGTCTCAGTTTCCTTAACTGTAAAATAGAAACAATAGGATTTTAGGAAGGAATAAATGGGCATAGTCCTTAGAAGAGTGCCCCGCACACAGCAAGTTCTCAATCACTATAAGCTGTGACTATTATTTATGCTACTTTATCTCATTTGGTTCCTGAAGCAACCTGTGAATAGGTATTTTCATGCCTGTTTTGTAGATGGAGACGTTCAGTGGATTCAGGAAAATTAAATGGCTTGCCTATACAGGAGGTCTTACAAATGGTTGACAAAAGAAGAGAAGGAAAAGACAAAGGAGAATGGGAAAGATATGCAAAGTTCCAACTAAATCCAGAGTTCCAGAAAATAGTAAGCAGAGATAAGAAGGCTTCTTGCTGCTGCTGCTGCTGCTGCTGCTGCTGCTGCTAAGTCACTTCAGTCGTGTCGGACTCTGTGTGACCCCAGAGACGGCAGCCCACCAGGCTCCCCTGTCCCTGGGATTCTCCAGGCAAGAACACTGGAGTGGGTTGCCATTTCCTTCTCCAATGCATGAAAGTGAAAAGTGAAATTGAAGTCGATCAGTCGCGTCCAACTGTTCACGACCCCATGGACTGCAGCCTACCGGGCTCCTCCGTCCACAGGATTTTCCAGGCAAGAGTACTGGAGTGGGGTGCCATTGCCTTCTCCAAGAAAGGCTTTTTAAGTGAATGCAAAAAATACAGGAAAACAATAGAATGGGAAAGACTAGAGATCTCTTCAAGAAAATTAGAGGTACCAAGGGAACATTTCATACAAGAGGGGCAAGATAAAGGACAGAAAGTGCAAGGATGTAACAGAAGCAGAAGAGATTAAGAAGAGGTGGCAAGAATACGCAGAAGAACTATACAAAAAAGTTCCTAATGACCCAATTAACCACAATCGTGTGGTCACTCACCTAGAGCCAGACACCCTGGAGTGTGAAGTCAAGAAGGTCTTAGGAAGCATTACTATGAACAAAGCTAGGGGAGGTGATGGAATTCCAACTGAGCTATTTAATATCTTAAAAGACAATACTATTAAAGTGCTGCACTCAATATGCCAGCAAATTTGGAAAACTCAGCAGTGACCACAGGACTGGAAAAGGTCAGTTTTCATTCCAATCACAAAGAAAGGCAATGCCAAAGAATGTTCAAACTACTTTACAATTGTGCTCATTTCACATGCTAGCAAGATTATGCTCAATATCCTTCAAGCTAGGCTTTAACAATATGTGAACCAAGAACTTCCAGATATACAAGCTGGATTTAGAAAAGAAAGAGGAACCAGAGATCAAATTGCCAACATCTGTTGGATCACAGAAAAAGCAAGATAATTCAAAAAAAAAAATCTACTTCTGCTTCATTGACTACACTAAAGCCTTTAAAGAGATGGGAATACCAGACCACCATACCTGTCTCCTCAGAAAACTGTATGCAGGACAGAAGCAACATTTACAACTGGACATAGATCAATGGAGTGGTTCAAAATTGGAAAAGGAGTGCATCAAGGCTATATATTGTCACCCTGTTTATTTAACTTACATGCAGAGTACATCATGGGAAATGCCATGATGGATGACTCACAAGCTGGAATCAAGATTGCTAGCAGAAATATCAACAATCTCAGATATGCAAATGATAACATTCTAATGGCAGAAAGCAAAGAATAACTAAAAAGCCTCTTGATGAGGGTGAAAGAGGAGAGTGATAAAGTTGGCTTAAAACTCAACATTCACAAAACTAACGTCATGGCATCTGGTCCCATCACTTGGCAAATAGATGGAGAAAGAATGGTAACAGTGAGAAACTACTTTTGGGGGCTCCAAAATCACTGCAGATGGTGACTGCAGCCATGAAATTAAAAGATGCTTGTTCCTTGGAAGAAAAGTTATGATCAACCTAGACAGTATATTAAAAAGCAGAGACATTACTTTGCCAACAAAGGTCTGTCTAGTCAAAGCTATGGTTTTTCCAGTAGTCATGTATGGATGTGAGATTGTGACTATAAAGAAAGCTGAGTGCCAAAGAATTGATGCTTTTGAACTGTGGTGTTAGAGAAGACTCTTGAGAGTCCCTTGGACTGCAAGGAGATCCAACCAGTCCATCCTAAAGGAGATCAGTCCTGAGTGTTCATTGGCAGGACTGATGCTGAAGCTGAAGCTCCAATACTTTGGCCACCTGGTGTGAAGAACTGACTTATTTGAAAAGACCCTGATGCTGGGAAAGACTGAAGGTGGGAGGAGAAGGGGACAACAGAGGATGAGATGGTTGGATGGCATGACTGACTCGATGGACACGAGTTTGAGTGAACTCCAGGAGTTGGTGATGGACAGGGAGGCCTGGTGTACTACAGTCCATGGGGTCTCAAAGAGTCGGACACGACTGAGCGACTGAACTGAACTGAGAGTTGTTGCTATCAAGAGATAGAGTTTATTTTCCCCAGCTCTTGAACATGAGTTTGCCTTTTTTCCCCCTAATAGAATGTGGCAGAAGTGTTCTAGTGCCAGCTCTCAGATGAGGCATCAAGTGGCCCTCACTCTCCTGGAACCCTTCCATAGCATGTGGAGACTCCTGGGCTAGCCTGCTTGAAAAAGGCCACATGGGGAAGAGCCCACTTGTGATGGCTCATCAGCCATCCTAGTCCAGCCAGCTCCCAGCCAACCCACCAACTGACGGCTCACATAAGAGCAATCCCCATCAAGATCAACTGCAGCCATCAGAGATGAGCAGAACAGTCCTGAGAAACTATAGACTCATGAGAAATAAGAAATGGTTTTTGTTTAAACCACTAAGTTTTCAGATGGCTTATTATACAAAAATAGCTAACGATACAAACATCTAAATTTTAATTTCAAGATATACAATCACACTGAGTACTTTTTACGCAAATAACTAAAAAATTACAAAAGCCCACTCATGGGAGAGTTTGGGGAAGAAGGAAAAACTAGGCACTTTCATATCTTGCTACTGTGCTGTGCTCAGTCATTTAGTCGTGTCCAGCTCTCTGCGACCCCATGGACTGTAGCCCGCCAGGCTCCTGTGTCCATGGGGATTCTCCAGGCAAGAATATTGGAGTGGGTTGCCATGCCCTCCTCCAGGGGATCTTCCTGACCCAGGGATCGAACCCAGGTCTTCCACATTGCAGGCTGATTCTTTACCATCTGAGTCACCAGGGAAGCCCAAGAATACTGGAATGGGTAGCCTATTACTTTTCCAGGGGATCTTCTGGACCCAGGAATCAAACCGGGGTCTCCTGCATTGAAGGCAGATTCTTTATCAGCTGAGCTACCAGAATGAAAAATTAATTACATCTTTTTTTAGAATAACTTGGCAAAACAAACCAAGAACCATAAAAATGCTCATCCCCTTTGAACCAGGAAGCTGCTCTAGGAACTCAACCTAAGGAAAGAATTAAAAATAAGAAGAGAAGATGTTCAAAGATGCTTATTGCGGTGTCATTTTAGATACAATTTTGTCAAAACTATGTATACACAGGAATGAAGTTCAGAAACTGAGTGATGAGTTTTTTGCAAAGTGGTTTTAATAAAATGTTTTGGTGATTTACTGTGTTAACAGAGGCATTTTTTAGTCACTCATTTAAAATCATGATTGATATAGATGGATTGTATGTAAATTTTCTATTTTTCCTTCTACTTAAGATTAAACTCACAAAAATTACTAAAAAGCAACTTCTTGACATTAAACGTATGCCTCATATCCTTCACAAGGGCAATTTCCACTCAGTTTCTATATTTTAGCCAGATCTTTCTGCTTTCCTGAAGTATAGTAAATGTTCTCCTAAAATTTGAAGGGAAATGGATCAGATGGTATTTTATAGTGCTTGATACCAGTATTTTTTGACATTAAAAAAAAAAAAAACTGGCTACTGCTTCATTCTCACACCGACTCTAAAATAAGCAGTAAATTCTACAGCAGAGGTCACAAGTCAGATGACCACAGTGGAGAGCAAGATGGCCTCAGCAAGTAAAGAATGCCGAGCAGAGACCCAGGCTGGTGCCCCATCTGAAGGCCGCGGTGAGGAAAGGAGGGCCTGGGGTGGCCACATCTTCTTAGTCATCCAGAGAGGCCAGAAACTTCTAAACAGGACACTTTCTCAACTCTAAGCTTAAACATGCCAATCCTTGAATCTAGTTAAAACTGTACAAGGCCCTACCTTGTGCCTGAAAATAGGTTTTAAAAGGTTTGTGCCCTTTTCCCCCATACAATCCCTGTTTTAACATGTTCAAAAGTAATCTGCCACTGAGTCCATGTATACCTATGGCCGATGTATGTTGATACGTGGCCAAAACTGTCACAATAATGTAAAGCAACTGTCCTCCAATTAAAATAAACTAGTTTTTAAAGATAATAAAGCAATCTGCTGCTCAACATCGCTAATTATTAGAGAAATGCAATTCAAAACTACAGTGAGGTATCATCTCACACCAGTCAGAATGGCCATCATCAAAAAGTCTACAAATAAATGCTGGAGAGGGTGTGGAGAAAAGGGAACCCTCCTACACTGTACATGGGAATGTAAACTGCTGCAGCCACTATGGAGAGCAGCATTGAGGTTTCTTAAAAAACTAAAAATAGAGTTACTATATGATCCTGCAATCCCACTCGTGGGCATATTTCTTGAAAACACAAAAACTTTAATTCAAAAAGATACATGCACCCCGATGTTCATAGCAGAATTATTTACAATAGCAAAGACATGGCAGCAACCAAAGTGTCCTCTGACAGCTGAATAGATAAAGAAGATTACACACACACACACACACACACACACACACACACACATATATATAAATGATAATCTCTAGTTCCATCCATGTTGCTGCAAATGGCATTATTTCATATATGTTTTTATGGCTTAGGAACACATATATATGAAATAATGCTTTTTGCAGCAACATGGATGGAACTAGAGTTTATCATACAAAGTGAAGTAAATCAAAGACAAATATCATGATATCATTTATATGTGGAATCTAAAAAAGATAATACAAGTGAACTGATTTACAAAACAGAAACAGACTCAGACATAAAAAACAAACTTATGGTTACCAAAGGGGAAGGGTGGGGGATGGATAAATTAGGATATGGGGATTAACAGATACATAGCGCTTTATATAAAAGAGATAAACAACTAGGACCTACTGTACAGTACAGGGAACTATATTCAATATCTTAATAACAATCTATAATGGAGAA
This sequence comes from Bos mutus, assembly GCF_027580195.1. NCBI lineage: Eukaryota > Metazoa > Chordata > Mammalia > Artiodactyla > Bovidae > Bos > Bos mutus. The sequence continues at coordinate 28,783,395 of NC_091646.1, read as the reverse complement.
GAATCAGTTATATACATATATAACTGAATCACTTTGCTGCATACCTGAAACTAATACAATATTGTAAATCAAACATCCTTCAATTTAAAAAGGAAAATTACTTTAAATTACATATATTATTTAGTAGATATAGTTACACATTTTATGCATATTTATATTTATTAATAAAAATGCATGCATGCTTAGTTGCTCAGTTGTGTCTGACTTTTTTGTGACCCCATGGACTATAGCCCACCAGGCTCCTCTGTCCATGGGATTTTCCAGGCAAGAATACTGGAGTAGGTTGCCATTTCCTCCTCCAGGGGATCTTTCTGACTCAGAGATTGAACTTGTGTCTCTTGCACTGGCAGGTGGATTCTTTACCACTGAGCAACCTGGGAAGTCCATTAATAAAAATATATCTACTCAAATAGGCAAAATCACTGAGATCAAGTTACCAGGATATGATTTAAAATTGATTCTTTAGAACAACCTAATTTGCCCTCCAAAATCACTGCAGATGGTGACTGCAGCCATGAAATTAAAAGATTCTTACTCCTTGGAAGGAAAGTCATGACCCACCTAGACAGCATATTCAAAAGCAGAGACATTATTTTGCGAACAAAGATTTGTCTAATCAAAGCTATGGTTTTTCCAGTAGTCACATATGGATGTGAGAGTTGGACTATAAAGAAAGCTGAGCGCCAAAGAATTGATGCTTTTGAACTGTGGTGTTAGAGAAGACTCTTGAGAGTCCCTTGGACAGCAAGGAGATGCAACCAATCCATCCTAAAGGAAATCAGTCCCGAGTGTTCATTGGAAGGACTGATGTTGAAGCTGAAACTCCAGTAGTTTGGCCACCTGATACGAAGAGCTGACTCATTGGAAAAGACCCTGATACTGGGAAAGATTGAGGGCAGAAGGAGAAGGGGACGACAGAGGATGAGATGGTTGGATGGCATCACCAACTCAATGGACACGAATCTGGGTAAACTCCAGGAGTTGGTGATGGACAGGGAGGCCTGGTGTGCTGCAGTCCGTAGGGTCACAAAGAGTCGGACACGACTGAGTGACTGAACTGAACTGAACTGAATATACCCTCTAAATAGTTTTTTAAAAATTGAGGTAAAGGGATTTATAACATTATATAAACTGTATGCATATAAATTATATGTCCACTACTGAGTACTCTACAGTGTGCTTAGCACCAGAAATTTAGTTTCCATTCAACACCATACAGTTGACCCCTTTATAATTTCACCCTCTCCCCTGCACCTTTCCCTCTGGTAACCACTACTCTGTTCTCTGTATCTGTGTGTTTGCTTTTCTTGGTCTGCTAATTAATTTTAGGTGTTGGTTTGCTTGTGTTTTATACTCCACATGTGAATGAGATCTTTTGGTATGTGTCTTTCTCTGACTTGTTTTACATAGCATAATACTCGATACAAGAGCCGAAACCTTGCCATCTGTGACAGCATGGAAAGACGTTGAGAGTACTATGCTAAACTCCCTTTTAATATGTCTGTGCTTCAATTGATAGTCATGGTAGAACTCATTAGCAATTTCCCCATCATTTTTACTAATCCCTGTCATATGCCTGATATAAGCTGAGCCCTGAGGGCAAGGAATGTCATAAGTATGGCCGTCATCAATGATTCAAAAATTGAATTTTAATCAAGATTTTTAACTATTCCCATGCTCTAGTATGTTCTACCATGGCCTCCTAGCCCCCTCACACATACACATATCTCTCTTCTAGCCTTGTTATGAAAAACAACACCACTGAGATCACTCATTCTTCAATGCCTTTGCAGAGGCAAATGAGAACTCCTCTAACCTTCAAAAATTAGAGTTATTCAATAATGTTTACACAGTGCACATTCCAGCAGTATCTTGTGTACACAGCTCTACCAAAGCATTTCACTCAACCAGTTCTCAACACGAGAACATTTCTAGCAGCTTCTCAGAGAACCGTGGCTGCTTTCTCTAGTCATGGGTCCGCCCCATCTTCCTGCCTCTATAGCTAGTAGCAAAGCTGACTAAATAGCAGCAGAATAAGAGACTAGAGAAAAGTAATCAGTTTTGAGATATTCCCTAAAACGGTTGTTTGAACCTGCAGTGAAAAATCAATATATTCTATGGGGTCTGCAAGCAAAGTTCCTCCAATACCTTCTCTCATTTCAGAAGATACCAGAGGGAGGACTCTGCTACACCTCAGGTGTTTTAGATCAGAACCATGACATTAAAAGAACCTGAGTCATGAGCAAAGTATGTTTCATTCATTTTCTCTCCCTTTTTCTCACGCTCATAAATACTCACTGTCAGGGTGCTAGGAATGCTATTTGAATGAGGCACATTTTTTTTAAAACAGTGAAAAAAAATAAGGCCATCTGCACAACTCAATATCCTCTTTCAAAGTGGTCCTTTGCTGCCTTTTTTCTTTAGGCTTCTGAAACTTAAAGTTAAGTCATTTTGAAAGCATTTAAGATGTATAAAGTTATATTGACATATTCATTGTCAACAAGGCAGCCAAAATGTCTTTGGGTCAAATCAACCTAGTCAATTTCCAATTTCTCAACTAGTACAGAATTCCAGTAAGTCTTGACCAAATAGAGGAGTTCCCTGGTTTTTCAGTCAAGAGGTCATGGATGAACGTTCAGGTGTTCTGATACATCATTAACCCGAACTATAATTTTTTAAAATACTTGTCTATTCGGCTGTGCCAGGTCTTAGTGGCAACATGCAACCTCCCTTGTGGCAGGTGGGATCTAGTTCCCTGACCAGGGATCAAGCCCAGGCCCCCTACATTCGGAATGCAGTCTGTCACCAGACCACCAGGGAAGTCCCCTGAACAACAATTTAAAAACTGAGGCTGACCATATGCTCTGATCTTAAAAGTCTTTAAATCACGTCATTAAAATGAGCAGCACACAGTGTTGCAATAAGAGGAAGACAACCAATCTAGGATCCACCAAATGACTAAATTCTCAAATTAAGATGGTCCTAAAGGGCTTATTGTGGCTCTGGGGGCTTTCAGGGCATAAAAGAAGTGACTTTTTGGAGATCCACAGCAATGACCAATTTGTGACCATGATATACTGCAGTCTTACTGAGAGAGAATCTCTTCTACCAGCACAAAGAAAATCTGTTCTAAAGTACGGTTTAGTACAAGAAATTTTGATCTTGAAATGAAGAAAACTGGATTCATGTTAACTCACCTCTTTCGGCAACTTAATTTCCTGTTTTTGTTTCCCTCTTTTAAAAGATCATATGAATGTTCCCTTTATGTGATAATGTTGGGGAAAGCAAAGTGTTTTTGAGAGTAATAAAAATAAATTAACCCAATTACTCAGCCATAAAAAGAATGAAATATTGACATTTGCAGCAATGGAGACAGACCTAGGGAATACTATGTTTAGTGAAAGAAGTCAGACAAATACTAATACTGTATAATATCACTTATATGTGGAATCTAAAAAATAATACAAATAAATATATATACAAAACAGAAACAGACTCAGACATAGAAAATAAATTTATGGTTACCAAAGTGGGGAGGGAGATGGGGAGGGACAAATTTGAGGACTGGGATCAACAACTACATAAAATAGATATGCAACAAGGATTTACTGTATAGCACAGGGAATTATACCTGATACCTTGCAATAACCTATAATGGAAGAGAATCTGAAAAAACACTGAATCACTATGTTATATACCTGAAACTAACACAATATAGTAAATCAACAATACTTCCATTAAAAAAATGTGTGTGTGTGTGCTCAGTCACTAAATTAACCTAAAGAAAGGTTTGTGTTAGGACTTTCAGTGCAAATACATTTATGCAACTCTGTTAGTATGAGAGTCAGTCCATGGTTGCAAGGGAGGGAGCTGTTATTTAAAATAGGCACATGGCAAAAAAAAAAAAAAAAAAATAGGCACATGGCAGTTGGAACACCTGTCTGACCAATCTTTTGGTCTTTGATCCCCTTTTCCAACACCTAGAACATTTTTGTTACAAAATCTCTCTCTCTAGACACTTCCAGCTAGGAATACCGCCTTGCTGCTGCTGCTGCTAAGTCACTTCAGTCGTGTCTGACTCTGTGAGACCCCATGGACAGCAGCCCACCAGGCTCCCCCGTCCCTGGGATTCTCCAGGCAAGAACACTGGAGTGGGTTGCCATGTCCTTCTTCAATGCATCAAAGTGAAAAGTGAAAGTGAAGTCGCTCAGTCGTGTCCGACTCTTGGCGACCCCATGGACTGCAGCCTACCAGGCTCCTCCGTCCATGGATTTTCCAGGCAAGAGTACTGGAGTGGGGAGCCATTGCCTTCTCCAAATACCGCCTTAAACCTTGTATTAATTTACTATGACGCTACTGAAGTAGACACATTGCTTTCTCTTCTTCATATTAGGGGGAAAAAAGCTATCAGGGATTTAATGGAATGTGGTTGGAGTATCTTCTGTACGTCTGCCTCACTCATTGAAGAGTCAGAGTACTTTTGTGAGAAATACTATTTGCATATCGTCAAGTCACCAGTGTTTTGCTTCTCAGGTTTCATCTTCACAACCTGAAAATTACCAGCAAGATTCCTGCCCACGAGTCGCCACCTACAGGGAAAAAGCGACCTTTACATGGGACCATGTTTTGCACTCCTAAGCAGTCTGTGAGAGCCACAGTATTTCACCTTTTTAAAATCCCAAGGGAAACTTATCTGAATACACATCCTGCAGGAGAAGATACTTTCCAATACCTTCTGGCAAAAGTGTGATAAAGGGAGGAAAGACTGGAGAAGCCACAATTCATGTGAATCCTTCATGGTGGACCTCTGTGTCATAGTACCCTGATCACCAAACACTGCCAAGGAGAAAGGGGGACAAAGTCAAAAGCAGATGCAGTGGTTTGAAAAAACAGGGCAACTGTATATTTATGATTTTCAGCATGAATAGCATGTGAGGTTTACACAGTTGTACTTACGGGCCTTCACAATCTGGGTTTGCACCTGTTGAATCACAATTCCAGAAATGACATAGTCAACACATTCCTCACTTTTTGTGCCTATAGCAAATTCTATATAGAGAGAAATTCTATATAAAGAGAAAGTCTACAGAAACTCTTTAGAGTTACTATATATTTGGTTAGATAGTCCCCTTCCCTTGGAATCTGTGCTGTCTTTTTTCTTTTCCAGGAGAGTGCCACTACCACTCTGTACTACTAGTATGAGAACAAGCACCACTAATGGAAATCTTTGTACAAATCTTTTAAAAAACTGTTTCCTCGAAATATGTTCCCATGTCAAAGGCCAGAAAAACATTTGCATGGCTCATTACATATTGTCAAGTTGTTCTCCTGAAAGATAAAGTCAATTTATCGTGCCAACGCCAGTGTTAACACGCCTGAAAGATAAAGTCAATTTATCGTGCCAACGCCAGTGTTAACACGCCTGATCTTCTTGCAGCCCTGCTCATGCTGGACACCTATTGGGTTTCTTTTTCACTTTTTATTTTATATTGGAGTTTAGTGATTAACAATGTTGTGCTACCTTCAGGAGCACAGCAAAGGGACCCAATCACAAATATACATGTATTGGGTTGGCCAAAAAGTTTGTTCAGGTTTTAGAAAAATCCAAATAAACTTTTTTGGCCAACCCAGTATTTATTCTTTCTCAAATTCTTTTCCCACTTAGACTGTTATGTAACATTGAGTAGACTTCCCCATGCCATACAGTAGGTCCTTGTTGGTTACCCACTCTAAATAACAGCACTATGTACATGTCAATCTCAAACTCCCCAACTATTTATTAGCAGCAACGTGGATGGACTAGAGATTGTCATACTGAGTGAAGTAAGTCAGACAGAGAAATATCATATAATATCGCTTATATGTTGAAGCTAGAAGGGATGGTACAAATGAACTTATTTACAAAGCGGAAACAGACTCACAGACTGAGAACAAACTTGAGGTTGCCAGGGGCGAAAGGTGGAGGGGAGGGATGGTTGAATCCTCACAGTCCTGATTTCCACTACCTTTGTTAGTTGCCACTATATAATAGCAACTTACACTGGCTCTAACTTGCATTTAATTTTTCTATAGGCTGGAGCTCCAGCCAACCCTAACACTGATATTCAACCACCCATTCAATGTCTCCAAGCTAAATGTCCCATTTGCACCTCAACCTTAATTTTCCTCCCCCAAACCTGTTCCCTACCTCAGACTACCCCCCACCCCCACAATCCAGTAACTCTTATCTCCCTAAATAGAACCGCCCTTCACTCAGGCGCTCAGGCTACCAGGCATTCTTCCTCCTCTCCTTTCAGATTCAATACTGCAGCAAGATCGTTTCCACTCCATTCCTTTTTTTTTTTTTTAAACTTTACATAATTGTATTAGTTTTGCCAAATATCAAAATGAATCCGCCACATGTATACATGTGTTCCCCATCCTGAACCCTCCTCCCTCCTCCCTCCCCATACCCTCCACTCCATTCCTTGTTCAAACATTCCAAATCCATCTCCATCTTCACAGCTACTCCCCAGGTTCACGCCACCATCGTCTCTAACCTGAATGACTGCAACAGCCCCCTGCTGGTCTCTCTCCTTCCATCCTTGCCCCCCATAGAGTTCAAGCTACACAACAGTCAAGATGATTTTTTTTAAAAATCCTAACTCAGATGGTGTTGCTCCTCTGTTCAAAACCCTCCAGTGGCTCCCCAACATGCTTTGTACCAAATCTAAACTGCTTCCCTTTAAACCCAACCCCCACCCACCTCTTTCACCCCATTACCCTTCTCCCCTACTGCCCCGTCCTCTCTGTTTCAGCCACACTGGCCTTGCTGACTGTTCCTTGAGCACAGTTCACCCCTCACAGAGCCTTTGCCCCCATGCTGGGTTCTGGCCGCAGCACTCTCCTCCAAGCTCTTCTCATGGCTGGCTCCTTCCCATTTTTCAGATTCAACAGAGAACACTGTTTTAAACAGGGCTGCCCCCACTCCCATCAGGTTGTAGTGTAGCAACCCATCTTATTTTCACTGTAACACTGAAGTGATCACGTGGACTAGTTAATCTGCTTTTTATCTGCCTCACCCCACCCCCATCCCCAGTTTGGAAGTTCTGTGAGAGTAGGGAGGGACTGCATGTGTCTTGTTCATCATTTTCTCTTCAGAACCTAGAACAGAGCCTGGCACGTGGTAGAGATTTAACAGTACTAAGTCTTTCCTGAAGCAAAGAATTTGCTTATCAACTACATTCAAAACAGACTCACAGATGTTGTAAACAAACTTACAGCTAATGAAGGGGAAAGCCAGGGGGAGGGACAAATTAGGAGCTTGGGATTAACAGATACACACCACTATCTAAATAAACAACAAAGACTTACTGTACAACACAGGGAACTACATTCAACACCTTCTAATGACCTATAATGGAAAAGAATCTGAAAAATATTACAATGCACAAATATATTTATATAAGTAAATCAATTTGTTGTATACCAGAAACTAACACAACATTGTAAATCAACTATACTTCAATTTTTTTTAAAGAAAAAGTGTTACTCCCATATTGAAAATACAAATAATAGCACCTGGAAATGAATAGTGAAATGCTAAAACAGACTTGTTGTTCTTTCAAGGCCCCCAGAGCTACTAATATTAATCAGTGAATGTGGAGATCAGTTAAGTGCACCTATAAGCAGCTACTCCATTTAAGTGTTTAAGACACTTTGGAAGCTACAGTGATGAAGTGAAGTGAATTGAAGTCGCTCAGGCGTGTCCGACTCTTTGCGACCCCATGGACTATAGCCCACCGGGCTCCTCCATCCATGGAATTTTCCAGGCAAGAGTACTGGAGTGGGTTGCCATTTCCTTCTCCAGGGGATCTTCCCAACCCAGGGATTGAACCCAGGTCTCCCGCATTACAGGCAAACACTTTACCATCTGAGCCACCAGGGAAGTACCACAGTGATGAGTTACCCTCAAAGAACTGTGTCTAGAAAGAGAAAGAAATTAAGACCACTGCAATCTGAAGAAGCAAATGGTGAGCACCATGGGAAGCACAGGATATACTCTGGGCCATAGAGAAGTGGTAATGGGTTTAACACTCTTCCTCGTGAAATGGATGTTAGAATTCCTGGGAATAGACCTCAGTGGTTTTCAAATGTGTTAGCACTGTGCCCTTCCAAAGTGGTGGGACAGGCATAGTTACCGTTGATTGTAGTTGACACAACAACTGGCACAGGGACAGGTACTGCTGTCACTGCGTGAGCAGAGGGCCAGAACTGCTAAGTGTCTTGCAGGGCCTGTAGAGACCTGCACCAAGAAGCCCTCTCACCCCAAACACCAGCACAGAAATGGCTCGTACCTGTCCCCCTAGAACATACATAGTGTCTTCAGTGACTTCCAGATTCACCTTTTTAACACGATGCTTTTCAGGTCACCATCTCCGAGTAGGTTCTTCTTCCCTCTGAACTCTTTTCATCATTTTGACCCAGATTCTCAGGAACAAAACCTGAGTCCAAGCAAGGCCTGCCAGACTATCTCTTTGGGACCCGATCAGAGCAGGCTTCGAAATCCCAGCCCAGAGGAAAGGTGCCACGTCAGGATGCCGCTCAGTTCCTGGTTAGTAACCCTTCCCCAGACAGGGCCACAGCACTCCTGCATGTTAAGAATATTCACATTTCAGAGTCGGGCCTTCTGCAGGTCTGACAATTCCCTAATTACACAGTAAGACACGAAGCTAATCCTAAATTAGCATCTTCCTGTATGAGGGATTGCTGCCCTGGAGTAGGGGTCTGGGGCCCACCAGGTCAGGTGTGTCCCAGGATGTGGGCGATGTGACCCCAGCCAATCAGCACTGCACGGTTCTGTCTTCCACGGGCAAAACCCCAGCCAAGTCTCTGGCATTTCAAGAGAAGCTCTCTGTTCACCTGAAACTATTGAAGGCAATGGCACCCCACTCCAGTACTCTTGCCTGGAAAACCCCATGGATGGAGGAGCCTGGTGGGCTGCAGTCCATGGGGTCACTGAGAGTCGGACACGACTGAGCGACTTCACTTTCACTTTTCACTTTCATGCACTGGAGAAGGAAATGGCAACCCACTCCAGTGTTCTTGCCTGGAGAATCCCAGGGATGGGGGAGCCTGGTGGGCTGCCATCTATGGGGTCGCACAGAGTCGGACACGACTGAAGTGACTTAGCATAGTATAGCACAGCAATACAAAATGTTTTGGTGTTAAAAAAAAATAAATTAAAAAAATTTTTAAATTTTAAAAGAAGAGAGAAGCTGGAAATCCTGATTTTTATTAGGCTCTTTGGTTTTTCAACATTGGCCCCTAATTCAATTGCTTAAAAAAAAATATTGTACAGGCTGAAGCACACCCATCTAGGGCTGAACTTGACCCCAGACTCCCAGCTTGCTCCTTCTGCTTGGTTGCATGTACCCGGTGCTCTCCAAAGTTTCAGGAAGTTTTAAAACAAGAGTTAAATATACTGACAGCTAGGCAAGGGTCTCAAGAAAGAGTGAGGCAAGGACAGGCCCGGGGACGCAGGTAGGGTACACCAAGGAATGAGGACTGGCTTTGACCTGCTTGTCTTTGCTCAAAAATTCTCAACCTTGCCCTCATTCTTACTGCATCAAGTCCCAAGTTCCTTTCAAGACTCTTCAGAGCACAACCCTACCCCCACCAGCTCTATTTAATCATGCCCTGTGTCCATCCCACATTCTAGCCAGGCCAGTCTCCCTCGAGTTCCTTCAAACCCCTCTCACTAAATGTCCTCTCTCCCTACATAAACCCCACCCTTCAAAGCCTTGCTCACATCCCACCTGGTTTCTGAAACCTCCTGTGTGACATGAAATGGTAAAATGTTTTCAAGCTCAAGGGCTAGTGTCAACCAGACCCGGGTTCAAACCCCACCTTTGCCACTGACCAGCTGGATGATTTACCTAACCTCTCTGAGCTTCAGAAGATAATAATGCCTACCTTACAGAATTGTCAAGTTTACAAAAAATGATGCAAGTATTTAATACTCATAAACGCTCAATTAAAGTGAATGCATATTATTATTATGGTTGGCCTTCTTCTGCTGTTAAGTGGTCCAGCCTTATGGTGTCTCTTCTGAGCAAACCACCACTGGATTCTATGCGGTCCACATCTGCTCAGACTGTGCCTCAGGCATTGGTCTACCTCAACCTCCAGCTTGCTATTAATACATAGCATCTTACAGCTTTAGGAGCATGCTGGCTCTAACATAGAACTGATACAGGCCCAACATGGCCACTGAGAGAATTACACAAGTAACACTACCCTGGCTCTGAAACACCTCAGCCAAAACCCCTCTCTCTAGCAAAAGTAGGAATGCAGGCTGGGAAGACAAACCCATAGCCAGGCTTGGTGGCAGAGAGCTGCTTTAGCATTTGAAACAAGTTTCTCTCCCTCACACATGTGTGCACACACAGACACACACCACCACCACCACCACCACCACCACCAGTGCCACCACTACGAGCTAGCTTCACATCCCCAAATCTCTGCACCTCATTTTTCCTTCTGATGCTGACGATGACACATGAAGCCAGTCAAAGGCCACGCTCTTTGCATGAGTGTATGGCAGGGAACCCAGACAAAAGGGCCACACTGCAGGTGTGCTCTCTGGCTAGGACTACATGGAAAGCCCTGAAGGAGGGTATGGCAATGCAATCCAGTATTCTTGCCTGGAGAATCCCATGGACAGAGGAGCCTGGCAGGCTACAGTCCATGGGGTCGCAAAGAGTCGGACCGGACTGAAGCAACTTAGTGCAGGCACCCACACATGGAAAGCCCAGGTGCCCTCACAGGAGCCAAGATGGTCTTCACTGGTTCCGCACCTTGGCTCTGTTACTCCACCTGCAGTTGTGCTCTGATCTACACCATAGCTGGGATCCCCTGACACCCATGCCAGCAGGCCTATTCCACTTGCTACTTTTCTCTGTGCTTAGCAAAAGCCAAGGTAAAAATAACTTCACGCACGTTATTCCACACTTCAAGCTACTCAATGCTTTGAGTGACTCCTCCCACCCAAACAGAGAAACGGAGCATAGAAAAATGTGACTACTGGAATGTCACATTCTTTAAAAAGCAAACAAACAAACAAACAAAACAGAACTGGAGAGACCCCAACTATACTATCTCAAAGAGTAGTTTTCTCAGCATGAAGACTGAGCCCTGTCCGTGCGTAAATTTGCTCTCAACAGAATGACGTTCCAAAGTTAGATGGAGGCAGGCAGGAGAGAACACAGCAAAATGGGCCTGATCTTTGAGACCTTAGTCCTAATCTAGACAAGATGCAGAGAAAATGGAAAAGTCAAAAGGGTGACCAGTCCTCATGCTGGAATCCAGTGTTCCAATAAAACTCACTCCTCGGAGTTAGCAGCATTCAAAAGTTCTCCAGTAACGGCTGGCTTTAAATAAAATCGCCAAGTGCAGGAGACCACGTGTAAAGAAGGGGTGAGTCCCACGCACCAAGACTACCTGACTTCGCGTTCGGCGACAGCGGTTTCTCCTACCGCCTGGGCCTCTCCAAACTGCTCTTCCCTGGCCCCGCTCCCCCCAACCCAAATTCAGAACCCCGTGCCATGGGTGGGCCCTGTCGTACCAGTCAGGTTGGGGACAGTTTTATTCCACACGCGCTGGAAACCTCTAGCGAGACTCTTGACAAATCCCTGAAGCCCAGGACCGGGTCACAGGGGGGCGGGGGCGGCGGCGCCCGGCTGCTGGTTAATTGGAGGAGTGCACCGGAGCCGGGGGTGAAGCTGAGCATCCGGCCTTTGGCCTGTGGATGGTACCGGAGAGGGCACCTTTAGTTCCCACTAGTGAGACGCCACTGTCAGCGTACCCCAGGGGAATGCCTCGAGTGACCTCGGCGGCCGAAGCGAGCTCTGGCGTGGGTGCCACAGCCGACCCTAGTGCGGCGCCACGGCCGGGGGAGGTGCGGCAAGGTCTAGGGTGAAAGGAGAGGACCAGGGGAAGAGCCCCGGCGCATCTCTGGGAACCCTGACTCTGCAGGGGCAGGCGGAGCGACCCAGGCCTCCTGAGCATCCCCTCCCCAATCCTCGCCGTGGGTCCCGCGTGGCCCTGTCTACAGGCACCCAGCTCCCAGCTCCCGTAGGCCAGGCCGGCCGGCCCACCGATACGCAGCGGGACGTGGCTGCCGCTCTGCAAGCAGAGCGGAGGGCATTTACCGGGATCCTGGGGTGCTGCTGCGTCTCCACCCGGGTCTCTGCTGGCGTACCCCGGTTGCCGCTACTGCCACCGCGTCTTTCCAATCGCCGCAGTCTCGACCGGCAAAGCTCCCAGTCGCTTCCTACGATTGTAGCCCGCGAGGCCAGCTGTTGAGTGGCTCGCGTCGAGCGCACGGGGAGCAGAAGCGTCCCCGCTGCATCCAAGTCGGCGACGCAAGCGCGCGTCCCGGTGCCAACGCCCCGTGCGCCCCTCGCCCCGCCGAAGCCCCAGCGAGCTCGCGCAGCCGCCTCCCGGCTACTGGCTGCGGACTCCCGGCTTCAGGCTCGCCCGCCTGCCGGCCAGCTCCCCTTGGTGGGCTTTAGCCTAGCCAATTGCCTTCCCTCATGGACTCCGCCCCCCTCGCTGCCATCCCTCAACTTGCCCTCAGGACCAATGGCAACAATAGACTAGTCCCGCCCCTTGGATTCCCCGGGGGCCAATCGCCTTCTCCTGAGAATCAATTCAAGTAACCCCGCCCCTCTCGTGCGGCAGAGCCCGAGCCAAAGTTTATCCCACGGTGCGGTTGCTCCTGAGGATTGCAAGGCTTTGCCGGGCTCCCCCAACCCCCCACCCCTGAACGAAGTTACAGCGATTTAGAGCCTGCAACTCACCTGGTCTGCAGACCGCGACGCGAGCCAGTTGCTTTGAATAAAGTAGTATAAGAAAGCGATCGGGAGAGGTACCATGCACCTCATTCATCCCTGAGGCAAGACTGCTGAGAAATGTGCACCCGCTTGGCCAGAACTTACACATCACAGGGTCAGCAGGAACCTCGAAGGTCGCACTGACTCTACCCTCGCACTGGTTGGTTTCGCTTTGGGTTTTTGGTTTTCTTTTCCCACGTACAGGGTCCCTGCCCTCTAGTCTGAACAACTTCCAGTGACAAGAACGCACTAGCCCCACAGACTGCTGCTTGTGTCTCTGCCTCATAGCTTGAGGCCAAGTGAAACCAGCCCCCTAGTTGCTGCTGCTAAGTCACTTCAGTCGTGTCCGACTGTGTGTGACCCTGTAGATGGCAGCCCACCAGGGTCCCCCGTCCCTGGGATTCTCCAGGCAAGAACACTGGAGTGGGTTGCCATTTCCTTCTCCAACGCATGAAAGTGAAAAGTGAAAGGGAAGTCTCTCAGTCGTGTCCGACTCTTCGCGACCCCATGACTGCAGCCCACCAGGCTCCTCCGTCCATGTGATTTTCCAGGTAAGAGTACTGGAGTGGGGTGCCATCGCCTTCTCAGAGCCCCCTGGTAACTTCACACAAAACTAAATTTGCCCCTCTTCCCAATGGTGGTCCAACAATTTGAAGAAAAATCTGGTCCCACAATTCTACCAGACTAGAGTCTACTCCAGAGACCCAGGTTCAAGGCTCTGCTTTCAGTTTAAGCCAATTCCTTTATATCTTTCAAAAGTAGAAGGCTGGAACTGGGTCTAACCTCCCTCCCACCCCTCCACAACCCCAGGGCACAGACCCTTCTGCACCATCTTGTCCCTTGTCCAGACACTAGATTCTTCTCCTCTAGCTTCTTAAGGATGGCATTTGCTTTCTTGGCTGCCATATCACATGGCCAGTGCATATTACATTTGTTGTCAACTCACCTCGGGGGCTATATCTCACTTCTACTGTTATCACAAGACTGTTTTCTACTTCATTAGCTGGTAAATGTCATCGAGTTTTGATTCAGGAGGGGGGTGCTAATTTCACTCTCTTCTATGGAGACCTCTTTGCCTGATAATTCTGTCCTAAATATTTCTGCATTCCTGCTTGCTACCTAACTGCCTTGCTCTGGTTCCCATGCTGTTTTCACAACTGCCAAAGAGCTTCCTAACCTGGCCCCTTGCCTCTAGCCTTGCGCCCTCCTAGCTGGCCCCTCAAAGCTCCTCTCCTCATCCATTTTACACCAGAAGTCAGAGTTGTCCTTAAACACAAATATAATCACACCACCACACTCTAACTTCAAAGCCCATCCCAGCTTCAAATCCTTTTTTACTTCCTTTCTGCTCTCCTTTGCTTTCAGGATAAGATCCAAAACCCATGGCAAAGCATATATAAAATCCTTGGGGATCTGGCCTCAGCCTCATTTCCAGTGGTTCCACCTCCACCACAGAGCACTGTACACTTCAGGTCAAAAACTCCCTGTTGTTTTTCAAATGATCCATGGTCTCCAACACTTCTATGCCTTTGGTACAAAGTCTAGAATAACCTGCTTCCCACCCTCCTAATCCTGACCTGCAACACTCTGATGTCTTTTTTTTAATTGAAGTTGACTTACAATATTGTGTTACTTTCTTTTCCATTATACGTTATTATAATATATTGAATATAGTTCCCTGTGCTATACAGTAAGTCCTTGTTTATTTTATATATAGGAGTATATATCTATTCATCTCGAACTCCTAATTCATCCCTCCCTCCTTTACCCTTTGGTAACCATAAGTTTGGTTTCTATGTCTATCTTTTTCTGTCTTATAAATAATTTCATTTGTATTATTTCTTTAGATTTCACATATAAGTTATATCATATAATATTTGTCTGACTTACTTCACTTAATATAATAATCTCTAGGTCCATCCATGTTATTGCAATTGGCATTATTTCATTCTTTTTTATGGCCAAGTAATAATATTCCATTATGTGTGTGTATGTGTATATATGTGTGTATATGTGTGTATACACCACATCTTTTTAATCCATTCATCTGTTGATGGACATTTAGGTTGCTTTCATGTTTTGGCTATTGTAAATAGCACTGCAATGAACATTGGGATTCATGTTATTTTTTTAAATTATGGTGTCTGAAGAAAAGCTATATGTTATAAAAATGAATCAGTTGGAATCACACAACAACTTCAGTATTAAAGGGGCCTTTTAAGCTAATGAAATCAAACCCCACCCTAGATGCTAGAATGACTGTGTGAGCAGTTTTTCAGGTTCTTTACAAAGTTCTTAGCTCCCTGGCCTCTGAAAACAGGTTTTGTTCTTACTCCTAAAATATATGGCTTTGCCTGGCTAAGTGCTTTGAGGGGCACCCAGAATGCTTCTCTGTCCATGTTTTCCCTCTAGGCTTAGATGTGTCCTTGGGATCCTCTCTTTCAAAATGCAGATCCCTTTTGGAAGATCCAATGCTAACATTTATTAGTTATTAACCCTTAGCATAAGGTAAAGCAGCATAGCTTAATTTAAAAAATTAAGCAAACTCCAGGAGATAGTGAAGGACAGGGAGCCTGGCATGCTGCAGTCCATGGGGTCGCAAAGAGTCAGACAGGACTTAGCGACTGAACAAGAACAACCAAAATGAACAGGAGTTTCAAAGCATTTTCATTTAGTCATATTTGATCCTCATAGTAACCTCAGTAAATATCCTGATTTCCATTTCACAGGGGAGGAAGCTAAGATTCATTTTGGTTAAATCACTCCTCAATGTATTTGAACTCCAGCTCCACTATGAACTTTCAGCAAGTAACCATGCCACTCTAGCCTCAGTTTCCCAATCAATAAATTCAAATGATTTGCTTTTCAAGGTTTCTTTCAGCTCTGTCTCTAATCCCTTATCTCTTGCTGGCTGAGATCAAGGAACTGGGGGCCTGGGCATTTTCACAGTGGCAGGAAATAATTTTGGCACTAGAGGTACGTTTTGGAAAGGACAAGCTCTGGTGGAATGCCAAAGCAGGCAGCATGAGAGCAGTGAATACTAGAAGCAAGACAATCTGAGAAAGGAAAGACAAGGGGCCTGAACTCCAAACTCACCTACTTGCTAAGCTATAATACAACCACTGGGATTCCAATTGTGAATTCAACATTCCAACTTGTTTCCTTTCATGATTAAAGAATCTTCTCTGCAAACTTTAATTAAAGTCGGCTTTGGCAAACAATTTTATCATATTCAGACAATAATTACTGCAATAAATTACATAAAGAAATCTATTGTGTCCACTGCTTATTCCACACAGCAAAAGGGCCGATAAGAAATTGCAGCCGAAGGAAGTCATTTGGAAGGAAAACCAACAGGCAAATAGATGCATTCTAATAATTTATGCAAGTCCACTGATGACACCCACCCCCTCCCCCACTCCATCATTCACTGACGACTAGAGGGGCACCGAGAAGCAGCCAATCTAAGGGCTATGCATTTGCTTAATCTTACCACCAAAATACAGGCTTTACGCCTAATATAAAAGGAATTTAAGATACCAGGTGAAAGTGGTGATCTTTAAACTGGCTGTGCAAGAAACTGAAAGCTAATTCTTAAGATGATATGCCTACTTAATAGTTTGTTCTTTTTGGAGTGATTAAAAACCTGTTTAATTACAGTAGAATTAGTTTGGGCTTCCAGACACCTAATCACTTTTCCAGTAAATAGCTCTGAAGTCAGAATAAATAACACTAACCTACTTCCCTGAGTTCTTACAATTAATTAATTGATTTTAAAGGGTTTCGGAAGTTTCATAAAACAGTGGCCTAGGAATTAGGAGACCTAAATTTAGTGCAGGCTCTGCCCTTAATAGCTGTGTGGCCTAGGTGGTTGACTTTACTTCTCTGGGGCTTAGCTTCTCCACCTGTAAAATAAAGGGGAATTGGGCTAGACAGTCTCCGTACTTTGGGTCTAACATTATAATAATACTCTAGGACTCACCATCATTATAGCCTTTTCTCTTAGTAGCTTAAGACCACAATAATCTACTTTTGGTTTTCCAGTTTTCCTAAAATTGGATTCCTGGAAAAATTTCCAAAATGTCTGCCTGTTTCCCAGACACAGTCACTTAGGCATACTGACCCCAACCAAACTTTCCAAGTATGAATAGAGAAAAATATAATAAAGATCCAGAAAGAAGAAAAAAATAGAATCTAGACTTTCACACTCATGAACAAGTAAATGGAAGCCATTTCTTAGTAACTGCAGACCCACACTTTTTTCTTCCCAACTATTTTCCATGCTTTTCTTTTCCACAGATTTTATTACTCTTTCTTTTCCCTAATGTAAATCTGGGGCCCTCATTACCAGCTTTAAAAACACTCACTATGACTATTTATAAGAGGACTTGAGATGTTTAAAGGGAAAATAACATTATATGGAGCGGAAGAAAAGCAGAATACAAAATTTTATGTACAATATAATCTCAACTGGGCTAGAAAATGGTCCATATGCTGAAGACTGGATAGCCATACACCAAAAGGTTAATAGGCTGGTCTTTAGCTGGCATAATCCAGGGTTAGATTTTCCCCTTCACATTAGCTTTTTTTTTTTTTTTTAACCCTCAATTAGCGTGTATTGTGTTTGTTAAAGATAATATATAATATATGTATGTGTATATATAGCGTGTCTTTAGCAAAAGGAGGAAGAGTGACTCCTTTTTATAGACATCATAGAGGCATAGAGTAGTGGTTAAAATGGTGGGATTCAACCTCTCTGAGACTCCATTTCCCCCTCTATAAAATGGCAATAATACTAATAAAGGACCTACTTCATAGAGTTATTTTCCAGATTAAATAAGCTACTCCATGTAAGTGCTTAGAGCAATGCCTGGCACCATTATTTGCCATTATTTAAAATGTTAAACCTGGAGAAGGAAATGGCAACCCACTCCAGTACTATTGCCTGGAAAATCCCATGGACAGAGGAGCATGGTAGGCTACAGTCTATGGGGTCACAAAGAGTCGGACACGACTGAGCGACTTCACTTTCACTTTCAAAATGTTAAATGTGACTATGCTCCAGTAAAAAATGCTAAACATTTACTGTAAATATAATGTGTGCAAGTGGTGGAAAAAAAAAAAAAAACGTACAGAAGACTTTAAAAAGTAAAGTGAAAAAGTAGAAATAGTTTTCCCTCTTTAACCCTCAGCCTCACTCACTGTCAACAGCTTCTTATGTAGACTTCCAGAATTTTTAAGGGCAGGCACACACAGAATCATAGCATTCATGTTATTTTCACCTTGTTTTTTAACTTTTTCAGTCACACACACACACATATGGGCAGGCACACACAGAATCATAGCATTCATGTTATTTTCACCTTGTTTTTTAACTTAATGATCTTTTTTGGAGATCTTTCCATAGCAGAACATCTAGATTTACTCCTTTTTTATTGTGGTTAAAAGACACATAGGGCTTCCCCAGTGGCTCAGAGGTAAAGAATCTACCTGCAATGCAGAGATGCAGGAGACCCAGGTTTGATCCCTGGGTCAGCAATATCCCCTGAAGGAGGGTATTGCAACCCACTCCAGTATTCTTGCCTGAAAAATCCCAATGGACAGGGCAGCCTGGTGGGCTACAATCCATAGGGTCACAAAGAGTCAGACACGACTGAAGCAACTGAGCACACAGCACACACAAAAGACACAACATAAAATGTATCATCTCAACCATTTTTAAGTGTATAGTTCAATAGTGTCAAGTAGGTCAACACTGTTTGTGAAACAGATCTCAAGAGCTTTTTCATCTTGCAAATCTGAAATTTTATATCCATTCAACAACTCTTCTTTCTCCTTCCTCCAGCCCCTGGTAACAGCCATTCTACTTTCTGTTTGTATGAATTTAGATAGCTCATAGACGTGGGATCATACAGTACTTTTTGTGACTGGCTAATTTCCCTCAGCAAAATGCCCTCAAGCTGCATCCATTGTGTAGTATGTGACAAGATTTCCTTCTTTTTTAAGGCTGAATAATATTCCACTGTATGTATATGCCACATTTTGCTTATCCATTTATGTGTCAGTGGGCATGTGGGTTGCTTCCAGCTCCTGGTTATTGTGAATAGTGCTGTTATTAACGTGGATGTACAAACATCTCTTTGAGAACTCATTTTCACTTCTTTTGGATACATATCTGGCAGTGGGGTTACTGGATCACATGATAATTCTATTTTTAATTTTCTTGAGGAACCTCTATCTTATTTTCCCCAGCAGCTGAGCCACTCTGTACATTCTCAACAACACTGTACAAGGGTTCCAGTTTCTCTACATGTTCACCAATAGTTGTTATTTCCTGTTTTTTTAAAATAATAGTTCTTCTAATGTACGTAAGGTGATTTCCTCCTTATTTCTAACAGTTACATAGTGCTTTGTAATGTGGAAAAATCTCTATCAATGGACAGTTTGACCCTGGTCTTCAGGTATTTCAAATAATGCTGCAGTGAACACCCATATATCTTTATATACATGTGGAGTACTTGTAGCAAAGGAATTGCCAGGATAAAGTGTATGTGCTATTTTTTTGGGGGGGGGGTACTGCAGATTTCAGAAGTTTCAACTGGTATCTTTCAGTGAATATATTAATGCTTTTGATTTAAAATAGTAAAAAAAAAATGTATGTGCTTTTTGGGTAACTTTTTATTATAAAATAATTTCAGACTTACCAAAAAAGTTGCAGGAACATCCATGTTCCTTTCATCCAGCTTCCTCTATTGTTAATAGTCAATTAATTTATCATTTCCTTTCAATATATATGCATATTTCTCTTTTTTCTAAACCACTTGGGACTAAATTTTAGCCATGATGTTCCTTTAACCCTAAATATTTGAGCATGTATCTCTCAGAACAAAACAAATATTTCTCTTACATAAGTACAGTGCAACTATTAAAATCAGAAAATTAATATTGATAAAATAGTATTATCTAGCCTACAGAAAATATTCCTAGTTCTCCTATTGTACAAATAGTATTTCTGTATCAAAAAAGAACTGGCAGGAGTGGGGCAGTTCCAGGATATAATTCAGGATCAGACATTGCATTTGTCATTTCCACCTGGCCTCCAAAAGTTCCTAAGACTGTTTTTGCCTTTCATGACCATGACAGTCTTTTCATTATTTATTATTATTATTTGGAAGCAATCACAAACTTACAGAAAAGTTGGAAATACAATATAGAATGTCCTGAATTTTTCCTCCTGAACCATTTGAGTACTCTCACCAGCCTATGCCCGATCATCCCTGAATAATATTGTGTATATTTTTTTAACCAACAAAGATATTTTCCTATCTAGCTATGATACCACCACCATCATCAGGAAATTCACATTAATAGATTACTAACATCGAATCCTCAGGTCCCATTCAAGTTTCATCAGTTGTCCCCAATGGGTCTATTATGGCAAAAGGATCCAGTTCAGACCTGTATGGTGCTTTTAGTTGTCACGTCTCCTCCATCTCCTTCATTGTGGAAGAGTTCCTTGGTCTTTCATTGACTTTTAAGACCTCGGCACTTCTTAAAATTTTATTTTTAATTGGAGGATAACTGCTTTACAATATTGTGTTGGCTTCTGCCATACAACAACATCAATTAGCCATAAGTATACATTTACTCCCTCCCTCTTGAACCTCGCTTCCACTCCCCCATCCTGCCCTTCTAGGTCGTCACAGAGCACCAGGTTGAGCTGTTATACAGCAACTTCCCACTAGCTATCTGTTTTACGTATAAGACTTAGGAATTTTTTAAAACTCTGAGCGGGTTGTTTTGAAAAATGTCCCTCAATTTGGGTTTGCCTGATGTTTGCTCATGATTAGATTCAGGTTACACATCTTTGTGAGGCCTATGACAGAAGTGACACTGTACACTTCATTCTGTCAGGTGGAGCGTGATTTCAGTGCATCCTGTTACTGGTGATGTTCGTTCTGATCGCTTGACTAAAGTGATATGTGCCAGGCTTCTTCACTGTGAAATTATTCTTTGTAATTAATTTTTTGTGGAGAAGTCCTTTGAGACTGTGCAAATCTTCCATTTCTCATCAAACTTTCAATTTATTCATCTGTTAATTTATATCAGTGTAGACTTATGTCTTCCTATTTTATTCAGTGGGTTATAATCCATTACGATCATTGCTTACTTTGACGCCCAAGTTATCCTTGATCTGACCACTGGGAACCCCTTCAAGAAGGCTTTTGTGTCCCTTCGATGTGTCCTCATCATTCTTTGTGCACTTCCTTATTTTCTGGTACAAGATAGTCCAGGTTCATCTTATACTTTCATTTATCCAGTCCTGAAACCAGCCATTGTTCTGAGACGTGGTTCTCTTTCGTGGAAAATAGTATTTGGAAGCCAAATCTGGGCACTAGGTATAGATAATGCCATTGTTGTGTTGCTGCTCCCTGACTCTCTAGAAGCTTCTTTTACACACTTTTATTCACATGCTTACACACACACAATACTCACAGATTTTATATCTCTATCTCTATCTATCTGGCCATGAGTTCACTCTGCTATATTCAAACCAACACCATAAAATTCATTCTAGCTTTCTCCCTTCCCATATTTGTAACAATTTATGATAATGAGGAAACTTTCTATTATTCTGAACACATTTTCTCATTTTATCAATCACCCTTATGCAATTGATGGAGAAGGAAATGGCAACCCACTCCAGTGTTCTTGCCTGGAGAATCCCAGGGACGGGGGAGCCTGGTGGGCTGCCGTCTATGGGGTCGCACAGAGTTGGACACGACTGAAGTGACTTAGCGGTATGCAATTGAACTGGGAGGTTTCTTTTTCATTTTTAATAATAACTACCATTTATTGACTGCTTATCATGTGCCAAGCACTGTCATATTGCTTGACAGCCAAAATTTCATTTACTTCTCACAAGTATACCTTGTGAGACAAGCATGATATCCCCATTTTAGAGAGGAAACTGAGGCATAGAAAGGGTAATTTGCTCAAGGTACAATAGCTAATTAAAATTAAGCCTGCCTGATTCAAACAAAGATCTAGATGACCTCCTAAGCACCATGCTATGCTAAGTCGCTTCAGTGGTGTCTGACTTTTTGCGACCCTACAGATTGTAGCCCACCAGACCTCTGCCCATGGGGATTCTCCAGGAAATAATATTGGAGTGGGTTGCCTGGAATCCTCCAGGGGATCTTCCCGACCCAGGGACGGAACCTGAGTCTCTCATGTTTCCTGCATTGGCAGACAGGTTCTTTACCACTAGTGCCACCTGGGCAGCCCCCTAAACACTGTACTATTCTTTTTTTTTTTTTTTTTGCCTTTTTTTTTCACTGTGGTAACAACACTTAACATGAGATCTGTCCTCTCAACATATTTTTAAGGTTACAGTAGACTGTTGGTCTAACGGTCATACTATTCAGGTATGACCTACATCAAATCCCTTACAATTATACAGTGGAAGTAACAAATGGATTCATGGGAGTAGATCTGATAGAGTGGCTGAAGAACTATGGACAGAGGTTCATGACATTGTACAGGAGGCAGTGATCAAGACCATCCACAAGAAAAAGAAATGCAAAAAGGCAAAATAGTTGTCTAAGGAGGCCTTACAAATAGCTGAGAAAAGTGAAAGGCAAAGGAGAAAAGGAAAGATATACCCATCTGAATGCAGAGTTCCAAAGAATAGCAAGGAAAGATAAGAAAACCTTTCTCAGTGATCAATGCAAACAAATAGAGGAAAACAACAGAACGGGAATGACTAGGGATCTCTTCAAGAAAACTAGAGATACAAAGGAACATTTCATACAAAGATGGGCACAATAAAGGACAGAAACTATATGGACCTAACAGAAGCAGAAGACATTAAGAAGAAGTGGCAAGAATACACAGAAGATATACAAAAAAGATCTTAATCTCAGATAGCCATGATTGTATGATCATTCATCTAGAGCCAGACATCCTGGAGTGTGAAGTCAAGTGGGCCTTAGGAAGCATCACTACAAACAGCTACTGGAGGTGATGAAATTCCAGTTGAGCTATTTCAAATCCTAAAAGATGATGCTGTGAAAGTGCTGCACTCAATAAACCAGAAAATTTGGAAAACTCATCAGTGGCCACAGGACTGGAAAAGGTCAGTTTCCATTCCAATCCCAAAGAAAGGCAATGCCAAAGAATGTTCACACCACCACACAATTGCATTCATCTCACATGTTCACAAAGTAATGCTCAAAATTCTCCAAGTGAGGCTTTAAAAGTATGTGAACCGAGACCTTCCAGATGTTCAAGCTGGATTTAGAAAAGGCAGAGGAACCAAAGATCATATTGCCAACATCCACTGGATCATAAAGCAAGAGAGTTCCAGAAAAACATCTACTTTTCCTTTATTGACTATGGCAAAGCCTTTGACTGTGTGGATCACAACAAACTGTGGAAAATTCTTAAAGAAATGGGAATACCAGACTACCTTACTGGCCTCCTGAGAAATCTGTATACAGGTCAAGAAGCAACAGTTAGACTGGACATGAAACAACGGACTGGTTCCAAATTGGGAAAGGAGTACGTCAAGACTGTATGTTGTCACCCTGCTTATTTAACATATGCAGAGTACATCATGTGACATGCCAGACTGGATGAAGTACAAGCTGGAATCAAGATTGCTGGGGGAAATATCAATAACCTCAGATATGCAGATGACACCACCCTTATGGCAGAAAGCGAAGAGGAACTAAAGAGCCTCTTGAGGAAAGTGAAAGAGGAGAGTGAAAAACCTGGCCTAAATTCAACATTCAAAAAACTAAGATCATGGCATCCAACCTCATCACTTCATAGCAAATAGATGGTAAAAGAATGGAAACAGTGAGAAACTTTATCTTGGGGGCTCCGAAAACACTGCAGATGGTGACTGCAGCCATGAAATTCAAAGATGCTTGCTCCTTGGAAGAAAGGCTATGACAAACCTAGACAGCATATTAAAAAGCAGAGACATTACTTTGCCAACAAACGCCCATCTTGTCAAAGCCATGGTTTTTCCAGTAGTCATGTATGAATGTGAGAGTTAGGCTATAAAGAAAGCTGAATGCTGAATAATTGCTGCTTTTGAACTGTGGTGTTGGAGAAGACTCTTGAGATTCCCCTGGACTGCAAGGAGATCCAACTAGTCAATCCTAAAGGAAATCAGTCCTGAATATTGATTGGGAGGACTGATACTGAAGCTGAAGCTCCAATACTTTGGCCATGGGAAGAGCTGACTCACTGGAAAAGACCCTGATGCTGGGAAAGATTGAAGGCAGGAGGAAAAGGGGATGACAGAGGATGAGGTGGTTGGATGGCATCACCAACCTGATGGTCATGAGTTTGAGCAAGTTATGGGAGTTGGTGACAGACAGAGAAGCCTGACGTGCTGCAGTCCATGATGTCTCAAAAAGTCAGACACAACTGAATTACTGAACTGAACTGACAGTAGACTATAAGCACAAAGTTGTACAGCAGATCCCTAGAACTTACTCATCTTACATTAGTGTATGTGCCATGTGTGCGCAGTTGCTTCAGTTGCATCTGACTCTTTGTAATCCCATGGAATGTAGCCCCAGGCTTCTCTGTCCATAGATTTTCCAGGCAAGAATATCGGAGTAGGTTGCCATGCCCTCCTCCAGGGGATCTTCCCAACCCAGTCATCGAACCTGTGTCTCCCACATCTCCTGTATTGCAGAAGGATTCTTTACCCACTGAGCCACCTGGGAAGCTCACTTATCTTACATAACAAAAACTATATATTCTTTAAAAGCCCCTCCACATTCCATACTCCCCCAAACCCCTGACTACCACCATTTTACTGTCTTTTTCCACGAAGCTGACTACTTTAGATACTCATCTAAGTAGAAACATGTGGTATTTGTCCTTCTGTGACTGGCTTATTTCACTTACCATAATGTTCTCAGGATTTATTCATGCTGTTGCATATGGCAGGTTTCATTATATTTTAAGGCTGAATAATATTCCATTGTATATGTGTGTATATGCATATGTGTGCAACATTTTCTTTATCCCTTCCTCTATCAATCAATACTTATGCCGTTTCTATACCTTGAAAGTGAGTTAGTCATTCAGTCATGTCCAACTCCTTGTGACCCCATGGACTCTAGCAGGCCAGGTTCCTCTGTCCATGGGATTTCCCAGGTGAGAATACTGGAGTGAGTTGCCAGTTCCTTCTCCAAGGTATCTTCCCAATCCAGGGATTGAACCCAGGTCTCCTGCATTGCAGGCAGTGTCTTTACCATTTGTTCTATATCTTGGCTATTATAAATAATGCTGCAGTGAACATGGGAAAATAGACACCTCTTTGAGATGTCAATTTCAATTCTTTTGGATACAAAGCCAGAAGGGGCACTGCAGAATCATATGGCCCTTCTATTGATTTTTTTTTTTTGAGGGAACTCCATATTGTTTTCCATAATGACTGCACATTCCCATCAAAAGAGCACAAGGATTCCAATTTCTCTACGTTCTGGCCAACACTTCTTATCTGTTGTCTTTTTGATAATAGCCATCCTAACAGAGGTGAGGTAATTTTGATTTGCAGTTCCATCATGATTAGTTGGGCTTCTCAGGTAGCTCAGCAGGGGAGTTACAGCAATGCAGGAGACCCCAGTTCCATTCCTGGGTGGAGAAGATCCCCTGGGGGAGGGCATGGCAACCCACTCCAGTATTCTTGCCTGGAGAATCCCCATGGACAGAGGAGCCTGGAGTCACAAAGAGTTGGACATGACTGAGCGATCAAGCACAGCACAGCATATGATTAGTTATGTTGAATAGTTTTTCATATATTTGTATATATTCTTTAAAAAAATGAAAAGGCAGAAAACAGACTTTATTCCAAAACAGACTTTTAAAAGATGCTGTTAAAGAAAAGGACACGTTATGTTACTAACACATATGTTTTTCACGATTTCTAAGTTTTCCTTCTCCAAGGCGAGCACTCCAGCCAAGCTTTCACGGGTTGTGTTCAAAGTCCTTGGCCCATAAAAATCTGGCCTCACTCTTCTTCCCGAGGGGGCCTCTCAAGTCTTCTGAGCCAGGCAGTAAGAAGGGCTACAAGGCAGGTGACTGCTGTGGGTCCACAGGGTCCTAGGCTGGCGCCCACTGGCATTTCCAGGAAGGACCCCCCCATGCAGGGCTGTCCGCTGTGTGCCAGCAGCACGCAGAGATGACTGAGTGAATAAGATCTCTGAAGACCAGACGTGACACCAGAAGCCATCGTGTGTCCCCTGGAAGGAGCCAAGATAAGCCGATCATCCTCGACCTGCCAGGGCCACTCAGCCCTGGGTTTGGCGGATAATGGCAGCATCTGTACAGCGTGCCTCACCCTGGGCTGGGTTGGGGTGGGGGCAGGGACCAACTCCGGCACTTCTGGTCGCCCAGCTCCAGGCTGCACAGAGCATGGCCCAGGGCATGGAGGACCCTGACACTCTCAGGCCCCATTCAGAGCCCCGCGGCTGCCCTTGCTGAGCAGGCAAATGGTCCTGAGGCCAGGGCCAGGCTCCAAAGGATCAAGGAGGAGGTTCAGATGAGGGACTTGACGAGAGTCACCATGTGATCCACACCACATGCCATGCCCACGGGCTCCCCAGGAATAGTCACCCTCCACGGGAAGTACTGGTCTTCCACCCGGGCACCCTTGGATGTTCTTGCCTCACACAAACAGCTCTCCTCTGTTGGTCAGGGCAGCAAAATGGCTAAGTCCACAGCGAATGCAGGAAACCTGGACTCCTGGGTTGAACTCCGTCAGGCCAAAGAGAGTGGGTGGAATCATTTCTGAAAGACCAGTTTCCAGGAGGTTTGGTCCCTTCCCAAGAATTCCGTAGCCCCAGACAAAAACGTGTCCTTCTCTGTTTAATACAGCACAGCCTGTCCCCCCACCCCCACAGCCTGCTTCACCCACGCCACTCCTGAGAAGGGCAAGCACCAGGGGGACGTTCACCTGTCTGGAGTAGGTGACAGAGGCAAGCTACAGGTACTCAGAGTTCCCCCACCTGAAGAAGCCCCCACTGGCCAACACGACCAGGCAGCAGTCCCCATAGGTATCCACCTGGATGACGTTCACTTCAGCAAGATCTCCGCCCAGCTTGGTGGGCATGCTGGTGATGTCATAGTGACCCAGACCTGTTTGCACACCTGTGACCAGGCCACAAGAATACACTTATCCTTTATCCGTCAGGAACAGACTATGGTCCTGACCACAGGCGACCTGGACTATCTGTCCATCGAAGTCCTGCATCCTATGGACTTTGTGACTTTCACTATAATTTCGTTTTCCACCACCTTTCTTCCACACTGCCTGTAAGAATTATTCCCCATGCTGAAGACTCCTTCACCATCTGTCAGGACAAGCAAGTGGGCTCTACCACAGGAGACCTGCAGCACCTGCATCTCCTGAGGTCTGTCCAGCAGCAGTGGCACAGGTGAGGGCTCCAAAACACTCTTATCCCCTCATTTTATCTTCCCGGCTCCTGTGAAATCTGAGCTGAGAATCTTTGTTGAGCCTCATACCCCAAACTTTCATTAATATCCTTGGTTTTAGAGGACAGTGAATCCATAACCACAGGCAGCAGATGAAATCTTTTGGCCCAGCTCCAGGCAGTGGGGCATGGCCTGGATCCTGCAGCATGGGGCTGGGGTCCATAGCTGGGCAGCACGAAGGTGGGCACGCCTAGCACCCAGGAGAAGCTGAAACCCCGCACGAAGATTCGGTCAGCGTGAGTCACACGCTCGCCCACGTAGTAGAACACGGGCGCATCCGCCTTGGCTTCTGCCGCCTCGCATCAGCTCCACGAGTGCCCAGCAGCTGTCCATTGTCCGCGAGCCGGCCCCAGCCCTTTCAGCCGGCAGCCCAGCCGAGCCCCCGCTGTCAGTGCTGCCAGCGCCACTCTGTTTCACGCCTTAACAGCCTGTATATATTCCTTGAAGAAATGTCTGTCTAAGTCCTTTGTCTGCTTTATACTTTGATTATTTGATTTTTTTTTTTTTTTTTTTGCTGTTGAGTTGTAGAAGTTTCTCATATATTTGGTATATTAACCCCTTACCAGATATATGGTTTGCAAATATTTTCTCCCATTCCATAGGTTGTCTTTTGACTCTTTAATGCAGTGAAGCTTTTTAGTTTGATGCAGTCTCATTTGTCTGTTTTTGCTTTTGTTCCTTATGCTTTCAACGTCATATCCGTGAAATGACTGCCAAGACCCATGTTATGAAACTTTTCCCCTATGTCTTTTTTTTTAACTGCTGTTTCTGGTCTTACACTTAAATCTTTAATCCATTTTTAGTTGATTTTGTGTATGCTGTAACACAAGGGTCCAATTTCATTCTTTTGCATGTCTAGTTTTCCCAACACCATTTGGGTTTTTATTTTGTTGTTTTCAGTGTTTTAATTTTTATTTTTTACTGCTTTGTCTTATTTTTTGATGTTTATAAGATTTTTTTTAATTTTTTTCCCTTAAGTTATTACAAAATATTAGCTATATTCCCTGTGTCCTAACACTGTTTGCCAAAGAGACCATCCTTTCCTCATTGTGTACTCTTGTTGACTATAAGTATGTTGATATATTGTTGGACTCTCAATTATGTTCCCCTGGTGTATATGTCTATTTTTATGCCAGTACCATACTGTTTTAATTACTGTCACTTTGTAATGTGTTTTGAAATCAAGACATATGATGCCTCCAGCTTTTTCCTTCTTTCTCAAGATTGCTTTGGCTATTCAAGATCCCTTGTGGTTCCATATGAATTTTAGGATTGTTTTACTATTTCTGTAAAAAAGTGCCATTGGGGTGTTAATAGGGATTGCATTGAATCTATAGATCACTTTGGATAGAATGGATATTTTTCTCTAAGATGGCCCTCAAGAATCCCTTCCCAGTGGTATTCATTCACTTGTGTATCACTTCCCCTTAAATGTGAGCTCAATCTAGTTAATCACTTCTAATGATAGAATATGGCAAAAATTATGAGATGTCACTTCTAAGATTAGGTTACAAGAAAACTCTGACTTCTGTCTAATTTTCTCTCTCCTTCTTTCTCTCTCTCTCTTCCTCTCAGGGAACCTAAATGCCTATAAAGAGGCCCATATGGCAAGGAGCTGAGGGAGGCTTCTAACCAACAAGCATGGAGGAACTGAGGGCCTCAGTCAACAGCCCATGAGGAACTAAATCCTGGTAACAATAACATGAATGTACCTGGAATCAGATTCTTCCTCAGTTGAAACTTCAAATGGGAGCTTTGTGAGCCTCTGAGTCAGAAGCACTCAGCTAGGCTGTGCCCAGATTCCTGACACACAAAACTGATATGATAAATGTTTGTTGGCAGTTCCCTGACAATCCAGTAGTTAAGACTTCATGCTTCCACTGCAGGGGGCACAGGTTTGAACCCTGGTAGGGAAACAAAGATTCCCATATCCCTCACAGCCAAAACTAAATAACTTAAAAAAATTAAAATTAAAAAATAAATGTTTGTTGTTCTAAATCACTGAGTTTGGGAGTAAATTGTTATGCAGAAATAGGTAACCAGCACAGTAACCAATTTCCATTGTCACTCTCCTGACACTATGTCTGCTTCCCTTGCTTGGAGCCTCTCATTCTCCATTACCAGCTGCTCCCCTACATAGATTTCCTCTTCATCCCTCTCAGGTTCTGACTCCTCACATCAGGCTGCCCCTCCCTGACAATACCTGCATCCACTTGTTTAGACTCAGATCCACCCTCTGCAGGGACACGTCCTCACTCTGTTGGATCTGCAAGACCCCAGTCTGCACCCCACAACACTCCCCACCATGGATGTCCACCTTGCTCCATCTCACCTAATGGCTTTAGGACTGGATTTTTCAGGAAGGTTAGGCAAAAGGACAGTTGTTGTTTAGTCGCTTAGTCCTATCTGACTCTTTGTGACCCCATAGACTGCAGCATGACAGGTTTGCCCTTCTTTGGGGTTGGAATGAAAACTGAGCTTTTCCAGTGTGTGCGTTTTGATTTTTAACATATATATATATATATATATTGTCAAGTTATCTTCCAAAAATCTTACATCAATTTATACTCTAGTCTCTCTCCTTCACCCTGTCCTTTCCTCATCTCATAGAATGCTCATTGGTTTTTTCTTTCTAGTACTGTTTCTAGGTCTCATCCCAATGAAATGTCAAATGGTTCAATTCTTAAAACCCTTGCTGGGTTTCTCTGAACTGGCATGTCTAAATAGAGAGCTTGTTATTGTTGCTTTGTTAAGTCCCTAAGTCATTATGACTCTTTTAGGATGCCATGGACTATAGCCCACCAGGCTCCTCTGTCCATGGGATTTCCCAGGCAAGAATACTGGAATGGATTGCCATTTTCTTCTCCAGGGGATCTTCCTGACCCAGGGACTGAACCTGCATCTCCTGCATTGGCAGGTGGATTCCTTAACACCAGGGAAGCACCCAAATAGAGAGTATTTTCCCCTTAAAATGCAAACCCTCTTTCATGCTTACTGACAGTGATGGGCTTCAATCTTTGGTCAGTGAGCTATGATGCAGAAAACTGTAAAGGAGGAAAGAGAAAGTATGTGTTTATGAAGAACAGCAGTATGCTATCCAACAGTTGGTGACAAGGACATACATTTAAATTGTAGATCTACAGGAACTTTTTCAAAAAGGGTACCCTTTGTTAAGTCCTGAATTAGGACATACCAAGTCAAGAAGGAGCCGTGTCTTCCTCAGCCCTTCTTTTAGCATTTAGGTTGAAATTTGTGCACATATATATATTTCCTCTACCAGGAGCTCTGGCTATTCTGGTTTTATGACTCTGTCTCTTAAACAAATTCATTTAATTAATATGTATTATTAATATAATTATTATAATAAATAATATGATACATTGTATAATATATAGTGTTATATATATTATACACATACTTTATATATAATATAATACCTAATTATATATAATATAATACATAATTATATATAATATAATACATAATTATATTATAATACATATGGTATGTGATATATATGTAAAATATTATAATATATATGTGATATATAGTATATAACCTACTATGCTATACTACATATGTAACTTAAAACATGATATATATTATATAATGACATTAAATACATAATTATTAATATATCACAAAATATAATATATAACATATGTTAAAATTATATTGTATAACATATAATATACATAATTGTTAATATAAATAACATAAAATATAAAAGTTATAATATATAGTAATATATATTATATAATATATTTTAATTAATTACATTATAGTGTAAGTGGATAAGACTCTTGAGTCCCTTGGATTGCAAGAAGATCCAACCAGTCCATCCTAAAGAAAATCAGTACTAAATATTGTTTGGAAGGACTGATGCTGTAACTGAAGCGCCATTACTTTGGTCACCTAATGTGAAGAACTGACTCCTTGGGAAAGACCCTGATGCTGGGAAAAATTGAAGGCATGAGGAGAAGGGGAAGACAGGATGAGATGGTTGGATGGCATCACTGACTCGATGGACATGAGTCTGAGCATGCTCCAGGTATTGGTGATGGACAGGGAAGCCTGGCGTGCTACAGTTCATGGGGTGGCAAAGAGTCAGACACGACTGAGTGATGAACTGATTGAGTGTTCATGGGATTCTCAAGGAAAGTATTCTGAAGTGGTTTTCCATTCCCTTCTCCAGTGGAGCATGTTTTGTCAGAACTCTCCACTATGACCCATCCGTCTTGGGTGGCCCTACACGGCATGGCTCAGTAGTTTCACTGAGTTAGACAAAGCTGTGGTCCCTGTCCAAAAGACTCTTAAAGAGTCTTCTCCAGCACCACAGTCCGAAAGCATGAGTTCTTCCACACTTAGCCAGGTGACACTAGTGGTAAAGAACCTGCCTGCTAAGGCAGGAGATGCCTGAGACAAGGGTTGGATCCCTGAGTCAGGAGAATTCCCTGGAGGAGGGTATGGCAATCCACTCCAGTATTCTTGCCTGGAGAATCCTATGGACAGAGGAGGCTGGTAGGCTACAGTCCATAGCATTGCAGAGTCAGACACGACTGAAGTGACTTAGTACGCATTCATGCACAGTATTCTTTATGGTCCAAACTCACATCTGTACATGACTCTTGGAAAAACCACAGCTTTTACTATATGGACCTTTGTCAACAAAGTGATGTCTCTGCTTTTTAATACACTGTCTAGGTTTGTCACAGTTTTTCTTCCAAGGATCAAGCATCTTTTAATTTCATGGCTGCAGTCACCATCTGCAGTGATTTTGGAGCCCAAGAAAATAAAGTTTGTCACTGTTTCCATTTTTTTCCCATCTATTTGCCATGAATTGATGGGACCAGATGTCATGATCTTCGTTTTTTGAACGTTGAGTTTTAGGCCAGATTTTTCACTCTCTTCTTTCACCTTCATCAAGAGGCTCTTTAGTTCCTCTTTCCTTTCTGCCATAAGGGTGCTGTCATCTGCATATCTGAGGTTATTGATATTTCTCCCAGCAATATTTATTCCAGCCTGGCATTTCGCATAATGTACTCTGCATATAAGTTAAATAAGCAAGGTGAGACTATACAGCCTTGATGTACTCCTTTCCCAACTTTTAACCATTGTTCCATGTCTGGTTCTAACTGTTGCTTATAATATAATATAAGTAAGTATTCATATATAATTAATTATAAACAAAATATTATATATTACATTACATCTTATATATTATATTGTATATTATCATATTGATTTCATATATTATAATATATCATATATAATTCATTACTATATACTATATAATAATACATGATATATTCATATATAATTATAATAATTGTACATTATATATTACATTATATACATTAAATAATATATTGTGCTTAGTTATAATATATATTATATTTAAAGTATAACACATAATTATAAATATTATTATATAGTATATATTATATAATAAATATAATAAAGCACTTATGAAATGCTGTTAATTCATCCCATCCTTACAACAGCATTATGGGCTTGAAATTTCTGCCCCTACATAACTCATGGGGAAGAACTGAACCTCCCACCATGTGACTTACCCAAGGACATACAGCTAGTTAGTGGCAAAACTGGGAGTGGAACTCAACTCTTCTGACTCCAGACTCTGAGATCTTTCTACACCATTGTACTAGCTCTCTGAGTTCTTCTCCTTCAAACAAGTGTTCCTGAAGACTGAGCTCCGCTTCCAAAGTGGATCCTGAATTGGTAAGAGCCTCTGCCCAGCCTGGCAGACTCAATCTGGCCTGCTTTTCAGTTGTTTGGAAGTGATCTGTCCTGGGATTTACCTGCAGCTTTTTATGGCATCACTACAATACAGTTTTTTTAATGTCTTGGGTACACTAAGATTATTACTGAAAAATACAAATTAAACAGAAAGCAAAGAGAGAAAAATCCAAAATGTTCATCAGTAACACCATGTTGGGGATTGGTTTTGCTGTTCAGTGGTGAACTTTAAGAAAATAAACCAGATGTCATTGAAATAAATTAAATGTCCTTCATAGGGGACTGGTTAAATAAACTGCAGTACAAAGAAGTACTATACAGATGTTAAGAAAAGAATAAGACAAATAAATATAAGGAGTGATTTCCAAGCTATATTGTTAAATTAAAACAGATAAAGAGGGAAAAAACAGTGTCAATAGTACCCTATCATTTGTGATATATTTATATATGTATAGGATAACAGAATGTCTCCAGAGTGATACACAAAAATTGGAAATGATGAATGTTCCTGGGAAAGACAAATGAGTGACAAGGATGGGATGGAGACTTCCTTTTCACTATCTCTTTATACCATTTGTTTATACCATCTGAATTTTTACCATATACCTGTATTACCTGTTAAAAATATTTTAGTTATACAGTGCTTTACATTTTTTAAATATTTTAAATATATGACTTTATTTAATATACATACAATTCAGGTAGTAAATCTTGTGCCTTTCTCATGGAGAACTTAAAACTGGTTTCTGCTCAACCTACTTTCCAGCTTCCCCTCTCTCCAGTCCCTGCACACTCTAGACACACCTTAGAGAAGACTGATCTACACTTCCCCTCTCTCCTGCCATCAGGGCCTCCAACTCCACTCTCACTCTCTTCTAATTAATGTAACTAGGTTCTGTGTTCCATAATTACAGGGTTTGTCAGTGAAATCAATAGTTGCCTCCCTTGCGACAATGACATTTTAGCTCCCTCAGTCTCCCCAGAGCCCAGCAGCTTCTCTGTGCCAACAAAACTCCCAAGACTATTAACATGTTCCTTGGCTCTCACTCATGTTCATGCATGCAAGTAAATGAGCAGATTCTCAAATCACATGATCTCATACACCCTATCCATGATTATTGTTGTTATTTAGTCACTAAGTTGTGCCCAATTCTTTTGCAACCCCATGGACTGTAGCACTCCAAGCTCCTCTGCCCGTGGGATTTCCCAGGCAAGAACAGTGGAGTGGGTTGCCATTTCCTTCTCTAGGGGATCTTCCCAACCCAGGGATCAAACCCATGTCTCCTGCTTGGCAGGCAGATTCTTTACTGCTAAGCCACCTGGGAAGACCCTATCCATGATTATTTGGAGATAAAATTACAATCAAATATGTATTTTTAAGACTTTATCAAGGTATAGTTTCAGTTCAGTTCCATTCAGTCACTAAATCATGTCCAACTCTTTGCGACCCCATTACCGCAGCATGCCAGGGTTCCCTGTCCATCATCAACTCCCAGAGCTTGCTCAAACTCATGTCCATCAAGTCGGTGATGCCATCCAACCATCTCATTCTCTATCGTCCCCTTCTCCTCCTGCCTTCAATCTTTCCCAGCCTCAGGGTTTTTTCCAATGAGTCAGTTCTTTGTATCAGGCAGCCAAAGTATTGTTTACATATTACAAGGTATTGTTTACATAATACAAAATCCAGCATTGTATGCCTATGATTAAGTGATTTTTAGTAAATGTGATTTACTCAATCACATTTAGTTAATGTGATTTATGTGATTTTTAGTAAATACAAATATGTATTGTTTACATATTGCAAGGTATAGTTTACATTTTACAAACCCAGCATTGTATGCCTATAGTTACATGATTTTTAGTAAATGTAAAGAGTTATATTTTTTAATAATGTTTTTCATGTATTCTTTTGATGATGACTTGAAGAACCTAACATAAGATATCCTACATCATATTAGGTTTCTGATATGACTCAATTTCTTTCTTCTTTTTTTAAAAATTTTTTATTTTTTGGCCACTTCACGTGGCCTGTGGGATCCTGGTTCCCTGCTCAAGGATCGAATCCATGTCCCCTGCATTGTAAGCATGGAGTCTTAACTACCGGACTGCCAGAGAAGTCCCTCAATTTCTTTCTTCTGACTTCAACTCTCAAATTTGTTTCCTGCTCTACTCCTTAATGAAAGAGATCTAATCCTATTGTTCCTTAAAACCAGAGCATGTCAGAGTTGGTAGGACCCTTAGAAATCAACTAGAGATGGGAAAGTTTGCCTAAAGTCATATAACAGGTAAACAGCAGAATCAGAGCTAAAATCCAGGATTCTTGCCCTTAGCCCCCATAACTTCAAACTATGGGACAGAGCCTCTTCTCTTAAGTGCTGGTAGTGTCCTGGAAATCAATACACCAACTACCATCAATCAATTTGTCCAGCTAAATCTAAAGATCTGATGATGGAGGAAGGGCTTGGGTTGAGGATGGGCCTAGAAAACAGGTAGGAAATATAAGCTCTTTCCTTCACAATTCTTCTGGGTGAATTTACCACTTCATGGGAAATAGATGGGGAAACAGTGGAAACAGTGTCAGACTTTATTTTGGGGGGCTCCAAAACCACTACAGATGGTGACTGCAGCCATGAAATTAAAAGACGCTTGCTCCTTGGAAGGAAAGTTATGACCAACCCACATAGCATATTCAAAAGCAGAGACATTACTTTGCCAACAAAGGTCCGTCTAGTCAAGGCTATGGTTTTTCCTGTGGTCATGTATGGATGTGAGAGTTGGACTGTGAAGAAGGCTGAGCGCCAAAGAATTGGTGCTTTTGAACTGTGGTGTTGGAGAAGACTCTTGAGAGTCCCTTGGACTGCAAGGAGATCCAACCAGTCCATTCTGAAGGAGATCAGCCCTGGGATTTCTTTGGAAGGAATGATGCTGAAGCTGAAACTCCAGTACTTTGGCCACCTCATGCGAAGAGTTGACTCACTGGAAAAGACTCTGATGCTGGGAGGGATTGGGGGCAGGAGGAGAAGGGGACGACAGAGGATGAGATGGCTGGATGGCATCACTGACTCGATGGACGTGAGTCTGAGTGAACTCCAGGAGTTGGTGATGGACAGGGAGGCCTGGCGTGCTGCGATTCACGGGGTCACAAAGAGTCAGACACGACTGAGCGACTGATCTGATCTGATCTGATCACAATTCTTCTGGGTGAATTTCTTTCTTCTAATTTAGCATGATTAACCAAGATAGTTTCTTTTCTGTCCAGAGAAGGACCTTATAATCACTAGTCAAGAGTATCTATTATTATTATTGCATTTTCTCCAGTATATGTTAACAAGATGTGAAGGTGGTATGAAACAGTAGTAAATGAAACCAACAAAGTCACTGCTTCCTGCTTTTGTCAAAAATTACGCTAAAATTAGCCTCTATTCCCCATGGATTTGAGCCAGAGAAAGCAATTTCGCTTCTCATTTTGTTTTTCTAGCAATCAGTTTGTAACAATTAAGCTATTGGTAATAAAGCAAGAAGTATACTTTATATATTTTTATGACCAAAACACATTGTTTTCTAATTTCAATGACAGTGGCAATTGTTGTCACCATAGTAGGAGGGACCTTGCCAACAACAGTTCTGAGGTACTGAATATGGCATTCTGAACTTCAGAAGAAAACTCCAAAGTGTTCAGATTGACATGGAATCACTGTCAACTGTTTTTTCTAATTTTTATTAGAAGTCATGCTTTCCCCCCATAATTCCCATCTAAGAAAAAGCAGACTTTTATGTATAAAGATATTCATCAGAATTTTTATGAGTGAAATCTTAGAAATAATTAGAAGTCATTAAATAAGATATGATAATTTCATAAAAGAGAATTTTATGCATCCATTAAAGTCACATTTTCAAATATTTTGTTCATTTTTTTAAATGTTTTCCCAGGTGTGTCTTAGAGATGACTATAAGATTTTTTAAATATTTACTTATTTGGCTGCACCAGGTTTTAGTTGTGGCATGTAGAATCTAGTTTGCTGACCAGGGATCAAACCTGGGCCCTCTGCATTGGGACTGCAGAGTCCCAGCCACTGGACCACCAATGAAGTTCATAAAAGAGAATGTTATGCAGCCATTAAAGTTACATTTTCAAATATTTTGTTCATTTTTAGTTTCTTTACTGAGATATAATTTATATACCATAAAATTCACCGGTTTAAAGTGTTTATATTCAAAGCTTTTTAGTGTATTTACAAAACTGTGGAATGATCACTGTAACCTAATTTTAAAATATTTTTCATCCCCCCAAAGAGAAATTTGTACCTATTAGCAGTCACTCTCCATATCTCCAACCTATAAATTTATAAGAAAATACATGACTGCCCTGGTGGCATAGTGGATAGGAATTTGCCTGCCAATGCAAGGGACATGAGTTTGATCCCTGGTCCAGGAAAAATCCACATGCTGTGGGCAACTAAAGCCCCTGTGCCACAATTACTGAGCCTGCACTCTAGAGACCCCAAGCCACAACTAATGAGCCCCTGTGCCCCAAATACCGAAGCGGGCGCACTTAGAGCCCACGCTCCACAACAAGAGAAGCCACTGCGATGAGAAGCCCACGCACCCCAACAAAGAGCAGCCCCTGCTCACTGCATCAAGAAAAAGCCTGCACACAACAGTGAAGACCTAGGGCAAGCCAAAATAAACAAACAGCTGTTTTTTCAAAAAGAAAAATATAAATAACTCCAAAGACCACTGGACAAAGGAAAGCAACCACAGAATAGGGGATACAAATGAATAATATACATATGAAAAGATGTTCAACTTGGTAGGTAATAAAGGAAATAAAGGAAATCAACACAAGAAACACTTTCCCCCTAATCAGATGGGCGGAAATGAAAAAGACTGATAACATCTGGTACTAGTAAGAGTGTGGGGAAAGAGGTATCCTCAGACACTGCTGGCCGGAGTCTGAGTTGTTAACAACTGTTTTTGGAAAATAATCTGAATCCTTTTATTCACTATTTTTAAAGCACATATCACTGGGGTCAGCAACTCCACTTTGGAAATCTATCCTAGATTTCCAGTATGTAAGGGTGTATGTACAAGACTGGTTTCTACAAGGACTGCAAATTGCAGAGCAGTGTGTATAGTACGATCCTACCTTTGTGCTGGGCACTGCTCTTGGCATACGCAATACATGCCTACTTTCAGGCCTCCTAGCAACCCTATGATGGCAAACAATAGTCTCACACTCCATGGGGAAGCTGGGGCTTGGAGAAGTGAAGCAACTTGCTTTGGGTCTTATACCAAATGGCAGAGCCAGGACTCATACCTAGGTCCACCTGACCCCCAACCAAGATATCTGCCAAGAATGATAAGTTCCTGGTTATCATTACCCTCCTTTATTGGGGGGTGGTGGTGGTTAATCTTCGGGGACATCAGTTTTTAAGATGCAATGTGAACTCCTGTCTCAGTGAAAAGGGTGGAAGTTTGTGATGCGAGAATTGGGTGAGAGAATAGTAAGTGGGGGATTGGATTGTGGGGAACATATAAAATTCACTAATTTATCCATCCAACAAATACTTATTAGCCTTTACTATATGACAGGGACTGTTTAAAGCATGCGGAGGGGATTCATCAATGATCAAACAGAAAAATCTCGGCCCTTGAAAACTTACCTTTGGTGGGGATGAGGCAGACAATTAACAAATTATACCTTCTGTAACAAAATATACTCAATATATAATTATATTATAAAATATAAATATATATAAAGATAGGGATACTATGGAAATGGTGAATAGAGCTATGGAAGAAAATAAAGCAGGAAAAGGGGTGGGGAGATGGGGGTGTTGGAAGGGATACTGTGATTATAGAAATGGTGGCCAGAAAAGGACTCATTGAGAAGGAAATATTTAAGCAAAGAGCTGGAGGATATGAGACAAGAGCCATGCAGATACATGGTGGGGAGGCAGGGGGGAGGCAGAAGAGCATTGTAGTAGGGAGAGCAAGGGACCAGGTGGTAAAAGTCTACCTAATATGTCCAATGAGGAGAGAGGAGGCCCAGGGGCTGGGACTGAGGGAGGGAGGGGGAGAGAAGTGGATAACGAGGTCAGAGAGGGATCTGGCAGCCAGACTGTATGTGCAGAGGCTTGGGGGTCATGACATTACCTTGTCCTCAGAAGGAGATGAGGAACCATCGGAGCTATAAGAAGACGACTGACAAGATGATGACCTTTTTTTTTTTTTTTTTTTTTTTTTTTTACTTTTAAGAGGGCCACTGTGGCAGCTGTGTTAGAAAATTTTTTAAAAACGGAGGCAAGCATGGAAAAAGGAAGACCAAATGGAAGACTAATGCAACGATTAAGGAGAAAGGTGATGGTGGTTTTGATCCAGGTGGTAGAGGGGAGATACAAGAAGTGGTTAGATTCTGAATATATGTTGTGGGTAGAGTCAACAGGCTTTGCTGACTATTTAGATGTCTGATACGAGAGGAAAAGTCTTTGCATGAGAAGCTGGCAAATTGGACTTGCTATTTACTAAGATGGACTTCCCTGGTGGCCGAGCAGTAAAGAACCTGCCTGCCAATGCAGAAGATGCAGGTTTGATCCTTGGGTCAGGAAGATCCACCGAGAAGGAAATGGCAACCCATTGGAGAGGCAACCCACTCCAGTATTCTTGCCTGGAGAATCCCATGGACAGAGGAGCCTGGTGGATTACAGTCCATGGGGTCGCAAAAGAGTCAGATACAACTTAGCAAATAAACAACAACTATTTACTGAGATGGGAAGGGACTGTGGGAGGACCAGTCTGGTGCAGGGAGTAGGGGTGGGGAGGGGGCATACAGGCCAAGGATTTGATTGACTGGTATGAACTCACAAGGACAGGCCACTTAAGAAGACTCACCAGCTTCACTCCTTAAACCCTGTTGTGAATGAAACCCAGAAAGCTTAGGACTAGCTTACATTCAGGGATACCCTGACAGTGAGGACTGAGGCCATCCTTTTCATCCTGAGGTGAAACTGAAAGTGTTAGTTGCTCATTTGTGTCCAACTCTTTGTGACCCCGTGGACTGTAGCCCATGAGGCTCCTTGGGATTCTCCAGGGGAGAATACTAGAGTGGGTTGTCAGGCCTTCCTCCAGGGCATCTTCTCAACCCAGGGATTGAATCCAGGTCTCCTGCATTGCAGGTGGATTCTTTACCGTCTGAGCCACCAGGGAAGCATCCTGAGGTGCATCTGACTAAAAGCAAAAGAGGAAAAACAACTAAGTAAAAAACTAAAAATTTCTTATATATCTGTACAGCGAATATAAATGGAAAGCCCAGCACCAGGCATTATGGAAGATGCCACAAGGAAAGGTGTCTGTAGATGGCAGAGAGCAATGGCCTCTCCCAAGTAGAGATGGGAAATCATGGTAGACAGAATACTACCACATCTTAACACAGTGGCTTGCTTTCCAGACAAGATATAAAGGTTGTGAGCCTTCACCAATTTTTCCAGGGGAAAGAGAGCTCATTTCCTTTCCCTGGCAGTTGGCCCTTCTCAAATTGGGAAGAATTCTCCTTCTTCACTCAATGTCACTTTTACAGCCTCCTCTGGAGACTTCCTACAATTCCCGCTCTCAGATTTTCCATTTATGTTGATGCTTGCATCACATGCAAAACCCTTTTAGAAATCCCAATGTATTATAGGGCTTCCCAGGTGGCGCTAGTGGTTAAGAACCCACCTGCCAATACAAGAGACAGGAGACCCAGGTTTGATCCCTGACTCAGGAAGACCCCTGAAGAAGGGAATGGCAACCCGCTGCAGTATTCTTGCCTGGAGGATCCCACGGACAGAGGAGCCTCTCGTGCTGCAGTGGGATGTGCTAGAGTGGGACAAGACAGTGACTGAGCACACACGCACAACATATTATATGATTTCAAAGCATTAGTACTGCCTGCCTGTTAAGCAGAGAGAGCTGAAGGACAGGAGGAAAAAAGCAGTGGGGAAAACGTGCCAAGGAATCCCCTACATAACCCTCCAGAAAATTTGCTAAATATCTGACCGGTGCTCACAGTTTCATTGGTGTGATCCTTGGCACACAGAAGAGAAAGGACTCAAGGCCTGGGAGGACACGTGGAAGCGCAGGAGCCTCTCCAGTGATCGCGGAAGGGCCACCCACTCCCCTTATGAGGAGCGGAGCAGGACCAAGGGTGGTGGGCAGCCTGCGGACCGAGGCTCCGACCGCACCCCTGAGCATAGCCACAAGGAAAACCGTTCCAGTGAAGGGACCAAGGAGTCCGGCAGCAACTCCCTCAGCAACAGCCGACACGGGGCGGAGGAGCGGAGCCACCACCACCACCACGAGGCTCCCGATTCTTCCCACAGGAAGAAGACCCGAGAGAGCGAGCGCAATCATCGGACCACTGAGGCCGAGCCCAAGCCTCTGGAAGAGCAAAAACACGAGACCAAAAAGCTCAAGAATCTTTCAGAGTATGCCCAGATGCTGCAGCTGGGTTGGAACGGGCTTCTGGTGTTGAAAAACAGCTGCTTCCTGACATCTATGCACATCCTAGAGGGGGACCAGGGGGTGATCAGCAGTCTCCTCAAAGACCATACTTCCGGGAGTAAGCTGACCCAGCTGAAGATTGCCCAGCGCCTTCGCCTGGACCAGCACAAGCTCGATGAGGTCACACGACGCATCAAGCAGGGGAGCCCCAATGGCTACGCAGTGCTCCTGGCCACCCAGGCGACCCCCAGTGGGCCTGGCTCTGAGGGGGATGCCTAGGTGGAGCCTGGCCTACAGAGGCAGCTTCTCAGGAACCTGGTCTCCTACTTGAAACAGAAGCAGGCTGCAGGGGT
Organism: Bos mutus; assembly: GCF_027580195.1. NCBI lineage: Eukaryota > Metazoa > Chordata > Mammalia > Artiodactyla > Bovidae > Bos > Bos mutus. The sequence continues at coordinate 28,741,406 of NC_091646.1, read as the reverse complement.
GATCAGCCTGCCAGTGGGTGGATCCAAGGGCAGAGACAGCACAGGCATGCTCTACGCCTTCCCGCCCTGTGACTTCTCACAGCAGTACCTCCAGTCAGCGCTGAGGACATTGGGCAAGCTAGAGGAGGAGCACATGGTGATAGTTATAGTGAGAGACACAGCCTAGCCCGAGCCTGGCTTTTCCAGCCTGTTTGTCACTAAAGCAGTTATTTTAAAATATGACCACCGCTGCCCTGCCCCTCCAGCCCATACTACACCCTTGATTTGAATTCTCTGCTGGGTTACTCCATTTCATTTGGTAGGGGACCAAAGTCCTATCTCCCCACCAAAAACTAAGTTCTTAGGTTTGGGTTTTTTGGTTTTTTTTTTTTGTTTGTTTGTTTTTTTTTTTACCGTGATGAGAAGGGACTCCTGTCATGTCGGCTTCTAGTGTATGAAATACTGTCTGCTGTGTTCTGTATTTTTTTATTTTTTGACTAACTGTATGGAAAATTGTCAGTAAAGCCTTTGTCAGAGGATGGATTTAAAAAAAAAAAAAAGAAGAAGAGAAAGGACAGAAGAACCCCCACCAGGCATTATGGAAGATGCCACAAGGAAAGGTGTCTGTAGATGGCAGAGAGCAATGGGCATACAGGCCAAGGATTTGATTGACTGGTATGAACTTACAAGGACAGGCCACTTAAGAAGACTCACTAGCTTCACTCCTTAAACCCTGTTGTGAAAAAAAAAAAAAAAAACCCTGTTGTGAATGAAACCCAGACAGCTTAGGACTAGCTTACATTCAGGGATACCCTGACAGTGAGGACTGAGGCCATCCTTTTCATCCTGAGGTGAAACTGAGGCTCAGCAGATAGCGCCTTTGGGACATGCTGAGGAGTAGCCTCTCCAGAGTCCCTCAATCGTGCCCCTGCCACCGGCCTGTTCACGGGAGGTTCGAGGAAACAAGAAACGAGAGATTGTAAAAGGTCCCTCCAGCCATAGGAGCGAGGACCTCTTACCTTAACCGGAGGTCTTCTGGAATCTGAGACTAGGCCGCGGGGGCTTTCTGCTGAGTTCGTTTTTCGCTGTCCCGGTTTCCAGCACGATGGGCCTTTCCCTGTGCTGGGTTTCTTCACCTTCTGTTTCTAGTGCCGGAGCTTCGCTGAGTTGGGCTCCTGCTGTGCTTGGCCTCTTCCGCGCGGAGGTTGTTTCAGCCAGGTTAAACCCGAGTCATGGCACCATAGATGTCACGCGAGTGTATGTTCCTGGTTCTTTGTCTCCTCACAACAAAGATTTGGAGCAACGGACGTTAAAGCCCTCAGCGCGTCACAGCTCTCAGGTCTTTGTCAGGACAAAATACAGCCCAACATCTAGCCAATCACATCAAAGTACAGGCTAGGAGTCATCCAATCAGGGCAAAGTACAGACTAGGAGTCAACGTATCAGGGCCAAGTAAGAAGTCAGCCAATCATGGAAAAGTATAGGCTAACTATCAGCCACTTAGAGCAAAGTACAGGCTAGGAGTCAGCCTATCAGGGCAAACAACTGGTTAGGAGTCAGCCAATCCGAGCAAGCTATAATTTAGGACACAGCCAATCCAGGCAAACTACTGCTTAGTATGCAGCCAATCAGGGCAAAGTATAGGGTCGTAGTTAGCCAATCAGGGTAAACTACCTTCTAGGAGTCAGCCAATCAGGGCCAAGTACAGGCTAACAGTCAGCCAATCACATCAACATACAGTCTAGGAGTTAGCCAATGATGGCAAAGTATGGGCTAGTTGTCAGCCAATCAGGGCAATGTACAGGCTACGAATCTGCCAATTTGGACCAAGTACAGGCTAGGAGGCAGCCAATCACATCAACGTTCAGTCTAGGAGTTAGCCAATCTGGGCAAAGTACAGGCTGCTGCTGCTGCTAAGTTGCTTCAGTCATGTCCAACTCTGTGTGACCCCAGAGACGGCAGCCCACCAGGCTCCCCTGTCCCTGGCATTCTCCAGGCAAGAACACTGGAGTGGGTTGCCATTTCCTTCTCCAATGCATGAAAGTGAAAAGTGAATGTGAAGTCGCTCAGTCGTGTCCGACTCCTAGCGACTCCATGAACTGCAGCCTACCAGGCTCCTCTGTCCATGGGATTTTCCAGGCAAGAGTACTGGAGTGGGGTGCCATTGCCTTTGTCAGCTAATCAAGGCAGTGTAGTGCCTGCTATTGTTGTTCAGTTGCTAAGTCCTCTCGGACCCTTTGCAACACTATAGCAGCTACTTGGGCCTGAAGATTTCCTGAGAGTTTTTACATGATAAATTCAACTGTTTATTAAATATAGGGTGATCGAAATAAACCTATGGGTTGAAGAGGAAAATGGCCCTGCCAACACCTTGATTTTTTATTTCTAGGCTCCAAAACTGAGACTGTAAGTTTCTTTTGTTTTTAAGCAATGCAGTTTTTAGTATTATGTTTTGGCCACCCTGAGAAAGTGGTACAATGTCTATTGATCATCTTTTTTCAGTCTGTTTGAAATCTTCCTGGTTCTTGGTCTGATGAGTGATTTTTTATTAAAACCTTGACATTTGGAGTATTATGAGACTCTGGGTCCTATGTAAATGCTCTGTCTTAGCTGGCTTCCTCTGACACATTTGTTAGGGGAAGAGGAGATGCTGTCATACTCCCGCCAGGTAGTGGTAAAAGCCCAGGTTACCCCTGAGCTTCCTTTCACACCTTGGAGGGCTGCTGAGTGGGGCGCGAAGCCCCATCACCCCACTCAGGCTCTGCTGGTACCTTGCTGGCCAAGAGGTATCAATGCTTTGTCACTGGCATCCACGTGGTTTCTAGTGACACCGTGAGGGGAGGTGGCCTCATTACTGCTGGGCAGCACTGAGGTCTTCACTCTCCCCCACACCTCCTCTGATGCCACTCTGACAGGCGGCTTGAGTGCTTCACTGCAACATGGTGAGGTGGAAATCTCAGCTTTCCACTTGGTCTTTGCTGATGGGGATAGGGGTGAGGCCACTTTTTTTTTTTTTTTCTTTTTCTGTAATGCGAGTAAACTGGAGTAAAGCAGTTTTTGTCTAAGGCAGTTTTTGTCTAAACATTTTCTATCATTCTAGGCTGTCCATTTTCTGGTCTTTGGCTAAAGAAAGCAGGCTTTTCTTGGGGCTTTTATGCCTGCATTCATTACCAGTTCTGGGTTGCCACCTTCCTCAGGTCCAAGTCTAGGCTATCTGAGGCAAAAAGGAAACCCACAGAACTCACCACCAACTCATTCCTTGGGTCCTAAAATCCCTAGATGGGCTGTCTTCTTCTCTCCATCTTTCCAAGTCTTCATATGACTGTTTCATATAGAATGTCAAGAGTTTTTTGTTGTATTGAACCAGAGAAATAGCAAAAAGAATGTGTATCCCACCTTCTAGAAAGCAGAAGTCCTGGGCTTTAAAAAAAAAAAATCAAAGAATATAGAACAAAGGTAAAAACACTTTCTCAGTCTCACTCATAATCAAGAAAAAAGACAGTCTCAGGACCCAGGGATCTCTCTCTAAGGAAATACGACTCTTGGCTTTACTATCCTGTGGTCAACTGGGAAACTCCAAATACACACTTTAAAAAGAGTATTTTGAACTGCTTGTGTTCGTTCCTATTCATCGGGGTTTTTGTTTGTTCAAATTGAGCTCCACAGAACACGTTCCTCAAAATCACCTTGTGATGCTTATTAAAAATGCATTCAGGCCAACTGTGAGAGGAAGAGGAAAATGTGGACACAAACCAGGAGGAACACCATGTGAATCCTGAGGCAGAGACTGGAGTTATTCTGCCTTAAGCCAAGAGATGGCTGGCCACCAGCAGAAGCCAGAAGAAAGTATTTGGTAACCAGACTGATGGAATTTGAAGGAATTGGGAATTCTATGAAGAAAGTGGCTTCATCAAAGATCAAGCCCTGAGCCTTTGGAGTGGGAGCATTGACTCCAAGACTCTAGACTACCAGAGAACTAACACTAGGGAATATCAAATAGTGAGAACTCACATAAAGGAAACCGCTTGAATACAAGACCCGACATCACCCAACCACTGATAGCACCCTGTGCAGGACCCCTCATCTAAACAAAAAACAAAACAAAAATACAAATCATTAGCAGACAGGATTACCACCTTGCCCAGGATTACCAGCCTTGCCCATCAGAGGAAAAACAAACAAACAACAACAACAAAAAAAACTCAGCACAAATCTCACCCTATACAAAGCTTATACAAACCACTGGACCAACCTTAGGAGGGCAGAAACCAAAAGGAAGAAAGAATTCAACCTTTAAGCCTGGGGAAAGGAGACCCCAAACACAGTAAGTTAAAAAAAATAAATAAATAATGAAAATGCAGAGAAATACTACACAAATGAAGGAACAAGCTAGAAACACAAATAAATGAAGAGGAAATAGGCAAACTACCTGAAACAGAATTCAGAATAGTGATATACTATCACCATCACTATCACTATCACTAGATGATCAAAAACCTTGAAAACAGAATGGATAAAATGCAAGAATCAATTAACAAAGACCTAGAAGAATTAAAGAATAAACATACAGAGACAAACAACACAATTACTGAAATTAAAAATACTCCAGAAGGAATCAATAGCAGAATATCTGAAGCATAAGAACGAATCCGTGAGCTGGAAGATTAAATGGTGGAAATAACTTCTGAAGAGAAGAATAAAGTAAAAAGAATGAAAAGAGCTGAGGATAGTCTCAGAGACCTCTGGGACAATGTCAAATGCACCAACATTCGAATTATAGGGGTCCCAGAAGAAGAAGAGAAAAAGAAAGGGTATGAGAAACTTATTGAAGAGATTATAGTTGAAAATTTTCCCAACATGGAAAAGGAAATAGTCAATCAAGTTCAAGAGGTGCAAAGAGTCCCATACAGGGTAAACCCAAGGAGAAATGCACTAAGACACATACTAATCAAACTAACAAAGACTAAACACAAAGAAAGAATATTAAAAGCAGAAAGGGAAAAGCAACAAGTAACATACAAGGGAAACCCCATACACTTAACAGCTGATCTTTCAGCAGAAACTCTGCAGGCCAAAAGGGAATGGCAGGATATATTTAAAGTACTGAAAGGGAAAAATCTACAACCAAGATTATCGTACCCAGCAAGGATCTCATTCAAAATTGATGGAGAAATAAAAAGCTTTTCATACAAGCAAAAGTTAAGAGAATTCAGTACCATCAAACCAGCTTTACAATAAATATTAAAGGGACTTATATAGTTAAGAAATACAAAAGAAGAAAAAGATCTACAAAATCAACCCCAAACAGTTAAGAAAATGGCAATAGGAACATATATATATATATATATATATATATATATATATCAATGATTACTTTAAATGAAAACAGATTAAATGCTCCAAACCAAAAAAGACACAGACTGACTGAATGGATACAAAAACAAGACCCGTATATATGCTGTCTACAAGAAACCCACTTCAGACCTAAAGACACATATAGGCTGAAAGTGAGAGGACGGAAAAATATATTCCATGAAAATGGGAAGCAAAAGAAAGCTAGAGTAACAATCTTCATATCAGACAAAATAGACCTTAAAATAAGAGTACTATAAAGGACAAGGAAGGACACTGCACAATTATCAAGGGATCAATCCAAGAGGAAGACATAGCAATTGTAAATATCTATGCACCCAACATAGGAGCACCTCAATACATAAGACAACACTAACAGACATAAATGGAGAAATTGACAGTAACACAATAATAGTAGGAGACTTTAACACCCCACTCACACCAATAGACAGATGATCAAAACAAAAAATTAATAAGGAAACACAAGTAAATGATACATTAGATGAGATTGATCTCATTGATATCTTCAGGACATTCCATCCAAATGCAGAATATATCTTCTTCTCAAGTACACGTGGAATATTCTCCAGGATAGACCACACCTTGGGTCACAAATCAAATCTCAGTAAATTTAAGAAAATTGAAATTATAACAAATATCCTCTCTAACCACAGTGCAATGAGACTAGATATCAATTACAAGAAAAAAAAAACTGTCAAAAAACACAAACTCATGGAGATTAAACAATATGTTTCTAAACAAACAACAGGTTCCTGAAGAAATCAAAAGGGAAATAAAAAAGCCTCTGGAAACAAATGAAAATGAAAACATGACAACTGAAAACCTATGGGATGTAGCAAAAGCAGTTTTAAGAGGTAAGTTCATAGCAATACAATCCTACCTCAAGAAATAAGAAAAACATCGAATAGACAACCTAACTTTACACCTAAAACAACTAGAAAAAGAAGAACAAAAATAATCAAAATTAGTAGAAGGGAAGAAATCATAAAGATATGAGCAGAAATAAATGAAAAAGAAATGAAAGAAACAATAGTAAAGATTAATAAAACTAAAAGCTGGTTCTTTGAGAAATGAACAAAATTGACAAACCTTTAGCCAGACTCATCAAGAAAAAAAGAGAGAAGAATCAAATCAACAAAATTAGAAATGAAAAAGGAGAGGTTACAACAGACAATGCAGAAATACAAAGGATTTTAAGAGACTATTATGAACAACTGTGTGACAATAAAATGGATAACCTAGAAGAAATGGAGAGATTCTTGGAAAAGTTCAATCTTCCAAGACTGAACCAGGAAGAAATAGAAATTATGAACAACCCGATTACAAGCACTGAAATTGATGCTGTGATCAAAAATCTCCCATAAAACAAAAGCCCAGGATCAGACAGCTTCACAGGAGAATTCTATCAAACATTTAGAGAAGAGCTAATGCCTATCCTAAACTCTTTCAAAAAATTGCAGAGGAAGGAATACTTCCAAATTCATTCTATGAGTCCACCATCACCCTGATACCAAAACCAGACAAAGACAACACACAAAAAAGAAAACTACAGGCCAATATCACTGATGAACATAGATGCAAAAATCCTCAACAAAATTTTAGCAAACAGGATTCAGCAATACATCAAAAAGCTTACATACTATGATCAAGTTGGGTTTATTCCAGGGATGCAAGGATTCTTCAATATATGCAAATCAATCAATGTGATACACCATATTAACAAATTGAAGATAAAAACCACATGATCATCTCAATAGATGCATAAAAAGTCTTTGACAAAATTCAGCACCCATTTATGATTAAAACTCTTCAAAAAATGGGCATAGAACGAACCTTCCTCAACATAGTAAAGGCCATATATGATAAGCCTACAGCAAACATTATTCTCAATGGTGAAAAACTGAAAGCATTCCCCCTAAGATCAGGAACAAGGCAAGAGTGTCCACTTTCACCACTATTATTCAACATAGTTTTGAAAGTCCTGGCTACAGCAATCAGAGAAGAAAAAGAAATAAAAGGAATCCAGATAGGAAAAGAAGTAAGGCTCTCACTCTCTGCAGATGACATAATATTGTACATAGAAAACCCTAAAGATAGTATCAAAAAAATTACTAGAGCTAATCAGTGAATTTAGCAAAGTTGCAGGATACAAAATCAATACACAGAAATCACTTGCATTTCTATATACTAACAATGAAAAATCAGAGAGAGAAATTAAGGAATCAATCCCATTCACCATTGCAACAAAAAGAATAAAGTATCTAGGAATAAACTTACCTAAGGAGACAAAAGAACTGTACACAAAAAAATTATAAGACACTAATGAAAGAAATCAAAAATAACATAAACAGATGAAGAGATATTCCATGTTACTGGGTGGGAAGAATCAATATTGTGAAAATGCCTATACTACCAAATGCAATCTACAGATTCAGTGTGATCCCTATCAAATTACCAATGGCATTTTTCACAGAACTAGAACAGAAAATTTCACAATTCATATGGAAAACAAAAGACCCCAAATAGCCAAAGCAGTCTTGAGAAAGAAGATTGGAGCTAGAGGAATCAACCTTTCTGACTTCAGATTACACTACAAAGCTACAGTCATCAGAAAAGTATGGTACTGGCACAAAAACAGAAAAATAGACCCATGTAACAAGATAGAAAGCCCAGAAATAAAACCATGCACCTATGGGTACCTTACTTTGACAAAGGAGGCAAGAATATACAATGGGGCAAAGATAGCCTCTTCAATAAATAGTGCTGGGAAAACTGGACAGCTACATGTGAAAGAATGAAATTAGAACATTTCCTAACACTATACACAAAGATAAACTCAAAATGGATTAAAGACCTACATGTAAGACCAGAAACTATAAAACTCTTAGACAAAAACATAGGCAGAACACTTGATGACATAAATCAAAGCAAGATCCTCTATGACCCACCTCCTAGAGGAACGGAAATAAAAACAAAAGTAAACAAGTGGGACCTGATTAAACTTAAAAGCTTTTGCACAGCAAAGGAAACTATAAGCAAGGTGAAATGACAACCCTCAGAATAGGAGAAAATAATAGCAAACGAAACAACTGAGAAAGGATTAATTTCCAAAATATACAAGCAGATCATACAACTCAATACCAGAAAAACCAACAACCCAATCAAAAAGTGGGAAAAAGACCTAAACAGACATCTCTCCCAAGAAGACATAAAGATGGACAACAAACACATGAAAAGATGCTCAACATTGCTCACTCATTGCTCAATGCAAATCAAAACTACAATGAGATATCACTTCACACCTGTCAGAAAGTCTACAAACAAATGCTGGAGAGGGTGTGGAGAAAAAGGAACACTCTTAAACTGTTGGTGGAAATGTAAATTGATATAGCCACTATGGAAGACGGTATGGAGATTCCTTAAAAAAAAACTAGGAATAAAACCACTATATGACCCATCAATCCCACTCCTAGGCATATACCCAGAGGAAAACAAAACTGAAATAGACACATGTATCCCATTGTTCATTGCAGCACTATTTACAATAGCTAGAACATGGAAGCAACCTAGATGTCCACTGACAGATGAATGGATAAAGAAGTTGTGGTACATATACATAGTGGAATATTACTCAGCCATATAAAGGAACGCTTTTCAGTCAATTCTAATGAGGTGGATGAACCTGGAACCTATTATACAGAGAGAAGTAAGTTAGAAAGAGAAAGATAAATATTGTATTCTAATGCATATATATGGAATCTAGAAAAATGGTACTGAAGAATTTATTTACAGGGCAGCAATGGAGAAACAGAGGGAATGGACTTACAGACATGGGGAGAAGGAAGGAGAGGCTGAGATGTATGGAGAGAGTAACATGGAAACTTACATTACCGTATGTAAAATAGATAGCCAACAGAAATTTGCTGTATGGCTCAGGAAAGTCAAACACGGGCTCTGTATCAACCTAGAGGGGTGGGATGGGGAGGGAGATGGGAGGGAGGTTCAAAGGGGAGGGGGTATATGTATACCTATGGCTGATTCATGCTGAGGTTTGACAAAAAACAACAAAATTCTGTAAAGCAATTATCCTTCAATTAAAAAATAGATAAATTAAAAAGAAAGAAAAACAACAACAACAAAAAATGCATTCAGACCTTCCAAATCAGAGCCCAGGGCTGGAGACTTAGAATCAACATTTTAACAAGCAACCCCTGCCCTCAAGAGATTCTGGTGTACCTTAACATTTGACATGGAGAAGGCAATGGCACACCGCTCCAGTACTCTTGCCTGGAAAATCCCATGGACGGAGGAGCCTGGTAGGCTGCAGTCCATGGGGTCGCTAAGAGTCTGACACGACTGAGCGACTTCCCTTTCAGTTTTCACTTTCAAGCATTGGAGCAGGAAATGGCAACCCACTCCATCGTTCTTTGCCTGGAGAATGCCAGGGACAGGGGAGCCTGGTGGGCTTCCGTCTACGGGGTCACACAGAGTCGGACATGACTGAAGCGACTTAGCAGCAGCAGCATTTGAGAACCAGTGATCTAAGTCATTTCAGTTCAGTTCAGTCGCTCAGTCATGTCCGACTCTTTGCAACCCCAGGAATCACAGCACGCCAGGCCTCCCTGTGCATCACCAACTCCCGGAGTTCACCCAGACTCACGTCCATCGAGTCAGTGATGCCATCCAGCCATCTCATCCTCTGTCGTCCCCTTCTCCTCCTGCCCCCAATCCCTCCCAGCATCAGAGTCTTTTCCAATGAGTCAACTCTTCACATGAGGTGGCCAAAGTACTGGAGTTTCAGCTTTAGCATCATTCCTTCCAAAGAAATACCAGGGCTGATCTCCTTCAGAATGGACTGGTTGGATTCCTTGCAGTCCAAGGGACTCTCAAGAGTCTTCTCCAACACCACAGTTCAAAAGCATCAATTCTTTGGTGCTCAGCCTTCTTCACAGTCCAACTCTCCCACTCATACATGACCACAGGAAAAACCATAGCCTTGACTAGACGGACCTTTGTTGGTAAAGTAATGTCTCTGCTTTTCAGTATGCTATCTAGGTTGGTCATAACTTTCCTTCCAAGAAGCAAGCGTCTTTTAATTTCATGGCTGCAGTCACCATCTGCAGTGATTTTGGAGCCCCAAAAAATAAAGTCTGACACTGTTTCCACTGTTTCCCCATCTATTTCCCCATGATCTAAGTTAGTGTGTGATAAAATTACAGACCAGGTGTAGGATGAAGCTTTTATCACAGGCCTGGAGGCTATCCTTCAAGGGACTATTAATCATTAATCAGGGCCCTCCAGGCAGCAGTGATCAACCAGTTACTAATCCCCCTCATTGCCTTCACAGCCGGTCATTATTATGCTGCTTTGCACAAATGTCTGGAAAGTCCTCAGCCAGTGCTTTTCTATATTTCACTTGCTGCCCAGAGGTACCATTCTGCTAAAACCACCAAAGACCATGAAACTGGGTCCATTCAGTGAAAACAAATCATCCTTTTAAAATACATCATTTTAGATTACCTCCTGGAATCAACATCAAGCTTACTGATCTGTCCATTACGCTTCCTCTCTTGTTTCCTTTTTTGAAACCTATGATCACATTTGCCTGCCTTCAGGCCTCTAGCACCTCTCCTAGTAAATAAAAGTATCCATGAGAGTGGTTTCAGTTTGGTTCAGTAGCTCAGTTGTGTCCAACTCCTTGCGACCCCATGGACCACAGCACACCAAGCTTCCCTGTCCATCACCAATTCCCAGAGCTTGTTCAAACTCATGTTCACCAAGTTGATGATGCCATCCAACTAGTTCATCCTCTGTCATCCTCTTCTCCTCCTGCCTTCAATCTTTCCATCTTCAAGAGTGGTTTAGGGGTCTGATTTGCAAGCACTCCAAATACTCGGAGAGATGTAATTTGCCCTGACTGGAAAGTTGACCTTGCTTAATGCAATGAGATTCTTTTTTGATAACCATTTTACCCATCCTGGACTTCTCTTCCTTTACCAATGTTTGGTCTAGATTCTTTCTATTCAAAGTGGGGTTGGGGGAAGGGATAGCTATGGAGTTTGGGATGGACATGTACACACTGCTGTATTTAAAATAGGTAACCAACAAGGGCCTACTCTCTAGCACATGGAATTTTGCTTAATGTTACGTGGCAACCTGGATGGGAGGGGGATTAGGGGGAGAATGGCTACATGTCTATGTATGGCTGAGTCCCTTCACTGATCACCTGAAACTATCACAACATTGTTCATCAACTATACCCCAACACAACAAAAAAAGGTTAATTTAAAAAATTTAAAAAGAAATTGGTAAATATTAATAAAAAAAAAAAAAACCCAAAGTGGGGTTGGAAGTCCAGTTTCATCAGCATCACCTGGGAGCTTGTCAGAAGCACAGGATCTTGGGCCCCACCCAGACCCACTGAATCAGAATCTCCATTTTAACAAAATCTTGAAGTGATGCACATGCATGTTAAAGTTTGAAAAGCCCCAGGTTAGACTTTTCAGTATGAAAAATTTTCCTTGATAGAAAAGATAGGTACAAAGTGAACATAGAGGAGCTCTGCTCTGTCTTTATCATCCATCACTGTGTCACTTTCAATTGTATCCTTTTCTTTTTTTAAATTTGTTTTATTTTTTTTGAGAGCTAAGAGCTTTTATTCATGCAGAAAATATACTCACAATTTTCAAAATTATGATTCTTTTTTTATAAAAGGCATTTTCTAGATCACTGACTCAGAGTTTTACATATGTGTGTGTTAGAGACTTATGACACTGATAAATTTTCAATAAAAATAGAGAAAATATATTGTGAATATCTGAAGTGCACATTCACTAAAAAATACTGATTGATTGATTTGGCTGAGACAAGTCTTAGTCGTGGCATGTGAACACTTGGCTGTGGCCTGTGGGATCTCGTTCCCTGACCAGGGATTGAACCCCGGCTTCCTGTATTGGGAGTGCGGAGTCTTAGCCACTGGACCACTAGGGAAGTCCCCGTATCATTTTCTTGACTGTCTTCCTGCCCTTAACCTTACTGTGAAATGCTCTTTATGATGATCTTGCCAGTCTTTAAAAGCCCCAGGTCTACATCCAGTGTTGAGTCTTCTGAACAATTTATACAGGTCTATACCAGCCTCCTGCACTTATCAGTGACCTTGTGGGGCTCCTTCCCAAATTTAACCTTCTAAGAACTGAAGATAAGGGACTTTTCTTCATCAAGAATCTACAAAGTGCAGTGATTCTCTGCACAGAGAAATCTGTTGCAGTCCAGGGTACAGAGCACTCAGGAGTGGCTACATACCTCTCTCTCTGCACAGACCCTGAAACAAACCTAGATTTCCAAGATTGGCCCTAATATTGGCTCCTGAAGGATCTTGTTACTTATTCCAGAAAAGCAGACTATTCCATGTTTGGCTACCAGTGAGTGATACATGCTTTCTTAGGTAAGTACAGACCTGGGAGACCACACACCGCTTTCAAGTGTCCCACCCCAGCCCATTTGTTTCTGGGAGTCACACCTTGGTTTCTTTGCTTGTTCCTATACTGTTCCAGCTTCCAATTCTCATGCCCCCTGCTTGCAAGGCTATTTAGAGCAATCTGACAGCTTGGCATCCATGATGAGATACGAATATCCATGCTACCAGGGCTTACTGTAGCTCCTCCCAGAGCTTGCAAGCCTTGGGGTGCCCAAGTGGTTCTGGATTAGATGGGTATCCTCCCCAATTCTGTGCCATTCTCTGCTCCTGGGCCTCAAAGAGGAAAGAAAGCCCTGCTTTCTTTCAGTCTCTCAAAGTCTCCCTCAGGCAAGTCCAGAAACTCACGGTTCTCATTTGCTTAAGCACTGAAGTGAAAGGTCTAGAAAAGGAATCCATGCCATTTTATCCCCTCAGAACTCCTCTTGCCTTTGTCTAGCCCTCTTCACCACCAACAACTTATCTTTTCTCGTGTTTACAGAGCAAAAGGTCTTCCCTTGTGGCTCAGGTGGCAAAGAATCTGCCTGCAATGTGGCAGACCTGGGTTTGATCCCTGGATTGGGAAGATCCCCTGGAGAAGGGAAGGGCTATGCACTCCAGTATTCTGGCCTGGAGAATTCCATAGACTGTATAGTCCATGGGGTCACAAAGAGTTGGACACGACTGAGAAACTTTCACTTCACTTCACAGAGCAAAAGACTCCACAAATTCATATATATATTCATATATAGATGGATATAAAGACACTGTTAGGTGTTTGGGGGAGAAAGAAGGGGTATTGTATACTTTACCAGTGACTGGCCTCCAGTCAATTCAGCCAGAAGTGCCCAAATATCACTGAATTTTTTTAAGATTTTTTTAATATGGACCTTTTATAAAGTCTTTATTGAATTTATTCAATATTGTTTCTGTTTTATGTTTTGGTTTTTTGGCCCCGCAGCATGTGGGATCTTAGCTCCCTGACCAGGGATCAAACCTACGCCCAATGCATTGGAAGGTGAAGTCTTAACCACTGGACTGTCAAGGAAGTCCTTGCATTTGTTTAATTTCCAAACATTCAGGGAATTTCCCAGTTATCTTTCCAATTATTGATTTCTACTGTAATTCTTTTTCTACTGTGGTCAGTAAACATGCTCTGTACTATATTCATCTTTATAAATTTATTGATACTTTCATTATGGTCCAGCATGGTTTCTCATGCTGAATATCCCTCATCCACTTGAAAAGACTGTGTCTTCTGCTGTTGTTGGAGGGAGAGAGCTGTGAATGTTAATTAGGACAAGTTGTTTGATGGTATCTTAATGACCATCTACTTTTTCTATTGATGACTGAGAGAGGAGTGCTAAAGGCTTCAACTATAATTGTGGATTTGTTTATTTCTCCTTTAAATTCTACCAGGTTTTGCCTCACATATTTCACAGCTCTGTTATTAGGGGTACACACATATTCAGAATGATGACTTCTTATGGATTGAGCCTTTCATCATTATGAAATATCCTTCCCTATCTCCAGTAATACTCCTTATCTTAAAGTCTGTTTTCTCTGATGTTAATATAATCACTAGATTTCTTCAGCTTCATGTTTGTGTAGTATATATTTTTCCTTGTCCTTTTACTTTTTTTTTTTTTGGCAGCACCATGCAGTTTTCAGGATCTTTGGGGCTCCCTGCAGTGGAAGTGCTGTGTCCTAACCACTGGACCTCAAGGGAATTCCCTGTGTTTCTACTTTTACCCTAGTATTTAAACTATTAGACTGGGTTTCCCTTTCCTATAGGGAAGACTACCTATTTCTGTATTGCCAGGCTGACAGCATCTAGCTTTCATTTGGAGTGTTTACCACAGTCCCTGTAATTATTGATATGGTTGTTTCTAAATCTCCCATCTTGGGATTTCTTCATATTTGTCCTATTCTTTCTTTTTTCCCCCTCCTTTTCTCCCTTCCTTAACATTTCCTGAGTATTTTTAGTATCCTATTTTGGCTTTTTAGCCATATGTCTTATTTTATGTTTTAGTAGTTGATCTGAACACCACAGTAGGAATCCATAACTTATCACAGTGTACTTTGAATTAATACTGTACCAGTTCACATAAAATGTAACAGCCTTTTAACAGCACACTTCCCTTTACTCCTTTCCTTCCCATTGTAATCTTGTTTTCTACTTCTAAATAGATTACAAATTCCACAAGACACTGTAATTCTTTTTGTTTAAAATACTCAATTGTCTTTTCAGTACATTAAGAAATGAAAAATGAGTCTTTTATGTTTACCCAGACATTAACATGTCCAGTGCTTTTCATTCCTTCACATAGCTCTGAATTTCCAGCTGGTATAATTTCCCTTAAGTCTGAAGAATTTCCTTTAATAATTCTTATGGAACAAGTCTGCTGGGGATGAATTACAATTGGTTCTCATTACTGAAAGTTCTGTAGTTATGTTCTATAGAGTCACCATGCACACTGAGTTAATGAAGCCTGAACCAGTGCCTCTAGGGCAAATACAAGGTTAGGGTTCTGCTACCGTCTGGTCAAAACATGGTCATCAATGGATCAATAAGTAACCCTGTTTTATGTGTTTCCATTTAAAGATAACTTACTTAATATACCGACACATGTACTTTCTCTGTAAGGCACGTCAAGCCTTCTTGCACTTGGGAACACTAGTCAGCACTTCAGCACAGCCTTGAGGGTCATTTTAAATAGCAAAATCACCAATAAAAACGTGGCAGTAAACAGACCACAGAAACGACACTTTTTTTTTTTTTTAACAACATGAGAGCTGAAACAAGAAGGCATTGCTTTGCTTGACCTCAGCTGGGAATGTGCACTTTGGGAATTCAAAATTTTGCCACTCTGTGCATGTCTCTGAATGACTTCAAAAGTGCCACAAGAGCGTTGATTTGGGGGGTTACAGATAAATTTCAGCCAGTAGGTGAATTTGTAAATATGGAATCCATGAATAATGAGAATTGACAGTATCTGATCTTTCTAGAATTTGTTATCATCCTTTAAAGAGTGTTGAGCTTAGTTCTAGCAGTTCTCACTCATCTGATGCCTGAAAATAATTGTTCCATATATTTTGTTTACTTACATATGTTCACAGCCAGAAGGTAAATCTGATGCCCATCACTCTATCATGCCCAAGCCATCCCTGAATTTGGAAAGGAAGATGTAAACTCTGTATTCAGTCTCCCAACAAGTATTGTGTGGATGTGAATGAAGAGGTGTCCAGGGGTACCTTTGCAAAATTTGTTTATTGTATAAATGACTACTTTTTAGCATCCTGTTAGGTGTTGTGAAAAATGAAGAAGAGTAAAAACTCTGCTCTTCTTCCTAAGGAGTTTTCATTTCAGAAGACAAGATGTCATACATGAAATGTCAGCATTTCTCTCACTACAGTCCTGATTGCTGGCCTTAACTCTGTTCCCCTGCAAGCCCTGCCCACAAAACTGTTACAGAGATGTCTTCAGGCTGAGGGATCAAGCAAAATCTCCACTGGATACAACACTCTCAAGTTGCCCTATTACACGTGGGTCCTATTAATACATTTGACATTTGGGGTGACCAACTGATTCTGCTTTAACCAGAACTTTCTCAGGAAATTCTATGTCCCAGGAACCCCATCAGTCCCAGGAAACTAGACTAATCAGCCACTGTAGCCCATGTTCCCCACAGATTTCCATTGCTTGGACATGGTTTTTCCAGTAGTCATGTATGGATGCGAGAGTTGGACTGTGAAGAAGGCTGAGCACCGAAGAATTGATGCTTTTGAACTGTGGTGTTGAAGAAGACTCTTGAGAGTCCCTTGGACTGCAAGGAGATCCAGCCAGTCCATTCTGAAGGAGATCAGCCCTGGATGTTCTTTGGAAGGAATGATGCTGAAGCTGAAACTCCAGTATTTTGGTCACCTCATGTGAAGAGTTGACTCATCGGAAAAGACTCTGATGCTGGGAGGGATTGGGGGCAGGAGGAGAAGGGGACGACAGAGGATGAGATGGCTGGATGACATCATCGACTCTATGGATGTGAGTTTGAGTGAACTCCAGGAGATGGTGATGGACAGGGAGACCTGGTGTGCTGTGATTCATGGGGTCGCAAAGAGTTGGACACGACTGAGCGACTGAACTGAACTGAATTCAAAAAAAGGTGTAATATGTGGAGTACAGAGGAATGATCTCTAGTCCTCAAATACTTTTTTTTTTAACCTGCAGTGTCACATGGCTCATAATTCCATCAGAAATAATGATGCTGGGTTGGTGGCATTCTATTGGAAATTCTTGTTAAAATGCAAATATTTCTGGAAATCATGACATTAAACAATTATCAATTATTAATATGCGATGGGAATTTAACAGATCAGCCAGTAGAGACCAGGACTATGAGAGAACAAGAAAGATTAGATTTGACAGAAGGCTGCCAGTTTTAAGTAAGTGGTAACACCTCCCTTTTCCAAGTGTTGGGCAAGACAAGTAGTGGTTCTTTACTTGTTTGTTGTTGTTCAGTCACTAAGTTCTATCCAACTCTTTGCAACCCCACGGACTGCAGCACACCAGGCTTCCCTGTCCTTCACCATCTCCCGGAGTTTGCTCAAACTTATGTCCACAGAGTTGGTGAAGCTATCTCATCCACTGTCACCCCCTTCTACTTTTGCTTACAATCTTTCCCAGAATCAGAGTCTTTTCCAATTAGTCAGCTCTTCCCATCTGGTGGCCAAAGTACTGAGGCTTCAGCTTCAGCATCAGTCCTTCCAATGCCTATTCAGGGTTGATTTCCTTTAGGACTCACAGGTTCGATCTCCTTGCAAGGAGTCCAAGGGACTCTAAATGTCTTCACCAGCACCACAGTTCAAAAGCATCAATTCTTCAGTGCTCAGCCTTCTTTATGGTGCAACTCTCACATCCATACATGATTACTGGAAAAAACATAGCTTTGACTATAGGGACCTTTGACAGTAAAGTGATGTCTCTCATTTTTAATATGCTGTCTAGGTTACTCATAGTGTTTCTTCCAAGGAGCAAATGTCTTTTAATTTCATGGCTGCAGTCACCATCCACAGTGATTTTGGATCCCAAGAAAATAAAATCTGTCACTACTTCTCCACTTTTCCCCTTATATTTGCCATGAAGTGGTGGGACCAGATGACATAATTTTAGTTTTTCTAATGTTGAGTTTCAAGCCAGCTTTTTCACTCTCCTCTTCTACCCTCATCAAGAGGCTCTTTAGTTCCTTTTCACTTTCTTCCATTAGAGTGGTAACATCTGCATACCTGAGGTTGTTGATATTTCTCCTGGCAATTTTGATTTCAGCTTGTGATTCATCCAGCCTGGCATTTCACATGATGTACTCTGCATAGAAGTTAAATAGCAGGATGACAGTATACAGCCTTGTCATAGTCCTTTCCCAATTTTGAACCAGTCAGTTGTTTCATGTAATGTTCTAACTTTTGATTCTTGACCCACATACAGATTTCTCGGGAGACAGGTAAGGTCGTCTGGTATTCCCATCACTTTAAGAATTTTCCACAGTTTACTGTGATCCACACATTCAAAGCTTTAGTGTAGTCAATAAAGCAGAAGCAGATGTTTTTCTGGAACTCCCTTGCTTTCTCCATGGTCCAATGAATGTTGGCAATTTGATCTCTAGTTCTTCTGTCTCTTTGAACCCAGCTTGTACACCTGGAAGTTCTCCGTTCATGTACTGCTAAAGCCTAGGTTGAAGGATTTTGAGCATAACCTTGCTAGCATGTGAAATGAGCACAATTGTCTGCTATCTTGGGAAGATGGCTTGGAGAAGGAAATGGCAACCCACTCCAGTATCCTTGCCTGGAAAATCTCATGGACAGAGGCGCCTGGTGGGCTGCAGTCCATGGGGTCGCAAAGAGTCGGGCATGACTGAGTGACTAACACTTACTCACTTTGAACATTCCTTGGCATTGGCCTCCTTTGTGATTGGAATGAAAACTGATCTTTTCCAGTCTGAGGCTACTGATTTTTTCAAAATGTGCTGACGTAGTGAGTGCATCACTTTCACAGCATCATCTTTTAGGAATTGAAATAGCTCTGCTGGAATTTCATCACCTCCACTCCATTCTTTGTAGTAATGCTTCCTAAGGCCCACTTGACTAGGTGAGTGACAAGGCCATTGTGGTTATCCCGGTCATTAAGACATTTTTGTATAATTCTTCTGTGTATCCTTGCCACCTCTTCTTAATCTCTTCTGCTTCTGTTTGGCCCTTACCTTTTCTGTTTTTTATTATGCCCATCCGGCATGAAACATTTCCTTGATATTTCCAATTTTCTTAAAGAGATCTCTAGTCTTTCCCAATCTACTGTTTTCCTCTACTTCTTTCCATTGTTCATTTAATGGCTTCTTATCTCTCCTTGCTAATCTCTGGAACTCTGCATTCAGTTAGGTATAGCTTTCCCTTTCTCTCTTGCTTTTTGCTTATCTTCTTTCCTCAGCTATTTGTAAAGCCTCCTCAGTCAACGATTTTGCTTTCTTGTGTTTCTTTTTCTTTAGGATGGTTCTGGTTACTGCCTCCTACACAGTGTTAGGTATCTCTGTCCATAGATTTTTCAGGCACTCAGTCTACCAGATCTAATCCCCTGAATCTATCTTAACTGCCAATATAAGGGGCTTTGATTTGGGTCCTATCTGACTGGCCTAGTCATTTTCCCTACATTCCTCAATTAATCTACAGGCTAGGAGTCAGCCAATCAAGGCAACGTAGAGGCAAGGAGTGAGCCAAACAGGGCAAACTACAGGCTAGCAGTCAGTCAATCAAGACAAACCATAGTCTAGGAGCTCGCCAATCAAGGCATACTACAGCCTAGGAGTCAGCCAATCATGAGAAAGTACAGGTTAGCTTTCAGCCAATCAGGGCAAGCTACAGGCTGGGGCTTCCCTGGTGGCTCAGGGGTAAAGAGTCTACATGCAAAGTAGGAGCCACAAGAGAAGGGGGTTTGATTCTTGGGTCTGGAAGAACCCCTTCCAGAGGGCATTGACAACTCACTCCAGTATTCTTAGGTGGAGAAGCCCATGGACAGAGGAGCCTGGTGGGCTACAGTCGAGGTCCCAAAGAATCCAACATGACTGAGAAACTGAGCACGCACGCATGCCTGGCAGTATCCACCTAGGACCAGCCACAGATCATCCCCTCTAGATAAGACCATCAAAATAAATAAGTAAATCACAGTAACAAGAACTACCTTTTATTGAGTGGACTCTAGGTCAGAGAGTGTTGGAAGGGATTTATAGACATAACCCCATGAAATCCTCACCACCACTCTGTAACATGGGGACCATTACTATAAATGAGGAAACAAAGCCACAGAGAGGTTAAAAATGTAGTCCAGGTCACAGAATTACAGAAGAATTCAAATTCAGGTTTTCCTGACTATGCAGGAACTTTAGATTTTTTTACCTTCAACTTTTTATTATGAAAAACTTCAGGCATATACAAAAGTGGAGTGAAAATCTCAAGACCCTGCTGTGCCCCTAGCTTGAGTGACTATCAATTCAAGGCTAATCTCATTGCATCTATACCCACATTTACTTCTCCTCCTCTGGATATTAAAGCAAACAATAGACATCATTATTCCAGTATAGTTCTCTAAAATGACTCTTTTTAAAAGCATAGTCACAACATTTTATCACACCTAAATATTAACAAATATTCATCAAAGATTCAATCAGTATTCAAATATCCTTGATAGGTTCATGAATTTTTACAGATATTTTTTGTTCCTATCAACATTTAGAGAAGACCACATAGTGCAAATAGTTGGTGTATCTTTTAAGTCTCTTTTAATCTATAGGTTCCTCCACCAATTATTTTTTTCTACTGGAACTTTTTCTTGCAGATGTCGGCTGGTTTCGACTGGAGAGTTTTCCACTATCTATGGATTTTGGTGATTATATCCCAGTAGTATCCTTCAAGAAAACTGGTAGTTAGATGTAGAGATTCATTGATGATTAATTTTTTGGCAAGAGAGCTTCATAGGTGGTGCTGTGTGTTTTCATCAAAAGTATGTAATATCTGGTTATCTCTCTTCTTGTGATGGTAACAGCCATTAATGAGCATTGTCTAGATCCATTATTTCATTGTTGTTCCCGTTGTTCAGTCACCAAATCATGTCCAACACTTCGAGACCCCATGGACTGCAGCATGCCAGGCTTTCCTGTCCTCACCAGCTCCCAGAGTTTGTCCATGTTCATGTCCATTGTGTTGGTAATGTCATCCAGTCGTCTCATCCTCTGATGCCCTCTTCTCCTGCCCTCAATCTTTCCCAGATCAGGGTCTTTTCCAATGAGTTGGCTGTTTGCATCAAGTGGCCAAAGTATTAGAGTTTCAGTTTCAGTCCATTGAATGAATATTCAGGGTTTATTTCCTTCCTTATTTCATTTCTGCTGCTGCTGCTTCTAAGTCGCATCAGTCGTGTCTGACTCTGTGCGACCCCATAGATGGCAGCCCACCAGGCTCCCACGTCCCTGGGATTCTCCAGGCAAGAACACTGGAGTGGGGTGCCATTTCCTTCTCCAATGCATGAAAGTGAAAAGTGAAAGTGAAGTCGCTCAGTCGTGTCTGACTCTTAGCAACCCCATGGACTATAGCCTACCAGGCTCCTCCATCCACGGGATTTCCCAGGCAAGAGTCCTGGAGTGGGGTGCCATTCCTTATTTCATTAGGGATTGTCAAATGGCGATACTCTGTAATCCCTTTTTCACTCATTGGCTCATGTACTTCTATAAACAAAAACCTCTTGTCACCAAGTTTTTAGTTACACTAAATGCTATATGTATAGAAGAGACTGCAGTGACAATGTTGCTGGTGTAGGTCTCCATGTGCACCTCAGGCTTGGGCTCCCTGTGTTTACAATCACACCTCCAGCCTTTCTTTCCTAAGTATATCTTGCATACTAGTGTGTCTGGGTCCAGCCTTGACCACAAGAAATTGGGAGAAAGATTTTTAAATCTATGAAGTATAAATCCAGGGACTTGCCTGTCAATCTAATGGACGTCACCTTCCAGTACAGGGGATGCAAGTTTGATCCCTGGTCAAAGAGCTAAGATCCCACATACCTCATGGCCAGAAAAAAAAAAAAAAAAACATAAAACAGAAGCAATATTGTAACAATTTAATAAAGAGTTTAAAAATGGTCCACATCAAAAATATTTTTAAAATAAAATATAAAATATAAATTCAGGAGGGTCAACCTCCATTTAAATAGAATTTCAGAAAGAAAGAAAAACAGTTGAGGGGAGGAAGTAATGTTTTAAAAAAGAAGAAAAATTCTAACTGAAAACTTCAGTTTGAAAAGACCACTGAGTTGTAAGTAGAATGAAAGACAAAACACTTGTGTATAAGCACAGCTTGTGAAATTTTAAGATTTCAAGAATAAAGGGGTGAGCCTTAAAACTTCTGGTGAGAAAAGAAGTCTACAAAGAAATGACAATCCTCATTAGCAGCACTTAAATGCTAAAACAACAACAACAAACACAAAAATATTTGTAAAGTTAGAGAAAATGACTTTGAATGTAGAATTCTATATTAGTTAAATATAAGAACAAAATAGACATTTTTAGACATGAAGTATGAAAGAAATGGCAACCCACTCTAGTATTCTTGCCTAGAGAATCCTGTGGACAGAGGAGCCTGGTGGGCTGCTGTCCATAGGGTCACACAGAGTCGGACACGACTGAAGTGACTTAGCAGCAGCAGCAGACATGAAGTAAGTCAGAAGTTTTAACTCCCAGTTACCTCCTCTGAAAAAATTAATTACTTGAGGATGTACTCCAGCGATCAAAAAAACAAATCTAAGAAAGAAGACCTGGGATCTAAGGAGAAGAAATTCTAAGCCAGGAACACAATGGAAAAAATTCTAAGATGGCAACTGTGAAGAGGGGAGGCCTGGAAAGAGTCAGTAGATGTCAGAGCATTTAACAAGTTGTCCATCCAAACAGTTGGAAGAAACGAGTAATATCATGATAAAAACACAAAAACCTTTTGCCAACAACAACAACAAAAAAGACAATTAGAAACTCTAAGAAAAACACACTTCCTCCAAAAGTCATGACCCACATATAAAACAATGTAAAATGTGGCGTGACAAAGCAACTGGTGGACTGTAAGCAAAGAGAAATGATTTGAACTGGAAATTTGTGCTATTCTCCCCTTCAAGTGTTTTTTTAAAATAAGATCATATTACATATACTTCCCAGCATCCTGTCTTTTCCACTTAACAATACTTTGAAGAATCTCTCTAAATCTGTTGCTATAGACCTAATTCTTCATTGTTAATGGACAATACTCAGTGATGTAGATGCACCAGATTTCTATGCTATTAACGACTGATTGGAATTGATTCTATTTCCTTTTTTTGCCACTGCAAACTGAGCTACTGCTAACATCCTTATACATATATCTTTGTTTATATAGTAGTGTTACTATTTCTGTTGGTACATTTCTTTTTCTTTTTTTTTTTTTTTTTTTGGCCCCGTAGCATGTGGGATCTTAGTTTTCCAACCAGGGATCGAACCTATGCCCCTCACATTGAGAGGTGGAGTCTTAACCACTGGACCATCAGGGAAGTCCTATAGTACTTTTCACTTTAAACTTTATATACTGTTTGAATTTTTGCCATCAACAACTATTAATTTTATTTAGGACAAAGCAACTATTCATTTTATTTAGGGTTTTGAAATTACATGCATCTGAATTCAGACCCACTAAGGCTCAGAATCTGCTGGTGGAAGTGTGAGGTAATGCACCCCACTTTGAAAAATTATTCAGCATAATTAACCAGACTTGAGCATGCACAGCCCTATGACCCAGCAGCTCTACCCTTTAGCACATCCAATGCAAATGCATACACACGTGCCCCGAGAGATATGGGCAACGTTGTTCTTATCACTTCTATTTGTAATAGCTCAAAACAGAACACTACAAATGTCTAACAACAGTAAAGATAAGTAAGTTGTGGTATATCCCTACACTAAAACACTGTACAGTAGCTCTTCTAAAAACTGTGGTCTGTGGGCCCCTGGGGAATCCCTAAAACCCTTATGTGGATCCTGAAGGTCAAAACCCTTTTCACAATAAGACTAAAAGGATATTTTCCTTTTTCACTACATGGACATTTGCACTGATGGTGCAAAAGCAAAGGTAGATCAAAAAAAAATTGCTGGTGCCTTAGCACCTCATGCGAAGAGTTGACTCATTGGAAGAAAACTCTGATGCTGGGAGGGATTGGGGGCAAGAGGAGAAGGGACGACAGAGGATGAGATGGCTGGATGGCATCACTGTCTCGATGGACGTGAGTCTCAGTGAACTCCGGGAGTTGGTGATGGACAGGGAGGCCTGGCGTGCTGCGATTCATGGGGTCGCAAAGAGTCGGACATGGCTGAGCGACTGATCTGATCTGATCTGATCTAGCACATGTTAAGGCAGCAATACCAACTGTATCACTATTCACTGCGTTCTTCACCCCCACACACTCCCAGTAAACAAAGCCCTTGATGAAACAGTATAAAAGTTAATTGTATTAAATTTCAACCATTGAGTACAGTTACAAAATTTTCCATGTGATGAAATAGGGAGCACGCATAAAGCACATCTGTTACGTATCAATGTGCAATCGTTGCCTGAAGGAAAAGTACTTGTTTTTGTGAGCTGAATTAGACACTTTTTTCATGGAACACCATTTTTGCTTGAAAAGAAGACCCACAGACAGACTATAATTATTCAGACTGAGGCTTTTGGCAGATAGCTCCTTGAAAATGAGTGAAGTGAGTCTGTCACTTAACTGACAGTGTTTGCTACCAGTGATAACAATGGAGACAATGGAGCTTTCAAATAAAAATTCCAATTTTTGCTCTAACCTCCTCATCTCCAAGATGACCAAGGAAAGAAAGAACTGTGGTAATGCCCCAAAGGGCCATGGCCACATACAACCTATTCGCTGTACCAACTGTGCCCAATGTGTGCCCAGGGATAAGGCCATTAAGAAGTTTGTCATTTGGAACATCGTAGATGCCACAGCCATCAGGGACATTTCTAAAGCGAGTGTTTTTGACACCATGTGCTTCCCAAGCTGTATGTGAAACTACATTACTGCATGAGTTGTGCCATTCAGAGTAAGGCAGTTGGGAATCCAGGAAGTCCAGAAGGACCCAACACCTCCATCACGATTTAGACCTGTGGTTGCTGCCCCATAGCTTCCACCAAAGCCCATGTAATGAGCTAAGTCCTTAAAGACTGAAGAAATACTGTTCCCTGAAAAGATAATAAAATGGAAATTACATTTTAAAAAATTCAAATTTGGGGAAACCTATCCACCACTATGGGGGCTTTCCTGGTGGCTCAGACAGTAAAGAATCTGGCTGCAATGCGGGAAACCCAGACTCCATCCCTGGGTCGGGAAGATCCCCTGGAGAAGGGAATGGTAACCCACTCCAGTAATCTTGCTTGGGAAATGCCACGGAGAAAGGAGCCTGGTGGGCTACAGTCCACGGGGTGGCAAAAGAGCCAGACATGACACAGCAACTAACACTTTCACTTTCTTCATCCACCACCGTGAGTTTGACAGCTTCCCAAATGGTTAAAGACTTTGCTGATGGGACCTGTGCTAATAGTAACAAATGTGATTTTTTTGCTACTGTATAGTAAAATGTGTTAATATTTGGAAAGTCTGCACACCTCAGTGAAACAATATTTTCCAAATGACCAATAGAGAATGTTGTAAAATCAAGCATGGGTGAAAGATTGATTCAAAGTGCAAGATAGATCAATGGGATTTTTCTAAAGCAATTGTATCCAAGAATAACTGACACACAATAAACTGCACATATTTAAAGTATAATTTGTTAAGTCTTGACATATGTCAACACCTATGAACCCAGCACTATAATCAAGATAATGAGCATTTCTAAAACCCCAAAAGTTAGCTCATGCCTCTGTGTAATCTGTCTCTTGCACCTCTCTCTCCTTCCCACACCATCCAGAGGCAACCACTGATCTGTTTTGTTGTGTGTATTAGTCGCTCAGTCGTGTCCAACTCTTTGCGACCCCACAGACTACAGCCCGCCAGGCTCCACTGTTCATGGGATTTACAGGCAAGAATACTGGAATGGGTTGCCATTCCCTTCTCCAGGATATCTTCCCGAGCCAGGGATCAAACCCAGGTCTCCTGCATTTCAGGCAGATTCTTTATTGCCTGAGCTGCTTTGTTAATAGAGATTAGTTTACATTTTCTAGAATTTTATGTGAATAGAATCATATAGTACATACTCTTTTGGTCTAGCTTCTTGTACTTAGCATATTGTTGCATGTAGTATTCCACTGTGTGGGTACATCACAATTTATCCATTCACCTATTGATGGACATTTGGGCTGTTCCTAGGTTTGGTCTACTATAAATGAATCTGCTGTGGACATTCTTGTACAAGTCTTTGTATGTACATAGACTTTGATTTCTCTTGGGTAAATAACCTAAGAGTGAATATGGTAGGTGTATGTTTAACATTTCTAGAAACTGACAAACGTTTTCCAAAGGGAGCTCCTGACCTTTAATCAACCTTTAAGCAAGGACTGTTTCTCATCTATCCAGCTCAGGGTCAACTTGACAACAGAAGGTTAATTAACCAGCCACTGATAAAGTAAATGAAAATGACCTGAAATTCTCTGAAAGGTTTGGACCAGCCTGCTCCACTCATCACAGATAAATCAGTAAATAGGTACTGCATTCCTGTGTGCAATGCCTCATAGGGAGACATTGTTGTGGATAGAGAAGCAAGTACCACTGACTGCCTGGAGCTGTACTAGAAGGTAGGGACTCATCAGTACCTAAGACCCACGGCTTATCCTAGTTCATAGTCTAGAGGGGAAGACAGACACTTGGATGATGATAACAAAAGATTGTCAAATTCTAAGACAGAGATGAGCACAAAGTGTTATGGGAGCATAAGAGAGTGGATATGAGCTGGAGTGGGGAGGTAAGGGAAGTAGTTTGGTGCCTAGGAAGATGCTTAAGAGGAGGAATGTCAGGTGGGTCCTGAGGGTCACCAGTTTACCTGGTAGTAAAGAATGGAAGAAGGATGCCACTGCAGGTAAAGGAGATAGCATGAAGAATGGACAACATGGATGCATGTGTTTGCACCTATCTAGGGAAAGAAATGGCTGGAGCATCAGAGTGACAGATGGGGCCTGAAAAGCCAACTAGGGCCATGAAAACCACACCAAGGGGTTTTCCCTTCACCCTGACAAGTATGTCTTCTGCCTTCCAAGCAAACAGATATTATCTTCTGCCAACATTCCCATCTCCACTTGCCTGGACAGAACTTTCCCATCCTCTTCACTTCCTACCCAAACTGGATCAACTTTATTCCTTACATCATGCATTTACACATTTACCAAATGTACTGGGTGCTTTGCAACATACTAATGTCGTGTCTCCTAGGCCGGCTTATTTGTATCTATTGCTAATTGACATGCAGAACTCAAAAGATGACAAATCCTTCTGCCCCATCACCATTCCTGTGGCCTCTGGGGTTTGGCCAAGACCTCTGGAACCCAGGCCCTCCCAGCAGCACACAGTGTCAGTCTTCTGATATATTTGCCCAGACTCTCATTCATACTCACTGCCACATTTCTCCCTCTTTTTTGTTCTAGAAAATACAATTATTTTCATTAAAATGCGTTATATATATATTAACATGTAATGAATTTGATATTTTTAATGAATTGAATATTTTTTTAATTTCTCAGTTTAATTTCCTATACAGTAAATATCTTAGATACAATTCACAGAAACACAAGTTCTTTAGGTTCCTCAATAGTTTTTATAAATGGAAACAGTTTCCAAGACCAAAAAGTTTGAGAATTGCTATACAGCTATGAAAATGAGCAACTACTGCTACTCACAACACCATTTATAAATTTCACACACACAGACACAAAAGCATAGATACTGGATAGACCATTTATATAAAGCTCTGAAACAAGAAAAGCTAATTAATGGTGTTGGAAATCAGGATGGGGGTTTCTCTGGTGGTTCAGTGGTTAAGAATCCACCTGCCAATGCAGGAGACAGAGGTTCTATCCCTAGTCCTGGAAGATTCCACTTGCCTTGGGGCAACTAAGCCCAGGAGCTACAACTGTTGAGGCTAGCGCTCTAGAGCCTGTGCTCTGCAGCAAGAGAAGTCACTGCAATGAGAAGCCCATGCACCACAATTAGAGAGTAGCCCCTGCTTGCCACAACTAGAGAAAGCCCATACATACACAGCAACAAAGACATAGGGCAGCTAAAAGTAAATGAATACAATTAAAAAAAAAAGAAATCACTATGGTGGTCACCTGGGGGAAGAAGGGGGGGCCGTGTGGTTCAGAAGAGGAGTGTGAGGGGTTCTAGGATGCTGTCCCTGTGCTGTTTACTGGCCTAAGTGCTAGTTACCCAAGTGTATTCAACTGGTGACAATTCATTGGTATATCACACATTTTCCTATACATGTGTTTGGCTTGGCTTTTTTTTTAAGTTGAAAAAGTATGCCCCATCCACCTTAGCTCTGCTATCTTGTTGTGAGTTGGAAAAGTTACTTGACCTCTCTTCACTTATTCAACCAACAATTCTCAAGAACTGCTCAGACAGGCACTGTGGTACACAGTAGGCACAGTAGCAGGACGGAATACATGGTCTCAGCCTTGTCTAGTGCAGCGCAGGAGACACAACCGTTAAAAATGTAATCACAGGGATGACAAAAAGAGAGCTACGGGGACTACAGAATGTATAACAGGAGACTTAACCTTCACAGCCAGTCTGAGATGGGGAGGGAACTGTCGGGGGGTGGGGGGTGTTGTAATTTCCTCGGTTCTGTCTTGCCACAGCAAAAATTTGAAATGACGGATGGATCAGTGTTACAGCTCAGTTTTATTTGGCAAGTAAAGGAAAATACATCCTAGACGCATGAGGGCAGGCCAACCCAAAAGAGGCGAAGAGAAGAGAAGCCAGTGGCTCAATTTTGGCTCCTCTTTTTATGTATTTTCTCCTCCCCTGAGCCTGCCCTATGTAAATTGGGATAGCCAGGAGGGCTGTTGTTTCACCTGAGGTTCTCATTTGGCTCTTCGGACCTTCCTTTGTTCTGTTTTCATGGACTTTTCCTCTTCTTTGTCTTGTAGCCACTGCCATTCTGGACTCCTTTTTCCTATTCTAACTACCTAACAGAATGCTTAGCTGAACTGTGAGAGATGAGCAGGAGTAAGTCACAAAAGGAATGGTGAAAACTGTCACTTGACTTCTCTGCTTGGCTGTTTAATAGGCATCTCATTCTCTTTTTTTGCATATTTTCTTTTCTTACTTTTTAATATTGAAGTATAGTTGATTTACAATGTTCTATTAATTTCAAGTATACAGCAAAGTGATTCAGAAACATATATATACTCTGTTTCAGATACCTTTCCATTATAGGTTAATACAAGATATTGAGTAGTGTTCCCTGAGCTATACAGGCATGTGTGCCTACTCAGTCGTGTCCAGCTCTTTGTGACCCCATGGACTGTAGCCCACCAGGCTCCTCTGTTCATGGGATTCTCCAGGCAAGAATACTGGAGCAGGTCACCATTTCCTCCTCCAGGGGGTCTTCCTGACTCAAGAATTGAACCCATGTCTCCTGCACTGCTGCTGCTGCTGCTGCTAAGTCGCTTCAGTCGTGTCCGACTCTGTGCGACCCCATAGACGTCAGCCCACCAGGCTCCCCCATCCCTGGGATTCTCCAGGCAAGAATACTGGAGTGGGTTACCATTTCCTTCTCCAATGCATGAAAGTGAAAAGTGAAAGTGAAGTCGCTCAGTCGTGTCCAACTCTTAGCGACCCCATGGACTACAGCCTACCAGGCTCCTCTGTCCATGGGATTTTCCAGGCAAGAGTACTGGAGCAGGTCACCATTTCCTCCTCCAGGGGTCTTCCTGACTCAGGAACTCAGGAATTGAACCCATGTCTCCTGCACTGCTGCTGCTGCTGCTGCTAAGTTGCTTTAGTCGTGTCCGACTCTGTGCGACCCCAGACATCAGCCCACCAGGCTCCCCATCCCTGGGATTCTCCAGGCAAGAATACTGGAGTGGGTTACCATTTCCTTCTCCAATGCATGAAAGTGAAAAGTGAAAGTGAAGTCGCTCAGTCGTGTCCAACTCTTAGCGACCCCATGGACTACAGCCTACCAGGCTCCTCTGTCCATGGGATTTTCCAGGCAAGAGTACTGGAGCAGGTCACCATTTCCTCCTCCAGGGGGTCTTCCTGACTCAGGAACTCAGGAATTGAACCCATGTCTCCTGCACTAGCAGGCAGATTCTTTACCAGTCAGCCACCTGGGAAGCCCCTGTGCTACACAGTAGGACCTTGTTGATTATCTATTTTATATATAGCAGTGTGTATCTGCTAATCCCAAACTCCTAATTTATCCCTCCCCACCTTTCACTTTAGTAATCATAAATGTGTCTTCTGTGTCTGTGGTTTTATATTTGTTCTGTATATAAATTCATGTGTATCATTCTTTGGCATCTCAATCCTAATACAGCCCTGTCTCTCTGTCTCCACCCCCTCTCCACCCCCCACTATTTGACCAGCCAGCTCCTCCCATCTTTGCCACATCAGCAAGGGCAACTTCATCCTGCTGACTTCTCAGGCCCAAAACCTTAGAATCATCCTAAATGTTTCTCTTCGTGTCACATCCCATATCCAATGCCATCATACCCCTCATATCCAGTGCCATCTTTTCTTGAAGCTGGTAAAGTTTTAGTTTCAGGGACCCTCACATTCCAAGGTCCTGAACAGGTCCATAGGCATGTGTTCACATTGTCATAGATTTTTATGTGATTGGGAAAGATATTTTAACTGCAGTCAGTTGAGACCACTGTCTCTTTCCACTCCAACATTCCTTCCATCACATTTTCCCCTTGTGTTGCATGATAGTTGAGTGACCATGGACATTTTGGGGATCCTGTTTACTGGAAGTTAAGATGTAGACACATTTAGCTGGGCCTTGGGGAGATACATTCATGTGGTTTGCATTCACTTCCTGGGGTCATGACAGGACAGTGGAGGACCAGAAGTCATATTGTGATGGGAATCTGTCCTATGGCACTTGGCATAGGAAGTATACAGATCGTAGAAGTGACAGAAGGTTTGAAATGTACACAGCCAGAATCTAGTCTATGTAGAATTCTCCCAAATTATGGAGCTGTTTGCAGAAAGTTTGCTTCTTATTGATGTCTAAATAAAAATGAAATTTCTCGTTAAAAATATATTGGGCAATGTAGCATACACAAATTCAAGTGCAGGCTACTCTTTTATTTTCTTCTGGTCCATTAAGCAAAATCGGCTTCCCTGGTAGCTCAGATGGTAAAAATTCTGCCTGCAATGCAGGAGACCTGGGTTTGATCCCTGACTCAGGAATATCCCCTGGAGAAGGAAATGGCAACCCACTCCAG
Source organism: Bos mutus (assembly GCF_027580195.1). Lineage (NCBI taxonomy): Eukaryota > Metazoa > Chordata > Mammalia > Artiodactyla > Bovidae > Bos > Bos mutus. The sequence goes on along the minus strand of NC_091646.1, from coordinate 28,710,106 downwards.
TATTCTTGCCTAGAAAATTCCATGGACAGAGGAGCCTGGCAGGCTACAGTCCATAGGGTCACAAAGAGTCAGACACAACTGAGTGATTAACACTTTCAAGTAAAATCAATCAGAATACCCATGTTTGTAACACAAACACCTGTAGCAGGACTGTAAGCAGTGTGTGTGTGTGTGATGTTTTCTTGATGAATCCCTGCATACCAAATCACATAAGTCTCAGAGTATCTGACCCACCCACTTTGTCTTGACAAAGCCTGACTGATCATTGTGATTTTTTTCTCACCTTAAATACATACTCACTTTTCTACCTAATGTTGTACTCTTAAAAAAAAAAGTCCCACAAATCTTAACAGCTTCAAGTCTTATATATAGACTGCAGCCCTGCTTACATGTTATACCCAACCAGCAAGTCCAGATGGCTGTACTGTCAAAATATATTCATAATCCAACCCCTTCTCACCACCTTGACTGCTGCTACTCCCCTAAACTAAGCCGCCACCTTCGCTCACTTGCCTTACTGCAGCTGCCTGCTGACAGTCTCCCTGCTTCATCCCTATCATATTCCACCCCCTACAGTCTATTCTCCACATAGCAGACAGAAGGAGCTTTTCATGCCATATGTAACTATTCTGCTCAAAACCTTCCAACAGCTTCATATTTTAATCAGAGAAAAACCAAACTCCGTAAAGCAGCCTACCTGCCCCTTCATGATCTAGCCTCCAGCAGCTAGTTTGCAGTCATCTCCAACCACACTTCCCTGCACTTGCTCCGGTCCACCCATACCATGCTCCTTGCTGTTCCCCAAAGATGTCCCACCAGGTACCCCTGCCACCCCCAACAAAAGTTCTTCATTCAGACATCCACGTGGCTTTTTCTGTCACTTCCTTCAAGTCTTTAAGTATGACTGTCTCAGTGAGGCTTACTTTGATCTTGCCATGAAAATTTTCACTCACTCACCCTTCTCTGCACTCTTTATCTCTCTTACTTTGCTCTCTACTTCTTTTTTCCAATAGTGCTTATCCCTTTCTAAAACACTAGGTGGCTTACTTATTGATTTTACTTATTCTTTTTAATCTCTCGCTTCCTTCTAGAATACAACCTGCTAACAGGCACAGGAATCTTTATTTACTCATTGCTATGGTGGCTCCCTGGTAAAGAATCCACCTGCCAATGCAAGAGATGCAGGTTCAATCCCTGGCTCAGGAATATCCCCTGGAGAAGGAGATGTCAACCCATTCCAGTATTCTTGCCTGGAAAATCCCATGGACACCGGCCAAGGGGCCACAAGAGAATCGGACAGGACTAAGCAACTAAAGAACAACTAATATCCTCAATATTTAGAATAGTGTCTAGCACTTAGTAGGCACTCAATAAATATCTGTTGAATGAATAAATAAATGAATTAAGAGTAGCCCAGGCAGTGGGAATGCAAATGCAAAGGTGAGAGGTGAAAGATGTGTGGCTTATTCAAAGAATTCAAAGAAGTCCCTAAGAGTATGGTCAAAAAGGAAAGTGGCTCAATCTGGAGTCAGAAAAGGTAGGCAGGAGCCAAAGGGGGAAGAGATCTGTAGACCAGAGTAAGAAGTCCCAAGCAAGGAAAATTCGTTGAGGAGTTATAACCAAGGGACTGATGTGATCATAGTTCACAGATACCATTGGCAGTTGTATATAGAAAATGGATCCCTGTGATGGTGGTGACAGGGGTGGGGGAGCAGGGTAAGGGGGTGAAGACCAGAGGCAAAGAGAGCAGTTAAGAGGCTACTGAAGTAGTTCAGGTGAGAGACAATGGTGTCTGACTACTTCGGGTGGTAACAATGGATATGGAGAGACGTGGAAAGATTTTTTATTTAGGAAGTAGAATCAAGGACTTCCCTGGTGGTCCAGTGGTTAAGACAGTGTCTTCCACTGCAGGAGGCATAGGTTCAATCCCTGGGGAGGGAACTAAGGTCCCACATGTGGGATGCAGCCAAAATTCTTTTAAAAAGGAAGTAGAATCAGAAAGCTCTGGTAATGAACTAAAAGAAGGAATTCTGATAAGAAGGGTGTGGTCATCTGTGCTGACTGCTGCTAGGATTTCAAGCTATCAAGGACTGAAAATTAAGTATATATTGGAATTTAGTGACAGGGAAGTAACAGGTGATCCTGTCGAGCCCAATTTCACAAAATGCAGATGATTCAATTCAGCCCAGCCTGAGAGCAAGGACAAGTGAGTGGGATCTAAGGAAGCACCGGTCACTGGATGTACTGACAAGACCTTGACACCCAATGGGCTCTCAATCCATGCCACTTTTCTTCCTCCTCTCTCTTGCATTAGTGATGTTGCATAACTGGGATAATCAGTCAGTTCAGTTCAGTCGCTCAGTCGTATCCAACTCTTTGCAATGCCATGGACTGCAGCATGCCAGGCTTCACTGTCCATCACTAACTCCCGGAGCTTACTCAAACTCATGTCCACTGAGTCGGTGATGCCATCCAACCATCTCATCCTCTGTTGTCCCCTTCTCCTCCTGCCTTCAATCTTTCCCAGCATCAGGGTCTTTTCAAATGAGTCAGCTGTTTGCATCAGGTGGCCAAAGTATTGGAGTTTCAGCTTCACCATCAGTCCTTCCAATGAACACCCAGGACTGATCTCCTTTAGGATGGACTGGTTGGATCTCCTCACAGTCCAAGGGACTCTCAAGAGTCTTCTCGAACACCACAGTTCAAAAGCATCAATTCTTCAGCGCTCAGCTTTCTTTATAGTCCAACTCTCACATCCATACACAACCACGGGAAAAACCATAGCCTTGACTAGACGGACCTTTGTTGGCAAAGTGATGTCTCTGCTTTTTTTTTTTTTTAATTTTATTATTATTATTATTTTTACTTTACAATATTGTATTGGTTTTGCCATACATCAACATGCATCCTCCACAGGTGTACACATGTTCTGCATCTTGAACCCCCTTCCCACCTCCCCCCCCATACCATCCCTCTGGGTCATCCCAGTGCACCAGCCCCAAGCTTCCTGTATCGTGCATCGAACCTGGACTGGCGATTCGTTTCTTATATGATATTATACATGTTTCAATGCCATTCTCCCAAATCATCCCACCCTCTCCCTCTCCCACAGAGTCCAAAAGACTGTTCTATACATCTGTGTCTCTTTTGCTGTCTCACATATAAGGTCATCATTACCATCTTTCTAAATTCCATATATTTGCATTAGTATACTGTATTGGTATTTTTCTTTCTGGCTTACTTCACTCTGTATAATAGGCTCCAGTTTCATCCACCTCATTAGAACTGATTCAAATGTATTCTTTTCAATGGCTGAGTAATACTCCATTGTGTATATGTACCACAGCTTTATCCATTCATCTGCCGATGGACATCTAGGTTGCTTCCATGTCCTGGCTATTATAAACAGTGCTGTGATGAACACTGGGGTACATGTGTCTTTTTCAATTCTGGTTTCCTTGGTGTGTATGCCCAGCAGTGGGATTGCTGGGTCATAAGGCAGTTCTATTTCCAGTTTTTTAAGGAATCTCCACACTGTTCTCCATAGTGGCTGTACTAGTTTGCATTCCCACCCAACAGTGTAAGAGGGTTCCCTTTTCTCCACACCCTCTCCAGCATTTATTGCTTGTAGACTTTTGGATCACAGTCATTCTGACTGGCGTGAAATGGTACCTCATAGTGGTTTTGATTTGCATTTCTCTAATAATAAAAGAGACCATAGCAAAAATCAACAAAGCCAAAAGCTGGTTCTTTGAAAGGATAAACAAAATTGACAAACCATCAGCCAGACTCATCAAGAAACAAAGGGAGAAAAATCAAATCAATAAAATTAGAAATGAAAATGGATAGATCACAACAGACAACACAGAAATACAAAGGATCATAAGAGACTACTATCAGCAATTATATGCCAATAAAATGGACAACGTGGAAGAAATGGACAAATTCTTAGAAAAGTACAACTTTCCAAAACTGGACCAGGAAGAAATAGAAAATCTTAACAGACCCATCACAAGCACAGAAATTGAAACTGCTTGTAGACTTTTGGATCACAGCCATTCTGACTGGAGTGAAATGGTACCTCCTTGTGGTTTTGATTTTGAATATGCTGTCTAGGTTGGTCAAAACTTTCCTTCCAAGGAGTAAGCGTCTTTTAATTTCATGGCTGCAATCACCATCTGCAGTGATTTTGGAGCCCAAAAAAATAAAGTCTGACACTGTTTCACTGTTTCCCCATCTATTTGCCATGAAGTGATGGGACCAGATGCCATGATCTTAGTTTTCTGAATGTTGAGCTTTAAGCCAACTTTTTCACTCTGCTCTTTCACTTTCATCAATAGGCTCTTTAGTTCTTCTTCACTTTCTGCCATAAGGGTAGTGTCATTTGCATATCTGAGGTTATTGATATTTCTCCCGGCAATCTTGATTCCAGCTTGTGCTTCCTCCAGCTCAGCATTTCTCATGATGTACTCTGCATATAAGTTAAATAAGCAGGATGACAATATACAGCTTTGATGTAATACTTTTCCTATTTGGAACCAGTCTGTTTTTCCATGTACAGTTTTAACTGTTGCTTCTTTACCTGCATACAGATTTCTCAGGAGGCAGGTCAGGTTGTCTGGTATTCCCATCTCTTGGAGAATTTTCCACAGTTTGTTGTGACCCACACAGTCAGGGCTTTGGCATAGTCAAGAAAGCAGAAGTAGATGTTTTTCTGGAACTCTCTTGCTTTTTGTATGATCCAACAGATGTTGGCAATTTGATCTCTGATTTCTCTGCCTTTTCTAAATCCAGTTTGAACATTTGGAAGTTCATGGTTCATGTACTATTGAAGCCTGGCTTGGAGAATTTTGAGTACTAATTTCCTGGCATGTGAGATGAGTGCAATCGTGTGATAGTCTGAACATTCTTTGGCATTGCCTTTCTTTGGGATTGGAATGAAAACTAAACTTTTCTAGTCCTGTGGCCACTGCTGAGTTTTCCAAATTTGCTGGCATATTGAGTGCAGCACTTTCACAGCATCATCTTTTAGGATTTGAAATAGCTCAACTGGAATTCCATCACCTCCACTAGCTTTGTTCATAGTGATGCTTCCTAAGTCCCACCTGACTTCGTATTCCAGGATGTCTGGCTCTAAGTGAGTAATCACACCATTGTGACTATCTGGGTCATAAACATCTTTTTTGTATAGTTCTTCTGTATATTGTTGCCATCTCTTCTTAATATCTTCTGTTTCTCTTAGGTCCATACCATTTCTGTCCTTTATTGAGCCCATCTTTGCATGAAGTATTCCCTTGGTATCTCTAACTTTCTTGAAGAGATCTCTAGTTTTCCCCATTCTATTATTTTCCTCTATTTCTTTGCACCGATCACTGAGGAAGGCTTTATTATCTCTCCTTGCTATTCTTTGGAACTCTGCATTCAAATGGGTATATCTTTACTTTTCTCCTTTACCTTTAGCATCCCTTCTTTTCTCAGCTATTCGTAAGGCCTCCTCAGACAACCATTTTGCCTTCTTGCATTTCTTTTTCTCGGGGATGGTCTTGATCATTGCCTCTTGTACAATGTCACGAATGTCCATTCATAGTTCTTCGGGCCCTCTGTCTATCAGATCTAATCCTTTTAATCTATTTGTCACTTCCACTGTATAATTGTAAGGGATTTGATTTAGGTCATACCTGAATGGTCTAGTGGTTTGTTTTTTACTTTCTTCAATTTAAGAACATACACTGAACTGGGGAAACAGACTCTTGGAGGGCAAAAACAGAATGCTGTGCAGACCAGGGCCCAGGAGAAAAGAGCAGTACCCCACAAGAGACTGACCCAGATTTACCTGTGAGTGTCTAGGAGTCTTCAGCACAGGCATGGGTCAATGGTGGCCTGCTGCAGGGTCAGGGACATTGAGTGTGGTAGTGTGTGAACAGGACCTTTTGAAGGAGGTTGCCATTATCTTCATTACTTCCACCATAGCTTGGCCTCAGGTCAAACAACAGGGAGGAAACACAGCCTCTCCCTGGATTACTGTGATATTGAATGGTTTGCCTTGGAAATGAACAGAGATCATTCTGTCATTTTTGAGATTGCATCCAAGTACTGCATTTTGGACTTTTGTTTTTCAGCATTCAGAAAACTAAGATTATGGCATCTGGTCCCATCACTTCATGGCAAATAGATGGGAAACAGTGGAAGCAGTGACAGATTTTATTTTGGGGGGCTCCAAAATCACTGCAAATGGTGATGGCATGAAATTAAAAGACACTTGTTCCTTGGAAGAAAAGCTATGACCAACCTAGACAGCTTATTAAAAAGCAGAGACATTACTTTGCCAACAAAGGTCCATCCAATCAAAGATATGGTTTTTCCAAGGAGTCATGTATAGATGTGGGAGTTGGACTATAAAAAAAGCTGAATGCTGAAGAATTTTGCACTTTTGAACTGTGGTGTTTGAGAAGACTCTTGAGAGTCCCTTGGACTGCCAGGAGATGCAACCAGTCCATCCTAAAGGAAATCAGTCCTGAATATTCATTGGAAGGACTGATGCTGAAGCTGAAACTCCTATACTTTGGCCACCTGATGCAAAGAACTGACTCATTTGAAAAGACCCTGATGCTGGGAAAGATTGAAGGTGGGAGGAGAAGGGGACAACAGAGGATGAGATGGTTGGATGGCATCACCAACTCAATGGACATGAGTTTGGGTAAACTCCAGGAGCTGGTGATGGACAGGGAGGCCTGGCGTGCTGCAGTCCATGTGAACATAAAGTGTTGGACATGACTGAGTGACTGAACTGAACTGAACTGAGCATGACCCCGCTCACCAGAACAAGACCCAGTTTCCACCTCAGTCAGTCTCTCCCATCAGGAAGCTTCCTTAATCCTCTCATCCTTATCCCTCAGAGGGCAGACAGAATGAAAACCACAATCACTGAAAACTAATCAAACTGATCACATGTACCACAGCCTTGTCTAACTCAATGAAATTATGACCCACAGCGTGTAGGACCACCCAAGACAGATGGGTCATGGTGGAGAGTTTTGACAAAATGTGGTCCACTGGAAAAGGGAATGGCAAACCACTTCAGTATTCTTGCCTTGAAAATACCACGAACAGCATGAAAAGGCAAAAAGATAGGACACTGAAAGATGAACTCCCGGGTCGGTAGATGCCCAATATGCTATGGGAGATCTGTGGAGAAATAACTCTGGAAAGAATGAAGGGATGGAGCCAAAGCAAAAACAACACCCGGTTGTGGATGTGACTGGTGATAGAAGTAAAGTCTGATGCTGTAAAGAATAATACTGCATAGGAACCTGGCATGTTAGGTCCATGAATCATGGCAAATTGGAAGTGGTCAAACAGGAGACGGAAAGAGTGAACATTGACATTTTAGGAATCAGTGAACTAAAATGGACTGGAATGGGTGAATTTAACTCAGATGACCATTATATCTACTACTGTGTGCAAGAATCCCTTAGAAGAAATGGAGTAACCATCACAGTGAACAGAAGAGTCTGAAATACAGTACTTGGATGCAATCTCAAAAACAACAGAATGATCTCTATTTGTTTCCAAGGCAAACCATTCAATATCACAGTAATCCAAGTCGATGCCCCAACCAGTAATGCTGAAGAAGCTGAAGTTGAATGGTTCTATGAAAACCTACAAGACCTTTTAGAACGAATACCCAAAAACTATGTCCTTTACATTATAGGGGACTGGAATTCAAAAGTAGGAAGTCAGGAGATACCTGGAGTAACAGGCAAATTTGGCCTTGGAGTACAAAACAAAGCAGGTCAAAGGCTAACAGAGTTTTGCCAAGAGAATGCACTGGTCTTAGCAAACACCCTCTTCCAACAACACAAGAGAAGACTCCACAAATGGACGTCACCAGATGGTCGATACCAAAATCAGACTGAGTATATTATCTGCAGCCAAAGATGGAGAAACTCTATACAATCAGCAAAAACAAGACTGGGAGCTGACTGTGGCTCAGATCGTGAACTCCTTATTGCCAAATTCAGACTTAATTTTGATAATACTGATGATTAAACTCTCAGTTCAGTTCAGTCACTCAGTTGTGTCCGACTCTTTGCGACCCCATGGACTGCAGCACACCAGGCTTCCCCGTCCATCACCAACTCCCAGAGCTTGCTCAAACTCATGTCCATCAAGTTGGTGATGCCACCCAGTCATCTTATCCTCTGTTTTCCCCTTCTCCTTCAATTAAACTCTAGGTAAAAGAAGAAATGTTAGATTAAAATAATATCGTAAGTAGTTAAATATTTACTGTTCCTTTGGTATTATATTTCTTATGGTAAAATATTAAATTCAAATATTAATAAGGAAAACAACTGGTCCTGAATATTCAGGATCCCAGAGGAACATAATAATGAATCATTTTTAAAGCTAGACAGCTTCACCCTTAATCTGCTCAGGGAATAGGAACACAGTCATTTTTCAATCATCTTTTTATAAAATGAATGTAAATTTCTTATTAGTCTGTTCCCAAAATGGAAATGGCCTTTTAACATCATTATGATAAATATTTGTGCAAGAAATTCAGGCATTAACCTAATATATAAAGAGGAAAGGAGGTTCAGAGTTTTAGTTTTGCAAGATGAAAAATGTTCTGTAGATGGGGGTGGTGATAGTTGCATAGCAATGTGAATGTACTTGGGCTTCCCTGGTGGCTCAGTGGTAAAGAATCCACCTGCAGTGCAGGAGACGCAGGAGACATGGGTTCGATCCCTGGGTTGGGAAGATTCCTTGGAGGAGAGCATGGCAACCCACTCCAGTTCTTGCCTGGAGAATCCCATGGACAGAGGAGCCTGGTGGGCTACAGTCCATGTGGTCAAGAAGAGTTGGACACGACTGAAGTGGCCAAGTGCACATGCACATACATGAAGGTACTTAATGCCAATCAAGTGTACATTGAAAATGGTTGATAGCGTAAATTTTAAGTTGTGAATATTTTTACAATTTAAAAAGTAAATCATTTTTAAATAAAAGAAGAAAGGGAAGACCACCCTCTAATCCCACTGATTAAGCTGGCATATAGGATTCATCATTCATTCATTCAACAGATAATTCCTGAATGCCTGCTGTATGCCAAGCACATGTGTAGGCACTGAGGACACAGTATTGAGCAAAACAAGATCTTTCCCCTTGTGGAACTTCCTTCTAATGGGAAAGAAAGAAAATAAATTTTAAAAAGCAGGAGAATATGTTCCATATCAGATGGTGATAAAAGACAGAGAGAAAAATAAGGCAGAGAAAGGTGATTATAAATCATGGGGAGGTTGTAATTATATATAAGGAAGGCCTCACTGATCAAGTGACACTTAAGCAGAGACCCGAAAGAAATGAGGGAATTGTTGTGGAAATTAAATAAATAGTCTTGTTTAGGCTTCAGAAATTAAACAGATTAAATTTTATTTAATAAATAGTCTTGTTTTAGGCATAACTAGTCTTGTTTAGGCATCTGGGAACCCACTCCAGCACTCTTGCCTGGAAAATCCCATGGACGGAGGAGCCTGGTAGGCTGCAGTCCATGGGGTCGCTAAGAGTTGGACGAGACTGAGCGACTTCACTTTCACTTTTCACTTTTATGCATTGGAGAAGGAAACGGCAACCCACTCCAGTGCTCTTGCCTGGAGAATCCCAGGGACGGGGGAGCCTGGTGGGCTGCCGTCTACATGGTCGCACAGAGTCGGACACGACTGAAGCGACTTAGCAGCAGCAGCAGCAGCAGGCATCTGGAAGTTGGTGATGGACAAGGAAGCATGGTGTGCTGCAGTCCATGGGGTCACAGAGAGTCAGACACGACTGAGCGACTTAGCAGCAGCAGCAGCAGGCATCCGGAAGTTGGTGATGGACAAGGAAGCATGGTGTGCTGCAGTCCGTGGGGTCACAGAGAGTCAGACACGACTGAGCCACTGAACTGAACTGAGGCTTCAGAGGCAAAACAGAGCAGGCCCTGACTGGGAGTGACTGCCCGTTGTGAGTGTAAGACTTGCAGCACCATAGATAAGATGGGGAAGAAATTTTGAGATTGTTGAGACACTGGAGGGGGCCTGGCCAACCAAGCTCCAGGCTTAGCAGCATTCCAAGTTTTATAAGACAAAACAAATAGCATTAACATAAAACCAGGCTTGCAATTTGGTGACAGATTGATGATGATATCAGTTTGCTTCAATCCTGGGATTATAAATGGGAACCCAGAACTGCAGTCTTTGAAGTCTCACCCACAGAGCAGACGTGCTGCCTGAGACCCTTTCCCAATTGGGATCCCAGATGTGCTGTGACACGGGACTTCGCAGCACTGTTTAAGTGTGGATGTTGGTCAAAATCCAATTTGTTGATGTATTCTCTGCTTTTTCTAGTTCTCTTTGCTTTTAACATTAGTATGTTAATATCTATATCATTTATTTGTATATAGCAAGTGGCTTATTTTGTTAACAAATCCTTTGAAATTGAGACAAAAGTGAAAACTTTCAGCAAAACAGGAGTGAGCCATGTAGAGGGAATAACCAAGGCCAAGATCTCAAGACAGAAGTAGGTTTGGCAAGTTCAAGGAACAACAGAAAAGCCAGGGTGACTGGAAGAGAGGAAATGAAGGGAGAGGAGCAGGAGAGGAGGTCAGAGAGGTGTGGAGGATCCCAATTGCACAGGTCTCTGAAGACCATAAAGAGGACTTTGAATTTTACTCTGAGTGAGAACAGAAATCGTTGGAGCATTTTGAGCAGAGGAAGGACTTGATATGACTTCAGCTTAAAAAACATTACTCTGGTTGCTGCTTTGGGACTGAACTGAAAGTAGGCAAGGCAAGAATGCAGGGAGGAAAATTAGGAGGCTAGTGTAGTCATCCAAGTGGGAAATGATGGTGGCTGAGACCAGAGTGATGGCGATGAAGACGGGGAGAGGTGCTCAGATTGTGTACATATATGGATGGTGGAGCCAACAGTATTTGCTGAAGGGCTGGATATAGGCAGAGGTCAATCTAGGCTTTGAGAGGCCTGAAGCTTATACACTTTGTGGGGGGATGGTTCTCTGTTCATAAGGATACAAAATTAGGTACAAAAATGAATATTTATTTATAATGAGAAAAGAAATCACAATATCTTACAAATTTATAAAAGCTGACAAATACTACAAACATCAGACAATGTAGAAAATAACCTAATATTAACTTCCTAATACACCCCTACAAAGGCTTTTACTATATATATAAATTGTTAGTGTAGTTGTATACTATTAGTATACTAGTATTCTAGTATACTACTATATTAGTATATCTATTGTATACTATTTTGAACTGTGGTGTTGGAGAAGACTCTTGAGAGTCCCTTGGACTGCAAGGAGATCCAACCAGTCCATCCTAAAGGAAATCAGTCCTGAATATTCATTGGAAGGACTGATGCTGAAGCTGAAACTCCAATACTGTGGCCACCTGATGCGAAGAGCTGACTCATTGGAAAAGACCCTGATGCTGGGAAAGATTGAAGGTGGGAGGAGGAGATGACAGAGGATGAGATGGTTGGATGGCATCACCAACTTAATGGACATGAGTTTGAGTAAATTCTGGGAGTTGGTGATGAACAGGGAGGCCTGGCGTGCTGCAGTCCATGGGGTCACAAAGTGTCAGACATGACTGAGTGACTGAACTGAACTGATACTATTAGTATACAATAGTATAGTTGTATACTATTTATTCACCTGTTCATATGATAATTTAATAATATTTAATATAAACAATAGATAATTTTCTCTTCCAGAACAGTTGATCAAAATTTCTATTTTAAAAAATCTACAAACAATAAATGCTAGAGATGTGCTCAGTCACTCAGTTATGGCTGACTCTTTGCGACCCCATGGACCCCACCAGACTCCTCTGTCCATGGAATTTTCCAGGCAAGAATACTAGGGTGGGTTGCCATTTCCTTTTCCAGGAAAAGAGTGTCTAAATTACTGGTGAAGGAATGGAGAAAAAGGAATCCTCCTACACTGTTGGTGGGAACGAAAGTTGGTTCAGCCACTATGGAGAACAGTATGGAGGTTCCTCAAAAAACTAAAATTAGAATTACAATATGACCCTGCAATCCCACTCCTAGGCATATACTCAGAGAAAGTCATAATTCAAAAAGATACATGCACCCCAGCGTTTATAGCAGTGAATTGATAATAGTGAAGACATGGAGGCTAACTAAATGTCCATTGACAGCTGCTGCTGCTAAGTTGCTTCAGTCATGTCCGACTCTGTGCGACCCCATAGACGGCAGCCCACCAGGCTTCCCCATCCCTGGGATTCTCCAGGCAAGAACACTGGAGTGGGTTGCCATTTCCTTCTCCAATGCAGGGAAGTGGAAAGTGAAAAGTGAAAGTGAAGTTGCTCAGTCGTGTCCAACTCTTAGAGACCCCATGGACTGCAGCCCACCAGTCTCCTCCACCCATGGGATTTTCCAGGCAAGAGTACTGGAGTGGGGTGCCATTACCTTCTCCGTCCATTGACAGAGGAATGGATAAAGAAGATGTGGTACATATATACAATGGAATATTCAGTTCAGTTCAGTCGCTCAGTGGTATCCGACTCTTTGCGACCCCATGTATCACAGCACGCCAGGCCTCCCTGTCCATCACCAACTCCCAGAATTCACTCAAATTCATGTCCATCAAGTCAGTGATGCCATCCAGCCATCTCATCCTCGGTCGTCCCCTTCTCCTCCTGCCCCCAATTCCTCTCAGGATCAGGGTCTTTTCCAATGAGTCAACTCTTTGCATGAGGTAGCCAAAGTACTGGAGTTTCAGCTTCAGCATCAGTCCTTCCAATGAACACCCAGGACTGATCTCCTTTAGGATGGACTGATTGGATCTCCTTGCTGTCCAAGGGACTCTCAAGAGTCTTCTCCAACACCACAGTTCAAGAGCATCAATTCTTCGGCGCTGAGCTTTCTTCACAGTCCAACTCTCACATCCATACATGACCACTGGAAAAACCATAGCCTTGACTAGATGGACCTTTGTTGGCAAAGTAATGTCTCTGCTTTTGAATATGCTATCTAGGTTGGTCATAACTTTCCTTCCAAGGAGTAAGCATCTTTTAATTTCATGGCTGCAATCACCATCTGCAGTGATTTTGGAGCCCCCCAAAATAAAGTCTGACACTGTTTCCACTGTTTCCCCATCTATTTGCCATGAAGTGATGGGACCAGATGCCATGATCTTAGTTTTCTGAATGTTGAGCTTTAAGCCATTACCCAGCCATAAAAAATGAAATAGTGCCATTTGCAGCAACATGGATGGACCTCGAAATTAACATACCAAGTAAACTAAGACAGAGAAAGACAAAAATCGCATGATATCACTTATACATGGAATCTAAACAATGATACAAATGAACTTATTTACACAACAGAAACATTCTCACAGACTTACAAAACAAATTACAGTAAACTTACAGTTATTTATCCTTCCTACCACACAGAGGTGGCAAGAAGGATAAATTAGGAGGTTGGGATTAACATACACATGCTATGATATATAAACTAGATAAACAACAAGGACCTACTGTAGAGCATGGGGAACTATACTCAATATTCTGTAATGACTTATAAGGGAAAAGAACCTGAAAAAGAATAGATATATGTGTATGTGTAACCAAACCACTTTGCTGTACACCTGAAGCTAACACAACATAAGTCAACTATACTCCAATATAAAATTTTTTTTAATTTATATTTTATTTTCAATACTTTTATTTCCTTTTATCATTGATAGATCTTTTAATTGCCATTGTGTTAATAAGACAACTTTTGTGAGGCTAGTCTCCGTTCTTTCTTACATATTAACTTTCCATCATATTTAAATTCTTGTTCATCATAAATTTCCAAAAAATACAAAATTGACCTGAAAATAAGGCATTTATATGAGTAGTTTGAATGCACTTAAACATTGACACTGCACCACATTGAGTTACGCAATTGTTTAACCAAATCACTCAATATCCCACACATTGAATGCATGCATGCTATGTCACTTCAGTCGTGTCTGACTCAGTGTGACCCTATGGACTGTAGCCTGCCAGGCTCCTCTGTCCATGGGGATTCTTCAGGCAAGAATACCAGAGTGAGTTGCCATGCCCTTCTCCAGGGGATCTTCCTGATCCAGGGATCAAACCTGTGTCTCTTATGTCTCCTGTCTTGGCAAGTGGGTTCCAATTATTGATTAATATGTTTTGGCTTTTTGTGGCAAGAAAGCTTGTTTCTTCAGGCTAGCAACCGTGTCTGTGATACTTTCATGTACCATTTTCATCAGAAATTGCCAGATTTCGTCAGAGCAAGATGAGTCAGATACACTAAAATACGATCCAATATGGTAAGATGCATAAAATATGCAAATTCATAAACAAAATCACAATTTGTAGTACTGCTACAGGCTGGTGCTCTGCAAAAATAGGATTTCTGATATATTCTATTTCACAAGATTCCCACAAAAACTTGCTATAGCCACTATCAAGACACTATGGAGTTTCCTCAAAAAATTAAAAATAGAACTACCTCATGATCCAGCAATCCCACTTCTAGATATATATCCAAAAGAACTGAACTCAAGCTCTCAAAGAGATATGTGCTGTCTTCTGTTCACTGCAGCATTATTCACCGTAGCGAAGATATAGAAACAACCTAAATGTGATAGAGAGATCCATGTACACACAATGGAGTGTTATTCAGCCTTAAAAAGAAGGAAAACCTTTCACAGGCTACAACATGAAAAAGCCCTGAGGACATTATGCTAAATGAAATAAGCCAATCACAAAAAGATAAGTATTGCATGATTCAACTGAAATGAGGTATCTAAAATAGTCAACTCAGAAGCAAAGAGTAGAATGGTGGTTGCCAGGGGCTGGGGAGAGGGAATAAGAGGGAGTTTACTTTTCAATGAGCGTAAAGTTTCAGCTATACAAGATGAATCATTTCTAGAGATCTGCTGTACAACACTGTACCTATAGTCAACAAAAATGTGTCATACAATTTAAAATGTGTTAAGAGGGCAGGGCTCATGTTAACTACTCTGGCCGCAATTAAAAGCATGGATGGTGCATTCAGAGTTGCATATGCCACATTACTGAGTATTCTGTCACATTACTGACAGCAGGAAACTCCCATTCTGAATCCTCCATATATAGTTTCATATGTCCAGTGAGCAGAAGAATTTTCCACAGACTGGTTTCTGCTCTGTACATTCCCAACCTTATTTCTTCTCAACTACACATATTTCCAGTGCTGGTGCTGCAGGACACATTAGTACCGAGATATGATCTTTGGCTCTACACCATTAGTCAGCATAGTGTGAGCAGAGTACTCCTGGATGCCATTCCTATGACACGATGGTTAGCAGTGATACAGAAGTGACTGCAAGTCGAGTAAAAATATTTGATCAAACCCCAAAGAAGCATAAACTCAATTCAACTTCCCCTTTCTATGATCCCAAAATGTCCACGGCCACCCAATACCAACCCCACACGAGAAGAAGAACAGCAGAGGGGAAGCTGGAGTGTAACAAGACAGCTATCTTAACTGATGGCAATTAAAATTTTTCACTTCTGCAAAGTTTACAAAAGCTGGCAGCCATGTCATCCCATTGTTGGGGCCTTATAAGAAGCTCCCATAAGTGAGGGACTTTGACACTTAAGCTTAATCAGCCTCAGAGTAACTGTAGTACTAGATGTGGAGTAAGAGAGAGGAGTCGACAATGGTGCCCAGCTTTTGGTCCTGAGAAGCTAGGTGAGTGGAGTTGTCATTTACTGAGATATGGAAGTTTAAGAGAAGGGAATTTTTCAGGTGAAAATCAGAAGTTCGGTTTTGGACAGGAGAAGTGTAAGAGGTCTATTAGCTTGAGGAAAGATGGAGTAGGCAGTTGGATATATGAGTCTGGAATCCACGGTGGAGGGTCAGCTTAAGAAATAAATCACAGTGACAACAGCACTTGGGATATATTTAAAGCCGTGAGATCGGATACAAAGTGAGGAGTGAGTGAGACAGAAGAGGTGGAGCGGGGCAGAGTCCTGGGAACTATTGCTGGGAAGTTGGGGAGAGGAAAAGGATGAATAAAGGAGACTGAGAAAGGAGTCAGTGGGACCGAAAGAAACCAGGAGAGTGTGAGGTCCCAGAAGTCAAGTGAAAAAAGTGTTTCCAAGTGGAAGGAATGATCAACTATTTCCAGTAATGTGTTGGCTGAGCATTGAAAATGAGACATAAGATTAAACATCAGCTTTGTTGAGGTCAAAGTAACAGAGAGTTGGCTAGACTGAGTCAGAGTATGGAAGGAGTAGAACTAGAGACAGTGGTCATACTTGCGTGTTTTAGAAATACCTTTTCTCAGTAAAAGTTCTTGGGATTGTTTCCTATTAACACATACAGATCTATTTCATTATTTTAAAAACTTATTTTGTGTAAGGATCACTATAACTTATTCCTCCAGTTCCCTTTGGATGGACATCCAGGCTGTTAATCTTGGTGATTATAAACAATCCCACCACAAATATCTTTGAATATACATTCTTGTGCACGTGCAAAATATGTCTCTAAGATTCTGAATTCTGAAACTGCTAAATAAAGACTACATTTGTCCCTTGCTATCCACAGAGGATGGTTCCAGGACTCCCTTGTGTACCAAAATCCAGGCATGCTCAAGTTCCTTAATGGTGTAGTATTTGCACATAACCTAGGCACATCTTCCTGTATATGTTCAATCATTTGTAGATTACCTATCAGTTCAGTTCAGTTCAGTCGCTCAGTCCTGTCCGACTCTTTGTGACCCCATGAATCGCAGCACGCCAGGCCTCCCTATCCATCACCAACTCCCGGAGTTCACTCAGACTCATGTCCATCGAGTCAGTGATGCCATCCAGCCATCTCACCCTCTGTCGTCCCCTTCTCCTCCTGCCCCCAATCCCTCCCAGAATCAGAGTCTTTTCCAATGAGTCAACTCTTCGCATGAGGTGGCCAAAGTACTGGAGTTTCAGCTTTAGCATCATTCCTTCCAAAGAACACCCAGGGCTGATCTCCTTTATAATGGACTGGTTGGATCTCCTTGCAGTCCAATCTATAGTGTCCCAAAAAATGTAAATGCTGTGTAAATATTGGCCAGAGCATTGGAAGTTCAAGTTTTGCTTTTCAGAACTTTGTGGAATTTTTTTTCCAAATATTTTCTGTCTGCAGTTGGTTGAATCCTCAGATGCAGAACCCCCTCAGATATGAAGGGCTAATTGCATGCACACTTTCAGTTTTAACACAGACTGTTAAATTGCCCTCAAGTGACTCTCTCATCAGTAACATGAAAGAACTACTCTTTCCCCACACCTTTCAAAGCACTGGATACTAATAATCTTTTAATCTTTGCCACCCTGATACATTTTTTAATAGCAATGTTATTTTAATTTGCATGTCTTTGATCATCAGTAAAGCAGAACAGCCTTTCATATTTATTTTCATTTGCATTCCGTCTTTTGTATTACAACTGGGGCCTTTGCCAATTTTTCGTTTGTGCATGTCTTCTTTTATTTTAATCAATTTGTTAGAAACATATCATATATTTGCAAATATTTTCTCCCCAAAATGTGTTTGACTTGCAAAATTATTTATGGTGTTAAACGTCCATTGACAGATGAATGGATAAAGAAGATGTGGTACATATGTGCAGTGGAATATCATTCATCCTTTGAAGGGAATGAGATAATGCATTTGCAGCAACATGGATGGACCTGGAGACAGAGAAAGACAAATATCATATGATATTGCTTATACACAGAATCTAAGAAAAGTATACCAATGAACTTATTTATAAAACAGAAACATTCACAGACTTAGCAAATGACCTTATGGTTACGAGGGGAAAGGCAGGTGGTGGAGGAATAGATTGGAAGTTGGATTAACATGTACACACTGCTGTATTTAAAACAGATAACAGGGCACTCTGCTCAGTATTCTGTAATAACCTAAATGGGAAAAGAATTTGAAAAAGAATAAGATATTTCTATATGTATCCGAACGCCTGAAACTAACACAACATTGTAAATCAACTATACCCCAATATAAAATTAAACATTTTTGAAATTATTTATGGTATTTTTATAGAGCTGGGGTTTTGTTTGTTTTTCCTTTGTAATGTGTCCCAAGCTTTCATTGTTTTCATTTATTGGTTTTTCCCATCAATGTCACATCTGATTGTTTTTTAACAAGAGCTGAAGAAATAGATTTTAAGATTATTAACCCAACGCTTAGAGAGAACATGTTCTCTTTCATAGCTAATCAGACATCTGCAATGGGGACAAAATTGCCCCTTCCCACCCAACTTTAATCAAGATGTTTCTCTTTATATTGTTGGCAAAGACTCCTACTGCCTAATTGAGACTTCTGTGTACTCAGTGAATGCTTCTGTGTGTTTGGCCTCACAAAACCCAGGGGCTAATGGGACCACATGGTTTCTTTAACAAACACAAGAACAAACACGAGTAAGGCAGCCTATAAGGCTTTTTCATCCCTTTTGTAAAATACATATAATATTTTCAGCATGCAGTTTTCATAAAATAGTAGCAATGCAGTTTTCAAAGTTTGAATGGATTTTGGTTCATTTCATGTATAAAGCACACTTGAAATAAAGTACTTCTGTTCCAAAAATTTTTTTAATCATGCTTTTTCAAGCTCTTTAGGTAAGAGGTTTTTGCCTTGCATGGGCTAGAAACCACAACTATTCCATTAAATTAAGTGGCTTCCACAATATTTGAATACTGCAGTTTGAACTTTCTTTAAGCCTAAAAGCTGAAACAAAAGAGTTCAGTATGAACTGAATTTTTACAGTACTTTTCTTAATAATTAACAAGTCAACTCAAAAAAATTGCTCTTAACCACCTATAGAAGAAAGACTCCTCAATCTTGTTTCTTTCCCAAAGTAGAGCAGGTGTTTCAGAGGTAAATTTTGAATTCAGTAAGTGTCCAAAGTAGGGAAAACCAAATAAAGCATCCAGACTCAATTATTGGCCCCAAAAAAAAAAGTTTACAAAATCTTTCAGATTATAAGAAACTGTGAAGCTGTTAAAATATTAGAATGCAGAAACAGAGACTTAAAGCCTTCTCATTAAGGAAGCAAAACTAGGAAAAAGAATGTTCTCTATTTAAATTTTTTCCCTCATACTTATTATCCTGGATGGCTGGTTTTGAGGTTATCATATAAAATCTACAACCAGTGAGAATTTACAATAGAAGAAATTACCCCATTCACAATAGTAGTAAAGCTGATAAAATATCTAGAAATAAATAAGAAATGAGCAGAAGAACTTACACAAAGAAAA
Organism: Bos mutus; assembly: GCF_027580195.1. NCBI lineage: Eukaryota > Metazoa > Chordata > Mammalia > Artiodactyla > Bovidae > Bos > Bos mutus. The sequence goes on along the minus strand of NC_091646.1, from coordinate 28,690,761 downwards.
CCCTTGTGGAACATAAAATAAGACTTTAATAAATGGAGATATATTTTATTCTTAAATAGGTAAATTGAACATTATAGCAACTTTAGTTCTCCCAAACATTTCAATTCTCTCTAGAAATCCAACACACACCCAACCAAAATTCTAGAAGTGAATTCTCTGAAGGGAGAGATGGAGAGCTTGACAAAAATCATCATAAAATACATTAAAATCTGGAAAAGAAGGGTAATAAGTGAGGATTAATCCTGCCAGATAGTGAAGTATATCATAAAAAGTGATTAAAAGAGTGTGATACAGGAATTGACAGGAATTGGCAGTTTAACAGATAAGAATGGAGTATAGAAATGGACTTAAATATATGGGAGAGCATAGTCCTATATGATGAAGCTGGCATCCATTCATTCAACCATTATTTACTGAGTCATATCTGATGTAGACCTGCAACACTCAAAATTTCTACCTTGAATGTAGCTTAAATTCTCATGGAAAAAACAAAAAAGCAATAAATAAAATATATACTATATCAGACAGTGATCGGTGCTATTGAGAAAATTCATGCAGAAAAGATAGATGGGAGGTGGAGGGACTGCAATTTTAAATAGAGCAGTCATCTCTGAGAGGGTGACATTTCAGCAAAGACCAGGAGCATGAGCCATGTAGACACCCAGGGAAAGAGTAGATCAGATAGGGTGAGGTTTCTCAACATGGACATTGACAGTTTCGGCCAGATAATTCTTTGCTGTAGGAGAGGCTGTCATTGTGTCATAGGGTGTTTAGCAGGATCCCTGGCCTCTACCCACTGGATGCCAATAGCTACCCCCCTACCGGTTGTGACAATCAGAAATGTCTGTAAAGACTTAGAGAACGAACTCATGGTTGCCATGGGGGATGGTTGGTAGGGAGGGATAGTTAGGGAGTTTGGGAAGGTCATGTGCACACTTAATATATTTAAAATGGATAACCAATATGGTTTCACTCTAATGCCTTTGCAAAATGTCTCCTCTTCAAAATTTATAAAAAGGACTTTAGAAGTTTCTGATTTTCATAACATAATGCTGAACTGAGTAAAAAGAAACTGAAAAATTCTAATGAGAAACCTGATGACTTCATAAAGCTGTTAACAAAAAGGATTATTTACATAGAACTGAATAAACTGGTAAATATGGTTGCAATTTTTATGGTTGCTATTTCAAAGGATTACTGGTTTAAATCTGGGTTTTCCAAGTATAAGAAAAACTTCTTCAATTAATTATGACTTCCAGGAGTTTGGTAGATTATGCCTTTTGGAACATACATCCTTTTCTCTCTACCTGGTTGATCCCAACAGTAATATATGCTATGTCAAAGATTAGGCCATGCATCAGTGTGTATGCCCAGTGCAATGAAACTGTAGTTAGCTCATTAAGTCAGTTATGGTTCCTTTGGTCACTTGATTACTGCAACTGGATTACAAGTAGTTATACTAATCACTGTTTAAATTTGTTCTTTGTTTTCAAATTGTGCTTTGTGTCTCCCTGCTGCTCTATGACATTGTCTGCATTACTTGTATCTTGTTTAATTTATAAGATTGTTGTCTCTTGCAGTAACCAATGTGTATTCAGGCCTCCAATAAAAGTTCTATGACTAAACATTTTGAGAAAAATCACATTTTTAACATAAAATAATTTTAATAGTGTGATTCTAGGTATGGGAAGAAGCAACAAGGGAAAATGTCTCCTGGATTATTGTAGACAAAATCCATAGAATTTTTAATTATTGATGGGACCTGGTCCAAACCTTAAGACCTGGAGTGACATAGCAAGAATTTTTGGCTTAACTGGGGTGAGCTTCCCAGGACCGTGGGACAAAAGTTGATCGTGAAACATTTCCCAGACAATGGTCATTCGTGACCAAGAGGGTGAGACCTTATTGCAGCCCTTCAATGTG